>NW_026779441.1:0-600000 GCF_030144855.1 Hypanus sabinus
ATTGTCCTCACGCAGCTTGATACAATCACTACAGCGATAATCACAGAAGCTGTTTTCTCGGTGCAATATTTTAACTGAAGCTTCTGACAGCAAATTGCCACAAAGCGATCGAAGGTAAAAGCGACGGTAAACCAGACAGAACAGTCCACAGCGATAATGTACGCGACAAAATTGATGCTACACACTGGCGTGAGATACAGAAAATTCAAAGAGAAATACATGAAATTAACCCGACGTATTATCACTTCGACAATAACCACCAGCAGATCCGCCGCTGACATGGCCATCAGGTAGCGAGTGATGCATTTGGACAAACCGCACCTTCCTCGTGACAGGATCACAATTGCCACCAAGTTCACTGCAAAAGACCAGAAATCTACCATCATGTTGAAAGAATTACGGCGTATATAAAGAAATTTAAATATAGAAAGGGTCAAGTATAAATTCCCCCAATTCTGTATTGAATACATTTAATTTTCTGATTTCACATTGCCTCCTGCATGAAAGAATAGGAGAAGTAAGTCTAATTTTTGAACTTATTCGATGTGTTGACAAGCGAAATCCGATGTTAGTAACAATCACAACTGTCCAGATGACTCACGATTGATCCTAAAGTTTCCATAAATTTCTCTGTGCAAATCCACTGCGTAACCCGCTGAAAATTCCAGCATTTTAAATTTATTTACCTCTTTTTGAAGCAATATGCGGTATTTAGTAATTTTTTAGTGGCTGGTGAGGACAAAAAAAAACCCTGACAATACTCTGACTATCCCCTTGTTGTGCTTAGGACTGAAATAAGGAGACACGTTTCACACAGACAGCGGCGGATCTCAGAGTCCTTTCCGCTGGGAGAGGTAGATGACCAGATATTGATTTTACTTAAGGTGCAGGAGGACAGATTTTTAGAGTTTAGTTTTATGCACTGCGGAATACATGATTTGTGAGTCCATCTTGGTCCAGAGGAACGTCCCTTCCATTGTTTCTACGGCAGAGTCTTGAAGAGAATGGAAAACAAAATCTGTTGTCCGATCTCAGAAGTGTGTATCTGTCGACGAACTGGGTCGAAGCATTCCGTTCAGACCCGCAAGTATCAGAATCTGCATCTCCTGAGTCTCCAGGAGAATGGGAACTACTGGCGATGGGCGACGCTGACTAATAACGCGACAAATTACTTATTCCAGTCCGCTGGTGAACCACAAACTGAACCAAATAAGCAGCAGGGACCCCACATCAACAGCAGATGCGAAAACCAGCTAATGGGTAAAAAGTACTGATTTAATATGTTTATATTTAATATTAACATGTATGATGTTCGGAACAACCGACTTTAAAAAAGAAACATGAATTATCTCTGATCTGCTCCCTGGACATCAAATAGAGCCTTTTCACATTGGCATCATTTATTGAAATTTATGGAAACAGGACATTTCCCTGTCTCCGTTAATATTCCATTGAAGAAAATTAAAACAAACTGATCTTAATGACTTTAAACGCTCCGCACGGATAAAGACTGACCGTAGCTGGACAATAATATTTAACCTCAATCGTCTTCATCTCACCTGGGACACCGACGGCAGCAAGAACCGGGTAATAGACCCGGTCTATCCGGAAAATTAGCGGGTACCCCATCATCTCGCGAATCAGACCTGATCATCCCAATGAATCAGGTTGCTGAATGTAGTCGTTATTATAGTGCAGAGTAAACTCCGGGGGGAGAGTCACAGCAGGGATTGGAATTACGATTGCATTTACAGTCTAGTAAACAACACAGCTAATTAATCATGTTTTCCTTTGATTATTTGGTCCTGCTGTCTTATTTTCCTCATGAGTGGTCAAGAAATAATATACAACTTAAAATGTCTTTGAAATACGGTTTTTCCACAAAATGAGCAGCTATGAGGTGCTTGGAATAGAACAGAATGGGATACAACAAGAAACAAAAGACCAGCAACAAAACAAGCTCCGTTTCTCCCTCCAAGGCAAGCATATACACGGATCTCCAACTCCAGAAACAAAATCCCTCTTGTTCAGCCTCCAGCTGCAGTGGACCCGGGTACGGAATGGGCTCACAGACAATAGACAATAGACAGTAGGTGCAGAAGTAGGCCATTCGGCCCTTCTAGCCAGCAGCGCCATTCACTGTGATCATGGCTGATCATACACAATCAGTACCACGTTCCTGCCCTCTCCCCATATCCCTTGACCCCGCTATCTATAAGAGCTCTATCTAACTTTCTCTTGAATGCATCCAGAGACTTGGCCTCCACTACCTTCTGGGGCAGAGCATTCCACATATCCACTACTCTCTGGGTGAAAAAGTTTCTCTGCATCTCTGTTCTAAATGGCCTACCCCTTATTCTTAAACTGTGGCCTCTAGTTCTGGACTCACCCATCAGCGGGAACATGCTTCCTGTCTCCAGCATGTCCAATTCCTTAATAATCTTATATGTTTCAATTAGATCCCCTCTCATCCTTCTGAATTCCAGTGTATGCAAGCCCAGTCGCTCCAATCTTTCAACATATGACAGTCCCGCCATTCCGGGAATTAACCTTGTGAACCTATGCTGCACTCCCTCAATAGCAAGAATGTCCTTCCTCAAACTTGGAGACCAAAACTGCACACAATACTCCAGGTGTGGTCTCACCAGGGCCCTGTACAGCTGCAGAAGGACCTCTTTACTCCTATACTCAATTCCTCTTGTTATAAAAGCCAGCATGCCATGACATTGGGCCTCGAAAAATCACCTGTAGTTCTGAAGCCGGCGACCACACACAGTCAATTAATTCCATTATCTGTTTTTTTGTAATAATTAGCAGATTATTATAATCTTGAAACCACTTAGCAGGAGCATAGTGGAACGAGTCTGACTATGTTTCACAAGGTGGATTTTGCTGTAAAAGTACTACCTCTGCACAGAGACATTTGTTTACGCAGCCACCTAGTTCAAGTTCTGGAAGAGGGTGAAGAACGCGGCCAACTAACCTGCCATGAGCTCAGGCAGAAATGACCACAGAATCCATCTTCCAGCCACTGTTATTCACCCATTCATGCAGGAAGAGGTGCTGCAGGGTGCATTGTTCAAACAATAGTCTTTTACAGATAGTGACTGTAGTCGTTTCAACAGTCCCCTCTGGCACATTGCGGATGTGAAAACATTTCTGTGTTTAAAACACAACTGTCCCCTCAAACCATTTTTAAAAAGTAACATTCCCCACATCTTAACTCCACATTGGCTTTCACATCCGACTCATTAGAGGAGAGATTGACAACATCTACCTCATCAAGATGGTTAATAATATTATATCGGCTGTTACAATCCACAACCACTTACAGTTGTAAGCCATTCGTTTTTATAGGCGTTATTTTATATATATATATCCGTAACCTCTTTCAGCCCAAGGTAAGCACACCATGAATATTCGAACTTTTATTATAAGTAAATATCCAATTTATGATTCAAAATGTTCCAGCTCCTGTGAAGACAAACGTTTCAGCTGTATTGTTAAACAACGCTTCTTAGATGTATGATTTTTGCAATGTAGGTTAAACAAAAAATAATCTATCCATCAGTAAACCTGAATATTTTGGATATACCATAATTCCAGAAAGGTACGTCTAAAGCATTGACATTCCAGAAAGGTACGTCTAAAGCATTGACATTCCAGTGAAACGGGGCGTATTGGCAATGTTTATAACTGCATATGAAGTTTCTCTAGATATATCAAAGAGACGGTGAATAAAAAAGGTAACGTCAGACTCCAAGGAGAAAGTGAATTTGTATTAGAGTGCTCATGTGTACCAAATGGTACATTGAGATTCATTTTATTGTCGGCATTAGTGGGGATAAAAAAAACGACTTTATAATTGGCAGATTCGTCACCACCATTGATTCGGCCAACAACGGTGCTGTCAACATCACATTAAAAATAAACGGGATGTGGCTGTATTTCGCCGCTCAGTCATCAGTTCAAATGTTGAACGTTGAACGATGAAAATATATTTTCAATGTTGAGAGTATTTATGATCAAAATACGGATACTCTACCCACACTTGATATTCGTCTTCCTCAGTCGGCCACAAAGCCAATAAATCCAATAGAATCCATTAAAACCCCCACAACAAAAACCATCAAGCACACAAAGTTGGAAAAATAACAAACCGTGCAAACAGTAAACAAGTAAACAAGTACAATATAGAATATTATCCGAAACGGAATGAAACGGACCACATTACATTGAAAAACGGAAGTAGAAACATAGAAAATCTACAGCGTAATACAGGCCCTTTGGCTCAAAAATCTGCGCCGAACATGTCGTCACCTTACAGTCGTTACTTGTCGTTACCCAGAGCCCTCTATTTTTCTCAGCTCTATGCACTTGTCGAGGAGTCTCTTAAAAGGCCCTATCATATCCGACTCCACCACCGTTGCCAGCAGCCCATTCCACGTACTCACCACTGTTTGAGTAAAAAATGTACCCCTGACGTCTCCTCTGAAACTCCTTCCAAGCACCTTAAAATTGTGCCGTCTCGTGTTAGTCACTTCAGCCCTTAGAAAGAACCTCTGACTATCCACACGATCAATGTCTCTCATTATCTCATACACCTCTATCAAGTCACCTCTCATCCTCCATCACTCCAAGGAGAAAAGGCCGAGTTCACTCAACCTATTCTCATAAGGCATGTTTCCCAATCCAGGCAACATCTTTGTAAATCTCCTCCGCACCCTTTCTATGTTTTCCACATCCTTCCCGCAGTGAGCCGACCGGAACTGAGCACAGTACACCAAGTGGAGTCTGACCAGTGTACTATATAGCTGCAGCATTACCTCTCGGCTCCTAAACTCAGTCCCGTGATTTATGAAGGCCAATGTGCGGTATACATTCTTAACCACAGAGTCAACCTGCGCAGCAGCTCTGAGTGTCCTATGGACTCGGACCCCAAGATCCCTCTGATCCTCCACACAGCCAAGACTCTTACCATGAATACTATATTCTGCCATTATGTTTGACCTACCAAAATGAAACGCCTCATACTTATCTGGGTTGAACTTCATCTTCCACTTCTCAGCCCAGTTTTGCATCCTATCAGTGTCACGCTGTAACCTCTGATAGCCCTTCATACTATCAACAACTCCCCCAACCTTTGTGTCATCAGTAAATTTACTAACCCATCCCTCCACTTCCTCATCCAGGACAAAAATCACAAAGAGTAGGGGTCCCAGAACAGATCCCTGAGAAACACCGACCTCAATGCTGAATGTAACCAGTCTACAACCACTCTTTGCCTTCTGTGGGAAAGCTAGTTCTGGATTCACAAAGCAATGTTCCCTTGGATCCTATGCCTCCTGACTTTCTCAGTAAGCCGTTCATGGGTTACCTTGTGAAATCCATATAGACCACTACAGCTCTACCTTCATCAACGTGTTTAGTCATATTCTCAACAAAAAAAAAAAAAAAAACTGGACAATCATCACTCTGCTGTCAGTGTCCAGCATGATTCTGGCCAAAGCCATTGTCCAGTGGATGACATTTGCTACCGATGTGTGCTTGAGGAAGGAGCAAGCTCGCTTCAGGAAGAACAGAGGCTCTGACGGGCAGATCTTCACGCTGCAGAACTTCACAGAGCAGAGCGCAGAGCGGCGGAGACAACTATTTGTAAACTTCGTGGCGTTTGAAGAGGCTTTTGATCGCAACCACAGGGAGAGCATCTGGCGGACTCTCAGATACACACACTGTACACTGGCTGGACAGTCAGCCAGAGAAAGACTGAGACCGTGACCCTCAATGCAGAGTCTCCTCCTCTCGTCAAGGCCCGTAGCATCGACTTACCCAGCACCGGCAGATTCATCGACCTGCGCAGCATCATTCAGCAGGATGGGGGGGACCAGGGACACAATCCAGTGCAGACTCAGCGAGTAATGTCTTCAGGCCAATGAAACAACATATGTAGATCAACCAACTACAGCGTCCACCCCAAAGTGAAGCTTTGCAGAGCTGTGATCTGTCCACACTCTTGTATAGGTCAGAGTGCTGGGGAATGACAGAGAGCGACCTTGCCAAGCTGTCGTCATTTCACACACAACCTTCCGGGAGATCCTCTATATCTCCAGGCCAGGAAAGATCTCCGCCTCTCACCTGTTTCTCATTATTACCTGTTTTGCTGCCACTTCTGTCTCATTGTGCTCCACCTATCATCTGCCTCTCTGTTCATTGCTTAGTGTATTTCAGTCCTGTGTTTTCACCTGTTTGTTGTCAGATTGTGCAGGTGAACTTTCCTGAGCCTTTCCAGCATTCGCACCTGAACTCTGTCTGTCCGAATATCGACTCTGCCTGTTTCCCGATTCCGGTTTTTCGATTTCTCTGGATGTTTTGATCTCAGCCTGAACTGCGACGCCGACTTTGTTCGCCCCTCGGGATTTGTTACTCAATTAATATCACTGTGCACAGTACTGAGTCTGCGATTGGATCCCTGCTCCAGCGTCCTGACAGGCCATGAATCTCGTGTTACTCGAATGTCAGATCCTTCCGCATTGAATAAATCAGGGGTGAAGCAAACAGGGTGAATGTCTTTATTCACCAGCCAGTAATGGGAGAATGGACGCACCTGTTAGAAGAGCGGTGAGAGTGAAATGTAGATGTCTCGTTCCCCACACTGTAGGCAGGACACCGTTGCACTGGATGGGGTGTAGATGTCACTCTCCACTATCTGCCCCGCAATGGAGCAGGTCAGTTACGGGACGGGTAGGGATAGAATTCCGCACGTTTTCATTTTGGTAAGAGAGTCTGAGGTGTGAACTAATAGAGGAATCGAAGACTGTTATTAGGGTAAATATCTTGAGGTGTTTCCTAATCCGGGATATGTCTAATGGTAGGACACGTTGGATTGAGGGACATCCAAATAAACTATTTTTCGCACAAAGCCTATTCGGAGTCTGTTTGAGGGGATGGTGTAGACAGTCCTGGAACATCTGTAAGATGCATAGTAAAAGGGTCCAGTAGAATGTTATTCAATAGAATGAGTGTAATTGTAATGATGCCGGTGGGCGTTATTAGCTGAAGGACCCATTTTGTTATATAACACTGTGAGACTACGTACCCGGTGTTTCTCGGCCTCCCAAAATGCAGGAAGCAGCTCTGATCCGCGTTCAAAACAGAAAGCGATGGATTTCCGGACCGAACCGTGTCAGATCGATTGCGAACAAGAGAGAATCTGCAGATTCTGGAAATACAAGCAACACACACAAAATGCTGGAAGAACTCAGGAGCCAGACTGTATCTATCGAAAAAAGTACAATCGTTCGAAGAGTCGTGGCCCGAAACGTCGACGGTACCTTTATCAACAGTTGCTGCCTGCGCATGCGTAAGGTGTACATGATCGGAGAGTGAATGTACAGAACAAATGTTGCCGGGATGAAAGATCTGTCGTGGTTTTGATGAAGGACGGAACGGGTTGGTAGGGCCGAGGGTATAGACCCGCTTTAATTTCACATCTTCTTGATGAAGGGCTGATTTGCTCTGAAGCATTGGTACAGTGCCTAGTCACATGACTATATAGGATTGGCTTGTAACTCTGGATGGCTATATACTGTATTTGATATTACTGGGATTAAAAACCCTATTGACTGAACATCAACCTGGCGATGATACCAAAGACAGCAGTGAATATGATCACAGATCCAGATGTTTATATAGTATACAATCAGGCTATTCGGCCCACCATGCCAACACCGACAAACACAGTCATTTCCCAATTGCTGCAAACTTTCCAGCCATTCCAGTGGTGCTTAGTATCGTGGCTCCATAATTGTTTAATGCCATTGTGTAGTGACTTTGGCGTGATAGCAGATGCAGATATTAATATCGGGACAATGTTTACCCTGGACATGTTCCAAAGACTTTCAATTTCTTATTTTAATTCAGAATACTCCTAGGATTTTTGCTTATTGATTTCTGTAAGTTATCTATCTTTGAAATGATTACATCTGTTCAATAA
The DNA here is from genome assembly GCF_030144855.1 of Hypanus sabinus. NCBI lineage: Eukaryota > Metazoa > Chordata > Chondrichthyes > Myliobatiformes > Dasyatidae > Hypanus > Hypanus sabinus. The sequence goes on from NW_026779441.1 coordinate 7,994, forward strand.
ATGGTGCTTTCCTGTTTACTCCGGATTATTATATCCGGACGGTTCTTATGGACTGTCTGACCTATAATAACTGATCCGTCATCATATAATTTGTGTTATTCTAACTCTAGACCTGGATCAGGCTTGTTTTTATAATGAGCAGTCGTTTATTTTATGAGTTTGCATTTTAAAGCAAGATTTCATGATTGATGTTTACCACCTGATTTTGCCTGTGGAGGTAATAAGATAAAAATAAACTAGTACAAGATTTTGTAATGTGTTGGATTATTTCTGGGTATTCTTGACATTTTCTACATTTATCATCTCTGAATTTGTTGGACTTTAATGATGTATTTTTGATATTTTCTGTGTTAACCACCTGGCTCTGTATTCCTACAAGGAACACTTCTGTTTCTGGGAAGAGATCTCCATCCCTGAGCGAGGCGTTCGACGCCTCCTTGTTGACGTCTAGTCTGCTCAGACTGTGAGGATGTCTTCCATGGAGAGTCAGACTCTTCCATTGGTTAACTGTTTACTCAATAGTGGTGATGTCTCCGTTTTTCTGGGTCGCTCTCTCATTGAAGTTTACTGGTGTATACTTCTTATCAGAATTGTATCTGCTTGCACGGATTGCCGATTCCTGTTTTCTTTGGTGAAAGTAATTCCTGAGAGGTGAATCCTGATATCTTGATGTGTATATTATATTTTATTGCTTTTATGCTGCATCAGATCTGGAGTAACAAACACTTTGTTCTCCTTACACTTCTCTACAGAGAATGACATTATTCAATCGTTAAACCTGAATCATAAATCTTGAAATGTGACTGCTCCAAAGCATAAACAGCGAAATTGTCGATCTAACATTAAGGCCTCTGTTGAATTAACATTCTGGTCGCTATCGGTATTATTTTCAGCGAGTGATCACTATATCTGGATTTCAGTATCACAGCACAGTCCGGGGCCGTTGAAAATAAACCCTATCATTTGTTTAGTCTCCTGATTAAGCGTACAATTGTGATCACTGGCCATTTAACTGCGGCTATGAACTGCTCTCTGAACTTAGACTGTGTTACTCCATATATAAAAGTGTTCGTGCACAGACTCAGGTTCTGTAACATGTATCCAAGTGACTGTAAGATAAATTCAGAATCCGTGTAATTATTGGGATCTGTTCCTCCGGCGATATTCTTGAAGAAACTGTGCACTGGGCGGCAGAGAAGAGAAAGCAGATATGGAATCAGAACTTCGCTTTACTCTGCTGTGATATTGATGAATTATATTGTATTGTCGAAAGCGGCCAGTGAAGGAGTGGAGATTTGAGGCTTTGACTGGAGAGATTCTGGCAGTTTTGGCAGTTGGACTGTGCAATCAAGTCAGTCAAGATTTGAATAGCTCAGCAGAAAGCCGTTGATTAGACAATCAAGATTTGAATAGCTCAGACTCAGCAGAAAGCAGTTGATTGGGCAATTGAGGTCACGTGACCAAGCAGTTTGAAAAGCTCAAGCAAATAAATAGAGATTTACCTCAAGCGGAGCGGCCTGTGGAAAGCGGCCAGTGAGTGTGTGTTGGCCAGTGAAGGAGTAGAGATTTGAGCGTTTGACTCGAGAGGCTTCGACGAGAAGAGGCGGAGGACGATCTTGTTCCCAGTTAGTCTTTACAATGCCTCCTGAGACGGTGATGTGCCTCTCCTGTGAGATGTGGCAGTCTTGGGGGAACTCCCCTCTCCCACAGAGTCACATCTGCCAGAAGTGCTTGCGGCTGGGCGATCTGGAAGACCGTGTGAGGAATCTGGAGCAGCAGCTGGATGACCTTCGACTCATAAGGGAGAATGAGGCAGTCAGAGATGAGAGCTACAGGGAGGTAGTCACATCTAGGCTGCCGGAAGCAGGTCGGAATTATTTTCAGCAAGAGATCACAATATCTAGTTTGGAGCCATTAGGAATAAACACTGCCTACCGTCAGTTGTTTTGTCTCCTGATTAAGCGTACAATTGTGATCACTGGCCATTTAACTGCGGCTATGAACTGCTCTCTGAACTTAGACTGTGTTACTCCATATATAAATGTGTTCGTGCACAGACTCAGGTTCTGTAACATGAATCCAAGTGCCTGTAAGATAAATTCAGAATCGGTGTAGCTATTGGGATCTGTCCCTCTGACGTGAAACTTGAAGAAATTGACAACAGTCGCCAACCACAAAATGATAAAGCTGCCGGATATGGTGAAGAGGAGGATCGCAGAGCGCCGCCTGCTTTCCATTTCCGGGTCACTGCAGTTCTCCCCCTTTCTCTGACCTCTCAGTCCCTTCCGAACCCGACTGGCCGCTAAAATGTGCCGGACCGTCAGGGCGTTGAGGATCAGAATTAGTGCGAATGGAATCAGTGGGGTTAAACTCCTGTCGAATCGGTCAAAGCTCACCCACTGGTGTTCAGTGAAATAAGCTGGAACGACCTTACAAAACCACAATACACCATCGAGTATCTCTCTTGGCTTATAAACGAAATAGAAGGGGATATTTTTTAAACACATAACAGCGGAGATGATCACCAGAACCAATGCCGTAGTCTTTCCTGGGCAATAGCTGGCTTTTAACTTCTGACAACAAATGGCGACAAACCGATCGAAGGTGAAGGTGACCGTGAGCCAGACCGAACAGTCTCTGGAAGCACACTGCAGTACAAAGATAATGCTACACAGGGGATACGTCTCCAGGAAGGATCCCGGGAAATAGTACTTGATCCGGGTAAAGAATGCAGTGACGACAGCCGTCAGATCCGTCGCTGCCATAGCAACCAGGTACCGTGTGGTGCACGTGGAGAGGCCGCACTTCCCCCGGGACAGGATTGCAACTGCCACTATATTCACTGGACATCAGAAAAAAGAAAGCAAGTATGGAATCAGAGCTTTGTCTTATTCTGCTATGAATTATACTGCATTTCTTAATATTCCTGTAACAGCCTGCAAGAAAATCGAATCACAAGTTGGTACCCGGTGATAGAAACATACCTGAATATAAATTGACTTTGAACTTAAAATTAAGACGTAAGACATTAGGACTGAAAGGACTAAAGTCATAAAGAATATAAATGTGAAATTCGTGACCAAATTTCTAGATTTTGGTCTAGAATCTAGAAAATTCTAGATATATTAGGCTGTCAGTTCTGATCGGTAGGAAGAGAAGAGCAGTTAAAATTTTAATTCGGAGCAGTTCGTCAGAACTGGGTAGGAGTCAAAGGCGGTTCTTGATGCTGCAGAGTGAGTGCGGAAGGGGCGCCTCTCGGAGGGGAAGCGAGGTTTTCAGAGGGATAAGCAGAATTAGGCCATTCGAGTCACCGTGTCTGCTCCGCCATTCCACCGTGGTGATTTATTTTCCCTCTCAAATCCGTTGTCTGGCCTTATCCTCATAACCTTTGACATCCTTAATAACCAAGAAACTATTGACCTCTACTCAAAATGTGCCCATTAACCTGGACCCGCCCCCCCCCCCCCACAGCCGTGTGTGGCAAAGAATTCCAGACATCCATCTCTCTCCGGCTTCAGAAGTCGCTCCTCATCTCAGTTCTAAAGGTGCGTCCTCCTCACCAGTGACCTCTGGTCCCAGATTTCCGTCACAATAGGAAACATCCTCTCCATGTCCACTCTAGCTAGTCCTGTCAATGCTCGAATGGGATTAGTTAAAACCAGTATACTATCACCCGCAATTGCTGTCTCTTGTCTCTCAATTTCACCTATTCACTTGCCAGGAGACGGAATAATTCTTGGTGTTTGACCTGCCGTTGGAGACACTGCGAATTTAATGTTCATCTCTTGCTCACCCCTCACCCCCATGGCACGTCACACACCAGAGGCACTGAGTTTGTTTCCCCAATAGAAGGCTTGCCACTCTGAATTCTGGGAAGTTAAATAAACTCTCTCCGGTCACATGGCCTCTTTCCTCGCCGTGATCAATGAGAATGAGAAAGGTTTAGGTAGACAGCATGCACCGCCATAGATTAAGCCGCTTCTGCTCAAACCAACGTGTGTTTTCTATTAAATGAGTAATCCAGATTAATCGTGATAGCCACTGTAAAGTGTAGTGAAACGTATGGACGATCTATACTGTTAGTCCAATTTCCCAAAATGTTCGACAGGTACCGGAGAGACACACACAAATCCTCAGCAGGAGAGGCAGCGTCTGTGGAACGAATGAAGAGTCCACGTTGGAGGCCGAGACATCAGCACCAAGCTGAGGAAGGAGAATGTGTGTCAGCTCGCATTTCTGCAACTCGGTGATTCTGATCACACTCCTCTTCCTATCAATATGCAATTTCCAGCAAATTATTTGTATAATACTATTTTGTCAACATCCTTGCTGCCGGCTGACGGAAAATCGGAATTATTTTGAGTTTAAGAATGCGCCTCTTGCTTCTCACAGAAGGAAAACAAACCCCTCTTCGCTTTAAACGAACCGTCAGCTCCCGGTTATTTACTCCCGTTTAAAACTGCCCGGTGCAAATGTTGAGATCTCGCTGAATTCTAGGCACGGGAGTTCGCCGGTGGTTTCGGTGCAATGTCGATTAATATCGAGACCCAATGTGAGAACAGCAAAAAAAGAAGCAAAGTCCGGGTGGAAACTTTCTCGGTAATCGGAGTTGTCTGTCTTCACTGCCTAAATTAATGTAGATTGCTGAAACATGCTTCATTAATCTGTACTTTCTCTGATTGAGATGTAATACGGTTTAATACAGTGACAAAACACAATTACTTACCAATTGTGTCACTTCCGCGGAAACGTAAGGCTTCCATGTTTTAGCTAAACAACGGCAGAGTAACAAAATAGTGAAATAGAAATGTCTGTACTGGTGCGGGAAATTGGAGCTTACAATAAAACAGATTATGATAGATGCACTCAATAGGTCAGACAGCAGTGGAGAATGGGACACAAAACTACTGACTGAGGTCTGAGAGTCTTCATCAGACAGACCCGGAACATTAAATGCATTTCCCTTTCCACAAATATTTCCCGGACTGTTGACATTTCACAGCATTTCCTTTTCCATTCTCAGACAACGAGGTTCATGGAAATCCCAGAAGTTGTCAGAAATCTAGCTTTCCTTCGCGCTTCTGTGACCAGAATCGGCACACTTTGCTCGGTGATGATCAAGCGTATCTGTCCGTGACAATAAGAATTACACTGACTTCTGGTATTTCTAAACACTATCGCCATTGTCAACTGTATAACCCGGGTAAAATCCTCAAGCGGATGCTACGAGCTGTAATGATGCGGGTCTGTCCAGATATGGTCAAGCATTCCAAAAATATCCCGAACATGCCAGAGCTATTTATTTACAAAACCGCCATAAATCAAAGGCAAACCTTCATCTGCAATTACTCTAATACAATTTAGCGAGAGGAAGCAGGAGTTATAATATATTAACGATTGGGAAGTAATGAAATGAAACAACTACGTTTTTATGCAAAGGACTTTGCATATTTGCAGTTTGAAACGCCTTTCAGACAAAATTGAAATTGGTTGGCTGTTAATGCATTTTCCAATTCCTGCTTTCTCTCTCTAAATTTTATTGGATCGCCTCTGCCTTTCACTTAATAACTAACTCCATTGGCATATTTCAGTTTGTAAATGTTGAGATGTTTGTGCATGTCAACGGAATATTGCCAGTCTGGAATATTGTGCAAAATAAATTGAACGAATCGGCAAAATAAAGAAATCAGACAAACAGGAAAAAGCGAAGTCAGACGTGCCAAGCATTTTGATTTCATGTGCTACCGTGTTACACCGGCGAGTTCAGTGCCGCACATTAACGAATCTACTGCAGTTACCGGATAGGAAAGAGTCGATGGGCTGAAGAGTCTAATTCTGCTCCTGTGGTCGTGTTATCTTATGAAACCGCAGTGTAGACTCATGCTATTTCTTAGAATTGCCCTGCAGCGACATTATTTGACTAGTTGATATGTTGGAAATTATTTTGCATAGATTTCAACCTGCACCGCATTTCTCCAGAGCAAACAAATTGAAAAATGACCTGGCAGCCACACAGAGAGCGAATGTTTGTGGACAGTGGCGGCAATTGCACCGACCGAGTAATAGAGAACACGTTCTGATCAAGCGACGTGGCTTTGCTGCACAACGATTGAAAGGAACTCACACACACATTTGTATGTTTCCGTTTGCTCACAGAAGCTCACCAGGAACGCCAATAGCAACAATGATAAGAAGAGCGTATTCTCCTGATTGGATAAAGTTCCTCGATCACTTTCTGTGAGGGACGATCAGTCGCTGCCACTCACGTGCAATCACTCTGAATGAAATTTCCGAGAGCGACATTTGTCCAGCCCTCAGTTTAAACAAGAGGCGATCCCCACCGGGACACAGGGATTACAACAACGCCCTGGAAAATGAAATAACAAACTGATGTAACTTACTGGTTGTGCTGGTAGTTATGCAGACATGTTGTCTGTAATCTATTGTCCCAAGGATGTGGATGTTTTTAAAATGAGATTTTTCGTGACATTCTTTCGGGTAGAGTCCTTACTACATATCTAAACAACTAATACAATGAAATTGTGCTGGAGATGCTCAGTCTAAATAGTTTGGTGACATTCCTGTGTAACGATGAAAGTGACTATTTTCTTTGTAAGTTTTCTAAATCGTTTCGGAGCAAAGTGTTATGCCAAGAGAATACTTTAATACGAGTACAGCAGAAGTGTTCATCGCCGTTGTTATACGTTTACTATTGAACACTGTTTGCAAGAGTTACTGAAGCCTTGAAGGAGATTCTGTCAGAGGTTTTCCCTTTATCACACTCTAACCTATTGTCTTTGCTTGTTGTCAAGAGGGGTGAAGCGTTCTCCTTTTGTCCCTCATGTCAGTCAGGGTTGTATTGAATGACGGAGCGGGAGGGGTGAAGCGTTCTCCTTTTGTCCCTCATGTCAGTCAGGGTTGTATTGAATGACGGAGCGGGAGGGGTGAAGCGTTCTCCTTTTCTCCCTTATGTCAGTCAGGGTTGTATTGACTGACGGAGCGGGAGGGGTGAAGCGTTCTCCTTTTGTTCCTCATGTCAGTCAGGGTTGTATTGAATGACGGAGCGGGAGGGGTAAAGCGTTCTCCTTTTGTCCCTCATGTCAGTCAGGGTTGTATTGACTGACGGAGCGGGAGGGGTGAAGCGTTCTCCTTTTGTCCCTCATGTCAGTCAGGGTTGTATTGAATGACGGAGCGGGAGGGGTGAAGCGTTCTCCTTTTGTCCCTCATGTCAGTCAGGGTTGTATTGAATGACGGAGCGGGGAGGAGGGGTGAAGCGTTCTCCTTTTGTCCCTCATGTCAGTCAGGGTTGTATTGAATGACGGAGCGGGAGGGGTGAAGCGTTCTCCTTTTGTCCCTCATGTCAGTCAGGGGTGTATTGAATGACGGAGCGGGGGGGGGGGGGTGAAGCGTTCTCCTTGTGTCCCTCATGTCAGTCAGGGTTGTATTGAATGACGGAGCGGGGGGGGGGGAGGGGTGAAGCGTTCTCCTTTTGTCCCTCATGTCAGTCAGAGTTGTATTGAATGACGGAGCAGGAGGGGTGAAGCGTTCTCCTTTTGTCCCTCATGTCATTGAGGGTTGTATTGAATGACGGAGCGGGAGGGGTGAAGCGTTCACCTTTTGTCCCTCATGTCAGTCAGGGGTGTATTGAATGACGGAGAGGGAGGGGTGAAGCGTTCTCCTTTTGTCCCTCATGTCAGTCAGGGGTGTATTGAATGACGGAGAGGGAGGGGTGAGGCGTTCTCCTTTTGTCCCTCATGTCAGTCAGGGTTGTATTGAATGACGGAGCGGGAGGGGTGAAGCGTTCCCCATTTGTCCCACATGTCAGTCAGGGTTGTATTGAATGACGGAGCGGGAGGGGTGAAGCGTTCTCCTTTTGTCCCTCATGTCAGTCAGGGTTGTATTGAATGACGGAGCGGGAGGGGTGAAGCGTTCTCCATTTGTCCCTCATGTCAGTCAGGGTTGTATTGAATGACGGAGCGGGAGGGGTGAAGCGTTCTCCTTCTGTCCCTCATGTCAGTCAGGGTTGTAGTGAATGACGGAGCGGGAGGGGTGAAGCGTTCTCCTTTTGTCCCTCATGTCAGTCAGGGTTGTATTGAATGATGGACCGGGGGGGAGGGGTGAAGCGTTCTCCTTTTGTCCCTCATGTCAGTCAGGGTTGTAGTGAATAACGGAGAGGGAGGGGTGAAGCGTTCTCCTTTTGTCCCTCATGACAGTCAGGGTTGTATTGAATGACGGAGCGGGAGGGGTGAAGCGTTCTCCTTTTGTCCCTCATGTCAGTCAGGGTTGTATTGAATGACGGAGCGGGAGGGGTGAAGCGTTCTCCTTTTGTCCCTCATGTCAGTCAGGGTTGTATTGAATGACGGAGCGGGAGGGGTGAAGCGTTCTCCTTTTGTCCCTCATGTCAGTCAGGGTTGTATTGAATGACGGAGCGGGGGGGAGGGGTGAAGCGTTCTCCATTTGTCCCTCATGTCAGTCAGGGTTGTATTGAATGACGGAGCGGGAGGGGTGAAGCGTTCTCCTTTTGTCCCTCATGTCAGTCAGGGTTGTATTGAATGACGGAGCGGGGGGGAAGGGGTGAAGCGTTCTCCTTTTGTCCCTCATGTCAGTCAGTGGTGTATTGAATGACGGAGAGGGAGGGGTGAAGCGTTCTCCTTTTGTCCCTCATGTCAGTCAGGGTTGTAGTGAATAACGGAGAGGGAGGGGTGAAGCGTTCTCCTTTTGTCCCTCATGTCAGTCAGGGTTGTAGTGAATAACGGAGAGGGAGGGGTGAAGCGTTCTCCTTTTGTCCCTCATGTCAGTCAGGGTTGTATTGAATGACGGAGCGGGAGGGGTGAAGCGTTCTCCTTTTGTCCCTCATGTCAGTCAGGGTGGTATTGAATGACGGAGCTGGAGGGGTGAAGCGTTCTCCTTTTGTCCCTCATGTCAGTCAGGGTTGTAGTGAATTACGGAGCGGGAGGGGTGAAGCGTTCTCCTTTTGTCCCTCATGTCAGTCAGGGTTGTATTGAATGACGGAGCGGGAGGGGTGAAGCGTTCTCCTTTTGTCCCTCATGTCAGTCAGGGTTGTAGTGAAAAACGGAGCGGGAGGGGTGAAGCGTTCTCCTTTTGTCCCTCATGTCAGTCGGAGTTGTATTGAATGACCGAGCGGGAGGGGTGAAGCGTTCTCCTTTTGTCCCTCATGTCAGTCAGAGTTGTATTGAATGACGGAGCGGGGGGGAGGGGTGAAGCGTTCTCCTTTTGTCCCTCATGTCAGTCAGGGTTGTATTGAATGACGGAGCGGGAGGGGTGAAGCGTTCTCCATTTGTCCCTCATGTCAGTCAGGGTTGTATTGAATGACGGAGCGGGAGGGGTGAAGCGTTCTCCTTTTGTCCCTCATGTCAGTCAGGGTTGTATTGAATGACGGAGCGGGGGGGAGGGGTGAAGCGTTCTCCTTTTGTCCCTCATGTCAGTCAGGGTTGTATTGAATGACGGAGCGGGAGGGGTGAAGCGTTCTCCTTTTGTCCCTCATGTCAGTCAGGGTTGTATTGAATGACGGAGCGTGGTGGGAGGGGTGAAGCGTTCTCCATTTGTCCCTCATGTCAGTCAGGGTTGTATTGAATGTCGGAGCGGGAGGGGTGAAGCGTTCTCCTTTTGTCCCTCATGTCAGTCAGGGTTGTATTCAATGACGGAGCGGGAGGGGTGAAGCGTTCTTCTTTTGTCCCTCATGTCAGTCTGGGTTGTATTGAATGACGGAGCGGGAGGGGTGAAGCGTTCTCCTTTTGTCCCTCATGTCAGTCAGGGGTGTATTGAATGACGGAGCGGGAGGGGTGAAGCGTTCTCCTTTTGTCCCTCATGTCAGTCAGGGTTGTATTGAATGACGGAGAGGGAGGGGTGAAGCGTTCTCCTTCTGTCCCTCATGTCAGTCAGGGTTGTATTGAATGACGGAGCGGGGGGGGGGAGGGGTGAAGCGTTCTCCTTTTGTCCCTCATGTCAGTCAGGGTTGTATTGAATGACGGAGCGGGAGGGGTGAATCGTTCCCCTTTTGTCCCTCATGTCAGTCAGGGTTGTAATGAATGACGGAGCGGGAGGGGTGAAGCGTTCTCCTTTTGTCCCTCATGTCAGTCAGGGGTGTATTGAATGACGGAGCGGGAGGGGTGAAGCGTTCTCCTTTTGTCCCTCATGTCAGTCAGGGTTGTATTGAATGACGGAGCGGGAGGGGTGAAGCGTTCTCCTTTTGTCCCTCATGTCAGTCAGGGTTGTATTGAATGACGGAGCGGGAGGGGTGAAGCGTTCTGCTTCTGTTCATCAGGGATGTTCTTTTTCCCATAATGATAATCCGTTCCAACAGTATGAACGACTCCGCCTTCACTTCGTGCAGCCAAGCGCGAGGCTTTCTGCCGGCTCCGCTGAACCCAGCAACATCGGAGCCGCAGGAGCCCACCAGGCCTCTCAAACGCGTCCGTCCATTCAATCTAGTCCATGACAAATTCTGTTTTCAGTGACGGATCATCACATCTCCCTCATTCGCCCACCTTCCACCAACTTGTCAACTTTCTCTGGGAATCCCTCAATCAAACCATCCGCCTACCGATGGAGAGAATTGCAGAGTTTCAATCCAGAAGCCATGAGGTGAGGTTGACGTGTTAATAACGCCCCCTCCCCCCGTAACTATTTATCATTGTGTGAGATTTTCTCATTTCTGGGAATATCTCGAGATCTCCCTGCTTTGCCCTTTTCACACCATAAATTTCACAGAGAGCATCTCTCGTTCACTGAACCGATAAGCAATGCAGATCTACATTATTCAAATTGTGCGAATTGTCATTCAAACGTATACACCTACCCCGCCAAGCAAAACCATGCAGTGCAGGTAACTCACACACATAACACATAAAATATTACCACAATCAAATTAGCGAACCAGTCAAACCAGACACTCAGACACTGGGTCAGGAATACGAAATGACTTCTGCAAACTGAAAATAAAGCGCTTGGGTAGCTGTCAGGTCTGAAAGTCGAGAAGTCATCTGAAACAGATGGACGATACCCCAGGGTTCTGAAAGAGGGGGCTGAAATGATTGTGGAGGCATTAGTCGTGATCGTTCAATAATCACAACATTCCGGGTTGGCTTCTGCAGAGGGGAACATTGCAAATGCCACTCCCTGTTTAAGAAGGGATGGAGACAAAAACAGGAAATTATATTCAGAACAAAGGGCTGTTCATTTCAGTCACGCAGGTATCACGTGATGAAAACCACAGATGCAAATTCACCCACAGACAGAAATGAGTAGCATTCCTGGAATAGGGTGGTGACCTGATACAGAACGGGGGAGGGAGGGGGAGGGTCAGAGAGATGCCATGCAATGTGTGTGGTTGAATATTCTGCTCCTCTACAAAATCTGTCAATTATTCACTTGTGTTTCTGTTGCCATTACAATTCCAATGCAAACATCCCTCAGGTTACGTCTACCCTGTCCTGTTCTACTGTTGATTACTGGATGCAGGGGGTTTCACATCAGAGACCCGTGTAATGCATTCAGCTGCTCGGGGGCGGGAATGCGGAGTGTGAAAAACTGAAAGACGGCAGAGGTGAGAGAGGAAAGGAAAAAGAGTGTTCCAGTCATACAACACAGAAACAGGCCCTTTGGCCCACTGGGTACGTGCTAACCATCAAACACAATTGACACTGAACCTACCCTAATCCCACGTTACACTTTCCACATTCCCCCAGAGGTAGTTTTCTCTGATCATGCAATCTACTGGTCAGTGTGTGGAGTGAAACCAGGAAACCCTGCTCCAGAGTTACCCCTTGAGTTCCCTTGCATCCCATGATGAAATAAGACAACACAATAGGAGCAAGAGGACCGACTACTGACCCTCAGACCTGGTCCGCCACTCACTGGTTCAGTTGACCCGTCCTCCACCAGTGCGCAGGAACGGAGAAGCCTGTTAAAAGTGATGGATAGAGCACTGTCACCAGGAAATTCTGTATAATTTGTTAGACATTGCAGAACAGAGCAAGCCATGTTGACTATCCCCATCAGTCCCTGCCCATCCAAATACTTTCATATCTGGTTGCTTAGAGAAACTTCCAATAACTTACCCGATACTGATGTCAGGCTCACCGGCTTATAAATTCCTGGTTTATTTTTAAAAAAGTTTCTTAATGAACGGAACAGCATTTGATATCCGCCATTTTGTTGTCATCGGACCTGTTGCTAAGTATGTTTCAAATGTCTCTGGTTCAGCCCCTGCAATTACTTCCGTAGCATCTCACAAGATCCGAAGGAACAGCTTGTCAGGCACTGGGGATTTATGCACCCTAATTTGCTTAGAGTCAGGTAACCACTTTAACTCCGTAATAGACAATAGACAATAGGTGCAGGAGCAGGCCATTCGGCCCTTATAGCCAGCAGCGCCATTCAGTATGATCATGACTGATCATCCACAATCAGTACCCCTTATACCGTCCCTGATCTCCCCACTTTGCTTCCCTTCTATAGACTCTATATCCGGCTCCCAACTAATACAGATGCAAATTATGCATTTAAGATCTTCCCCATCCTTTTTGGTTCCATGCATCGAAGATCTTCAAGAGGACCAATTTTATCCCTTGCTATCTTTTCGCATTTAATATATCTGTAGAATCCCTTGAGATAGTCCTTCACTTTCTGTGCCCGAGGAACCTCATGGTTTCTTTCAGCTCTCCTGATTTCTTCCTTGAGTGTTCTCCAGCATTTCTTATACTTCTCAAGTGCCTCATTTGTTCCTTCCTGTCCCCCACCCCCTTGCTATGTACCTCTTCCTCCTTCTTCTTACCCAGGACCTGAATATCTTTCAAAAACCAAGGATTCCTAAAACTGCTATCCTGGCATTTTATTCTGACAGGAACATACATACATACAGTGTACTCTCAAAATTCCACCTTTGAAGGCCTCCCACTTACCAAGCAAACCTTTGCTAGAGAACAACTTGTCCCAATCCGCACTTGCCAGATCCTTTCTATACCATCAACATTTCTCCAGCTTAAAATCCCAACCTGAGGACCAGACCTCTCCTGCTCCATAATTATCTTGAAACTAATGGCAATGTGCAGCAGATACAAAGTGTTCCCCTACACAAACTTTTATCTCCTGTCCTGTCGCATTCCGCAAGATCCGATGAAATACTGTACTCTCTCTCTCTCACTTCGACCTCAATGTACGGAATAAGAAAACGCATGTTTCCCCCTTACTCCAAATGAACGCTTTCCTATGTTGAGTGTTCCTATCCCTCTTCAATGTTATGCTAGATCAACCTCAGGCTTTCTTATAGCTCTCCTGATATTTTTCTTGAGTGTTCTCTAGCACCTCTTATACTCCTCAAGCACCTGATTTGTCCCTTCCTGACCCTCCTTGCTTTGACATCTCCCCCTTCTTTTTACCCAGGGCTTGAATATCTCTCAAACACCAAGGATCCCTAAACCTGTTGTATTTGTCTTTTATGCTGACAGGAACATACATACATTCTACTCTCAAAATTCCAGCTTTGAAGGCCTCGCACTTGGCAAGCATAACTTTGCTAGAAAACTGCCCGTCACAGTCCACACTTGCTCGATCTTTTCGGATACCATCAAGGTTTCTTCAAATTAAAATCGCAACCCCAGGGACCTCTGCTTCATAGTTATCTTGAAACGCATAGTACTCTAATCACCATCTGAAAAGTGTTCCTCTACACAAATTCAGTTACCTTCCCTGTCTCATTCCCGATCAGCAGCTGAAGTATTTCACTCTCCTTCATTTAGACCTCTTCTTCTTCGGAAGATGAAAACTTTCCTGAACACATTTGACAAATGTGTTCTATCCTTTCATCTAATCCTTTCAGAGTATTTGCATCCCAGGTCAATATGTGATAAGTTCTAATCAACTCTCATCACAACCTTATGTTTCTTGCAACCGTCTGCCTTCTCTACAATTTTTCTCCTCTAGATCCAGCTGAATATTGAGTGGTTTGTAATATTATGTCATTAATGTGGTCACCCATTTCTTATCCCTTAGTTCCACCCATACAGCTTCAGTAGTCGAGTTTTCCAGCCTGTCCTGTTGAAACACTGCCGTGACATTTTCCAACTCATAATGTTCTGACTCTCTCTCTAATCCACCGTGCTCTGTCATGTCTAAAACAATAGATCCCTGGAACACTGAAGAGCCAGTCCTGCCCCTCGTGTAACCATGTCACAGTAATGGCTACAGTGTCATAATTTCATGTGCTGATACATACCCTGTGTTTTTCTGCCTCTCTTAATAATGATTGTATTTAAATATACACAACCCAGAATATTAGACCCACCATGTTCTGCCTCTGGATTCCACATATCTACAAAAGTTTATCAAAAAGTTAAGTCACATGCAGAATCTTTGTACACTTCCAGGACAGTGAAATTATGTGTCATTACTATCAAGTTGATATTCAGTTAAATTACTGTCAAGTTGTTGAAAGTTATGGTCAAATGAGGTGCTAGAGGAGTATAAGAAACGTTAGAAAATACTGAGCAGGGAAATCATGAGAGCCAAAATAGGACATGAGGTTGCTCTGTCAGACTAGTTAAAGAGAATGTCAATAGCTTCTACAGATATCCTAAGTTTAAAATATAGCAAGAGACAAAATTGGTCTTCTTGAAGATCAGCATGATAGCTTACAAATGGAGTCAGACACAACCAGGCTCTATAGAACAGAAGCAAAAGAGTAGTGAGGATATGGACTATGTCTAGAATACAGAAGAGGGTGTTTTTGATGTTTTGAGGGAAATTAGAAGGTCTAAATACCGAAGACCTGACAAGATGTCCCCTCAGCCTTTGTGGGCGGCCAGTGGACAAATTTCGGGGACACATTTAAAGAGATTTCAAACATCCCTAGCTAAAGGTGAAATGCCAGAGGACTGGAGGATAGCTAATGTTGTTCTGTTTGTTCAAGAAAGACTCTAACAATAAGCCAGGAAATTGCAGGCTGGTGAGTCTGACATTAATAGTGGGTGAATTATTAGAAGGTTTTGCAAAGGGCATTATATATATATATCTATTTGGATACCGAGGACTGATGAGAAACACTCAACAAGGCTTTGTGCATGGCAGGTCAAGTTCAAACAAACTTACAGTATTGACCCATTGCCAACCTGACCGGGGTGTTATCCTGTATCCACTCCCCCTGTGATGACTGCTGCCCATTACAGATGATCGACAACTTCCACTCCACAATACTGACCCATTACAGACCTGGCAACTGTAAACCTGCGACTATTTGCTTTGTAACATCTGTGTCCATTCCTGTCCCTCTGCTCAATACTGTCCAATGACTGAAACCGTGTTTATTAGAGGTGGCTCACTGACTGGGAACAATAGTCTCTTCATTACAGAGCCTCAGGCTAGATGATGTTTGCTTGCTTTGCATACTTTTTCAAAAAAAACATCAACTGTTCCACTGTCCCGCGCTGGCTTCATTGCTTCGAGAAGTTGGTGCGGAAAGGAGTCGTTGGCCTGTCGCTGCGTCTGACACCACTCACAGCAGAGAGTGAGGAGGTTGTAGGTGGTCCCATCTCCCTCCAATTCACACAGCAACACCTCATCGGGAGTCACACGTGAGTAGACATCCCCAAAATTTATCGTACCTGGAAAATTGTCTTGTGCCCTGTGTTTCTGTGTGTGTGCAGAGAGAGAAGTGGAGGCCGGGAGGAAGGGGGGAGAAAGCGTGGGGGAGGGGAGAGAGAGAGAGAGAGAGAGAGAGAGAGAGAGAGAGAGAGAGAGAGAGATGTGTAGGTCGGCTCCCAGTGAGGGGGAGGAGGAGGTATCACGTCTTTTTGTGGGGTTTCAGTGATGGATGATTTTATCTCAGCCTGTGGCGTCTCAGTGAGGGAAAGAAGAAGATCCCACCTCTGTCTGTGAGGTCTCTCTGAGGGAGTAATGTATCTATCCCACTGTAGATGAATATCCCTTTCGATCCTTAGTTCCCATTTACACCTTGTCCTCAGCCCCAGTGTGTCATTTCTCACTGAGTTAATTCCAATCTTTCATTTCCAGAATGTCACCGGCTGAACTGAGGGTTGTGCTGCTGATCCTGGGTTTTCTGGGTGAGTAATGTCTTGTCGGGACAAACTGCGTGCTGTGTACAGTAAGAGGAAGTAGATGTTATTTATTGTTTCTGCAGACGAGCAGAGACAGCCTGTATTTAAAGGGATAAAAGTACTGAAATTACCTCGGGAACACTATGAACCCAATTTGACACTGGGACACAGGGCATTAGAGCTGGTGATCAGAAACGTCCAGATACCCGGTTTGGTGAAACAACAGTAGGGAGTGGAGGGAGATGGGGAGGCAGAGAGGTTTCAGCAGAGAATCTCAGACTTGAAGACTGAGGAGAAGGCACGGCTGGAAATGCAGTGATTACACTCCGAGAGGCTGGGACTGGAGGGAGTCCAGAGGCTGGAAGAGTTTACACTGGGAGGAAGTGGTGAGGCTATGTTGGGATATGAAAGCAAAGTTGGGTTGGATGTTACTGAACCAGATTAGTGAATAGTGTTCGGTGAAGGGGTTCGGGACAATTTCAGGTACATCCAGCAGAGTTTGTGGAGAGCAGAGTGCAAGAGTGGGAGGTGGCTGACTGTGTGAACGAGAGACGGACTGGGTCAGGGGCAGAGCTGGTTGACGTTACCGAGGCGAGCATCACCGTGGGGCAGAGGTGCCTTTTAAATGTCATTATCGTACCTGCCTCAATGACTTCCAGTGGCAGCTCATTCTGCATACGTACTACCCTCTGTGGGTTTCCTCTGGGTGATCCTGTTTCCTCCCACAGCCCAAAGATGTACTGGTTAGTCAGTTAATTGGTCTTTATAAATTGACCTGTGAGTAGCACCAAACACAAAATGCTGGAGGAACTCGGCGACCAGGCAGCATCTATGGAAAAGAGTAAACAGTCAATGTTTCGGGCCAAGTCCCTTCATCAGGTCTGGAAAGCAAGAGAAGAAGTCCATTTCCCCCCAGTCCTTTCGTTCCAGTCTTGATAAATGGTCTCCGCCTGAAATGTTGACTGTTTATACACATGAAGTTTGCATCCTTGAGGTGTGCTGGTGTTGATTGCCAGTGAGCAGGTAATGTTATTTTCCATCTGCACTGACTGAGGTCTCCTGATGAAGAAGTCAAGGATCCAGTGACAGAGGGAGGTTTTGGAGGTTGTTGATTGGTACTGAGGCGGTGATGGTGTTGATCACTGAGCTGTAATCAATAAACAGCAGCCTGACAGAGGTATCGCTGTTGTTCAGGTGATCCAAGGCCGAGTGTAGAACCAGTGAGATTGTACCCACTGTAGACCTATTGTGGTGACAGGCAAATTGCAGCAGGTCCAGGGCCTCGCTTAGGCTGGAGTTGATTCTGGCCATGACTAACCTCTCAAGGTACTTCATCGCAGTAGATGTGAGTGCAACTGGACGGTCGTTCTTCAAATTACAAAGAAAAAAATTCATCAAGTACTTAGTGTGCCTTGTAAAAATATTCAGCCCCAACCTTTTGATCACATATGTGAATATTACAACCAGGGATTTTGATCAATTTAACTGAGAATTTTTATTTGTGAATCACATGCTCCCTTTTTTCACAGTAGAACCCAAACAACAGGGAAAATTGTAAAGTATGAAAAACTAAAAATTCTAAAACTGAAATGTCAGCAGTTCAAAAGCATTCATTCCCCTTTGCTCAGTGCTCAGTTGAACCACCCCTCACAACTATTATAGCCAGTAGTCTTTTTAGATAAGTCTCTATTAACTGTGACAATGTGACGGAGCAAGGTTTGTCCACTCCTCCTTGCAAATTTTCTCAAGCTGTGCCAGGTTAGTTGGGAGTGCTGGTGGACAGCAATCTTGACGTCTTGCCAGAGATGTTTGATCGGGTTAAGGTCAGGACTCTGACTGGGCCACTCAGGGACGTCAATTGTCTTCATTTGAAGCCACTCCATGGTTTCTCTGGCAGTGTGATTAAGGTTGTTATCCTTCTGAAAGATGGACTTCTCCCAGTTTAAGCTTTCTAGCAGAGGCTAGCAAGTTTATATCCAGGATCTCTCTGTATTTATCAGCATTTATCTTCCCATCAATCCTGACCAGATTTCTGGTCTCTGCACTTTTTCCAGAAATACTTGTTTTGTGGAAGGCTTTAAAGATTGTGGAGCCATGAACTTCATCTGCAGTTGCAGCCACTGACTCCTGCAGCTCACTCAGAGTGACTGTTGTTGTCACAGTAGCCTCTCTTGCAAGTGCCAATCTTCTCCGGTGACTAAGTTTAGAGGGATCGCCTGACCTGGGCAGTGTGGCTGTGGTTTCGTATTTTTCCACTGATTCACGATGGACTACACTGAGTTCTGAGGAATGTTCAGAGCCTTTGAGATGGTCTTGTACCCCTCCCCAGATTTGTGCTTTGATATTATCACTTGTCTTGAATGCTCTTTAGTCTTCATTTTGGTTTGGTCTGTTGAAAATCTACCATACTGTTGGCCCTTACTGGGAGAGGGGTATTTGTTCAAATGAAACTCCAATTTTCTACATCAGCAAATTGGGTAAGTTAGTGAGTAATATGCAGTATAGCACCTGAGGAAAGTTAGCATAGTAATTGCAAAGGGCATGAGTACTTTTTCAGCCTCACAATTTTGTTTTTTTTAATTTTCAGCAAATTGTTGACAGACCTTGAAATTCTCTTTTGAATTGACATGATGCTCACTCTTTAATAGATTAGCTCAAAATATCCTGCTTCGATATATTTTAAATTTAGAAACTGAGAGTAAAATATGAAAATAGTTGTGGGGACTGAATACTTTTTCAAGGCATTGTGTGTGGACACTGTGACGACATCTGAAGTATGATCCAGTTTAAAAGAGAGCGCGGGAAAGCGTGTGTGCTATTTCAGCGAGAGGGAGAGAGAGAGAGAGAGCAACAAAACGCCCGTGAGTTGCCTCGGAAACGGCAAGGCGGAGCTAAATGATGGACAGCTGGTGTTCAGCAGTTGTGGAACTTAGACAAGGTCGACTGGCTTTGCAATTAGATATGCCAGAGACAAGGAAGACACTGACACTGGTTAAATTTTGTGTGCCCACGACAAAGGTGGGGTTTTTGCTCACAGTGGGAACAAAGTGGTGACTGATGGGAAGCTATCGGTGTGTTTAACCCTGGCTTGTGTTGGTAGCTTTACCGTGGAAAACCGGCGTTCTCGTTTGCGTGGTCACAGTCGGTGACTTTAATAAGTTTCGGGAGCAGGAGGACGACATGGAAGATTCGACGGCATCGGCGCTGGGAAAACAAAACATCACTCTCTCCCTTCAACCTACTCAATTCAATATCCAGATCTGAACTGACTTCATACCTATACCACCGTAAGACTGTATTATTCCACCAGACAAGCTTGAAGAAGTTTGGGGAAATGTACTAACTCGCTTATAATTGCATACACTCTGCCAACCTCTTTGCCTTTCCTTGTTTTATTTACTTTATCATGTTGTTACTAATAAAATAGAGTTTGTAACAGAAGACTCAGACTTCAAGTGTGTCCATTTCCGCTGGTCCATTTTACGTTACGGGGTACATAACAACACCAAGAGGAAAGGGATTCAGGGAGTAAACCTGGGTTGGAGGGAAGTAGGGAGAGACAGTGGAGGGAGTTCGAAAGTGACCAAGGGAGACGGAGTAGGGGGAAGTGAGGTAAAGAGGCACAGAGGAGAGAGGAAAGTAGGGAGAGAATAATGATAAAGGAAGGTAGGGAGAGACCAAGGCAGAGGGTGGTAGGGAGAAACAAGGAGAGAAAGAGGTAGGGAGAGAACGAGGGGTGAATGAGATGAGGAGAAGTCTAGTAGAGAGGGAGTTCAGGTGATGAGATGAGCGATGAGCGAAATGGGAAGAGGCCGAAGGGAGTAGTAAAAACTGAGGGGAGACGGAGTCAGTGAGAGTCAGAGGAGAGGGGGAGGTAGTGAGAGCCCAGGGAAGAGGGAGGCAGTGAGAGTCTGAGGATCGAGGGAGGCGAGACGGCGCTGGTCCGCGGGGAGAGGGTGAGGCGTCGCGTGTCTGAGGGTCGAGGGCGAGGCGGAGAGGGTCTGAGGGAGAGGGCGATACGACGAGAGTCCGAGGGGAAAGAGCGAAGAGACGGGAGTCCGAGAGAAGAGCCGAGGCGGCGAGAGAAGGGCCATCAACGGCAGAGGGAGGTAGGGAAGGACTTTGGTTAGTGAGAGACCGAAGGATTGGGATGTACGCAGAGACTAAAGGGATAAGGAGGTTTGGAAATCCGCAGGGGAGAAGCAGATAGCGAGACTGAAGGGATAGGATGTAGGGAGAGACTGAGAGCAAGATTGGAAGAAGTCGAGGGGTGAAGAAATAAGTGAGGCGAGGGTGAGGTTGTGTTGTCCGAGAGTAGGTGGAGATAGAGAGCAGGAGACCAAGGGGGAGGAAGTGATCTACGGTAGATGGAGTTAAGGCGGTGAGGGAAAAGGTAGGAGGAGACAGAGAGGTAAGGAAGAGATCGAGGTGTGAGGGACGTATTAGAGATTGAGGGGAGAGGGAGTTCGTGAAAGTCAATGGGGAGACAGAGGTAAAGAGAGACCATGGAGGGAGGGAGGGAGGGAGGGAGAGAATTGAATTGTCATCCTGGACAGCCTTTCCTCAAAGGCCACACCTGGTTAATTTCCTCCGGATCCTTTCCAGCGCAATTGCGAACTTCCCATAGCGTGGTGATGAGAACTGTGCTCAACACTCAGTTCTAGCCTAAGTCAGGGATTTATAAAGTGGCGCTATGGCTTCCTTACTCTTATGATCTTTGCCCTGGATAATGAAGTCACAGACCCCGTATGTGTTCTTTATCTACCTGTACTGCTCCTTTCAGGTTCCTGAGGCATGTACACCACAGTCCCTCTGTCCTTCAGTACTTCCGAGAGATTTACCATTTATCCTCCCACAAGGCATCACCTCAGAAATCTAAAACTTTGATTTCATCTGTCTTTGCTCTTCTTTATTCATCAGTACTGTTTTATAGTTGAAGAATACTACGATTGACTATACCACAAATTTTCGTAATTGTTAACTATACCTGCTATATTCACATCCAGACAGTTTATAAACAATAGGGACCCTGGCAATAAACTATGCAAACCATGACTGGTCACAGGCTCCCAGTGGCACAGACACAACGCTTGGCCATTCACCCTCTGTCTCCTATCATCAAACAAATTACAGATCCAGTTTCCCAGATTGCTCTGCAAATCTATGGGAATCAAATTTCAACCATCGTTATTCAATGTATTGAATCAGAGGACAGTGGAGGGAGGCAATTTCACAATATTTGAGAAGTAGTTGGATGAGCACTTGAAACACCAAGGTATGGAGTGTTACATACTAGTAACTGGGTTTTATATAGATTTCTGCCTAATGTCTGGGGTAGATATGGTGGGACTTCACATACATGAAGAGTAGAAATCTTCATGATATGCCTGCGTCCGAAGGGGCGATGTGGGATTTATAGTAATTGGTAATAAATAGTATGCACATCAGGACGGTCAATATAACAGAAATACAGTTGTATCAGTGTAAATTAATCAGTCTGATGGCCTGGCGGAAGAAGCTGTCCCGGAGCCTGTTGGTCCTGGCTTTTATGTTGTGGTACCGTTTCCCGGATGGTAGTAGCTGGAACAGTTTGTGGATGGGGTGACTCGGGTCCCCAATGATCCTTCGGGCCCATTTTACGCACCTGTCACTGTAAATGTCCTGAATAGTGGGAAGTTCACATCTACAGATGCGCTGGGCTGTCCACACCACTCTCTGCAGAGTCCTGCGATTGAGGGAAGTACAGTTCCCATACCAGGCAGTGATGCAGCCGGTCACGATGCTCTCAATTGCGCCTCTGTAGATAGTTCTAAGGATTTGTGGGCCCAGACCAAACTTCTTCACCCGTCTGAGGTGAAAGAGGTGCTTACCTACTGCCCATGTCAGTTACAAACCCAAGAAATTCTGCATATGGTGAAAATCTACAGGAAAAGCTGAGATAATCAGCAGGTCAGGCAGCATCCATGGTGAGGAATGAACAGTGGACGTTTTGTGCTGAGACCCTTCATCAGGATTGGAAAGGATGGGGGAAGAAATCGAAATAAGAAGGTGGGGAGAAGAGAAGCAACACAGGCTGTGAGGTGATAGGTTGCGCCAGGCGAGAGGGAAGGTAAGTGGGTGGGAGGGTGAATTGAGAAGCTGGGAGGTGATAGGTGGAAAAGTTAAAGGGCTGAGGAGACCCGAAATGTCTACTCTTTATTTCTCTCCAGTGATGCTGCCTGACCTGCTGAGCTCCCCAGTATCTTGTGTGTCCTATACACAGCCCAGTGCCGAATGTTCTTTCAGAGATCTATCCCACTCCCTAATTTATGCTTTGGGTTTTATTCGATTCCTGTCTACAAAACACTCAATTCCCTGGAGGACCCACCTTCCCAGGAAATCCCCCCGTACCCAAAGTGATCGCATGCTCCATCTCTGCATGATCTGCTTGGGCAGAGCCCTTGGCTGCCTGGACCCACGAATGGCCATCTTGGCCAGGTCCAGGAACAAGCCCACCAGTAGATTCTCTGAGTGACCCAACCCCCTCCGTACTGGGTGACCATATATCTGGAGCACAGGGCTGAAGTACAACCAAAACGTGAGCAGCAGCCCCTTCAGATACTCAAACAGGGGCTGCAACCTCTCACACTTCATGTAAACATTGTACACTGACTCCTCCCAGCCTCACAAAGGACAGGTGAACCGGGTGTCTGTGAAACGGCTCAAAAATCTATTGCACGGCACAGGGGAAAAGTTCACTCAACTTCACTCGCACCGTCATTGAAATATTCCCACAACCTATGGACTCACTTTCAAGGACTCTTCATCTCATGATCTTGATATTTATTGTTATTTATTTATCATTATTATTTCTTCGTTTGTATTTGCACAGTTTGTTGTCTTCTGCACTCTGGTTGAATGGCCTAACTGGTCGGTCTTTCATTGATTCTGTTGTGGTTATTATTCTATAGATTTATTGAGTATGCCCACAAGAAAATGATTCTCAGGGTTGTATATCTATACTTTGATAATAAATTTACTCCGAACTTTGAAATGCACCTTATGCTGAATGTCAGTCTTCGACAATATTTATTATAATTTGTTGTACTTCCGGTAAGATGGCGATAGTTTAGTCGCTTGAAACTAATGCGGCGTTTCATTTCTTACCACCTCACTCTTGATCTCCTTTTATTTACTCGTTTGCTATTTTTCTTTTCTTTTTGCTTTCTACCTGCCTGCGGATACACCTTTCCTACCATGGCCGCAAAGTTCCCTAAATCTGGGGGATAAAGAATTCTCTATGACTGCGACTGTCTCTGCTTCCTCTGCCGAGATTGTCTCCTTTTTGGAACAGCATCGACAAGAGATTGTATCTGAACTTAAGTCTGAATATAAGTCATCTTTCAAGTTCGTTTGGAGTCATAATTGGATCAGATTAACGCCAAAGTGCAGGATCATGCCGAGTGTCTATCTCATCTCGAGTTAACTTCCAGTTTTTGAATTGTTAGTTAAGCGGAGCTTATGACAATATAATGCAACTGGAACTTGGGTTTCGGGGTGTTTTTTTTTCATAGAGCTCGCTGCTTATTTTTTGGTAGCTATCTTGTTTTGGGATTTGAGGTGGGTTCTCTAGTGCCATTGAATGGTTAGGTATTCTTTGTTATTCAGTATATTTTCTTGTCCTGATTCTCTTGACTTACACTTTCATCCCAGAGCTGTTATCTGAATGTTTGATCTTGTTTATGCATACTACCCTTTATATTTTTTTAAATGACAATGTTACGCCAGTTGAATTTTATAAGCTGGAATGTAAAGTGATTGAACAATCCTATTAAAAGAAGGGAGTTATTTTCACATCTTCAGCAGCTCAAAGCTGTAATTGTTTTTTTTGCAAGAAACTCATATGCAAAGCTTTGATAATTCTCGCCTTATGTCGAGGTGGGTGGGTCAGCACTTCCATTCCTCCTTCCCGGCTAAAACCAGGGGGGTATCTACACTCATTAATCAATACTTTCCCTTTGAGCTCCACAACAAAGTATCTGATACAAATATTCGTTTTATTATTGCCTCTGGGACGTTGTATAATACTAGGTTAGAATTGGCTAACCTGTATGCTCCCAATTTGGATGATGTGAAATTTTTGATAGTTTTTTTCTCTTTATTGCCTGATTCGAGTTTATATTCTCTTATATTGGGTGGCGACTTTAATTGTTGTTTAGATCCAGTTTTGGATCGATCGTCCTCTGTTCCTAGACTACCTAGTAAATCTGCTTTATCTATACATTCATTTCTTTCTAACTATGGTATTTCTGATGTGTGGCATTTTTTCCATCCTACAGAGAGAGATTATTCTCTTTTTCACATGTCCATCATACTTTTACTAGAACTGATTATTTTTAATGGATTACCAGTTAATTCCATCTGTTCACTCTTGTGATTACCAGAGTATATTGGTTTCGGGTCATGCTCCATTTACCCTGTCTATAAATTTTACCGGTTTTCCTCAAATGAATAAGCATTGGCGTTTTAATCCGATCTTGTATCGGATATTGATTTTGCAAAATTTATAAAGAACCAGATAACTGTTTTTTCTTAAACACTAATACATCACCTGATATCTCATCCCAGGTTGTCTGGGATGCCATGAAAGCATATTTGAGGGGTCAAATAGTTTCATATACTGTGAATCTGAAAACAAAGACCCATTTGGAGTAATTAGATTTTATCAGTCAGATCAAAGCCACAGACTAAAAAATCCCGAATTGTACAAGAAGCGAGTGGAACTTCAAACTAAGTTTGACCTTATTTCCACTCAACCAGTTGGACGTCAGTTTCTTGAAAGTAAGAGCCGATTTTATATTTATGGTAATAAATCCGGCAAGTGTATAGTCAACCAATTAAGACACTCCAAAGCTAAACAACAAATTACAAAACATTCGAATGGGAAATGGGAATATTACTAGAATTATTCTGTAATCAATGACGCATTTAAAATTATTATTCTCGACTTTATACCTCTGAATATTTAAATGATAATATCTCTGTTGAGTATTTTGAAATAGTTCAAATAGTCCTTTGCTCGCCTCTGATTTTAAAACAAAACTCAATGAGCCGTTATCACTAGAGGAAATACCCTCTGCCATTTCTGCACTGCCGTCTGGTAAATCTCCTAGATCTGACGGGTTTTCAGCAGAATTTTATAAACCATTTACCTCACTACTTTCATTTCACTTATTTTTTTGTTCTGTCTGATCCATTTAAACATGCATGGGGGTTTCAGTGCCAGTAACTGCGGTGTTAATTGTTCAGGCTAACAAAATGGCTTCTCTGTAATGTTCTTTAATGCTGTAATAGGTTTCCATAGCTGAAATGTTTGGGTTTTCACTGCAGATAAGGGGGAAAACTAACCAATGGATAATTGTTATGCTATCTTGTATCTGCGAGCTGCGCGGGAGTTCACGGTCTTTTTTCGGGAGCAGAACGAGGAGGATGACGTGTGAGGAGTGGACAGCGGTTCCAGGGCAGTGGATACTGGACGTCGGAGGTTCGGACGGTGGCCGAAGGCTCGGAAGGTCATTGTGGATGGAACCGGAGGCGTGAGCTCCAACGTATTAAAATATTATGTGCACCAACTGATAAACTTACTGATTTGGCGCCTTTAGGTTATCTGTTTCTACTAACCCATCACTAAGAAAAAACTATAAAGTTACAGTCATTTACTCACCTTTGGTGTATTGTATGATATTTGTGTTGCGAGCATGTACTGGGGGAACATTACACAGTTTTTACACCGAGGAATTGCACTATTGGCGGGGCGACGGCTGTTCACCCTAGGCGAACGGGGGCACAGATGCTACACATGGTAAATTGCCAGCATCATTTTACGAGGCATGTATCATTCTTTTAAAAAGGTAGAGATCCAACTGAGTGTTCTTCTTATATTTCGATTTCTTTGTTAAATATTGATGTTAAAATTTTGGATCGTAGATTGGAGAACATGTACCTTCTAATATTTCTGCAGATCTAACCGATTTTATTAACAATCGTCTTCCCCTTTTTTAATATACGGCGCCTGTTTAATATCTTATATTCACCCTCAATTGGGACTCCTGAATGTGTCACTTCTCTTGATGCAGAGAAAGCGTTCGATCATGTGGAGTGGAATTACCATTTTGTGGTTATAGAAAAAATGATTTTGGACAAAGTTTTATTTCATGGGTTAAATTTATTCATATTCCACCACTTTTGTTTTGACTGACTCTCAGCAATCCCAGTCTTTTAGTCTTAACCGTGGCACCCGACAAGGATTTTTGATTTAGCCATAGAGCCACTGGCGATTGCATTTCGAAGCTGTCCTGAATTGACGGGGATTTGGAGGAGAGGTGTTGAGCATAAAGTTTCTCTTTATGCCGACAATCTTTTATTTTTATATCAAATTCGTCTACTTCCTTACCCCCAATGTTTTTACTTCTTAATCAATTAAGCCAGCTTTCCAGTTACAAATGTAATTTACACAAGAGTGAACTCTTCCCAATTAATAGAGAAGCACAAACATTAGTATTTCATGACCTCCATTTCAAAGTAGTTAATAATCAATTTACTTATCTTGGTATTACAGTAACAAGTAACTTCAAGAATACTTTTCAAGGAAGTTTTGCTAATGTTTAAAATTCTACAAAACAGAGTTTGATATAATGGTCACCCATATCCATGGTTCTGGTAGGTCGAATTAATGTTATTAAAATGTATATCCTTACTAAATTTTATATTTATTTCAGTCTTTACCAATTTTTATTTCTAAATCTTTCTTTTTTTTCATTCATGAAATTCTATTATTTTGCCCTATCTATAACGGCAAATGTTCTAGACTTAATAAAGCTGACCTTCAAAAATCTAAAAAGGAAGAATGTATGGCTTTTCCCAACTGCCGTATATATCATTGGGTAGCCAATATTCGTTGTCTTTCTTTTTTGTCCTTCTTTCATAATCAGTCTGAGTGTCCAAAATGGGTGGCAAAAGAGTTGAACTCTACTAAGGATCTCTCTATTTCTGGACTTCTTGTCACTTGCCCAGACTAATTGTTAATCCTCTTATTAGACATACTCTGAGAATATGGGTTCAGTTTAGAAAATAAAATGACCTTCACGGTGTCTCTCTCTCTCTCGCCCTAGCTTACACAATCATCTTCTCTTACCTTCTATGCAAGACTCAACATTTCATGATTGGTATAGAAAGGGCATTAGGCGCTTTGAAGATCTTTTCATAACTAATTGTTTTCCAACTTTTACTATCTGTAAAGTTTAACCTACTTAATACTCATTTCTTTAGATGCCTACAAATCAGACGTTTCATTAACTATTACCCAATTTTCCTGAGATTCCTGAGTAAAACGTTGTGGACCTGTTTCTTTGTATTAATCCATTGGGTATAGGTTTCATATGTACTATTTGTGATAAGTTTGTGACCTTGAGGCGTGCTCCCTTTGATAAAATTAGAACCGCTTGGGAGCATGATTTAAATATTTCTTTATCTGATGCAGTTTGGGATTCAATTCTTAAGTCAGTTAATTCAAGCTCTTTATATGCTCACTAGTGTCTTTTACAGTTTAAGGTTGTACATAGGGCTCATATGTCTAAAACTAAACTGTCGCAGTTTTGTCCTGACATTAGTCCTGTTTGCAACAAGTGTAATGGTGGTGAGGCTTCTCTTATTCATATGTACTGAGCTTGTCCTACTCCAGAGAAATTCTGGAGCGAAGTCTCTTTATCTTCATCCCATATTCTTATCTGCCACTTAGAACCTAACCTTCTGATTGCCCTTTTTGGTACCTTGGGTGAGGCAGACATGCATTTGTGTCCAATGAAACATCAAGCGCCATCGTTTGCCTCTCCTTTGGCTAGACGCTTAGTTCTGCTCAGGTGGAGAGATATTGTCCCATCCACTCATGCACAATGGCTTAGTGATATAATGTCCTGTTTAGACCTTGAAAAAAATCATTATTCACTTCTCAATTCGGACATAAAGTCTCATAAGGTATGGGGACCTTTTCTTGAATACTTTCATAACTTCATTCTTTTCTTCTATACCATGATCCATATTTTCAGCGTTTTTCTATGTTTTATGGTTCCTATGATGAGAATTACATTATAGTTTTGGTAGTAGGAATTTTTATTGATATTTACAGCTCTGTGGGGTCGAACGTTCCGATTAGTTTTTCTTTTACATATTGTAATGGTTGGCCTGGAGTTTTGCACTGGGAAGGTGGGGAGGATACTAACTTTATATGATTTTAATTTGGGTGCTGTTCCCTTATTGCTATGCATTTAGAAATGCATAAAATTAATTTAAAATTTGTTAATTTATTTGTTATAATATTACTTGACGTGTTGCTGTGAGTTATTTGTACTGTGTTGTACTGTGTTCTGCACATTGCTCCGGAGGAACACTGCTTCGTTTGGCAGAAGATGCGTATACAACTGAATGACAATAACCTTGAACTTCAGGGACCATTTAATCAGTGACAGTAGATTTTATTTATTGTCTATGTCGAAGAGCAAGACGAACATATCTCTTCACTACAATTAACGAAAAAGAAGACAATAGATCACAGGAAAGTTACTAATCGAAGTTTGGCATGTTGAGGGCAAGATCCTTAACAGTGTTGCTGAGCAGAGAGATCTTGGAAGCCAAGTTCAGAAGCCCGTGAAAGTAACTACATAGTTCGATGAGGTGGTTAAGAAGGCTTATGGAATGTTGATTTTGTTAGTCAAGGCATTGAGTTCAAAAGTCAGGAGGTTATACTTCAACTTTGTAAAACTCTGGTTAAGCCACATCTGGAGTTAACATACATTCTGGTCACCCCGCGGGAGCACCGGAGTCTGAGGGGAGATCTGATAGAAGTTTATAACATCGGAGAGGCAGAGATAGAGTGGACAGAGAGTGTTTCTTTCCCAGGCATTGAAGGTGAGAGGGGGTATAATCAAGAGTGATGTGAAGGGTAAGATTTTTTTCCTCAAAGAGTGGTGGATGCATGAATGTGCTGCCTGGTATGGTGGTAGGTGCAAATACATTTGAGTCTTTTAAGAGACGTTTAGATAGGCACATGAATATGAGGAAGGTGGAGGGATGGGTACATTGTGTAGGTAGGATGGAAAAGTCCAAAGTAAAGTCAAAGTAATTTTTATTATCAGAGTAGATATATTTCACCACAAACAACCCTGAGATTCATTTTCCTGCGGGCATATAGAAAATAAATATGTCGTATATAAAGAGAGTAAAATAGTAAGGTAATGTTCATGGGTTCACCGTTCAGAAATGTGATGGCGGACGAGACGAAGCTGATCCTGAAATGTTGAGTGTATGTCTTCAGGCTCCTGTCCCTCCTCTCTGATGGTGGTAATAGGAAGAGGGCATGTCCTGGGTGGTGGGGTCCTGACTGATGGATACTGTCTTAGTTAATTTCTATTGCACATTTGTTGCTTGTCAGTCTTTGTTTGTGTCTAGTTTTCATTGATTCTATAGTATTTCTTTGTTCCACTGTGAATGCCGGGAAGAAACTGAATCTCGGGGTATTATATAGCAACACACACACACACACACACACACACACACACACACACACACACACACACACACACACACACACACAATGCTGGGGAAACTCAGCAGATCAGGCAGCATCAATGTAAATGAATAATTATTTGATAATTTGGGCCAAGATCACTTTAGGACTGAGAGGGTAGGGGGAAGATGCCAGAACAAAGGTTGGGGGGGTGCAGAGAGGTTAGCTGGAAGGTGACAGGTGAAGCCAGGTGGGTGGGAAGGTCAAGGACTGGAGAAGAAAGAAACGGATAGGAGAAGAGAGCGAATTCAATTGGAGAAACTGAAGGAGGAGGGGACCCGGAGGAAGTTTCAAGCAGGTGAGAATTAAAAGATCAGAATGGGAATATAGGAAGGGAGTGGAGTAAATTTTGTTCACCGGAAAATGAAATCGATATACCATCAGGTTGGGGGGCACCCAGATGGAATATGAGGTGTTGCTCCTCCTCTTTGAGGGTGGCCTGTTCTCAGGATGTGGTTTCCATTCCAGGGTATCAGAGATGTCCTCCTGCTTTAAAGAATGGGGTTTCCCTCCCTCTACTATTGATGTTTCCTTGACCTTTATCTCCTCGTTCCCTTACATATGCCCTCATTCTATCTTCCCGAGTCCCTCGTCCTCACCTATCACCACTTCAGCCTTCGCATGCAACACATTATCCTCCACAAATTCCTCAATCTCCAAAGTGACCCGACGGCTAAACATATCCTTTCCTCCCCCTGCCCAGTACTGTCTGCAGGAATCGCTCTCTCTACAATTCCCTTGTCCATGTGTTCCTCCCCACTAAACTCCCTCCAGGCACTTATCCCTGCCCCTGCCCATTCACCTCCTCCCTCAGCTCCACTGAGGGCCCCAAACACTCCTTCAAGGTGAGGCATCACTTCACTGAATCTGCCGGGGCTGTCTACTGTTCCCAACGTGACCTCCTCTACTTTGGAGGGACTCATCGTAAACTGGGCGACTGCTTCACAAGCACCTCCACACCATCCGCTGTAAATGAGATTTCCCAATTAAATTCCGATTCCCAATTCGGTTGATGTATAGACTTGTCTTGTGCCTCCAACCTAATGCTACGAATATCGATTTCTCCTTCCGATGAACAAAATTCTCCTCCCGCTTCGTCTATTACCCGATGTGACCTTTTACTTCTTATCACCAAACTCTTACTTCCCCCTGGGTCCCCTCCTCCTGCCATTTCTCCTATTGTCCACTCTCCTCTCTGATCAGATTCTTTCTTCTCCAACCCTTGACCTTTTCCACCCACTTGGCTTCACCTATCACCTTCCAGCTAGTCTCCCTCCCCTCCCCCCACGATTTAGCTCAGGATGGGTGTTGTGGTTGGCAGAGAAAGAGGATGGGGATCCTGAGCTGGACATTAACACTGAACATCGTTCTGTCCCTCAGTTACAGACTCCGCACACGGTGATCCGTGTGTAAACCACACCGTCCTGGATCAGCCCTGGAGGAGCGCGAATTGTTCCAACACTGAGTGTATCGATGGACAATGGATGAGTGATGGAAATCTTGCATTGGGATGGTACAGATTTAACAGGTAAAGTGAGGAGATAATCACTGAGAAACTGGACACAGAAGGGGAATGTATACAGGGGAACAAGGGGTGTGTGAATGGGACTTGCAGGGAGACCGGGATCATCAGTGACTACACTGAGATGGGGAGTAAATACAGGGAGAGGGGAGATCCCATGTTCTCAGGCTAGAGACAAGGGGGAGGTACAACAGAGAGGGAATTCCCAGGATTGGGGGGTTATTGACCAGAGACAGGGTACGGACAGGGTGAGTGTAATTTCCCATGTTTCTCTGAGTGAATAAACTCCCTCAGATCAGGGACTCACTCTCTGATTGTTGTTTCAGGTCCGGAGGATGGAAAATTCCCGAGACGGTCGTTCCACCGAATCACTGCTCCGGGGTGACTCCAGGCTGGTTAAACGGTAGGGTCAGAGTTTACATCAGTGGGGCTCGGTTCTGTTCGGGGAGGGTCACAGTAACAACCCGGATCTCTTCAGAGGGACCTAGCATGGACACAGAACCCCATCTCCCTGAGAGGTCTCCCCACAGTCACTCAGACCGCTCTGCGGTCCTGTATCGTCATGGAGTCCCGTGGAGGAGTGACAACTTCCTGGTGTTGGGTTACAGAACTGATCTGCCCACTGACCCCATTCTGGATACGACCGGAGGAGTTTCAATGACCCCAGGCTCATTTCAGTGGTGGGACAATCTCCAGGGGAGTCTGCAGACATCATTGTTCACCAATTAGTGAGATAAAGTAATGGTTGCCATAGTAAAGTAGTTGTTCGCGCATCACTATTACAGCTCGGGGTGTCGGAATTCAGAGTTCCATTCCAGTGTCATCTGTAAGGAGTCTCTGTCCGTCCTCCCCATGGAATGCATGGGTTTTCCCCGGGTTCTCCGGTTTCCTCCCACTGTCCAAAGACGTACCGGGTGGGATCATTGGTCATTGTAAATTGTCACGTGATGACGATCGGATATTTTGGGATTGTCGATGGTTGCAAAGGCAGTGTGGCTCAAAGGGTCAGAAGGCCCTACTCCGTGTTTTATTGTTAAATAAATAAATAGGACAGATTGAAATGTGCATAAAATGTCGGGTAACAGGAATAATCCTGGAAACTACAGTGGAACGAGTTGCCTGAGCAAGTGGTGGATGCCATTTCGATTTCAATGTTTAAGAGAAGTTTGGTTGGTACATGGATGGGAGAGACGGACGGCTGTGGTCCGGGTGCAGACTAATGGGACAAGGCAACTTAAATGGCTCAGCATGGACTGAATGGGCCGAAGGGCCGATTCTGTGCTGTAGCTTTCTGTGACTCTCTGACCAGAAAGTCTCACGTCAGACTCCCCCACTATAGGAAGCATCCTCTCTATATCCACTCTATCCAGGCCTTTCAATATTCGAAAGGTTTCAGTGAGATTCCCCCAGACGTTTGACAAGGTCCCTCATGGGAGGCTCATTCAGAAGATGAAGGTGCTGCTGCGGGGAGGGTGGGGTGGAGAGGGAGAGGGCAGCAGTTCAGTGCTGACTGATGCCGGGCCGGACCGTGGGTTGTGAACCACTGATTTACAGTGGGTACTGATTCACATTCCCCGCTGTACTGTGGGACCGGGTACATTTTACAGTGTTTATAAATCTCATTCCAGGTCCCCATCCCAACGTGGGAGAGGGGGAGGTGACAAGGACCGTCTGCTTCTCCTCACCTGGAGTCATCTGGGGTGAATACAGCTGTTACTGGAGCCGGGAGATCAGGGTGAAAAACTGCTCCGGTTACTTTGTGTATCGGCTGAAGCCGACACCCCGGAATTACGCTGTGTACTGTACAGGTAGGTCACCGTTACCCAGTGACACAGCAGTGTGGTAGTTGTGGGGAAATTCTGGGACGTCCTGAGTCAGCAACACACACCACGGGCTGAGTTTTCCAGTCGGCTGCCCTGCCCGTGGTCTGTGATCACCTTTCCCGTATCCCCCTTCACACCGGGGTCAGAATGAAACTGCCCAGTCTGACCTGTGACAGAGATCATAGAACACAGAACAGTACAGCACAGCAGAGACCCTTCGGCCCACAATGCTGTGTCAGCTGCCGGGAGAGAGTTTACCCATCCCCTGGAGTGAGGGACGGTGAGGCTGACTGAAATGGAGGGAGCTGTGGTGAGAGTGGGGAGTGCCGTGCCAAGCGGACAGTGAGATGGAGGGAGACGGAGGCTAGAAGAAGATAGGGAGAGGCCGAGGTGAGAGGGAGACAGGGATAGGCCGATGGGAGGATGAGATAGAGAGAGGCAAAATGGAGGGGGAGGCAGTGGAGAGGCCGAGCGAATGCGGAGACGATGATAGACCAAGGAGAGGGAGAGACTGTGGTATGTTGAGTGAAGGGGGAGACGGAGGCACTGAAAAGGAGGGGATGAGGAGGGGGAGACAGTGAGAGATAGTGGTTAGGCGAAAGGGAGAGGTCAAGATGTGGTGGTGAAAGTGAAGGGCAGAGGGGAGGGGGAGTTGGGCAGAGGCTGAGGGGTCGGCGGGTCTGTGAGAGGCCAAGATGAGGGGTTGACGGTGATAGGCCGAGGTGAGGGGTAGTGCGTGAGAGGCCGACGGGAGGGGCCTAGTGATTGGGGAAAAAAGGAGATGCTGAGGCGAGTGAGAAGTAGGGAGTGGCCGAGGGTAGTGGGAAGCACGGAGAGGCCGAGGCGAGTGGGAAGCACGGAGAGGCCGAGGCGAGTGGGAAGTAGGGGAGAGGCCGAGGCGAGTGGGAAGTAGGGAGTGGCCGAGGGAAGTGGGAAGCACGGAGAGGCCGAGGCGAGTGGGAAGCACGGAGAGGCCGAGGCGAGTGGGAAGTAGGGGAGAGGCCGAGGCGAGTGGGAAGTAGGGAGTGGCCGAGGGAAGTGGGAAGCACGGAGAGGCCGAGGCGAGTGGGAAGTAGGGGAGAGGCCGAAGGGATGGGAATTAGAGGGAAGCCAAGGCGATGGGAAGACAGGAATGGTTCGAGGGGGGACAGCGAGGCGGTGAGAGTCGGAGGGTAGAGCACGAGGCGGTGAGGTTCCCAGGGGAGAGGCCGAGGCGTCGAGAACCCGAGGCGAGAGCGCAAGGCGGCACGATTAGAGAGCGACTGGTGAGGAAGTGAGTTGCAGTGTGACCGAGAGGAGAGTGTGAGGGGATAGAAAGGTAGATCAAGGAGCGATAGAGGCAGAATAATCTAGGGCAATTAGAGGGGAGAGAGGGGGTAGGGAGAGACCGAGAAGTGAGGACGAGATCGAGGTGTGAGGGAGGTAGGGAGAGACTGTGGAGGGAGGGAGACAAAGAATTCAATTTACTTTATTTCTTACATCCTTCACAAACGTGAGTAAAAATCTTTACGTTACGTCTCCCGATGAAGAGGCAAAATGCAATATATAGTAATTTGTAATAAACAGTATGTACACCAGGACGTCAATATCACATAGTGTAGCGATGTACTACATACAGAGCGAGAGACAACGACTTACAGTCGGCAAGTCGTTTCGAGATCAGTTTATTCAACCTTCGCGGCGCTGACATTTAATCCCTGGCGCCCGCCCTCTCCGGGCGGAAATGACGTCAGAAGTGCATTACCAAAGTCTCTCCCCGCGCGCTGGCTATTTGTGAGCCGGTTCGCCTGCACAGAAAGTGCGTGGCCACATAACACCCCCCCCCCCAGAACCGGCGTACACCCCCCCCCCAATGTCCACAGTCTGGATCAGCCTCTATTTGTGAGCCGGTTCGCCTGCACAGAAAGTGCGTGGCCACATAACACCCCCCCCCCAGAACCGGCGTACACCCCCCCCCCCCAATGTCCACAGTCTGGATCAGCCTCTATTTGTGAGCCGGTTCGCCTGCACAGAAAGTGCGTGGCCACATAACACCCCCCCCCCCAGAACCGGCGATACACCCCCCCCCCCCAATGTCCACAGTCTGGATCAGCCTCTATTTGTGAGCCGGTTCGCCTGCACAGAAAGTGCGTGGCCACATAACACACCACCCCCCCCCCCCCAATGTCCACAGTCTGGATCAGCCTCTATTTGTGAGCCGGTTCGCCTGCACAGAAAGTGCGTGGCCACATAACACCCCCCCCCCCCAGAACCGGCGATACACCCCCCCCCCCAATGTCCACAGTCTGGATCAGCCTCTATTTGTGAGCCGGTTCGCCTGCACAGAAAGTGCGTGGCCACATAACACACCACCCCCCCCCCCCAATGTCCACAGTCTGGATCAGCCTCTATTTGTGAGCCGGTTCGCCTGCACAGAAAGTGCGTGGCCACATAACACCCCCCCCCCAGAACCGGCGTACACCCCCCCCCCCCCAATGTCCACAGTCTGGATCAGCCTCTATTTGTGAGCCGGTTCGCCTGCACAGAAAGTGCGTGGCCACATAACACCCCCCCCCCCCAGAACCGGCGATACACCCCCCCCCCAATGTCCACAGTCTGGATCAGCCTCTATTTGTGAGCCGGTTCGCCTGCACAGAAAGTGCGTGGCCACATAACACACCACCCCCCCAGAACCGGCGATACACCCCCCCCCCCAATGTCCACAGTCTGGATCAGCCTCTATTTGTGAGCCGGTTCGCCTGCACAGAAAGTGCGTGGCCACATAACACACCACCCCCCCAGAACCGGCGATACACCCACCCCCCCCCAATGTCCACAGTCTGGATCAGCCTCTATTTGTGAGCCGGTTCGCCTGCACAGAAAGTGCGTGGCCACATAACACCCCCCCCCCACCAGAACCGGCGATACACTCCCCCCCAATGTCCACAGTCTGGATCAGCCTCTATTTGGGAGGTCTGCCTCTGCGCCGCGGTGCCTGAACCCCGAACGACTGCGCGAAGTCCACATGAGCTGGTTTGAGTCTGTCCACCGTGAAAACCACCTCTTTTCCCCAATTTCCAGAACGTACGTGGACCCGTTGTTGTTGATCACCTTGAACATCCCCTCGTACGGCCGCTCCAGCAGTGCCCGGTGTCCGCCCCTTCGTACAAACACAAACTTAGTTTTGCAGGTCTTTGGGTACATGGGTCGGGGTCTGTCCGTGCTGTGAAGTTGCTACGCGGGCCAGGTTGCCGAGCCTTTCGCGTAGCCTGTCCAGGACTGCGGCGGTTCTTCCTCTTGCCCCCTTGGGGCTGATATGAACTTTCCTGGGATGGCCAGGGGCGCGCCGTACACCAACCCGGCCGACGAGGCGTGCAGATCCTCTTTGGCCGCTGTGCAAATTCCAAGCAGGACCCAGGGAAGCTCGTCCATCCAGTTCGGTCCTCTCAGGTGGGCCATGAGAGCCGACTTCAAGTGACGGTGGAAGCGTTCCACTAGTCCGTTCGACTGTGTGGTAGGCAGTAGTGTGGTGTACTTGCGTACCCAACAGGCTGGCCACAGTCGACCACAGGCTGAATGTGAACTGGGGGCCTCTGTCGGAGGTAATGTGGGCCGGTACCCCGAAGCGTGCTACCCAGGTGGCAATCAGTACTCGGGCGCAGCAATAGGCAGATGTGTCGGTGAGCGGGACCGCCTCTGGCCACATCGTGAACCGGTCGACCATAGTTAGGAGGTACCGCGCTCCTCGGGACACTGGTAGGGGGCCCATTATATCCACAAAAATGTGGCCGAACCTCCGGTGGGTGGGTTCGAACTGCTGTGGCGGGGCTTTAGTGTGCCGCTGCACCTTGGCTGTTCGGCACTGCGCGCACGTTCTGGCCCATAAACTTACCTGCTTGCGAAGTCCGTGCCACGCGAACTTGCTGGAGACCAGCCGTATGGGTGCGCCAAACCGTGTATGGAGTCGAAAACTCGCCGCCTCCAGGCTGCTGGGACGATGGGGCGAGGTTGGTCAGTAGCCACGTCGCACAGGAGGGTCCTCTCACCTGGGCCTATGAGAAAGTCCTGCAGCTGCAAACCCGAGACTGCGGTCCTGTAGCTGGGCATCTCATCGTCTGTCTGCTGCTCATTTGCCAGTGCTGAATAGTCCACCCCCAGTGACAGGGCCTGGACAGCTGGTCTGGAGAGGGCGTCCGCCACGACGTTGTCCTTCCCCGAGACATGCTGGATGTCCGTCGTGTACTCGGAGATGTAGGACAGATGTCGCTGCTGGCGAGCCGACCAGGGATCGGACACCTTCGTGAGCGCGAAGACCAACGGTTTGTGGCCCGTGAACGCGGTGAAAGATCTAAGAAGTACCTGAAATGCCGGATTTCCAGATACAGTGCCTGCAGTTCCCGGTCGAAAGCACTGTACTTGAGTTCGGGTGGTCGTAGGTGCTTGCTGAAGAACTCCAGGGGTTCCCAGAGCCCCTCGATGAGCTGCTCCAGTACCCCACCGACTGCTGTTTCTGATGCGTCCACTGTGTGGGCGGTCGGAACGTCCATTCTGGGGTGCACCAGCATCGCGGCATCTGCCAAGGCATCCTTGGCTTTAACGAAAGCGGCCGCGGCCTCCTCGTCCCAAGTAATGTCCTTGCCTTTACCCGACATCAGGGTGTACAAAGGGCGCATGATACGGGCTGCTGAGGGGTGGAAACGGTGGTAGAAGTTCACCATACCAACTTTGACCGTGTTGGGCCGGGCAAAGTGGCGGATCGCGTCTACCTTGGCGGGCGGAGGTGTTGCCCCGTCTTTGGTAAAACTGTTGCCCAGGAAGTCGATAGTATTGAGACCGAACTGGCATTTGGCCGGGTTGATCGTGAGGCCGAAATCACTCAGGCGGGAGTAGAGCTGGCGGAGGTGGGACAGATGCTCCTGACGACTACTGCTGGCTGTAAGGATGTCGTCCAAATGAAAGAATGCAAAGTCCATGTCGGGTCCCACCGCATCCATTGGCCGCTGGGACGTCTGTACGGCATTCTTCAGGCCGAACGGCTTTCGGAGGAACTCGAACAGGCCGAACGGGGTGATGAGTGCTGTTTTGGGGATGTCTTCAGGGTGCACCGGGATTTGATATTATCCCCGGACGAGGTCTACATTGGAAAAGATTCTTGCCCCGTGCAGGTTTGTTGCAAAGTCCTGTATGTGAGGCACGGGGCAGCGGCCTGGAGTTGTAGTCTCGTTCAGTCTGCGGTAGTCGCCGCATGGTCTCCAACCCTCGGCTGCTTTGGGCACAATGTGCAGGGGGAGGCCCATGGGCTGTCAGACCTCCGTACGATCCCCAATTCCTCCATCCTCTTGAACTCCTCCTTCGCCAGGCGGAGCTTTTCCGGGAGGGGGACCTTCGTGCGCAGGAGTGGAGGGGTGGTCCCTGGGTTGGGATGTGGTGCTGTACCTCGTGTCTGGGCATGGCTGCCGTGAACTGCGGTGCCAGAATCGATGGAAAGTCCGCCAGGATTCTGGTGAATTCGTTGTCCGACAGCGTGATGGAGTCCAGGTGTGGGGCCGGCAACTTGGATTCACCCAGGGAGAACGTCTGGAAAGTCTCGGCATGTACCAGTCTTCTCCCTTGCAAGTCCACCAGCAGGCTGTGAGCTCGCAAGAAGTCTGCCCCCAGGAGTGGTTGGGCCACCGCGGCCAGTGTGAAGTCCCACGTGAACCGGCTGGCGCCGAACTGCAGCTGCACTGTGCGGGTGCCGTCGGTCCGTATCCTGTTGCTGTTTGCAGCCCTCAGGGTGGGTCGTGGCTTACTGCTGCGGGTGTCGTACCCCGTCGGGGGCAAGTCGGTGATTTCCGCTCCCGTGTCAACCAAGAAGCGGCGTCCCGACTGTTTGTCCCAGACGTACAAGAGGCTGTCCTGGTGGCCAGCCGCCATAGTCATTCGCGGCAGCTGGCTCTGGCCCTGGCCCTTGCAGGGCGGGCGACACCGGCGGGCTTTTGTGCCCCACAGCTGTTCACTGTCCTCCTCACTCCTGCCTCTGTTGTGTGCACCGCCCTGCCGGGCCTGGTCTGGTCTGCTGTTGGGCGCGTGGCCGGGTAACCTGACCGACGGATGCTCTCCCTCTTGGATTTCCAGAGCACGTCTACCGGGCCGCCTCCTTCCGGGGGTCGCTGAAATCTGCGTCGGCAAGCAGCAGATGTATGTCCTCAGACATCTGCTCTAGGAACGCTTGCTCGAACATAAGGCAGGGCTTGTGTCCGTCAGCCAGGGCCGGCATCTCGTTCATCAATGCTGACGGCAACCTGTCTCCTAAACAGCCCAGGTGAAGCAGGCGGGCACCCCGCTCACGCCGTGAGAGGCCAAGGTTCTAAATGAGCAGCGCTCTGAGTGCTTGATATTTGACTTCTTCCGGGGGCGACTGTATGAAATCCGCAACCTGGGCGGCCGTATCCTGGTCAAGGGTTGTAAGACGTGGAATCAGAATATATCTGCCGAATCTGGAACTGGGCTTCTGCTTGGCTAAACCACACGCGTGGTCGCAGCGTCCAGAAAGTCTGCAGTTTTAGCGAAACGGCGTGAACAGTTGGTTATTTTTGGTCCAAATCCCGTTTGGGCTGTCGGGGTCACCCATGTAGTGATGTACTATATACAGAGCGAGAGAAACGACACGCAGTCGGTAAGTCTT
This sequence comes from Hypanus sabinus, assembly GCF_030144855.1. Taxonomy (NCBI): domain Eukaryota; kingdom Metazoa; phylum Chordata; class Chondrichthyes; order Myliobatiformes; family Dasyatidae; genus Hypanus; species Hypanus sabinus. Next base: position 47,658 of record NW_026779441.1, read on the forward strand.
TTCGAGACTGGTTTATTCAAACTTCGCGGCGCTGGCATTTAATCCCTAGCGCCCGCCCTCTCCGGGCGGAAATGATGTCAGAGGTGCATTAGCAAAGTCTCTCCCCGCGCGCTGGCTATTTGTGAGCCGGTTCGCCTGCACAGAAAGTGGGTCGCCACAATAGAAGTACAGTTGTATCAGTGTGAATTAATCAGTCTGATGACCCGGTGGAAGAAGCTGTCCCGGAGCCTGTTGGTCCTGGTTTTTATGCTGTGGTACCGTTTCCTGGATGGTAGCACCTGGAATAGTTTGTAGTTGTGGCGACTCGGGACCAATGATTCTTCGGGCGTTTTTTACACACCTGTCACTGTAAATGTGCTGAATCGTGGGAAGTTCACATCTACAGATGCGCTGGGCTGTCCACACCACTCTCTGCAGAGTCCTGCGATTGAGGGAAGTACAGTTCCCATGCCAGGCCGTCAGGATGCTCTCTTATGATTTTGGGGCCCAGACCAAACTTCTTCAACTGTCTGAGGTGAAAGAGACGCTGTTGTGCTTTTTACATGGTTACGTGCCCGTGGGTATCCTGTACTTGTCACGTGACAGTGGGGTTTCGTTGCTGGACATGAGGTAATGTTCTTGTGATGGTGGAGTGACGTCAGTTTCCGCCGGTAGAAGTCATGTGATAGGTTTTTTGTTCAGCGGGGTATAAAAGTGGAGTTTTACTTTCTGCCTTAAGTTTAAAAAAAATATTGCCGGCAGTTTCGCTATAATACTGCCTGTTCAGAAGTGGAGAGTGAAGATTCGACGACGTTCAGAAATCCAGAAGGATTGGAAAAGTTAATTTCGACGGTAAAGCAGGGTCGACCGTTTTTAATCCTCATCCGAAAGGAATTCGTTAGCTGTGCCCATGATGACCCCTGCTCTGTCAGGAGAATAGAGGTTGGGTAAAGTTTCGCCAAGGAAATTTCAGTGCCTTTAAGCCGTTTTGTTTCCCTCGATCGTAAATCATCAGGGAAAGTATTTTTCAATGGGAATCAGTAGTAACGCCTCTAAAGAGAACTTAAATTATTTTCAAAGAAGTTTCTCCGTTTTAACTAACTGGTTAAAACTCTGGACTTTCGGATTACTACTTCTAAGAACTGTTTTCGTATTATCACTTTAAGAACTGTTCGAGCTGCCGCACAGCAGCCAACTTCCAGTTATGTTAGTCGTTTCTTTCCTTTAGTTATTTTAGCAGTGTTTAATAAATGTTTTATTTGTTATAAAAACCCTGCCTCAATTATATATGTATTACCGTCGAATCCATAACTTAAATGCGGGCTCCTGCGGGATCGGAATCGATTCTGAGTTTAAATGCCTGTTTAATATTTGCTCGGTGATTTGGGAAAGAGGGATACTCGATTCTTTTGTTTGATTCGCTTGTATTCGGGAACAATGGATATTGATGTATTCCTGGAATCTCCTGATTGTGAGGTATTAGCGATGGCGAAATAAAGTGAGGTATCTGATATTGCTCGCAGGTTGGAACTTAATGGTACTTCGCGGTCTACATCAATGCCGTAATACAGTGAAAAATTGCATCACTTTATTTAGATTCTGGTGATTTTGATGAATCAATTTTAGATTCGTTTCCAATAAGTACTCTCGAGATGCAGCTACAAATCGAACAACTGAAGTCAGAGCAAAGTAAAGCGGACTTAGAGCGTTGTCGGGTACAAGCTGAAAATAAGCAGAAGGTATTAGAACTTAAGATGGAGGAATTAAAATCTGCGACTCGGTCTCCTGCTCCTTGGAAAATGTTTGTTGTTAGTCAGGAAATTAAATTGCTCCCTCCGTTTAGTGAAACAGAAGTAGAAAAATATTTTCAACATTTCGAAGCTATTGCTCAGGTTTCAGAGTGGCCGAAAGAGAAATGGTCAGTGTTGTTGCAGAGCGCAATTAAAGGCAAAGCACAACAAGTTTATACAGCTTTAACTGCTGAGCAGGAACTTGGTTATGATATTGTGAAACAGCAGATATTGAAGGCTTATGAGCTGGTCCCAGAAGCGTATAGAGAAAGATTCTGAAATTTGAAGAAATCTGTGGAAAAAACCTATGTGGAATTCGCCTATGATAAAGCCGTAAATTTTGAGAGATGGGTTTCCTCTAAAAATGTAAATGAGGACTATAACAAATTGAAAGAGCTGATTTTTATCGAGGAATTAAAAGAAGCATCTCTGTTGAAGTAAAGACATACTTAAATGAGAGAGACAGTGTTACATTACAGGACTCTGCTATATTAGCTGATGAGTATGCTTTAATCCATAAGAATAAATGTCCTCATGGTAGAGCTTTTAAAAGGAAAAATAACACAGAGACTCAGGGTAAACCGGAAATTAAATCAGAAGTTAATGAGAAAGGTAAGGAGGAAGGAAAACCTTTGAAGGAAAGACAGTTTGGTCTTATTTGTAACTATTGCAAGAAGCCTGGTCAAGTAATAGCTAACTGTTTCCAGTTGAAAAAGGAAGAGAAGGAAGTAGTCCCAGATGCTTGTGTGCAACACACTGAAACACCTGTAAATCCATAGGGTTTGATAAACACAAATGAAGTTTTGTTAGAGTCTGACCAAGTTAAAAAGGGATACGATCTTTTTATAACTGAAAGGTTTGTATCCTTGAAAGAATTATCTACTCTGGTGCCAATAAAAATCATTAGGGATACTGGAGCTTCTCGATCACTGATGTTAGAAAGTGTGTTGATGTTTAATGATCAGTCTGATACTGGTGAAGTAAATTATATACAAGGTATTAGGAGTGCCCTTATACCTGTACATTTTCATAAAGTAAATTTTAAATCAGGGTTAGATACAGGACTTGTTAAATTAGGATTACAGCCTAGCTTACCTGTGAAGGATATTTCCTTGTTTCCTTGTAATGACTGGGCAGGTGGACAAGTTTTCCCTGAAGTGCATTTAACAGTAGAGTCAGAAGAACCACGTATGGAATCTAACACAGTTTCTTCCTGTGTTGTGACTAGAGCTATGGCTAAAAAGATTGATGCGCAGAATGAGGTTGTTATTCAGGACTGTTCAACTCAGGATTCGAGTTTTGAGGATGTGTCAGAAACTTTCTTACTTTCATCGTTTGAACAAGATTCTTGGAGTAAGTCTGACCATGAAGATCTTTCTGTCTTGGAAGGAGATGATAGCAGAGCAGAGTCGAGACCCTGAGATTATAAAATTAAGAGAACAAGCTCTACCAGATAGTGAAATTGATAAGGTGCCAGTAGGATATTACATTGAAAAAGGAGTGTTGATGAGGCAGTGGAGATCGCCTACAATTCCTGCAAGTGCTGAATGGAATATTGTTTACCAGGTAGTTGTCCGTAAAGTTTATCGAAATGAGATTTTAACTTTAGCTCATAGTGTGGACAAAACTGTGGACAAGAGTTTAAAACATTTTTACTGGCCTGGTTTAAGAAAATATGTGGTGATGTTTTGCAGAACATGCCATACTTATCAAATTGTGTGCAAACCAAATCAAGTTATACCAGTGGCTCCATTGCAACCCATTCCAGCATTTGGTGAACGGTTTTCTAAAATTATTATAGGTTGTGTAGGTACATTACCAAAGACAAAAGCTGGTTATCAGAACTTGTTGACTATCATGTGCACTGCGTCTAGGTTTCCAGAGGCAGTACTACTTTGGAATATAACAGCTAAAACTGTAACGAAGGCTTTTTATAAAATTCTTTACTTATTTTGGGTTGCGTCAGGAGATACAATCTGATCAAGGTAGTAAATTTATGTCTGGATTGTTTCAACAGATAGTTTCTAAATTGGGAGCTAAGCAAATTACTTCACCTGCATACCATCCAGAATCGCAAGGTACCTTGGAGAGGTTTCATTCTACCCTCAAGACTATGATTAGGACGTATTGTGTGGAAAATGAAAGTGACTGGGATGAGGGTATACACTTACTTCTATTTGCAATAAGGGAGTCGGTACAGGAATCTTTAGGTTTCAGTCCATCCGAACTTCTATCTGGGCATAGAGCTAGAGGACCTTTAGCTTTATTGAAAGAGCAATGGATTAATAAGGAGGTACACACTAATTTGTTGGATTATGTTTTGAAATTTAAGGACAGATAACATAAGGCTTGTAGTTTAGCCAGGGAAAAATTAAAATTGGCTCAGGAGAAAATGGAAACCTGGTACGATAAAGAAGTTGAAATGAGGAAGTTTAAGCCTGGAGATAAAGTGCTGGTTCTTTTCCACGTCCAAACGAATCCTTTACAAGCTAAATTTCATGGTCCTTATGAAATTGTGTCCAAAATCAATGATGTAGATTACGTGATAAAAAATCCAGATCGCAGAAGGCCAACTCAACTTTGCCATATAAATATGATAAAGCCATGTTATGAGAAACAGTCTGCTACTCTGACTGTTGCGGTTAATAATAACGAGTATGATCTCACTAGGAACGTAATAGATGATTCATCTTAAACTCATTCTAAACCCGACATTGTATTTGTCAGGTTACCAAACTCAACCATTCTGGAAAATATTGATGAGAAATTATCACATTTACAGCCAGAGCAGAAACAGCAGACGAAGCAATCAATTTTAAATATAAGGATTTGGTTCCAGATGTTCCAAGAAGGACCACGGTAGCTTCACATGATGTAGATGTTGGAGATGCCAAACCCATTAAACAACACCCTTATAGGATAAATATGGAAAAATGTGAACTTGCTGAGAAAGAAATTAAATATATGTTAGAGCATAATATTATTAGACCTTCTAACTCGAATTGGAGTTCACCCTGTGTTATGGTGCCAAAATCAGATAGTAGTATTAGGTTTTGAATGAACTTTATGAAGGTGAATGCTGTGACGAAAACAGATGCGTATCCAATTCCTAGAGTAGATGATTGTGCAGATAAGGTGGGAAAGGCAAAGTTCCTACAAAGAGTGATTTATTGTAAGGGTATTGGTGTGTTCCATTAACGGATAGAGATAGAGAGATATCTGCATTTGTAACTCCATCTGGATAATATGAATATAATGTTATTCGATTTGGGATGAAGAATGCCCCAGGTACTTTCCAGAGGATGATTAACTTTGTGATTCAGGGATTGAAAGATACAGATGCTTATATTGACGATTTAGAGACAGGAAATGGTACTTGGGATGCACACATTTTTGCGGTGGAGAAATTATTTGCAAGGCTTTCAAAAGCTAACCTAACTATTAATATAGCTAAAAGTGAATTCGAACATGCCACTGTAACTTACCTTGGTTATGTAGTGGGTCAAGGTAAGGTAGCTCTACTTCAGGCAAAAGTTCAGGCAATTTTAGAGATTTCCGTTCCAATTGGGGAATCAGGTGATTTCTGGGAATGGTAGGATATTATCGAAAATTTTGTAAAAAACTTTCCTCAAATTGCCCTTGCATTAACTAACCTCTTGAAGAAGAATGAAAAGTTTGTGTGGACAGTGCCTTGTCAAGAAGCATTTGAGAAATTGAAAACTATGATATGTCCATAACCTGTGCTCAAGGCAAATGACTTTGAAAAACCTTTCCCATTAGCTATAGATGCCAGCAATGAGGCTGCAGGAGCAATATTATTGCAAAGAAATGAGAGTGATGTGGCTGATCATCCCGTAGCTTATTTTTCTAAGAAATTTGATAAACATCAAAGAAACTATTCGACAATAGAAAAGGTATTTTTATCTCGTTTTAGCTTTAATAGCATTTTGATGCATATGTTGGTACAACTCAGAAACCACTTATTGTCTACACCGACCATAATCTGTCAGTGTTTCTGAGTAAGATGAAAAACAAAAATAGAAGGCTATTAAATTGGAATTTGATGCTAAAAGAGTACCGTGGCGACCCACTTTCTGCGCAGGCGAACCGGCTCACAAATAGCCAGCGCGCCGGGACAGACTTTGGTAATGCACTTCTGACGTCATTTCCGCCCGGAGAGGACGGGCGCTAGGGGTTAAATGCCAGCGCCTCGATGTTTGAATAAACTAATTTTGAAATGACTTACCGACTGTGAGTCGTTATTAGAGCGCTGTGTGTAGCACATCGCTACAGTAAAATATTTTGATAACATATTAAAGGTAAGGATAATGAGATTGCTGATTGTCTATCTCGATGTTGAATGTACAATGTATTTTTTAATGGAGTGATATTTTAACAATTGTAACGCTCCAGTGTAATAATTTGTCAGCTGATGCGTTGTAATACTATGTATAGTGTATGTTGTAAATTATATACATTTGTATTTTTTCTCTTGTATATAGTCAATTGTTAACATTTTGTTCTTGACAGATCAATTTTTTTAGAGGGAGGTATTACGTACTCGTGGGTATCCTGTACTTGTCTTGTGACAGTGGTGTTGAGCTGCTGAGGTAATGGCCTTGTGATGGTGGAGTGACGTCAGTTTCCCACCGGTTGACGTCATGTGATGGGGTTTTTCACCAGGATATAAAAGGAGGACCCCTCCCTTTCAGGAGCGGCAGTTCGTGGCTGAATTCTCCGCTGACTCCATGCTGCTGCGTATTCCGATATTATGACGCAGTTTCGTTTAAAAGTGGAGTTTTCCTTTACCCTTAAAAAAATATTGCCGGCAGTTTCGCTATAATACTGCCAGTTCAGAAGTGGAGAGTGAAGATTCGACGACGTTCAGAAATCCAGAAGGATTGGAAAAATGGATTTCGACGGTAAAGCAGGCTCAACGTTTTTAAATCCTCACTCGGAAGGAATTCGTTAGCAGTGCCCATGATGACCCCTGTTCTGCCAGGAGAATAGAGGGTTGGGTAAAGTTTCGCCAAGGAAAGGTCAGTGCCTTTAAGCCGTTTTATTTCCATCGATCGTAAATCTCCAGGGAAAGTATTCTTCAATGGGAATCAGTAGGAACGCCACGAAAGAGAACTTAAATTATTTTCAAGGAAGATTCTCCTTTTTAACTAACTGGTTAAAACTTTGGACTTTCGCATTACTACTTCTAAGAACTGTTTTTGCATTATCGCTTTAAGAACTTCTCAAGCTGCCGCACAACAGCCAACTTCCGGTTAAGTTAGTCGTTTCTTTCCTTTAGTTTTTTTTTAGCAGTGTTTAATAAATGTTTTATTTGTTAAAAAATCCCTGCCTCAATTATATATTTATTACTGTCTAATCCATAACAACAACTCACAACCGGTATGTACAGACCACGTGAGATCCTCGGTGATGTGTATGCCGGATCTCGGATCACGGATTTGTAACACATCCATCTTGCTGGCCTTCGAATAGGGAGCAGGGTTCGAGAGTGTCTGTGAACTGAAAAAAAAACATGACTACATCTAATCTGTGACCTCAATGGAGACCACAGCTCAGTGCCATCTTGTCTGGGATATGGTCCTCACGCCGGCACATGGGAGTAATCTAGTTGGGAAATGGTCTGTCTGGGATATAGTCCTCACACCAGCACATGGGAGTACTTTAATTGGGAAATGGTCTGTCTGGGGGTGGTGGGCAGAAGGATCCATTTCTCTACACAGCCCAGTGCACAATGTGGTTTATTTTGTGGATATTTCACAGCTCCGGTGTATCAGATTCATGTGGCACAGCCCAGTACCCACTCTGTGTTCATACTATGTCCTCTCCCTCCCTCCCTCCCTCGTACCTACTGCCCATGTCAGTTACAAACACACGGGGATTCTGCAGATGCTGAAAATCGACAGAAAATGCTGAGAAACGCAGCAGGTCAGTCAGCATCCATGGTGAGGAATGAACAGTGGATGTTTTGTGCTGAGACGCTTCATCAGGACTGGAAAGGACGGGGGAAGAAACTGAAATAAGAAGGTGGGGGAAGCGAGGCAGTACAGGCTGGGAGGTGATAGGTACAGCCAGGTGAGGGGGAAGGTAAGTGAGTGGGACGGTGAAGTGAGAAGCTGGGAGGTGATAGAAACAAGCCCACCAGTAGATTCTCTGAGCGACCCAACCCCCTCCGTACTGGGTGACCATATATCTGGAGCACAGGGCTGAAGTACAACCAAAACCTGAGCAGCAGCCCCTTCAGATACTCAAACAGGGGCTGAAACCTCTCACACTTCATAGAAACATTGTACACTGACTCCTCCCGGCCTCACAAAGGACAGGTGAACCGGGTGTCTGTGAAACGGCTCAGAAATCTATTGCACGGCACAGGGGAAAAGTTCACTCAACTTCACTCGCCTCATCATTGGAATGTTCCCACAACCTATGGTCTCACTTTCAAGGACTCTTCATCTCATGATCTTGATATTTATTGTTATTTATTTATCATTATTATTTCTTCTTTTTGTATTTGCAGAGTTTGTTGTCTTCTGCACTCTGGTTGAATTGCCTAACTAGTCGGTCTTTCATTGATTCTGCTATGGTTATTATTCTATAGATTTATTGAGCATGACGCAGGAAAATGAATCTCAGCGTTGTTTATGGTGACGTATCTGTACTTTGATAATAAATTTTCTCTGAACTTTGCAATGACGCTTACACTAAATGTCAATCTTCTGGAATATGTTCTCTAATATGTTAATTTATTGGTGATAAGATTACTTTATGTTTTGTTGAGAGTTATATGTACTGCGCTGTGCCGTGTGGTGCACCTTGGTCAGAAGGAATGATGTTTCGTTTGGCAGTATAAGTGTATATGGTTCAATGATGATAAACTTGAACTTGAGAGTCTATTTAATCAGTGACAGTAGATTTTATGTGTCGAGGAGCAAGAGCCACATATCTCTTCACTACAATTAATGAAAAAGAACACAATAGATCACAGGAAAGTTACTAATCACAGTTTGGCATGTTGAGGGCAATATCCTTAACAATGTTGCTGAGCAGAGAGATCTTGGGATCCAAGTTCAGAACTCCTTGAAAGTGGCTCAGAGTTCAATAAGGTGGTGAAGAAGGCTTATGGAATGCTGATGTTGTTAGTCGAGGCATTGAGGTCAAAAGACAAGAGGTTGTGTTGCAACTTTGTATAACTCTGGTGAGGCCACGTCTGGGGTATTGCAGACATTCTGGTCACCCCACTATAGGAAGGATGTTGAGGTTTAGGAGAGGGTGCAGGAGAGGTTTACCAGGATACTGTCTGGTTTAGAGGGCATGTGTTATCACGAGAGGCAGGATAAACTTGGGTTGTTTTCTCTGGAGCATCGGAGGCTGAGGGGAGATCAGCCAGAGGTTTATAACATCTGAGAGGCAGAGATGGAATGGACAGAGATTATCCCTTTCCCAGGGTTGAAATGTCATATAACAGAGTGCAGGCATCGAAGGTGAGAGGGGGTAGGTTCAAGAGGGATGTGAGGGGTAAGTTTTTTCGTCAGCCTGAATGTGCTGCCTGGAACGGTAGTAGGTGCAAATACATTCGAGACTTTTAAGAGACGCTTTGATCGGCACTTCGATGTGAGGAAGATCTAGGAATATGAAAATTGTGTAGGTAAGAGGGGAAAGCTCAATGTAAAGTCAAAGTAAATTTTATGATCAGAGCACATATTTCACCACATACAACACTGAGATTCATTTTCCTGTGGGCATTTGCAGCAAATCGATAGAGTAGTAACTATAACAGGATCAGTGACAGATGAAGCTGATTGCAGAAGGCAACAAACTATGCAAATGGAAATGTAAATAAATAGCAATAAATAACGAGAACATGAAATAACAAGATAAAATCCTTAAAGTGAGGTCATTGGTTGTGGGAACAGCACAATGACTTCGCGTTTGGGTGTTTCTGATTTGTTTTTTATCTGGGTCAGCACCACATTGTGGGCCGAAGGGCCTGTTCCTGTGCTGTACTGTTCTATGTTCCACATACTAGAACACAGAATCAGAAGCAGGTCTATCATCACTGACAAATGCCGTGAATTTTGTTGTTTTGCAGCAGCAGTACAGTGTAATACACAAGTTACAATAACAAATATATAGAAAATAAATATGTAGTGTAGAAAGAGAGCAAAAATAGTGAGGTAATGTTCACGGGTTCACTGTCCGTTCAGAAATCTGATGGCGGAGGGCAAGAAGCTGTATCTGAAATTCTGAATGTGTGTCTTCAGGCTCCTGTCCCTCCTCTCTGATGGTGGTAATAGGAAGAGGGCATGTCCTGGGTGGTGGGATCCTGACTGATGGATACTGTCTTTGCTGATTTCTATTGCAGATTTGTTGCTTGTCACTCTTTGCTTGTGTGTAGTTTTTCATTGATTCTATTGTATTTCTTTGTTCCACTGTGAATGCCGGTAAAAATTTGAATCTCAGGGTATTATATAGTAATATGTAGCAATACACGCACACAATGCTGGAGAAATTCAGCTGGTCAGGCAGCATCTATGGAAATGAATAGTTAGTTGATAATTGGGCCAAGACCCCTCTTTAGGACTGAGAGGGTAGGGGGAAGATGCCAGAACAAAGGTTGGGGGGGTCAGAGTGGTGAGCTGGAAGATGACAGGTGAAGCCAGGTGGGTGGGAAGGTCAAGGGCTGGAGAAGAAAGAAACCGATAGGAGAGGAGCCTGAATACAATTGGAGAAACGGAAAGAGGAGGAGACCCAGGGGGGAAGTTCAAAGCAGGTGAGAAGTAATCGATCAGAATGGAAATATAGGAAGGGAGTGGAGTAAATTCTTTTCACCGGACAGTGAAATCGATATTCATACCGTCAGGTTGGAGGGTACCCAGATGGAATATGAGGTGTTACTCCTCCACCTTGAGGGTGGCCTCATCTTGGCACAAGATGTGCCTCCACCACGTCTGTTCTCAGGATGTGGTTTCCATTCCAGGGTATCAGGGATGTCCTCCTGCTTTAAAGAATGGGGTATCCCTCCCTCTACTATTGATGTTTCCCTCACCCGTATCTCTTCCATTTCCCATTCATCTGCACTCACTCCATCTTCCCGAGTCCGTGATCCTCACCTACCACCACTTCAGCCTCCATATCCAACACATTATCCTCCACAATATCCTCAGTCTCCAACGGGATCCGACTGCTAAACATATCCTTTCCTCACCCTGCCCACCACTGTCTGCAGGGATTGCTCTCTCCACGATTCCCTTGTCCATATGTCTCTCCCCACTAATCTCCCTCCAGACACTTATCCCTGCACCTGCCCCTTCACCTCCTCCCTCAACTCCATTGAGGGTCCCAAACACTCCTTCCAGGTGAGGCATCACTTCACTGAATCTACTGGGGCTGTCTATTTTTCCCAATGTGCCCTCTTCTACGTTGGAGAGACTCATCGTAAACTGGGGGACTGCTTCTCCAGCATCTCCACACCATCCGCCAGAAACGGGACTTCCCGATGGTCAAACATTTAAATAACGATTCCTAATCCCTTTCCAATGTTCTTGATCTATAGCCTTGACTTGTCCCTAGATGAATCCCCTTAAAGTCGAGGAGCAACACCTTGTATTCCTTCTGCGTAGCCTACAACCTAATGGTACAAATATCGATTTCTCCTTCCAGTGAACAAAATTCTCTTCCCCCTTCCTCTATTCCCCAATTTGACCTTTTACTTCTCAGCAACAAACTATTACTTCCCCCTGGTTCCCTCCTCCTGCCATTTCTCCTTCTGTCCGCTCTCCTCTCTGATCAGATTCTTTCTTCTCCAGCCCTTGATCTTTCTGTCCCACCTGGCTTCACCTATCACCTTCTAGCTAGCCCCGCCCCACCATTTAGTTCAGGATGAGTTTTGTGGTTGGCAGAGAAAGAGGATGGGGACCGTGAGTTGTACATTAACACTGAACATCGTTCTGTCCCACAGTCAAAGACTCCGCACTCAGTGATCCTTGTGTAACCCACACTGTCCTGGATCAGCCCTGGAGGAGCACGGATTGCTACAGCACTGAGTGTACCGATGGACAATGGATGGATGATAGAAATCTTGAAGTGGGATGGTACAGATTTAGCAGGTAAAGTGAGGAGATAATCACTCAGAAACTGGAAGCAGAATGGGTATATAAAAAAGGGAACAAGGGTTGTGTGAATGGGAAATGCAGGGAGACCGGGATCATTAGTGAGATGGGGAGTGAATACAGGGAGAGGGGAGATCCCACATTTTCGGGCTGGAGACAAGGGGGAGGTACAACAGAGAGGGAATTCCCGGGATTGGAGGTTTCTGAACAGAAACAGGGTACGGACAGAGTGAGTATAATTTCCCGTGTCTCTCTGAGTGAATAAACTCCCTCAGATCAGGAACTGACTCTCGGATTGTTGTTTCAGTTCCGGAGGATGGAAGATTCCCGAGACGACCGTTTTACCGTCTCTCTGCTCCGGGTACTACCCAGGCTGGTTAAACGGTAGGGTCAGAGTTTACATCAGTGGGGCTCGGTTATTTTTGGGGATTGTCGCAATACAACCTGAATCTCTTCAGTGGGCCCTAGCGTGGACACAGAACCCATCTCCCTGAGAGGTCTCCCTACAGTCACTGAGACCGCTCTACGGTCCTGTGTCGTCATGGAGTCCGGTGGAGGAGTGACAACTTCCTGGAGTTCCTACAGAACTTCCTACAGAACTGATCTGTCCGCTGACCCCATTCTGGATTATACGCAGAGGTGTTTCACTGACCTCAGACTCATTTCAGTGGTGGGGCAATCTCCAGGGAGTTGGGGGAGTCTTCAGATATCATCGTTCACCAATTAGTGGGATAAATTAATGGTTGCCATGGTAACGTAGCGGTTAGCGCGTCATTATTACAGCCTGGGGCGTCGGGGTTCAGAGTTCAATCCCAGTGTCATCTGTAAGGAGTCTCTGTCCGTCCTACTCATGGAATGCATAGGTTACCCCGGGTTCTCCGGATTACTCCTGTTGTCCCCGGTACGGGTGGGTTCATTGGTCGTTGTAAATTCTCCCATGATGACGGTCGGCCTTCTCGGTATTGTAGACGATTGCACAGACAGTGTGGCACAAAGACCCTACTCTGTGTTTTAATGCCAAATAAATAAATAAACAACCAAATAATAAACAAACAAACAAATAAATAAACAAATAAACAAACAAATAAATAAACAAATAAAACTGATTTAAACTTTTGTTGAAATGTGTATAAAATGTCGAGAAACAGGAATAATCCAGGAAACTGAGCAAGTGGGGAATGCCATTTTGATTTCAATGTTTAAGAGAAGTTTGGTTGGTACGTGGATGGGAGAGATGGACGGCTGTTGTCCACGTGCAGGTTGATGGGATAAGGCAGTGTAAATGGTTTAGCATTGACTGGATGGGCCGAAGGGCCTTTTTCTGTGCTGTAGCTTTCTGTGACTCTCTGACCAGTAAGTCTCACGTCAGTGGTAGGGAAGGCAGTGGAGAGGATTCTTATGGATGGGACTGCTGAGCATTGGGCAGACCGTGGGTGAATGAGGGACAGTCACAAATGACACCCTCACTAATCAAAAAACCTCTCAACCTCCACTTTACATTTATAAATGACGTGACCTCCACAGCCGTTTGTGGCAATGAATTCCTCAGATTCACCACCTTCTGGCTAAAGAAATTCTCCCTCATCTCTGTTCTAAAGGGAGGTTCTTGTGTTGTGAGGCTGTGCCCAGACTCCCCCACTATAGGAATCACCCTCTCCATGTCCACTCTATCCAGGCCTTTCGATATTCGATAGGTTTCAATGAGATCCCCCAGACGTTTGACAAGGTCCCTCATGGGAGGCTCATTCAGAAGATGAAGGTGCTGCTGCGGGGAGGGTGGGGTGGAGAGGGAGAGGGCAGCAGCTCAGTGCTGACTGAGGCCGGAACGGACCGTGGGTTGTGAACCACTGATTTACAATGGGTCCTGATTCACATTCCCCGCTGAACTGTGGGACCAGGTACATTGCATAGTGTTTATAAATCTCATTCCAGGTCCCCACCCCAACGTGGGAGAGGGGGAGGTGACCAGGACTGTCTGCTTCTCCTCACCTGGAGTCATCTGGGGTGAATACACCTGTTCCGGGAGCCGAGAAATCAGGGTGAAAAACTGCTCCGGTTACTTTGTGTATTGGCTGTGGTCGACACCCTGGACTAACGCTGTGTACTGTACAGGTAGGTCACCGTTCCCCAGTGACACAGCAGCGTGGTAGTTGTGGGGAAATTCTGGGACGTCCTGAGTCACCAACACACACCACGGGCTGAGTTTTCCAGTCGGCTGGCCTGCCCTTGGTCTGTGGTCACCTTTCCCGTATCCCCCTTCACACCGGGGTCAGAATGAAACTGCCCAGTCTGACCTGTGACAGAGATCATAGAACACAGAACAGTACAGCACAGCACAGGCCCTTCGGCCCACAATGCTGTGTCAGCTGCCGGGAGAGAGTCTATCCATCCCCTGGAGTGAGGTAGGGTGAGGCTGACAGGAAGTGGAGGGAGCAGTGGTGAGAGAGAGTGACTTTCCAAGCGGAGAGGGAGATGGAGAGAGACAGAGGATTGAGGGAGATAGGTAGAGGCCGAGGGTAGGGGCAGGCTCGGAAAGGCCGAGAGCTGGGGGAGGCCGTGCCATGACGAGGGGAGGCAGAGATAAGGAGACAACGAGTGTAAGGGGAGAGAGGGAGAGTACGAAAGGAGATAGAGGTAGAGGAAATGCCAAGGGTATGGGAGTCGGGGAGAAGCCAAGGTGAGTGGGATACATGGAGGGCCGAGGGAAATGGGAGCTGATGGGGGAGGTAGGGGAGTGTCCGAGGGCGGAGGAGACAGTGAGAGGCCGAGTGGTGAGGGAGACAGTGAATGGCCGAGGGGTGAGGGAGACAGTTTTTAGATGAGGAGAGTGGGAGACAGTGATAGGCTAAGGGGAGGGGGTTGTGGGGAGATCGGGAGATGCTGATAGTATGGGAGACAGGGAAATGCCGAGGGGAAGGAGAACTGTGGAGCGCCGGATGGAGACAATGAGGGGACGCGGAGAGATGGAGAGGCCGAGGAGAGGGGGAAGACAGGGAGTGGCCGAGGGGACGGTGAGATAAAGAGACGTTAAAAGATGGGCGAAAAAGGGAGAGTCTCGGGGGAGAGACAAGTATGGGAGAGGCCGAGGGTAGGGGCAGGCTCGGAAAGGCCGAGAGCTGGGGGAGGCCGTGCCATGACGAGGGGAGGCAGAGATAAGGAGACAACGAGTGGAAGGGGAGAGAGGGAGAGTACGAAAGGAGATAGAGGTAGAGGAAATGCCAAGGGTATGGGAGTCGGGGAGAAGCCAAGGTGAGGGGGATACATGGAGGGCCGAGGGAAATGGGAGCTGATGGGGGAGGTAGGGGAGTGTCCGAGGGCGGAGGAGACAGTGAGAGGCCGAGTGGTGAGGGAGACAGTGAATGGCCGAGGGGTGAGGGAGACAGTTTTTAGATGAGGAGAGTGGGAGACAGTGATAGGCTAAGGGGAGGGGGTTGTGGGGAGATCGGGAGATGCTGATGGTATGGGAGACAGGGAAATGCCGAGGGGAAGGAGAACTGTGGAGCGCCGGATGGAGACAATGAGGGGACGCGGAGAGATGGAGAGGCCGAGGAGAGGGGGAAGACAGGGAGTGGCCGAGGCGAGAAGGAGGCGGGAGAGGATGTGAGGAGGGGGAGAGAGATACGGTCCAAGGAGATGAGAGTTGAGGAGACGCCGAGGTGAGGGAGAGACAGGGAGATGCCAAGGTAATAGGGAGACAGGGAGAGGCCGAGGGGACGGTGAGATAAAGAGACGTTAAAAGATGGGCGAAAAATGGAGAGTCTCGGGGGAGAGACAAGTATGGGAGAGGCCGAGGGTAGGGGGATGTAGCAGTAGACCGAGGGGGAGGCAAAGAGGGGTCGAGGATACGACGAGACAATGAGAGGACGTGGGGAGTGGGTGACAGGAAGAGGCCGAGGGGTGTGGGAGACAGTGACAGGCTGAGGAGAGGGGGAGGTAGGGACATGCTGACAGGGAGGGGCCGAGGGGGCGGTGAAATGAGGAGCCCCCGAGGGGAAGGGGAGACAGGGAGACAATGAGAGGACGGGGAGATGGAGAGGCTCAGGAGAGGGGGAGACAGGAGATGGTGACAGGGAGGAGCCAAGACAGAGAGAAGCTGAGAGGACGGTGAGATACAGAGCACCCGAGGGGAATGGGAGACAAGGAGACGGCGAGGGGAGAGGGTGAACGGAAGAGACAGAGGGGAGGGGAACATCTGAGGGGAGAGGGCGATAGGCAGAGGCCTAGTGCTGTGGGAGAGTCCAGGGGAAGAGGAAAACAGGGACGAGGCCCGGTGTGGAGAGGTAGCGGAGAGGCAGACGGGGAGAAAGGGAGGGGTCGGGGGAGTGGGAGAGGCCTTCAGGAGTATGAGACAGGGACGAGGCCCGGTGTGGAGAGGTAGCGGAGAGGCAGACGGGGAGAAAGGGAGGGGTCGGGGGAGTGGGAGAGGCCTTCAGGAGTGTGAGACAGGGACGAGGCCCGGTGTGGAGAGGTAGCGGAGAGGCAGACGGGGAGAAAGGGAGGGGTCGGGGGAGTGGGAGAGGCCTTCAGGAGTGTGAGACAGGGACGAGGCCCGGTGTGGAGAGGTAGCGGAGAGGCAGACGGGGAGAAAGGGAGGGGTCGGGGGAGTGGGAGAGGCCTTCAGGAGTGTGAGACAGGGACGAGGCCCGGTGTGGAGAGGTAGCGGAGAGGCAGACGGGGAGAAAGGGAGGGGTCGGGGGAGTGGGAGAGGCCTTCAGGAGTATGAGACAGGGACGAGGCCCGGTGTGGAGAGGTAGCGGAGAGGCAGACGGGGAGAAAGGGAGGGGTCGGGGGAGTGGGAGAGGCCTTCAGGAGTGTGAGACAGGGTCGAGGCCCGGTGTGGAGAGGTAGCGGAGAGGCAGACGGGGAGAAAGGGAGGGGTTGGGGGAGTGGGAGAGGCCTTCAGGAGTGTGAGACAGGGACGAGGCCCGGTGTGGAGAGGTAGCGGAGAGGCAGACGGGGAGAAAGGGAGGGGTCGGGGGAGTGGGGAGGCCTTCAGGAGTATGAGACAGGGACGAAGCCCGGTGTGGAGAGGTAGCGGAGAGGCAGACGGGGAGAAAGGGAGGGGTCGGGGGAGTGGGAGAGGCCTTCAGGAGTGTGAGACAGGGACGAGGCCCGGTGTGGAGAGGTAGCGGAGAGGCAGACGGGGAGAAAGGGAGGGGTCGGGGGAGTGGGAGAGGCCTTCAGGAGTGTGAGACAGGGACGAGGCCCGGTGTGGAGAGGTAGCGGAGAGGCAGACGGGGAGAAAGGGAGGGGTCGGGGGAGTGGGAGAGGCCTTCAGGAGTGTGAGACAGGGACGAGGCCCGGTGTGGAGAGGTAGCGGAGAGGCAGACGGGGAGAAAGGGAGGGGTCGCGGGAGTGAGAGAGGCCTTCAGGAGTGTGAGACAGGGACGAGGCCCGGTGTGGAGAGGTAGCGGAGAGGCAGACGGGGAGAAAGGGAGGGGTCGGGGGAGTGGGAGAGGCCTTCAGGAGTGTGAGACAGGGACGAGGCCCGGTGTGGAGAGGTAGCGGAGAGGCAGACGGGGAGAAAGGGAGGGGTCGGGGGAGTGGCAGAGGCCTTCAGGAGTGTGAGACAGGGACGAGGCCCGGTGTGGAGAGGTAGCGGAGAGGCAGACGGGGAGAAAGGGAGGGGTCGGGGGAGTGGGAGAGGCCTTCAGGAGTGTGAGACAGGGACGAGGCCCGGTGTGGAGAGGTAGCGGAGAGGCAGACGGGGAGAAAGGGAGGGGTCGGGGGAGTGGGAGAGGCCTTCAGGAGTGTGAGACAGGGACGAGGCCCGGTGTGGAGAGGTAGCGGAGAGGCAGACGGGGAGAAAGGGAGGGGTCGGGGGAGTGGGAGAGGCCTTCAGGAGTGTGAGACAGGGACGAGGCCCGGTGTGGAGAGGTAGCGGAGAGGCAGACGGGGAGAAAGGGAGGGGTCGGGGGAGTGGGAGAGGCCTTCAGGAGTGTGAGACAGGGACGAGGCCCGGTGTGGAGAGGTAGCGGAGAGGCAGACGGGGAGAAAGGGAGGGGTCGGGGGAGTGGGAGAGGCCTTCAGGAGTATGAGACAGGGACGAAGCCCAGGGGAGGAGAAAGCAGCCGAGAGACCTCGGGGAGGGGGGTGACCGGGAGAAACCCGGGGAAGTGGGACGATGCTCAACCCGGCATGGGTGGAAAGCCCGCCCGTGGGGCCGCCCGACTTGGATTGGAACTCCTTCACGCCGGAGTCTGGCGCTGATACCACTGCACAACCAGCCGGTAGGTAGCTCGGAGGCCGGGGCGGGAGAAGTAACCAAGAAGCTTAGGGTAGGGTCCGAGGCCAGGGGTGCACAAGGAGAGTCCAAGGGGAGGGAGTGTCGGGGAGAGGCTGTGAGAGGCCGAGCGGGGGGCGAGAGGCGGGGCAGATGCGGAGAGTCCAAAGGGATGGGACAAGGGGAGAGGCTGAGGTGATAGGCAGAGGGGAGGGAGAGTAGGGAAAAGGCTGAGGGGGTGAAGTGATGGAGAGGCCGAGGGGCATGGGAGTGACGTTGAGCAGCCGAGGGGAGGGGAAGACAGGGAGGGGCCGAGGGGAGGGGGAGATAGGGATGGGGAGACAGGGAGAGGCCGAAGGGAGGGGGAGAGAGGAACAGTGCGAGGCGGAAGGGATTGTGACACAGGGAGAGGCTGAGTTGATGGGCAGAGGAGATGGGGAGACGGGGTGAAGCCGACGGGTGTTGGAGTGACGTCGAGAAGCCGAAGGGAGGGCAAGACAGGGAGGGGCCGAGGGGAGGGGGAGATAGGGATGGGAGACGGGGAGATAAGAGTGAAAGGGACACTCTAACTGGAGGGAAGGAAGGAGTGACTGAGCGGATAGTGATTCAGACAGAGAGAGGGACACCTGACAAGATGGATTTGGCAGAAAAAGGGTTGGAGGTATTAAACAGGAAAGTAGAGGGGATTATGAGTATTTCAAAAAAACAGATTCGTCTAGGAATTAAGCGATCTGTTCCCTGCCACTGAGTTCCTTCCTGATCTGACATAGGACTTACACACGAAGTTTCTTCCAGAACCCCCAGGATCAGAGACAAGTGAGCTGAGTCTGGGTTTCTCCAATACCCTAGCAGGGTCTGCGAGCTCCGGTACAGATACCCAGTTCGACACAACTCAGGAAATTCGGATATCAGTGACTGGAGAGCCTGATTCGGGTTTGAGCACACCCCCAGCAGGGTCTGCGAGCTCGGGTAACTGTGGTGGGATCACAGAAGGGAACGATCTTTCTCTCCTTCAGTCCCAAATATTCATCTCGCTTTGACTGAGAGTAGTGACCGGTCACAGACATTCACCAGGGAGAGTTGCTGAACGGGGACTGGATGGTTTTGGTATCTCTTCAGATCAGAGACCTCCTTTTGAAATTGTTGTGCCAGTGGCTACCCATTTCAATTCAACTAACCATTCCCATTCCCACATGTCTGTCCAAGGACTCCTGCACTCACCTGATGAGGCCAGAACCAGGATGGAGGGGTAGCACCTCACATTCCTTCTGGGGAGCCTCCATCCTGATCACATGAACATTAATTTCTGTAATTTCCAGTAATTTCTACCCCTACCACTTCTCTCGATTTCCATCCCCACTCCGGCTCCCATCTTGGACCTCACTTTCTCCTCACCTGTCCCTCATCTCCCTCATCTTCTCCAAAAAATCCACCATCCTTGTCTCTCAAATCCTTCTCAAATCACTCCTCACATCTCCCTCTCGCAGTATTCACTCTGTCTGCTTCATTCTCGTCAGTCCCCCTCTCCTCCCTCCTGTTGGAGTGTCACACTCACTGTTCTCTCTACCCGACTCTCCTCACACAATCATCACTCTCTCTTCACTCGCCTCTTTCCTCCCACTCCAGCATCCCACCTCTCTCTCCATCCCTCTTTCCTGTGTGTTTTCACCCATTTCCATCTGTCCACGTACTGAATTACTCAAATCCCACTCCGGTTGTTTGTGTCTCATCAGTCACCGTGTAACTCCTCATAGTCTTTCCTCCTTTCCTCTCTGTGACTCTTGGGACTCTTCATCAGGGTTTCCAACATCTGCAGATTTTCTCTTATTTGCGATTTAAGTGGTTGGTGAGAATGATCCACGTGAGTGAGGAGTGCCGGTGGAGGAGTGAAGGATGGTAGGGGGCAGCGGACTGAGGAATGGGCACTGAGTTGAGAGGAGGGATTTGAGTGAAGATTAAAGGATGGATTGTCCCAGAGATTATGTTGTGGGCAGATCCAGAGGTTTGACCAGTTTCACTCTGGTAGGTTATAGATGTTTCTGTTCGTGATGTCCACTCCCCGTCTCATTTACTCTCTCCACCCTGATCCGCTGCTCGCCTGTCCCCACCCACCCTGTTTCTCTCTTTGCAGATTCCCGGACGGACACAACTCAGGAACCCCAGGGGTCTGCGACTGGAGGACCTGGTCCGGGTTTGTCCACCACCCCAGCAGGGTCTGCAAGCTCAGGTATCCATGGCTGGGTTCAGCAAAGGGAATGATTCTCCTCTGTTTCAGTCCTGGAAATTCCTCCTCACTCCCACTGAGGGGAGTCACGTGGAGTGACGGAGGTTTGAGGGAGCGAATCGGTGAAGGGACACCGAATGGTTTTGATTTCTCCCCTCTGTCCCGGACTGATCACCAGGTTTAGTGTCTCCTCTCCGTCACCCTCCCACGTCTGTGATCCGTTATTCCAGTTCACTGGAATTCCTCAGAGGAACAAGCCAAAGGATCATCTACTGGTGAACTGTCCCCTGTCCCAGCAGGGGATACATCCTCAGGTAGCAAGACTTTGCTTCTGTGGGGAATGGACAACTTCTCTCACTGGATGTCCTTGTTGCTGGTGTGCATCGTCTCCCCTGTTGGATGTGGTTTCCCGTAGGGTGGGGATCACTGGTGTCAGTGACTCGTCCCCCGTCTGGACAATTCTCATTCGTACATCGTCTCCCCTGTGGGATGTGGTTTCCCGTAGGGTGGGGATCACAGGTGTCAGTGACTCGTCCCCTGTCTGGACAATTCTCAGTCCTGCATCGTCTCCCCTGTTGGATGTGGTTTCCCGTGCGGTGGGGATCACCGGTGTCGGTGACTCGTCCCCTGTCTGGACAATTCTCAGTCGTACATCGTCTCTCCTGTTGGATGTGGTTTCCCGTGGGATGGGGATCACCGGTGTCGGTGGTTCGTCCCCTGTCTGGACAATTCTCAGTCCTGCATCATCTCCCCTGTGGGATGTGGTTTCCCGTGGGGTGGGGATCACCGGTGTCAGTGACTCGTCCCTCGTCTGGACAATTCTCAGTCGTGCATCGTCTCCCCTTTTGGATGTGGTTTCCCGTGGGGTGGGGATCACCGGTGTCGGTGACTCGTCCCCTGTCTGGACAATTCTCAGTCGTGCATCGTCTCCCCTATTGGATGTGGTTTCCCGTGGGGTGGGGATCACCGGTGTCAGTGACTCGTCCCCTGTCTGGACAATTCTCAGTCGTCCATCGTCTCCCCTGTTGGATGTGGTTTCCCGTGGGGTGGGGATCACCGGTGTCAATGGCTCGTCCCCTGTCTGGACAATTCTCGGTCGTGCATCGTCTCCCCTGTTGGATGTGGTTTCCCGTGGGGTGGGGATCACCGGTGTCAGTGGCTCGTCCCCTGTCCGGACAATTCTCAGTCGTGCATCGTCTCCCCTGTTGGATGTGGTTTCCCGTGGGGTGGGGATCACCGGTCTTGGTGGCTCGTCCCCCGTCTGGACAATTCTCAGTCGTGCATCGTCTCCCCTGTGGGATGTGGTTTCCCGTGGGGTGGGGATCACCGGTGTCAGTGGCTTGTCCCCTGTCTGGATAATTCTTGGTCGTGTATTGAGGTCCCTTTTACGGAGGTGGGGAGAGAATTGTACACTGAGGTGCTGGTGTTGTGTGTGGGCGTTGAAAGGAAGATGCTCTACCTATCAACAACAAGCGTTGTGGCTGTTTGTGTGGGCAGCTTATAGGTGGTCTGACAGTCGGGAACAAGGATTGAGAGCTGGACTTTGTGAAGGAGGAGAGTTAAATGATTGATTGGTCGAGTCAGAAGGTTTGTCAAGAAGGAGTAGGGCCTAAAGTTGGAAATGTGTCCAGGAGTCTGAGGTCCCACGCCCCGACATTCAGGAACACCAATCATCAGGCTCCTAAACCAGTGTGGATAATTTCACTCACCTCATCTACGAACTGATTGCACAACCTACACACTCATTTTCATATAACCATATAGCAATTACAGCACGGAAACAGGCCATCTCGTCCCTTTTAGTCCGTGCCGAACACTTACTCTCACCTAGTCCCACCGACCCGCACTCAGCCCATAACCCTCCATTCCTTTCCTGTCCATATACCTACCCAATTTTACTTTTAATAACAATACCGAACCTGCCTCTACCACTTCTACTGGAAGCTCGTTCAGCTACCACTCTCTGAGTAAAGAAGTTCCCCCTCCCGTTATCCCTATCCTTTTCCCCTTAACTCTCAACATGTCCTCTTGTTTGAATCTAACCTACTCTCAATGGAAAAAGCCTATCCACATCAATTCTATCTATCTCCCTCATGATTTTAAATACCTCTATCAATTCCCCCCTCAACCTTCTACGCTCCAAAGAATGAAGAGCTAACTTGTTCAACCTTTCCCTGTAACTTAGGTGCTGAAACCCAGGTAACATTCCAGTGGATGTTCGCTGTACTCTCTCTATTTTGCTGATATTGTTCCTGTAATTTCATGAACAGAAATGTACACAATATTCCAAATTTAGACTCACCAATGCGTTGTAGAATTTCTACATTACATCCCAAATCCTATACTCAATGTTCTGATTTATAAAGGCCAACATACCAAAATTTCCTTCACCATCCTATCCAGATGAGATTCCACATTCAGGGAACTATGCACTATTTTTCCTAGATCACTCTGTTCAATTGCATTCCTCAATGCCCTACCATTTACCATGTATGTCCTATTTTGATTAGTCCTATCAAAATGTAACACCTCCCATTTATCAGCATCAGCCGACTTTCAACACATTCTTCTAACTGGCCTAAATCTCTCTGCAAGCTTTGAAAACCTACTTCATTATCCACAACGCCACCTACCTTAGTATCATCTGTATACTTACCAATCCAATTTACCACCCCATCATCCAGATCATTAATGTATTTGACAAACAACATTGGACACAGTACAGATCCCTGAGGCACACCACTAGTCACCGGCCTCCAACCTGACAGACAGTTATCCACCACTACTCTCTGGCATCTCCCATCCAGCCACTGTTGAATCTATTTTACTACTTCAATATTAATACATAACGATTGAACTTTCCTAACTAACCTTCCATGTGGAACCTTGTCAAAGGCCTTAATGAAGTCCATATAGCAACATCCACTGCTTAACCCTCGTCAACTTTCCTAGTAACCTCTTCAAAAATTCAATAAGGTTTGTCAAACATGACCTTCCACGTACAAATCCATGATGACTGTTCCTAATCAGACCCTGTCTATCCAGATAATTATATATACACTATCTCTAAAAATAATTTCCATTAATTTACCCACCACTGACGTCAAACTGACAGGCCTATAATTGCTAGGTTTACTTTAGAACCCTTTTGAAACAATGGAACCACATGAGTAATGCGCCAATCTTCCGTCACCATCCCTGTTTCTAATGACATTTGAAATATTTCTGTCAGAGCCCCTGCTATTTCTGCACTAACTTCCCTCAAGGTCCAAGGGAATATCCTGTCAGGGTCCTTATCCATTTTATATTCTTTAAAAGCGCCAGTAGTTCCTCTTCTTTAATCATCATAGTTTCCATAACTACCCTACTTGTTTCCCTTATCTTACTCGATTTAATATCCTTCTCTTTAGTGAATACTGAAGAAATTTTTTTTTGAAAATCTCCCTCATCTCTTTTGGCTCCTCACATAGCTGTCCACACTGATTCTCTAAGGGCTAATTTTATCTCTCACTATCTTTCTGCTATTAATATAACTGTAATAACTCATCCACCTTTCTTACAATGTTCCTATGATTAAAATAAATGCATTTAAGAAATTCTTCACCCGTTACTCTCTATTTATCCCTAACGGTGCAAAGAACTTTACTATCTTCTTTTTCATCCTTCTGTCCTACATCTTCGGTCTGAGCGCTCCCCTTCTCTGTCACCTGCCTATCCTCCCTCACACACTGTCAACAAGCTTTCTCTATTTGAGAACTAACCTCCTCTCTCCTAGTCTCTTCAATTTGATTCCCACCCCCCAACCATTCTAGTTTAAAGTCTCCCCAATAACAGTAGCAAATCTCCCCGTCGGGCTATTGGTCCCCTGAGGAATCGTGCAATCCGTCCTATTTGTACAGGTCACACGTGCCCCAGAAGAGGTCCCAATGATGCAGAAACTTGAATCCCTGCCCATTGCTCGAATCCCTCAGCCACGCATTTATCCTCCACCTCATTCCTTTCCTACTCTCACTGTCGCGTAGCACAGGCAGTAATCCCGAGAGAACTACCTTGGTGGTTCTTCTTCTCAAATTCCATCCTAACTCCCTAATGGGAGTTATCTACCGGCCCCAGACAGCAGTCTGGATGTAGGGTGTAAGGTGAATGAAGAGTTAAAATTGTCATGTCGCAAAGGTAATGATACAGTTGTCATGGGGGATTTCAACATGCAGGTAGACTGGGAGAATCAGAATGGTACTGGACCCCAAGAAAGAGAGTTTTTGGAGTGCCTCCGAGATAGATTCTTAGAACAGCTTGTACTGGAGACTACCAGGGAAAAGGCAATTCCAGATTTAGTGTTGTGTAATGAACCGGAATTGATCAGGGACTTCGAGGTAAAGGAACCATTAGGAGGTAGTGACCATAATATGATACGTTTCAACCTACAATTTGAGAAGGAGAAGGGAAAATCGTATGTCTCAGTATTATAGTTCAACAAAGGGAACTATGGAGCTATGAGGGAGGAGCTGGCCAAAGTTCAATGGAACAATACCCTAGCAGGGAAGACAGTGGAAAAACAATGTCAGGTATTTCTGGGAATAACGCAGAAGGTGCAGGATCGGTTCATTCCGAAGAGGAAGAAAGATCCTAAGGGGAGTAAAGGGCCGCCGTGGCTGACGAGGGAAGTCAAGGACAGTATAAAAATAAAAGAGAAGAAGTCTAACATAGCAAAGATGAGCGGGAAACCGGAGGACTGGAAAGCTTTTAAAGAGCAATAGAAGATAACAAAAAGGCAATACGCCAAGAAAAAATGAGGTACAAAGGTAAACTAGCAAATAATATAAAGGAGAATAGTAAAAGCTTCTTTAGGTATGTGAATAGCAACAAAAATAGTTAAGACCAAAATTGGACAATTGAAGACAGAAACGGGTGAATTTATTTTGGGGAACAAGGAAATGGCAGATGAGTTGAACAGGTACTTTGGATCTGTCTTCACTAGGCAAGACACAAACAATCTCCCAGATATAATAGTGGTCAAAGGAATTAGGGTAAAGGATGAACTGAAGGAAATTTATATTAGGCAAGAAACGGTGTTGGATAGACTGTTGAGTCTGAAGGCTGATAAGTCCCCGGGACCTGATGGTTTGCATCCCAGTGTATTTAAAGAGGTTGCTCTAGAAATCTTGGACGCATTGGTAATCATTTTCCAGTGTTCTATAGATTTAGGAACAGTTCCTGCTGATTGGAGGGTGGCTAATGTTGTCCCACTTCGCAAGAAAGGAGGGAGAGAGGAAACAGGGAATTGTGGACCGGTTAGCCTGACGTCAGTGGTGGGAAAGATGCCGGAGTCAATTATAAAAGAGGAAATTTCGACACATTTGGATAGAACTAGAAGGATCAGTCCGAGTCAGCATGGATTTATGAAGGAAAAATCATGCTTGACTAATCTTCTGGAGTTTTCTGAGGATGTAACTATGAAAATTGTCAAGGAAGAGCCAGTGGATGTAGTGTACCTGGACTTCCAGAAAGCGTTTGATAAAGTCGCGCATAGGAGATTAGTGGGCAAAATTAGGGCACATGGTATTGGGGGCAGAGTACTGACACGGATTGAAAATTGGCTGGCTGACAGGAAACAAAGAGTCGTGATTAACGGGTTCCTTTCGGAATGGCAGGCTGTGACCAGTGGGGTACTGCAAGGTTCGGTGCTGGGACCGCAGCTGTTTACAATATACATTCATGATTTAGGTGAAGGGATTAAAAGAAACATTAACAAATTTGCTGATGACACAAAGCTGGGTAGCAGTATGAAATGTCAGGAGGATGTTATGAGAATACAGGGTGACTTGGACAGGTTGGGTGAGTGGGCAAATGTATGGCAGATGCAGTTTAATGTGGATAAATGTGCGGTTATCCACTTCGGTGGCAACAGCAGGAAGGCAGATTACTATCGAAATGGAGTCAAGTTAGGAAAAAGGGAAGTACAATGAGATCTAGGTGTTCTTGTACATCAGTCAATGGAAGCAAGCATGCAGGTACAGCAGGCAGTGAAGAAAGCTAATGGCATGCTGGCTTTTATAACAAGAGGAATTGAGTATAGGAGTGAAGAGGTCCTTCTGCAGTTGTACAGGGCCCTGGTGAGACCCCTCCTGGAGTATTGTGTGCAGTTTTGGTCTCCAAGTTTGAGGAAGGACATTCTTGCTATTGAGGGAGTGCAGCGTAGGTTCACAAGGTTAATTCCCGGAATGGCGGGACTATCATATGTTGAAAGGTTGGAGAGACTGGGCTTGTATACATTGGAATTTAAAAGGATGAGAGGGGATCTGATTGAAACATATAAGATTATTAAGGGATTGTACACACTGGAGGCAGGAAGCATGTTCCCGCTGATAGGTGAGTCCAGAACAAGAGGCCACAGTTTAAGAATAAGGGGTAGAAGGGGTAGGCCATTTAGAACAGAGATGCAGAAAAATTCATCCAGAGAGTGGTGGATATGTGGAATGCTCTGCCCCAGAAGGCAGTGGAGGCCAAGTCTCTGGATGCATTCAAGAGAGAGTTAGATAGGGCTCTTATAGATAGCGGGGTCAAGGGATATGGGGAGAGGGCAGGAACGGGGTACTGATTGTGTATAATCAGCCATGTTCACAGTGAATGGCGGTGCTGGCTAGTAGAGCCGAATGGCCTACTCGTGCACCTACTGTCTATTGTCTGCAGTCTATTGTCTCCCTGTATTCTCCTTTCAGGACCTATACCCTTTTCCTACATATGTCATTGGTACCGATATGCGCCACAACCTCTGGTTCTTCACTCTCTCACTTCAGGATATCTTGGACATGATCAGAATCATTCCGGACCCTGGCACCAGGGAGGCAAACTACCATCCCGGACTCCTGACTGCATCCACAGAATCACCTATCTGACCCCCTAACTATAGAGTCCTCTATTACTACTGGTTTCCTCTTCCTTTCTCTACCCTTCTGAGCTACAGGGCCGGACTCTGTGTCAGAGGCACGGCCACTGTTGCTTCCCCCAGGTAGGCTGTTCCCACCCCCCCCCACCAACAGTACCGAAACAGGAGTACTTATTGTCAAGGGGTATAGCCACTGGGGTACTCTCTAGCAGCTGACTCTTCCCCTTCCCCTTCCTAACCGTGAGCCACCTGTCTACCTCTCGTGGGCCCGGTGTGACCACCAGCCTGTAACTTTTCTCTAACAACTCCTCACTCTCCCTGACCAGACGAAGTTCATCAAGCTGCAGCTTCAGTTCCCGAACACGGTCCCTTAGGAGCTAGCGCAGAAATGGACGTCTGGAAGGTTAGGAGATTCCAGTGCCTCCCACATCCGACACCGAGAGCAACAAACTGCCCTCACACTCAGAATTCATTCTTTCCTCAAATAACAGGAAAAATTGAAAACTAAGCCGACCTTGCCTCGCCCGTTTCCGCTAAGCCTGTTGAGCCAAAGCCCTTAAGCCTTCACCCTGCCCCTCTGCACATTCCGCTGCCCGCTGTATAAGGCTGTGTTCCTTTTAAATCTACCTCGCTTCGCTGCCCGACATCACCCGCCGGCGCAGTCCCGCCTCTCTCAACGCCGATGAGAAGAAAAAAATCAAAATGGCTCCAGCAGCATTCCCGATCCGATTCTCAGACTTCCTTCTCCGAATTAAACCGAATCACTACGAGAGGGTGTTGTACAATTATAACGTTGGCAGTAATGACCTTGGTCTGAGTTTAGTTCATGGGGCCGTGTGAGGTGGGTTGGTGACCAGAGCACGAGGACTCAGCTAGGGTAGTGTTAGGATTGGATGGATGAGGGATCGGACAATGATCATTGGGTGTTGGGGGTGGTGGGAAACACTGAGAGGGCCAAGGCCCCAGTGGCCGGGTGGGAACTGACTGGTGAGTCCTTGGAGTTCGTGATATTGGGGAGTTTTTGAAGAGTCGGGACATGAGAGTGCATTGTTGGACTTGGCAGTGGAGATTGGTGAAGTTTTGAATTAACGTCGTATCTGTATGTAGAGATTGTTTTTGTGACGTGTTGAATAGGGTCAAGATTGGGGTTGGAGAGTGAGGTGGAGTGAGTGAGCAGAGAGGGGTGGATGTTGGACTGGAGAGGCTGAAGGAGAGAAGATGATTCATGCTTGACCACCAGCCCATAAGAGTCTGCAGGCTCGGGAAATGGTGGTGAGATTCACTGAAGGGATCCCTCATTACCATGTTCAGTTGTCGAAATTCATGCTGAGGAGAGAAACCTGGAGTCATGGTGGTTTGGGAGGGAGAGTCAGAATAGGGAAGAGGATATTGTTGGTTTCTTCACACACCCCATCCCATTCCCTCATGTATGTTTATGTGGGAGGAGATTACAGTGAGACAAATAATGCTGGTTTCTTCACACTCCCCGTCCCCTTTCCCTCAGACTCATGTCTTGCCTGATGATCTGTTTCTGTGTTTCCACTCTCCTGTTTCTCCATTCCTTTATTCCAGATCCTGGAACTTCCACAGGGAAACAGTCTGAAAGGTCATCCACTGGAGATTTTTCCCAGGAAACTTCTTCAGTCCCAGCTCGAGATACAGCCTCAGGTACCAAGTCTTGTGGAAGTGTGTCATTCCATAACTTTGTAACCTGGAAGCTCTCATGAGCCGATTCAAGTCCCAAGTGTATTGTCGTTCAACCATGCACATCGATATAGTGAAATGAAACATCAATCCTGTGGGGCCAACGTGCAGAACAAGGTTCTGCAGTAGTTTTAATGACAGAATCGTATGTATTGCAATGTATTGCCGCAAAAAAAAGCAAATTTCATGACATGTGAGTGATGATAAACCTGATTCAGGTAACAGATTCTTTTGACTGAGAGAGGGGGAGCAGTGAGAGGGTAATCATGATTGGGGAGAAAGGCAAGGGACATGGGAGGTAAGCACCAAATAGACAGTATGAAATGATAAATAAACCAATTGTTTGGAATTCGAATGATTTTTCCTGTGTGTCATGGCTGGGTGTTACTTCACCCACACATCTCCACCCCCACCCGCCTGAACACTCCTTCTGTGCCACCTGACCCGCAGCTCTACAATGGCGCTCCAGCCCCACCATCCTGTGCTCCCGTCAGATTTGCAAACTCACTCTCTGCCTGGCGTTGATAAATACAGTACTTTGTAAAAGTCTTGGGCACTTGAGATATATATCTGTGCTGAATTCCTCTACGCAGTCCTCTATATCGATACACAGTACACGGTTACGATCCAGCTCTGACCCTGAGTTTCATGTCCTGAAGGCAGAGAGGTAAATGTTTATGTAAAACACTATATTTTTACTGACACTGTGATATTGAAACAAACAGCAATATCAATACGTTAAAGATGAAAAGTGACCTGTGCAGGATGAGAGTGTATCTGTGAATTGGGGAGAGTGGGGTTTTGGGGTGCAGGGCATTTAGATAGGGTTTACATGTGTGCTGGATGGCAGTGGGGTGTTAAAAGGTCTAACAGCCCGGGGGAAGATGCTGTTTCCCAGCCTGGTTCACTTGTTAGGTGTGCGGTACAGTGGATGTGAACGATGGGGTCAGTTCAAACCCTGCTTCTGATTAAAGTAGCGTTCACGACCTCAGGAAATGGTTCATGTTTCCTTGTCTGGAGCCTGGTCCAGTAGGCCAGTGTATTTGCAGCCTCAGAGCACATTGACTTGGATAAATCCCCAGGGGCCAGGCTTGGACTTTGTAGCAGGGTGGGGAAGAAATAATCAGAAGCCCTTGTGGGGGCATTTGCTTCGTCATTAGCCATGGTGACTGGAAGGGAAAGAGGGATAGTTGGGAAGGAAGGGGAGGGCAGGAGGGAGTGCAAACAATGAAACAGAGGGGAATGTGACGGAGAGGAGGGGTGGAGGAATGGTTACTGGAGAGATGGAAGTCGGAGAAATGTATGGGAAAGTGGGTGGGAGAGAGGGCTGAGTGGAGGGGAAATGCAGACTGGAAGGGAGAGGGAGGAATGAGAAGGGGGTGGGGTGGAAATGGAAGAAGATGGTGATGCTGAAGATTCACAGGTCCACAGCTGGACAGTGAAGATCAGGAATCAGTGGTGGGGATTATTGAAGTAAACACTGTGGGAATATTTGTTTCTTCACTCTCCATTGGTGCCTGGAATGAGGGGAATGTTGTTCCGTTGTTTAAGAAGGGCAGTGAGGATGTGACAGGGATCAGTGGGGTTCAGGGAATCACTGGCTGACACTGGGCTGGTCAGATGGGTGGAGTTGGGATGAGGTGGCCAAGGGGACTGGTCATTGTGTGGGGATCGGAATGGATGTATGGAGAACCGTAGCCCAGATAGGGGGTGGGAATACACTGGACACCTGCTGAATATGGGACGTTGTGTAGAGATTGGGCAGGGCGATGATACGTCAGGGTACTGGGTGGTATTTGAAGTGTTTGGGCATCAGAGGGTATTGGGGCACTTGGGCATCGGAGAATGGTGGTGGTTTGATGAGTCTTTGTGAAAATGTATCGTGGGGTGATGCATAGGTTCAGGATTGTGGCAACACACTCAAAATGCTGGAGGAACAGCAGGTCAGGCAGCATCTATGGGGAAGAGTAAACAATCGACGTTTCAGGCCGGGACCTTCATCAGGGTTGGGGCTGGGTTTGATGGACTGTGGGGGGGTGGGGGTTGTGAGGATCTGTGGCTTTTGGAGAGAGTGAGAAGCGATCATTGAGCAGAGAGTGATGAAGTAACTGTCAAAGAGTTGTTCAGAGAGAGGTCAGAGAGGAAGACTGACAGTTCAGAGGGATGAGACTGGTGAGGAATGAGAGAGGAGAGGGAACACACTGTGACATGATGGAGAGGGAAGGTGGAGAGATGGTGGACCCCAGTTGTTGGACAGAGTTTTAGTGGAAATTGGGATGTACTGGGTGAGTAGCAGACGAACCGAGGAGACGGTGTGGTGGTGTCTGGGAGAGGCAGCGATGGAGAGTTTAGCAGGAGAATAATGGAGTGAATGGCGAGAGTTGTGTCTGCGGGGTGGGGTAGATTTGAGTGGAGGGATTTGCATGACTCAGACAGGAGAGATGGATGGAAAAGAGTGGGGGATGGGAAGTGAGATGAAAGAAGAGGATTGACTAAAGAGGGAGGAGTGAATGACACGGGCGGACTGTTTGGGGTTAGAGGTTTGAACTCGTGGGAACCCAGGAAGCAATGACTGGAGAACCCGGGCTGGGTTTGTCCACCACCGGATCTGGTGTCAGTGGAGGAGATTGTTGAAGGGAATGTTCCTCTCTCTGTTCAATCCCTGAACTTCATTCTGACTCGGGCTGAGGACAATGACTGATGTTCAGGAGGGAGAGTCTGTGGAGGGAGACTGAGTGTGTCAGGGTCATTATGTTAACCCTTCTCCCTCATCTGCTGTCCCAGTCTGATATCCGAATTTGACGATTGCACTCCGCCAACCGCTTTTAATTTCTTCATTTATTTTCCAGGTCCGCCGAATTCCAAAGAGACCAGCCAGAAGCCGCCCTCTGGCCCAGATGAAGAGACATGCTCAGGTATCAGGTCTTGTTTGATAGAGGGGAGTGTGGGGGTCTCTTCAGACCGGTTTGGATCCCAGTCACACCCTGTGACACCACCCGCGATATTCAGAAGCAAATGCAGTCACAGCGTTGAGAGAGGCCTCATTAAACCCTTCACGTAGTTAGAGTAAATCTCTCAGACCCACCTTTATGTACAGGTGTGTACAGTTCCTCATTCCACACCTACCTCACTCCACTCCACCTTCCCTCTCTGACAGTCTGTCCGTCTCATCTCCGAGGGTCACCGATGCTCAGCATTAGACCCGGACAGTCTACCTCCCTGTTCACCCGCTGCCAAAGTCAGCTTATCCTAGCTCCTCCCCACTGCACTTCATTCCTTTATTCTCTGGTCCACTGTCCTCTGCAATTGGATTAGTCCTCTTCAGCCCTTTACCTTTTCCACATATCACCTCCCAGTTTCTCAAATCAGCCCCTCCCTCACCCACCAAACTTCCCACTCACCTGGGTTCCCCTATCACCTGCCAGCTGTACTCCTCCCCACTTCTTTATTCTGGCTTTTTCCCTTTTCTTTCCAGTGCTGATGAAGAGTCTCAGCCCAAAACATTCACTGTTTATTCCTCTCCAGAGATGCAGCCTGACCCGCTGAGTTCTTCCAGCATTTTGTGTGTGTTGCTCTGTGTTTTCAGCATCTGCAGAATCTCTCAACTATATGAATTATTCTCCCTGTTTAATCTCTGCCACTCTCCCATGTCTCTGTTACTTTGTTCCAGACCTGGAGGTTTCCACAATGGATCAGCCCGATGGATCATCTACAGGACAACCCACCCCATCACCATCCTCTGTCTCAGTGGGAGAGAGATCCTCAGGTACGAGATCTAGTGTCCATCGGGGTCTCACAGTCTCTCGCTCTGTGATGTCGAACTTCTCTTAGACCAATTCAGCTGTTGGATGTACATCACTGTGGGCTGCCAATGAGTGTTCTGTTGTCCCATTCTCCTTTCTGGGTCAAATTTTTGCTTCATCCAAGATTACTCAAAGTTGGTGTGCATCATTGTGGAGAAGAATAAGCCTCTTTGTCTGAGGCGGTCCATGGGGCTGGGTAGGATGGGTTGTCAGAGAGAGGATGAGGACAGAAACCCAGGGATTTAGTAGGAGAGGGATTCACTGTCTGTCATTGACGGAGGCCTGGTTCGGAATTAGAGAGTGTGCGTTTACTGACCGATGACCGGCAGCACGGGTTTCCCATGAGGGTCGTGGGACAAAGATCACAGAATATGGCTGTTTATCCTTTTCGGATTGTTGTCCCAGTGGCTACCTGTTTTAATTCGACTTCCCATTCCCATTCTCACATGTATATCCAAGGACCGTTTTACCCACATGACGAGGCCGAAGTCAGTATGGAGGGAGAACACCTCATATTCCATCTAGGTAGCCTCCATCTCGATGGCATGAACATTGTTTAGTCTAACTTCTCACAATCTCTACCCCCTACCACTTCTCTCTTCATCCATTCCCACTGTGACTCAGGTACACACTCCTCCAATCCTCCACCCTCGTCTCTCAAATCCCTTTCCTCACATCCCCCTCTCTCGGCATTCACTCTTTCTGCATCACTCTCTTGTCAGTCTCTCTTTCCTTCCCTCCAGTTGGAGTGTCTGTCTCACTGCTCTCTGCTCAACTCTCCTTACACAGTCATCACTCTCTGTTCAGTCGCCTCATTCCTCCAACTCCAGCTTCCCACCTCTCTCTCCATCCCTCCCTCCTGTGTGTATTCACCCATTTCCTTCTGTCCACGTACTGAATTACTCAAACCCCACTCCGGTCGTTTCTATGTCTCATCAGTCACCGTGTAACTCCTCACAGTCATTCCTCCCTTCCTCTCTATGACCATCCTCCCCTCTCACCTCCATCACTCCTCCCTTCCCTCCTGTGTCACTCAGTCACTCCACCTATCGTGTTTGAGCGGTGGACTGACAGGCTGGATTGCGTGTCTCTGTACACTGCCGGGAGACAGTACCATCGACTGCTGGACATTGTCTCTCGGGGTCTTGTGCTGTGTATGATTTCCTTTTCAAGTGAAGATGCTTCTTTGCTCATTTTTTTGAATGTTTTTTGAATGTTTTGTACCTTGTCTCAAGAGGAATGCTGCCTCGTTCGGCTGTATCCACGTAAGGTTTGAATGATAATTAACATTAACTTGATTTGATTTGTAGACCTATTGTGATAGGCAAACAGGTCCTTGCTTAGGCACGAGTTGATTCTAGCCATGAGTAATTCAGAAAGGGAAAAAAGAAATGGGTGAAAATACACAGGAGAGAGGGATGGAAAGAGAGGTGGGATGCTGGACTGGGAGGAATGAGGCGACTGAACAGAGAGTGATGACTGTGAGGAACGTTTGGCAGAGAGATCAGTGAGAGTGACGTTCCACTGGAGGGAAGGTAGGAGAGACCGACAAGACAGTGATGCAGACAGAGTGAATGCCGAGAGAGGGAAGTGTGAGGACAGAGATTTGAGCGTCAAGGGTAGAGGTATTAAAGAGCAAAGGAGAGGTTAGTGTGTGTATTGCATATTTGAGACTGCTGTTCCTGCCATTGAGTTCCTTCCTGATGGAATGTAAAACCTGTTTTTATTACTTTACACTTCCTTTGTATATCTTCTTATAGATTCCCAGTCGGACACAACTCAGGAATGTTAGGGATCAGCAACCGGAGAACCTACTGCAGGTTTCTCCACCACTTCAGCAGAGTCTCCAAGCTCAGGAGCAATTCTTCCCCCTTCCATTCCCGAGCTGATGAAGGGTCTCAGCCCAAAACAGTCACTGTTCATTCCCCTCGACATGCAGCCTAACCTGCTGAGTTCTTCCATCACTTTGTGTGTGTTGCTCTGGATTTTCAGCATCTGCAGAATCCCTCATCTTTATGAATTATTGTCCCCATTTAATCTCTGCCATCCTCCCAAGTCTCTGTTACTTTGTTCCAGACCTGGAGGTTTCCGCAATGGATCAGTCCAAAGTATCATCTGCAGGTCAACTCACTCCATCACCATCCTCTGTCTCCGCAGGAGAGAGATTCTCAGGTATTAGATCTTGTGTCCATCGGGGTCTCTCAGTCTCTCACTGTGACGTCGAACTTCTCATAGACCAATTCAGCTGTTGGATGTGCATCGTAATGGGTTGCCAATGAGTGCTCACTTATTCCTTCCCTCCTGTCTGTGTGAAATTTCTCCTGTGTTCAAGATTACTCAAAATTGGTGTGCTTTGTTGTGATGATGAGTATTCCTCTTTATCTGAGGTGGTCCATGGAGCCGTGTAAGATATGTTCCCAGAGAGAGGATGAGCACAGAAACCCAGGAATTTAATGAGAAAGGGGTTCGCTGGGGAAATGTCTGTCAACCTTTGGAATGACGGAGACATTGTTCAGAATTAGAGGGCAAACACGAGGAAATCTGCAGATGCTGAAAATTCAAACAACACACAAAATGCTGGTGGAACACAGCAGGCCAGGCAGCATCTATAGGGAGAAGCACTGTAGACGTTTCGGGCCGAGACCCTTCATCAGGACTAACTGAATGGAAAGATAGTAAGAGATTTGAAAGTAAGAGGGGAAGGGGAAAATGCGAAATGGTCGGAGAAGACCGGAGAGGGTGGGATGAAGCTAAGAGCTGGAACCCTCCGGCCTTCTCCTATCATTTTGCATTTCCCACTCCCACCACTACTTTCAAATCTCTTACAATCTTTCCTTTCAACTAGTTCTGACGAAGGGTCTCGGCCCGAAACGTCAACAGTGCTTCTCCTTATAGATGCCGCCTGGCCTGCTGTGTCCCACCAGCATTTTGTGTGTTGTTGTCGGAAGTAGAGGGGTGTGTTTAGACTGACATCAGGGGTTTGTGGAGCAAAGATCACGGAATACGGGTGGAGGTCTGGAGCTTCGGAGAATGAGGGGGTGAGGTTTACAAAATTATGAGGGGTATAGATAGGGTACATGCAAGCAGACTACTTCCAGTGAGGTTGAGTGAGACCAGAACTAGAGGTCACAGGTTAAGAGTGAAAGGTGAAATGATCAAGGAAAACATGAGAGGGAATGTCGTCACTCTGAGGGTGGTGCAAGTGTGGAACAAGATGCTGACTGATGTGGTGGATGTGGGTTAATTTCAACATCAAAGAGAAGTTTGATGAATACATGGATGGAAATGGAATGGACTGCTCAGTTCTGGATGCAGGATGATGGGATGATGCGAAATATTAATTCAGAATGGACAAAGGGCCTATTTCTAAAATGTAGTGCTCTATGACTCGATAAATCGGAGTGAGCGGATCGTGGTGGCTCGGAGCCGGGGAGTGAAAGGGGATGTGAGGGAAAGAGGAGGAAGCAGGGGTTGGGGTGTCACTGAATGAAGACTGGAGGTGGGAATAGCAGAGGGGTCTGGCATGTGTGACGAAGAGAGGGAGGAAGGAAAAAGCGGGGGAATCAGAGTCAGAATCAAGTTTAATATCACTTCTTCAATATTAAGTTTGATTTGACTTTATTTCTTTCATCCTTCACATCCATGAGTGGTCAAAAGCTTTACGTCTCTCTCTGAATCATACTGAACTTCTTCAACTGTCTCAGGTGAAAGAGGCACTGTTGTGCTTTTTTCACCAGACAACCAGGATATACAGATCAAGTAAGGTCCTCAGTGATGTTATACAGAAGAACTTAAAGATGTTCACCCTCAGAACCCAAGATCCACTGATGTCAATAGAGGCGAGCCTGTCTCTATTCCCCCCGTAGTCCACAGCCATGTTTTTGTGACATTGAGGGAGAGGTTGTTTTCTTGACACCACTGCGTCATGATGATGACTTCTTCCCTGTAGACCGTCTCGTCAATATTTGAGATAAGGCCAATCATCTGCAAAATTAGCAGGTTGGAGCTCTGGGTAGTGACAGTCATGGATATACAGAGAGTAAAGAAAGGGTCTTAGGACACAGCACTGGGAGCTCCTTTGTTGAGGGTCAGAGGAGCA
Organism: Hypanus sabinus; assembly: GCF_030144855.1. Taxonomy (NCBI): domain Eukaryota; kingdom Metazoa; phylum Chordata; class Chondrichthyes; order Myliobatiformes; family Dasyatidae; genus Hypanus; species Hypanus sabinus. The sequence continues at coordinate 84,493 of NW_026779441.1, forward strand.
GTGGTGAGGGAGCCCACTCTTGCCACCTGTAGTAGTGAAGAAAGAGGGAGAAATGATTGCGGTGCTGAACATTGGCCATTCAGAAACATGATGGTGGAGGAGAAGCTGTTCCTGAAGGAGTGACTGACAGGAGAGTGATTCAGACGGAGTGAATGCTGAGAGAGGGACGTGAGCAGGCGGATTTGAAAGATCAGGATTAGAGGTAATAAAGACGAAAGGAGAAAGGTGTAGGTATATTTTAAAGGGCAGATTTGACCAGGAATTAATTCTCTTGTTTACAGCCACTGCGTTCGTTGCTGATCTGATGCAGAACTTATTCATTAATTACAGATTCCCAGTCGGAAAAAACTCGTGAACCCTGGGGATCAGCGACTGGAGAACTTGGTTTGGTTTTGACCTCCATCCCAAAAGGCTCTGTGATCTCAGTTACAGATTCCCAGTCGGAGACGACTTGGAAACCCCGAGGATCAGCGACAGGAGAACCTGATCCAGGATTGTTCACCACCCCAGCAGGGTCTGTGAGCTCAGGTACAGATACCCATTCAGAAACAACCTGGAAACCCCAGGGATCAGTCACTAGAGAATCTCATCCAGGTTTCATCACCACCCCGGTAGGATCTGTGAACTCCTTTACAGATTTGCAGTCAGGTGCAACTCAAGAACCGCAAGCATCAGCAACCGATGACCCTTTTTTGGGTTTGACCACCACCCCAGCAGATTCAGTGACCTCAGCTACAGAATTCCAGTCAGACACAACTCAGGAATCGCAGAAAACAGCGACTGGAGCATTTGGTTTGGGCTTGATCACCACCCCAACACTATCTGCGAGCTTAGGTACGGAGCCCCATTCAGACACAGCTCATAAAACCCAGATAACAGCGACTGGAGAGCCTGGTCCAGGTTTGACCACCCCAGCATGGTTTGCGAGGTCAGGGACGGATTCTCAGTCTCACACAACTCAGGATCCCCAGGGATCGGTGACCGGAGAACCTGCTCCAGATTTGACTACCGCTCCAACAGGGTCTGTGAGCTCCATTACAGATTCGCAGTCAGACACGACTCGGGAAGCGCAGAAAACAGCGACTGGAAAGCCTGTTCCAGGTTTCACCATCCCAGCAGGGTCTGCAAGTTCCATTACAGATTCCCAGTCAGACACAACTTGGGAAACTGAGGGATCAGTCACTGGAGAACCTGGTCCAGGTTTGACCACAGCTCCAACAGGGTCTGTGAGCTCTATTACAGATTCCCAGTCGGATACAACTCGGAAGGACCAGCGATCAGTCACTGGAGAACTTGATCCAGCTTTGACCACTACCTCAGCAGGGTCTGTGAACTCTGTTACAGATTCCCAGTTGGACACATCTCGGGAAGCCCGGGGATCTGTGATGAATAAACCTGGTGCAGGCTTGACCAACACCCCAGCAGGGTCAGTGACCTCAGCTACAGATTTCCAGTCAGACGCAACTCAGGAAACGCGGAAAACAGCGACTGGAAAGCCTGTTCCAGGTTTCACCATCCCAGCAGGGTCTGCAAGTTCCATTACAGATTCCCAGTCAGACACAACTTGGGAAACTGAGGGATCAGTCACTGGAGAACCTGGTCCAGGTTTGACCACAGCTCCAACAGGGTCTGTGAGCTCCATTATAGATTCCCAGTCAGATACAACTCGGAAGGACCAGCGATCAGTCACTGGAGAACTTGATCCAGCTTTGACCACTACCTCAGCAGGGTCTGTGAACTCTGTTACAGATTCCCAGTTGGACACATCTCGGGAAGCCCGGGGATCTGTGATGAATGAACCTGGTGCAGGTTTGACCAACACCCCAGCAGTGTCTTTAAGTTCTGTTACAGATATCCAGGCGGAGAAAGTTCCGGAAGCCCAGAGTTCAATCACTGGAGAACCCGGTCCGGGTTTGACCACAAACCTAGCAGGGTCTGCGAATTCGGGTTCAAATCCCCAGTCAGACACAACTCGGGAAACTGAGATATCTGCGATTGGAGAACATGATCCAGGAATGACCACCACTCTAATAGGGTCTCCGAGCTCAGGTACAGATTCCCAGTCGGAGACAACTCAAGAAGCACTTGGATCAGCGATGGGTGATCTTGCTCAGAGCATAACCAGCACCCCAGCAGAAACCGCGAGCTCAGGTACAGATACCCAGTCGGACACAACTCAGGAGACCCAGGGATCAGCGACTGGAGAACCCGGTCTGAGTTTGACCACCATCCCAGCAGGATCTGCGAGCTCAATTACAGATTCCCAGTCAGACATTACTCGGGGACCACAGGGAGTAGTGACGGGTGAACCTGGTCCGGGTTTGACAACCATCCCTGAAGGATCTGCGAGCTCAGGTATCCGTGATGGGGATTACTGAAGGGATAATTGTTCCCCATTGTCGGACCCTAAACTTTATCCTGTGTTAGTGATGGAGGGGGAGGTAGGGAGAGTCCGAAATGGAGAGTCAGATAGGGAGAGTCTGAGGGGAGAGGCAGATAGAAGAAACCGAGGGAAGTAGGGAGAGACTGAGTTGTGAAGGAGTTAGGGACAGACTGAGTTGTGAAGGAGTTAGGGAGAGACTTGAGTTGTGAAGGAGTTAGGGAGAGACCAAGGTCTGAGAGACTGAGGGGGGATAGAGGTGGATTTCCGGGGGGGATGAGGTAGGAAGGCAGAGAGTGACCAAGGGTAGACGCAGATGAGGAGACAAAGGAGAATGAGGTAGGGAGAGACCAATGGCAGTGTGAAGTACGGAGAGTCCGGAGGGAGGGATGTAAGAAGAGTCCCAGGGATGAGGGTGGTAGGGAAATACCAAGTGGAGAGGCAAGTTTGGAGAGTCCAATGGGAGGGACTGAGGAGAGAGAGAGAGAGAGAGAGAGAGAGAGAGGTAGGGACGGAGACTGGAAAGGGTCGTAGAGAGAGACCGAGAGTAGAGGGCGGTAGGGAGAGACAGAGACAGATGGGTGAAGAATGAGGGGAAATACTGAGGGAAGAGGGAGAGAGGTAGGGAGGAATCGAGGTGAGAAGGAATTAGGGTGTTAGGGAGGACTGAGTTGAGAGGGAGGTATAGAGGGACCGAGGCGAGAGGGACGTTGTGTGGAACCGAGGGTTGAATGTGCTAGGGAGAGACCGAGGAAAGAGAGGGAGATGCGGGACTGAGTGTGCAGGGTAGTAGGGAGAGACTGTGGAGGGGCAGGAAGGGAGTGACTCCGAGGAATGGAAGGTAGACAGAGAGACTGAAGGGAGAGGGAGTTGGGAGACCGGGATGAGAGGGCTATAGAGAAACGCCATGAGAGATGGAGGGAGAGTAAGGGGAGATCGAGTTAGGGAGAGGCCGCGGAGAATGTGGGGATAGACCGTGGAGGGGAGTTGGGATGAGTCCGAGGGACAGAGGGGAAGTGAGGGTCAAGGTGAGAGGGAGGGAGGGAGAGGCTGAGGGGAGAGGGGATGTATACGAGACCAAAGGGAGAGAATAGTAGGGAGACACCCAGTGGAGTAGAGAGAAATTGAGGGGTAATTAGGGAGACACGAATAGATTGAGGGGGAGGGATACCGAGCATGACCAAAGTTTGATGGATTTAAGGAGCGTCTGAGGGATAGGGAGGTAGGCAGAGAGGGGGATAGGGAGGGAGCCAGAGTCCGAAATGAGAGGGAGGTTGAGAGAGACTGAATGGAGAGTCAGGTAGGGAACGATTGTGGGTATAGGCTGAGGGGTGAGGGAGGTAGGGTTAGACTAAGAGTAGATGGAATTCGGGAGAGACTGAGGGAGAGAGGCATGGAGAGAGTGATCGAGGGTAGACAGAGTTAAGGAGAGACCAAGGGTAGAGGGAGGGAGGGAGAGATCCAGGGGTGGTGGGGGGGGGAGTGGCATTGGGTGAAAGAGGGGACAGATAAGTGAAGAGATTGAGGGAGAGTTAGGTAGAGAGAGACTAACTTGAAATGGTGGTATAGAGATGCCAAAGGGAGAAGGAGTTGGGTCTGAGATGAAGAGGAGAGATAGGGTGACACCGAGATGAGAGAATGTTAGGGAGACACTGAGGGGAGAGGGAGGTAGTGAGAGACAGAGAGGAGATGGAGGTAGGGAGAGACTGAGGGTTGAGGGTGATAGGAGACACCAAGGGGAAAGAGAGGTAGGGAGAGTGAGTGGAAAAGGATGTTCACAGAGGCAGAGAGGAGGGGGAGATTGGGGGATTCTGATGGGAGAGGAAGCCAAGATTCATTTTCTTGCAGGCATACTTAATAAATCCAGTACCCCTAGGGGAATCAATGAACGTCTGCCCCAATGGCGGGGAGGGGGTGCAATATATGTTTAAAAGAGAACAAACTGAGCAAATACAAATAGAAAGAATAATAATAAATAAATAAACAACCTCAACCCCACTTGCCGGCCTTTTCCCCGTAAACTTTGATGGCATGCCCAATAAAGAACATATCAATCTTGACCTTAAATACACCCCTGCTGCCCGTGGTAACAAATTCCACAAATTCACCACCCTCTGGCAAAAGAAATTACTCCACATTTCTGTTTTAAATGAACGTCCCTCTATCTGTGCCCTCTTGTTCTGGTCTCCCCCACCATGGGAAACATCCTTTCCACATCTACTCTGTCTAGGCCTTTCAGCATTTGAAATGTTTTTATGAGATCTCCCTCATCCTTCTCAGTTCCAGCAAGCACAGACCCAGAACCATCAGACATTCCTAGTATGATAACCCTTTCATTCCTTGTGAACCTCCTTTGGACCATCTCCAGTGGCAGCACATCGTTTCTCAGAAGAGTAGCAGAAACTAAATATTCATCTGGCCTTTGACTGAGAGTAGTGACAGGTCACAGACATTCACCAGGGAGAGTTGCTGAACAGGGACTGGATGGTTTCGGTACCTTTTCAGATCAGAGACCTCCTTTTCAAATTTAATTCAGCCTTCCCATTTCCATTCCGACATGTCTATCCAAGGCCTCCTCCACTGACATGATGAGGCAAAACTTTTCGATCTTTAAGATAATTTCTATTTTTTGAGTCATTGTGAGTGTTGTTACTTCGATGTACTTGTGCTATTATTGAGTAATGATAATTATAAGAAGATTTGAAAAGAAAGACATGATGAGGCCAAACTCAGAATTGAGGGACAAAGCTTACTATTGTACCTGGGTAGTCTCCAAACTGACAGCATGAGCATTGATTTCTCGAACTTCTGGTAATAGTGCCACATTCTTCCCTATTCCCCATCTCTTTTTCCTTCTCTTACCTTTGCCTGTCCATCACCTTCCTCCCCCACCCCTTTTCTTTCTTCCATGGCCTTCGGTCCTCTCCTATTAGATTCCCCCTTCTTCAGCTCCGTATCTCTTTCAAATATCAGCTTCCCAGTTCTTTACTTCACCCCTCCCCCTCCCGGTCTCAGCATCACCTTGAGTTTCTCCCTCCCCTCCCCCACCTCCTAAATCTGACTCCTCAACATTTTTTCTTCAGCCCTGCTGAAGGGTCTCGTCACGAAACATCAACTATTTTCCCATAGACTGGCCTACTAAGTTCCTCCAGCATTTTGTGTGTGTGGCAGAAACACTGATTTCTCTTTGACGGTAATTTCTACCCCCTACCGCTTCTCTACATTTCCATACTTATTCTGCCTCCCCTCTTCCCCCTTATCCTCTCCTCACCTGCCCATCATCCCCCTCCAGTTCCCCTCCTCTATTTCTTTATTCTCTGGTCCACTTTCCTCTTTGATTGGATTACTCCTTCTTCAGCCCTTTACCTCTTCCATATATCACCTCCAGTTTCTCAAATCACCCCTCCCTCACCTAACTTCCCACTCACCTGGCTTCACCTATCAACTGCCAGCTGTACTCCTCCCCACCTCTTTATTCTGGCTTCTTCCCCCTTCCTCTCCAGTGTTGATGAAGGGTCTCAGCCCAAAACATTCACTGTTTATTCCCCTCCAGAGATGCAGTCTGACCTGCTGAGTTCTTACAGCATTTTGTGTGTGTTGCTCTGGATTTTCTGCATCTGCAGAATCTCACATCTTTATAAATTATTGTCCCTGTTTAATCTCTGCCACTCTCCCATGTCTCTGTTACTTTGTTCCAGACCTGGAGGCTTCCACAATGGATCAGCCCGATGGATCATCTACAGGACAACCCACCCCACCACCATCCTCTGTCTCAGTGGGAGAGAGATCCTCAGGTATTAGATCTTGTGTCCATCGGGGTCTCTCAGTCTCTCGCTCTGTGATGTTGAACTTCTCAAAAACCAACTCAGCTGTTGGATGTGCGTTGTAACGGGCTGCCAATGAGTGTTCAGTTGTCTTATTCTCCTTCCTGTGTGAAATTTCTGCTTCAGCCAAGATTACTCACAGTTGGTGAGCTTTGTGTGGAGAAGAAGAAACCCCTTTGTCTGAGGCGGTCCATGGGGCTGGGTAAGATGGGTTGTCAGAGAGAGGATGAGGACAGGCACCCAGGGATTTAATGACAGAGGGGTTCACTGGGGAAGTGTCTGTCAACCTTTGGAATGACAGAGATCTGGTTCAGAATTAGAGTGATGTGTTTACTGACTGACATCAGGGGTTTGTGGAGCAAAGATCATAGAATACAGGTGTAGGTCTGGAGCTTCGGGGAATAAGGGGATAAGGTTTACAAAATTATGAGGGGTATAGTTAGGTTACATGCAAGCGGGCTACATCCACTGAGGTTGTGTTAGTCAAGACCTGGTGATCACAGGTTAAGAGTGAAAGGTGAAATGATCAAGGGGAACATGAGCGGGAATGTCTTCACTCTCGGGGTAGTGCAAGTGTGGAACAAACTGCTCACTGATGTGGTGGATGTGAATTTGATTTCAACATCAAAGAGGAGTTTGGGTGAATACATGGATGGGAGGGGAATGAACGGCTCTGTCCTGGGTGCAAGTTAATGGGATGATGAGGAATATTAGTTCAGCATGGACTAGATGGGCCAAAGGGCCTGTTTCTGTGCTGTAGTGCTCTATCACTCTCGATAACTCTGTGTAACTGGATATTGGTGGGTGGGAGGGGTTTGTAAGTGGGAAAGGAAAGAATTAGTTCACTGAAGGAAAACTGGATGTGGGTGATGGGAGAGAGGTCTGGGGTGTGTGACAAAGAGAGAGGATGGGGGTGAAGAGGAATGGAATCAGATTCAGAATCAGCTTAAATACCACTGCTTTAAAAAATCAATAAAGCATTCAATAGACTATGTCTTATATCCCTCATATACATGAGGAGTAAAAACCTTTATGTCCCTGTCTGAATGTGCAATATTGGAATGATAGTAAATTGTAATAAATAGTATGTACAGTCAACAAAACAGTCAATATAGTTTAGAAATACGATTGTGTCAGCGTGAATTAATCAGTCTGATGGCCTGGTGGAAGAAGCTGTCCCGGAGCCTGCTGGTCCTGGCGTTCATGTTGTGGGACCGTTTCCCAGTTGGTAGTAGCTTGAACATTGTGTGGTTGGGGTGACTCAGGACCCCAGTCATCCTTCAGGTCCTTTTTACGCACCTATCATTGTAAATGTCCTGAATAGGGGGAAGTTCACATCTACAAATGCAGTGGGCTGTCCACACCACGTTCTGCAGAGTCCTGCTACTGAGGGAAGTACAATTCCCATACCAGGCACTGATGCGGCCAGTTAGGATGCTCGCAATTGTGCCCCTGTAGAAAATTCTTAGGATCTGGGGACTCACGCTGAACTTCTTCAACTATCTGAGGTGAAGGAGACACTTTGTGCTTTTTTTTTCACCACACAGCCAGTTTGTACAGATCAAGTAAGGTCCTCAGTGATGTTTATACTGCGGAACTTAAAGCTGTTCACCTTCTCAACCCCAGATCCATTGATGTCAATAGGGGCGAGCCTGTCTCTATTCCCCTTGTAGTCCACAACCAGCTCCTTTGTTTTTGCGACATTGAGGGAGAGATTGCTTTCTTGACACCATTGCGTCAGGGTGATGACTTCTTCCCTGTAGACCGTCTCGTTAATATTTAAGATAAGGCTAATCATCTGCAAAGTTAGCAAGTTGGAGCTGTGGGTACTGACAGTTATAGGTATCCAGAGAGTAAAGCAGGGGGCTCAGGACACAGCACTGGGGGCTCCTGTGTTGAGGGTCAGAGGAGCAGCGGTGAGGGAGCCCACTCTTGCCACCTGTAGTAGTGAAGAAAGAGGGAGAAATGATTGCGGTGCTGAACATTGGCCATTCAGAAACCTGATGGTGGAGGAGAAGCTGTTCCTGAAGGTGTGACTGACAGGAGAGTGATTCAGACGGAGTGAATGCCACTAGAGGGACATGTGAGCAGGCAGATTTGAAAGATAAGGACTGGAGGTAATAAAGACGAAATGAAAAAATGAAAAATACTTTAAAGGGCAGATTTGGCCAGGAATTAATCCTCTTGTTTCCAGCCACTGAGTTCCTTCCTAATCTGATGTAGAACTTATTCATTAATTACAGATTCCCAGTCGGACTCAACTCGTGAACCAAAGAGATCAGCGGCTGGAGAATCTGGTCCAGGTTTGACAACCCGAACAAGGTCTGCGAGCTCAGGTACAGACACCCAGGTTTACACAACTCTTGAACTCCAGCGGTCAGCGACTGCAGAACCTAGGCTGGATCTGTCCACCACCACAGCTGTGTCTCTGAGCTCTGTTACAGATATCCAGTCAGACCCAACTCAGGATGGATCAGCGATGGGTGATTTTGATCAGAGCTTAACCAGCACCCCAACAGGCTCTGCAATCTCAGTTACAGATTCCCAGTCGGAGACGACTTGGAAACCCCGAGGATCAGCGACAGGAGAACCTGATCCAAGTTTGTCCACCACCCCAGCTGGGTCTGCGAGCTTAGGTGTGGATCCCCATTCAGACACATCTCATACAACCCACATAACAGCGACTGGAGAGCCTGGTCCAGGTTTGACCACACCAGCATTGTTCGCAAGGTCAGGGACGGATTCTCAGTCTCACACAACTCAGGATCCCCAAGGATCAGTGACCGGAGAACCTGGTCCAGGTTTGACCACCGCACCAAAAGGGTCTGTGAGCTCCTTTACAGATTCGCAGTCAGACACGACTCGGGAAACTCAGAGATCAGTCACTGGAGAACCTGGTCCAGGTTTGACCACACCTCCAACAGGGTCTGTGAGCTCCATTACAGATTCCCAGTCGGACACAACTCGTGAACCAAAGGGATCAGCGACTGGAGAACTTGGTTTGGGTCTGACCACCATCCCAACAGGGTCTGTGAGCTCCATTACAGATTCCCAGTCGGACACAACTCGTGAACCAAAGGGATCAGCGACTGGAGAACTTGGTTTGGGTCTGACCACCATCCTAACAGTGTCTGTGAGCTGTGTTACAGATTCCCAGTCGGGCACAACTTGTGAACCACAACGGTCAGCGACTGCAGAACCCAGGCCGGATCTGACCACCACTACAGCTATGTCTCTGAGCTCTGTTACAGATATCCAATCAGACACAACTCAGGAGACAAATGGATCAGCGATGGGTGATTTTGATCAGAGCTTAACCGACACCCCAACTGGCTCTGTGATCTCAGTTACAGATTCCCAGTCGGAGACGACTTGGAAACCCCGAGGATCAGCGACAGGAGAACCTGATCCAGGTTTGTCCACCACCCCTGCTGGGTCTGCGAGCTCAGAAACAGATTCCCAGTCGGACACAACTCTTAAAACCCAAATTACAGCTACTGGAGAACCTGGACAGAGTTTCACCACCACCCCAGCAGGGTCTGCAAGCTCAGCTACAGATACCCATTCAGAAACAACCTGGGATCCCCAGGGATCAGTCACTAGAGAATCTGATCCAGGTTTCATCACCAGCCCGGTAGGATCTCTGAGCTCCTTTGCAGATTACCAGTCAGGTGCAACTCAAGAACCGCAAGCATCAGTGACCGATGACCCTGTTTTGGGTTCGACCACCAGCCCAGCAGGGTCAGTGACCTCAGCTACAGATTTCCCGTCAGACACAACTCGGGAAACGCAGAAAACAGCGGCAGGAACATCTGGTTTTGGCTTGATCACCACCCCAATAGTGTCTGCGAACTCAGGTATGGATCCCAATTCAGACACAGCTCATAAAACCCACATAACAGCAACTGGAGAACCTGGTCCAGGTTTGACCAACCCAGCAGGGTCTGCAAGTTGCATTACAGATTCCCAATCAGACACAACTTGGGAAACTGAGGGATCAGTCACTGGAGAACCTGGTCCAGATTTGACTACCGCTCCAACGGGGTCTGTGAGCTCCATTACAGATTCCCAGTCGGACACAACTCGTGAACCAAAGGGATCAGTGACTGGAGAACTTGGTTTGGGTCTGACCACCATCCCAACAGGGTCTGTGAGCTCTGTTACAGATTCCCAATCGGACACAACTCGTGAACCAAAGGGATCAGCTACTGGAGAACTTGGTTTGTCTTTGACCACCATCCCAACAGGGTCTGTGAGCTCCTTTACAGATTCCCAGTCGGATACAACTCGTGAACCACAACGGTCAGCGACTGCAGAACCTAGGCCGGTTCTGACCACCACTACAGCTATGTCTCTGAGCTCTGTTACAGATATCCAGTCAGACCCAACTCAGGAGACAAATGGATCAGCGATGGGTGATTTTGATCAGAGCTTAACCGGCACCTCAACTGGCTCTGTGATCTCAGTTACAGATTCCCAGTCGGAGACGACTTGGAAACCCCGAGGATCAGCGACAGGAGAACCTGATCCAGGTTTGTCCGCCACCCCAGCAGGGTCTGCGAGCTCAGAAACAGATTCCCAGTCGGACACAACTCTTAGAACCCAAATTACGGCTACTGGGGAACCTGGTCTGAGATTCACCGCAACCCCAGCAGGGTCTGCGAGCTCAGAAACAGATTCCCAGTCGGACACAACTCTTAGAACCCAAATTACAGCTACTGGGGAACCTGGTCTGAGTTTCACCGCAACCCCCGCAGCGTCTGCAATCTCAGCTAAAGATACTCATTCAGAAACAACCTGGGATCCCCAGGGATCAGTCACTAGAGAATCTGATCCAGGTTTCATCACCAGCCCGGTAGGATCTCTGAGCTCCTTTACAGATTACCAGTCAGGTGCAACTCAAGAACCGCAAGCATCAGTGACCGATGACCCTTTTTTGGGTTCGACCACCACCCCAGCAGGGTCAATGACCTCAGCTGCAGATTTCCAGTCAGTCACAACTCAGGAAACGCAGAAAACAGCGAATGGAGGATCTGGTTTGGGCTTGATCACCACCCCAACAGTGTCTGCAAGCTTAGGTATGGATCCCCATTCAGACACAGCTCATAAAACCCACATAACAGCAACTGGAGAGCCTGGTCCAGGTTTGACCACCCCAGCATGGTTTGCGAGGTCAGGTACGGATTCTCAGTCTCACACAACTCAGGATCCCCAGGGATCGGTGACCGGAGAACCTGGTCCAGGTTTGACCACCCCAGCAGGGTCTGCAAGTTGCATTACAGATTCCCAGTCAGACACAACTTGGGAAACTGAGGGATCAGTCACTGGAGAACCTGGTCCAGATTTGGCTACCGCTCCAACGGGGTCTGTGAGCTCCATTACAGATTCCCAATCGGACACAACTCGTGAACCAAAGGGATCAGTGACTGGAGAACTTGGTTTGGGTCTGACCACCATCCCAACAGGGTCTGTGAGCTCCATTACAGATTCCCAATCGGACACAACTCGTGAACCAAAGGGATCAGTGACTGGAGAACTTGGTTTGGGTCCAACCACCATCCCAACAGGGTCTGTGAGCTCTGTTACAGATTCCCAGTCGGACACAACTCGTGAACCAAAAGGATCAGCTACTGGAGAACTTGGTTTGTCTTTGACCACCATCCCAACAGGGTCTGTGAGCTCCTTTACAGATTCCCAGTCGGATACAACTCGCGAACCACAACGGTCAGCGACTGCAGAACCTAGGTCGGATCTGACCACCACTACAGCTATGTCTCTGAGCTCTGTTACAGATATCCAGTCAGTCCCAACTCAGGAGACAAATGTATCAGCGATGGGTGATTTTGATCAGAGCTTAACCGGCACCCCAACTGGCTCTGTGATCTCAGTTACAGATTCCCAGTCGGAGACGACTTGGAAACCCCGAGTATCAGCGACAGGAGAACCTGGTCTGAGATTCACCACCACCCCTGCTGGGTCTGCGAGCTCAGAAACAGATTCCCAGTCGGACACAACTCTTAAAACCCAAATTACAGCTACTGGAGAACCTGGACAGAGTTTCACCACCACCCCAGCAGGGTCTGCAATCTCAGCTACAGATACCCATTCAGAAACAACCTGGAAACCCCAGGGATCAGTCACTAGAGAATCTGATTCAGGTTTCATCACCAGCCCTGTAGGATCTCTGAGCTCCTTTACAGATTACCAGTCAGGTGCAACTCAAGAACCGCAAGCATCAGTGACCGATGACCCTTTTTTGGGTTCGACCACCACCCCAGCAGGGTCAACGACCTCAGCTGCAGATTTCCAGTCAGACACAACTCAGGAAACGCAGAAAACAGCGAATGGAGGATCTGGTTTGGGCTTGATCACCACCCCAACACTATCTGCGAGCTTAGGTACGGAGCCCCATTCAGACACAGCTCATAAAACCCACATAACAGCAACTGGAGAGCCTGGTCCAGGTTTGACCACCCCAGCATGGTTTGCGAGGTCAGGTACGGATTCTCAGTCTCACACAACTCAGGATCCCCAGGGATCTGTGACCGGAGAACCTGGTCCAGGTTTGACCACCGCACCAAAAGGGTCTGTGACCTCCTTTAGAGATTCGCAGTCAGACACGACTCGGGAAGTGCAGAAAACAGCGACTGGAAAGCCTGTTCCAGGTTTCACCATCCCAGCAGGGTCTGTAAGTTCAATTACAGATTCCCAGTCAGACACAACTTGGGAAACTCTGGGATCAGTCACTGGAGAACTTGATCCAGCTTTGACCACTACCTCAGCAGTGTCTGTGAGCTCTGTTACAGATTCCCAGTCGGGCACAACTCGTGAACCAAAGAGATCAGCGACTGGAGAACCTGGTCCGGGTTTGACCACCCGAGCATGGTCTGCGAGCTCAGTCACAGATACCCAGGTTTACAGAACCCTTAAACCTCAACGGTCACCGACTGCAGAACCTAGGCCGGATCTGTCCACCACCACAGCTGTGTCTCTGAGCTCTGTTACAGATATCCAGTCAGACACAACTCAGGAGCCACATGGATCAGCGATGGGTGATTTTGATCAGAACCTGACCGGCTCCCCAACAGGCTCTGTGATCTCAGTTACAGATTCCCAGTCGGAGACGACTTGGAAACCCCGAGGATCAGCGACAGGAGAACCTGATCCAGGTTTTTCCACCACCCCTGCTGGGTCTGCGAGCTCAGAAACAGATTCCCAGTCGGACACAACTCTTAGAACCCAAATTACAGCTACTGGGGAACCTGGTCTGAGATTCACCGCAACCCCAGCTGGGTCTGCGAGCTCAGATACAGATACCCAGTCGGACACAACTCTTAGAACCCAAATTACAGCTACTGCAGAATCAGAGTCTGGTTTCACAGCCACCCCAGCAGGGTCTGCAAGCTCAGGGACAGATACCCATTCAGAAACAAGCTGGAATCCCCAGGGATCAGCAGCTGGAGAACCTGGTCTGAGTTTCACAGCCACCCCAGCAGGGTCTGATAGTTCAGGTACAGATACCCATTCAGAAACAAGCTGGGAACCCCAGGGATCAGTCACTAGAGAATCTGATCCAGGTTTCATCACCACCCCGGTAGGATCTCTGAGCTCCTTTACAGATTCACAGTCAGACGCAACTGAAGAACCACAAGCATCAGTGACCGATGACCCTTTTATGGGTTTGACCACCACCCCAGCAGAGTCAGTGGCCTCAGCTACAGATTTCCAGTCAGACGCAACTCAGGAAACGCGGAAAACAGCGACTGGAAAGCCTGTTCCAGGTTTCACCATCCCAGCAGGGTCTGCAAGTTCCATTACAGATTCCCAGTCAGACACAACTTGGGAAACTGAGGGATCAGTCACTGGAGAACCTGGTCCAGATTTGTCTACCGCTCCAACAGGGTCTGTGAGCTCCATTACAGATTCCCAGTCAGATACAACTCGGAAGGACCAGGGATCAGTCACTGGAGAACTTGATCCAGCTTTGACCACTACCTCAGCAGGGTCTGTGAACTCTGTTACAGATTCCCAGTTGGACACATCTCGGGAAGCCCAGGGATACGTGATAAGTGAACCTGGTCCAGGTTTGACCAACACCCCAGGAGGTTCTGCAAGTTCCGTTACAGATTGCCAGTCAGAAACAACTTTGGAAACCCAGGGGTCAGTCACTGGAGAACATGATCCAGGAATGACCACCACCCCAACAGAATCTAGGAGTTCCTTTACAGATTACCAGTCAGAGTCAACTCAAGAAACACTTGGATCAGCGATGGGTGATCTTTCTCAGAGTATAACCAGCACCCCAGCAGAAACCGCGAGCTCAGGTACAAATACCCAGTCGGACACAACTCAGACGACCCAGGGATCAGCGACTGGAGAACCCGGTCTGGGTTTGACCACCATCCCAGCAGGATCTGCGAGCTCAAGAACAGATTCCCAGTCGGACACAACTCGGGGACCACAGGGAGTAGTGACGGGAGAATCTGCTCCAGGTTTGACAACCACCCCAGAAGGATCTGCGAGCTCAGGTATCTGTGATGGGGATTGCTGAACGAATAATTGTTCCCCTTTGTCGGTCCTTAAAATTCATCCTGTTTCAGACTGACTGCAGAGATGAAGTGGGGGGGGGGTGTAGGGAGAGTCCAAGCAGGAGAGACAGGTAGAAGAGACAAAGGGAAGTAGGGAGAGAATGAGTAGTGAAGGAATTAGGGAGAGACCAAGGTGATGGGGAGTCTGGGAGAGACTGAGGGGGTATATAGGTGGTGAGATTTCCGGGGGGTGAGGTAAGGAGTCAGAGAGTGAACAAGGGTAGACGCAGTTGAGGAAACACTGAAGGAAGAAGGAGGTAGGGAGAGACCAATGGCAGTGAGAAGAAGGGAGAGTCCGAAGGGGGAGGGATGTAAGACGAGTCCGAGGGATGAGGGTGGCTGGGAATACCAAGTGGAGAGGAGTGTTTGGAGAGTCCAATGGGAGAGGCAGGTAGGGCGAGACTGAGAAGAGAGAGATAGGGACAGACTGGAGAGGGTCGTAGAGAGAGATCGAATGTAGAGGGAGGTAGAATGAGACCGAGGGCAGAGGGAGATAAGTGCAGACCAAGGGAAGAGTGATATTTGCAGTCTGAGGCGTGGGGTTGGGGGAGACCGAGGATAGAGGGTGGTAGGGAGAGACAGAGACAGAGGGGTGAAGGATGTGGGGTAATACTGAGGGAAAGGGGAGGTAGGGATGTACCGAAGAGACAAGGAATTAGGGAGATGGTGTTCGGGAGGACTGAGTTAAGAGTGAGGTATAGAGAATACCGAGGCGAGAGGGAGGTTGCGTGCAACTGAGGGTTAAATGTGGCATGGAGACACCGAGGAAAGATAGGGAGATGTGGGAGATCAAGGGTGGAGGGTAATAGGGAGAGACCGTGGCGGGGAGAAAAGGGGTGACTCAAAGGAATGGAAGGTAGAGAGAGAGACTGATGGGGGAGGGAGTTGGGAGACCGGGGGGAGAGGGCTATAGAGAAACGCCATGAGGTATGGAGGGAGAGTGAGCGGAGACGGAGTTAGGGAGAGGTCAAGTGGAGAATGTGGGGAGAGACAGTGGGGCAGAGGAGAAGTGAGGGACAAGGTGTGAGGGAAGGAGGGAGAGGCTGAGCGGAGAAGGCGGGAGCACGAGACCAAGGGGAGAGAATGGTAGGGATGGACAGAGTGGAGTAGAGAGAATTTGCGGGGAGGTAATTATGGAGACACAAAGGGACTGGGAGGTAGCAAGACCTAGTGTGAACAAGGGTTGATGGATTTAAAGAGGGTCTGAGGGATAGGGAGGTAGGCAGAGAGGGGGATAGGGGGGTAGCAAAAGTCGGAAAGGAGAGGGAGGGTGGGAAAGACTGAGTGGACGGAGAGATTGAGGGTAGAGGGAGTTAGGGTTAGACCATGAGTAGATGGAAGTAGAGAGACACCGAAGGAGAGAGGCATCGAGAGATTGACCAAGGGTAGAGAGAATTAAGGAGAGACTGAGGGTAGAAGGAGGGAGGGAGGGAGACACTCAACGGTGGGGACAGGTTAGTGGAGAGATTGAGGGAAAGTTAGGAAGGGAGAGACTGACTTGAAATGGAGGTATAGAGATGCCAAGGCGAGAGGGAGTTGGGTCTGAGACGAAGAGGAGGGATAGGGTGACACCGAGATGAGAGAATGTTAGGGAGACACTGAGGGGAGAGGGAGGTAGGGAGAGACTGTGGGTTGAGGGAGACAAGGGGACACCAAGGGAAAAAGGAGGTCGGGGAAGTCTGAGTGGAGAGAGAGTAAAGGGAGAAGCTGAAGGAGAGAGGGAAGTCACGTGAGAATGATGGGATGAGGATGTTAGGGTGAAAATGAGGGGAGAGGGAGTTAGGGAGAGAACAAGGGGAGAGGCAGGTAGAGAGAGTGAGTGGAAAGGGATCTTCACAGAGGCAAGAGGGGAGCGGAAATTTGGGGGAGTCTGAGGAGAGAGGGAGCCAAGATTCATTTTCTTGCGGGCATACTCAATAAATCCAGTACCCCTAGGGGAATCAATGAAATCCTGCCCAACTGCGGTGGGGGAGGGTCAACAAGTACGGAACAAACTGAGCAAATACAAATAGAAAGAAAAATAATAAGTAACACTGATAATCAATAGGTAATCGATATGTCTCGAGAATGTGAGATGAAGAGTCCATGAAAGTGAGTCGATAGGTTGTGGGATCAGTTCACTGAAGTTGAGTGAAGTTATCCACACTGGTTCAGGAGACTGATGGTTGACGGTAATAACTCTTCCTGAACCTGGTGGTGTGGGTGCTGAAGCTGCAGTAACTCTTTCCTGATGGCAGCAGCGAGAAGAGAGCACGGCCTGGGTAGTGTGGGTCCTTATGATGGATGCTGCTTTCCTGTGACAGACCCTGTGGATATGGGGAGAGCACGGCCTGGGTAGTGTGGGTCCTTATGATGGATGCTGCTTTCCTGTGACAGACCCTGTGGATATGGGTATAGCACGGCCTGGGTAGTGTGGGTCCTTATGATGGATGCTGCTTTCCTGTGACAGACCCTGTGGATATGGGGAGAGCACGGCCTGGGTAGTGTGGGTCTTTATGATGGATGCTGCTTTCCTGTGACAGACCCTGTGGATATGGGGAGGGCACGGCCTGGGTAGTGTGGGTCCTTATGATGGATGCTGCTTTCCTGTGACAGACCCTGTGGATATGGGGAGATCACGTCCTGGGTAGTGTGGGTCCTTATGATGGATGCTGCTTTCCTGTGTCAGACCCTGTGGATATGGGGAGAGCTCGGCCTGGGTGGTGTGGGTCCTTATGATGGATGCTGCTTTCCCATGACAGACCGTGTGGATATGGGGAGAGCATGGCCTGGGTAGTGTGGGTCCTTATGATGGATGCTGCTTTCCTGTGACAGACCCTGTGGATATGGGGAGAGCACGGCCTGGGTAGTGTGGGTCCTTATGATGGATGCTGCTTTCCTGTGACAGACCCTGTGGATATGGGGAGATCACGTCCTGGGTAGTGTGGGTCCTTATGATGGATGCTGCTTTACTGTGACAGACCCTGTGGATATGGGGAGAGCTCGGCCTGGGTAGTGTGGGTCCTTATGATGGATGCTGCCTTCCTGTGACTGACCCTGTGGATATGGGGAGACCACGGCCTGGGTAGTGTGTGTCCTTATGATGGATGCTGCTTTCCTGTGACAGACCCTGTGGATATGGGGAGAGCACGGCCTGGGTAGTGTGAGTCCTTATGATGGATGCTGCTTTCCTGTGACAGACCCTGTGGATATGGGGAGAGCACGGCCTGGGTAGTGTGGGTCATTATGATGGATGCTGCTTTCCTGTGACAGACCCTGTGGATGTGGGGAGAGTACGGCCTGGGTAGTGTGGGTCCTAATGATGGATGCTGCTTTTTGTGACAGACCATGTGAATATGGGGAGAGCACGGCCTGGGTAGTGTGGGTCCTTATGATGGATGCTGCTTTCCTGTGACAGACCCTGTGGATATGGGGAGAGCACGGCCTGGGTAGTGTGGTCCTTATGATGGATGCTGCTTTCTTGTGACAGACCCTGTGGATATGGGGAGAGCACGGCCTGGGTAGTGTGGGTCCTTATGATGGATGCTGCTTTCCTGTTACAGACCCTGTGGATATGTGGAGAGCACGGCCTGGGTAGTGTGGGTCCTTATGATGGATGCTGCTTTCCTGTGACAGACCCTGTGGATATGGGGAGATCACGGCCTGGGTAGTGTGGGTCCTTATGATGGATGCTGCCTTCCTGTTACAGACCCTGTGCATATGGGGAGAGGGTCAAATCCACAACTTTGTGAAGGATTTTCTGTTCAAGGGCATTAGTGTTTCCTGGTGGCCTGCAGACCCTGATGTAGCTGAGTAGGTAAAATCTCAGCACCACACTGTGGGCTGAAGGGCCTGTACTGTGCTGGAGAGTTCAATGTTCCGTCTCTCAGAGCCTGACCGATGGTCGGGAGAGAGAGTGTAAAAGGAGCAGATTCAGGTTGGGCCGGTCATTTTCGGCTGTGCAGGTACGGGAATTGTCGGTGTTGGAGGCTGAAACTCTACTTGAAATAAAATGAAGGGATGGTCAAGCAGAGCGGCCATTGTCAGACTATGCAGTGAAAGAATAGGAAGGCTTCAGCTAAACAGGCTTCAGTGTGAACAGACAGAGGCACAGAGAAGAAGAGATGAGCCGTTTTCTTTCAGTACGGAGTATTTAGGAAGGAATGCTCCTCCTGTCAGATGTGGGAATTCAGCTTTACCTGACTGTTTCCCTGATGACTACATCTGCGGGAAGTGCACCCAACTTCAGTGCCTGACTGACCGGGTCACGGAGCTGGATTTGGATGTAATTAGGATCATCTGGGAAGCTGAGAATTTTGAAAGGTGGTCACACCCAGAGTACAGGATTTGCACTGTAGATGAGTGATCACCAGGAGAGTTAAGGGGATGGGGAAGTCAGTGTAGAGTTCCCCTGTGGCCATTCTCCTCAGCAACAAGTATATCTCTTTGGATCCTGCTGGGGGACGACCCATCGGGGCACGGCAGCAGCAGTAGCCACGCTGGTGGAACTGGCTGGCTCTGAGACTCAACAGGGAATAGTAAAGTCAGGCAGTATGGCAGTTGTAAGATACTCGAAGACTGGGGGACAAAAAGGAGATTCTGCAGCCACAAGAGAGTCTCCAGGGTGGGGTGATGACTCCCAGGTGCGAAGGTCGGAATGTATCAGAGTAGCTGCAGGATATTCTCAAGAGGGAGGGTGAACATCCAGAGATTGGGGTGCATATTGCCACCAATGACATAGGCAGAACAAGGGAAGAGGTCCTACACAGTGATTACATAGAATTACGAAAGGGTCTGAAGAGAAGGACCACCAGGGTAGTAATCCGTGAATTACTCCCAGTGCCACGGGCTAGTGCAGGTAGAAATGGGTGATAACACAGATGAATGAGTGGCTGAGGAGATGGTGCAGGGACAGGGTTTCATGTTCTTGGATCATTGGAATCTTTTCTGGGGAATGGGTGACCTGTACACGAGGGACAGGTTGTACCTGAACTGGAGGGGAACCAATATCCTGTGAGGGAGGGGTGACCTGTACAAGAGGGACGGGTTGTACCTGAACTGGAGGGGAACCAATATCCTGGCCGGGAGGTGTGACCAGTACAAGAGGGACGGGTTGTACCTGAACTGGAGGGGAACCAATATCCTGGCCGGGAGGTTTGCTGATGCTACTCGGGAGAGTCTCAACTAGTTTTGCAGGAGGCTGGGAACTAAAGCCCCAGGACAGTGATGGAAACATCGGACCAGTAGGTAGATGTTAGGGAAAGAATTGAAAGGCAAATTCGAAACAACATGTATGATGGGTCAGGTTGTCTGAAGTGTGTACATGTTAATGCTTGGAGTATTATGGGTAAAGGTGATGAACTTAGAACATTGATCAGTACAGGGAAACTACGATGTTGTGGCCACTTGGTTGAAAGAGGGGCAGGAATAAGTGATTAATGTACCAGGCTTTCTAAGTTTAAGAAGATAGATAAGGTGGTAAAAGAGGTGGTGGTGATTGGGGGTTGGGGGTAGTGGCACTACTAATCAGGGACAGTATCACATCTGCACTCGGGAGACATAATGGAGGGGTAAAAGAGTACTTTTACTCACCCACTCACCCCTAATTCAGACATCGTCCTGGTTACCCTATTCTGCACTCTCCCTAAAGCTTCCACATCCTTCCTACAATGAGGTGACCTGAGACCCGTGCCCCCCACCCCCGGGCTGCCCTGTCACACGTCGGGACCATGTGAAGAATGGAATGGGGAGGGGGAAGTGGACATTGAGGAGAATGGAGGGGTAGGAGGGGAATAGACAAAAGGTTCAGGAGTAGGCCATTTGGCCCTTTGAGCCAGCACCTCCATTCACTGTGATCATGGCTGATCATCCACAATCTGTACCCCGTTCCTGCCCTCTCCCCATATCCCTGGACTCCGCTATCTATAAGAGCTCTATCTAACTCTCTCTTGAAAGCATCCAGAGACTTGGCCTCCACTGCCTTCTGGGGCAGAGCATTCCCAGATCCACAACTCTCTGGGTGAAAAGGTTTTTCCTCGCCTCCGTTCTAAATGGCCTACCCCTTATTCTTAAACTGTGGCCTTTGGTTCAGGACTCCCCCAACATCGGGAACGTGTTTTCTGCCTCTAGCGCAGTGGTTCCCAACCTTTATTTGGCCATGCCCCACCTAATCACCTCTAAAATCCTGATGCCCCCTGTGGTGATATATAATTCTTATTATTCAAAAAGTGAACTCCTATTCACCTGGAGAAAGCCTAAAAGACCATTAACTTGATTTAAACAAGCTTCCAAAGAACATGGCTTTCATGAAAGAGAAAAATAAAAGAACACAGACTTACTAGAAAAAAATCACTGTTAATAACTCATTCTCGAATTACCCCTCTTAAAAATCAAATTACCCCCTGTGGGGCGTACGCCCCACATTGGGAACCACTGCTCTAGTGTGTCCAATCCTTTAATAATATTATATGTTTCAATCAGATGCCCTCTCATCCTTCTAAGTTCCAGTGTATACAAGCCCAGTCGCTCCAATCTTTCAACATATGACAGTCCTACCATCCCGGGAATTAACCTCGTGAACCTACGCTGCACTCCCTCAATAGCAAGAATGTCCTTCCTCAAACTTGGAGACCAAAACTGCACACAATACTCCAGGTGGGGTCTCACCAGGGCCCTGTACAGCTGCAGAAGGACCTCATTACTCCTATACTCAATTCCTCTTGTTATAAAAGCCAGCATGCCATGACATTGGGCCTCGAAAACTCACCTGTAGTTCTGAAGCCGGCGACCACACACAGTCTCTTAATCCCATTATCTTTTTTTTGTAATAATTAGCAGATTATTATAATCATGAATCACTTAGCAGGAGCATAGTGGAACGAGTCTGACTATGTTTCACAAGGTGGAATTTGCTGTAAAAGTACTACCTCTGCACAGAGACATTTGTTTACGCAGCCACCTAGTTCAAGTTCTGGAAGAGGGTGAAGAACGCGGTCAACTAACCTGCCATGAGCTCAGGCAGAAATAACCACAGAATCCATATTCCAGCCACTGTCATTCACCCATTCATGGAGGAAGAGGTGCTGCAGGGTGCACTGTTCAAACAATAGTCTTTTACAGATAGTGACTGTAGTCGTTTCAACAGTCCCCTCTGGCACATTACGGGTGTGAAAGCATCTCTGTGTTTAAAACAAAACTGTCCCCTCAAACCATTTTTAAAAAGTAACATTCCCCACATCATAACAAAAACCATCAAGCCACAAAGTTGGAAAAATAACAAACCGTGCAAACAGTAAACAAGTAAACAAGTACAATATAGAATATTATCCGAAACGGAATGAAACAGACCACATTACATTGAAAAACGGAAGTAGAAACATAGAAAATCTACAGCGTAATACAGGCCCTTTGGCTCAAAAAGCTGCGCCGAAGATGTCGTCACCTTACAGTCGTTACTTGTCGTTACCCAGAGCCCTCTATTTTTCTCAGCTCTATGCACTTGTCGAGGAGTCTCTTACAAGACCCTATCATATCCGACTCCACCACCGTTGCCAGCAGCCCATTCCACGTACTCACCACTGTTTGAGTAAAAAATGTACCCCTGACGTCTCCTTTGAAACTCCTTCCAAGCACCTTAAAATTGTGCCGTCTCGTGTTAGTCACTTCAGCCCTTAGAAAGAACCTCTGACTATCCACACGATCAATGTCTCTCATTATCTCATACACCTCTATCAGGTCAGCTCTCATCCTCCATCACTCCAAGGAGAACAGGCCGAGTTCACTCAACCTATTCTCATAAGGCATGTTTCCCAATCCAGGCAACATCTTTGTAAATCTCCTCTGCACCCTTTCTATGGTTTCCACATGCTTCCCGCAGTGAGCCGACCGGAACCGAGCACAGTACACCAAGTGGAGTCTGACCAGTGTACTATATAGCTGCAGCATTACCTCTCGGCCCCTAAACTCAGTCCCGTGATTTATGAAGGCCAATGTGCGGTATACATTCTTAACCACAGAGTCAACCTGCGCAGCAGCTCTGAGTGTCCTATGGACTCGGACACCAAGATCCCTCTGATCCTCCACACTGCCAAGACTCTTACCATGAATACTATATTCCACCATTATATTTGACCTACCAAAATGAACCGCCTCATACTTATCTGGGTTGAACTTCATCTTCCACTTCTCAGCCCAGTTTTGCATCCTATCACTGTCACGCTGTAACCTCTGATAGCCCTTCATACTATCAACAACTCCCCCAACCTTTGTGTCATCAGTAAATTTACTAACCCATCCCTCCACTTCCTCATCCAGGACAAAAATCACAAAGAGTAGGGGTCCCAGAACAGATCTCTGAGGCACACCGACCTCAATGCAGAATGTAACCAGTCTACAACCATTCTTTGCCTTTTTTGGAAAGCTAGTTCTGGATTCACAAAGCAATGTTCCCTTGGATCCTATGCCTCCTGACTTTCTCAGTAAGCCGTACATGAGTTACCTTGTGAAATCTCTCGCTGAAATCCATATAGACCACTACAGCTCTACCTTCATCAACGCGTTTAGTCATATTCTCAACAAAAAAAAAACTGGCCAATCATCAATCTGCTGTCAGTGTCCAGCATGATTCTGGCCAAAGCCATTGTCCAGTGGATGACATTTGCTACCGATGTGTGCTTGAGGAAGGAGCAAGCACGCTTCAGGAAGAACAGAGGCTCTGACGGGCAAATCTTCACGCTGCAGAACTTCACAGAGCATGCGCAGAGCGGCGGAGACAACGATATGTAACCTTCGTGGAGTTTGGAAAGACTTTTGATCGCTTCCACAGGGAGAGCTTCTGGAGGACTCTCAGATCATGCAGGACCCTTTCCAAAATTGTCCAACTCATCCAGAGATTCTATGCACATTTAGGGCTAGAAACCCGAGCTTTGGTGTCAGGACAGTAGTCAGGCAAGGCTGTATAATGCCGGCGATATTGTTTAACCCAGTGATTGACTGTGTTATGAGGGAAACAACGAAAGATAAACAGAGAGGCATTAGGTGGACTCCATTCTCGGCTTGGAAGAGCTTGACTTTGCGGATGGCCTCACATTACTCTCACAGATACACACACTGTACACTGGTTGCACTCACAGTCAGCCAGAGAAAGACTGAGACCATGACCCTCAATGCAGAGTCTCCTCCTCTCGTCAAGGCCCGGGGCATCGACTTACCCAGCACCGGCAGATTCACCGACCTGCGCAGCATCATTCAGCAGGATGGGGGGACCAGAGACACAATCCAGTGCAGACTCAGCGAGTAATGTCTTCAGGACAATGAAACAACATATGTAGATCAACCAACTACAGCGTCCACCCCAAGGTGAAGCTTTGCAGAGCTGTGATCTGTCCACACTCTTGTATAGGTCAGAGTGCTGGGGAATGACAGAGAGCGACCTTGCCAAGCTGTCGTCATTTCACACACAACCTTTCGGGAGATCCTCTGTATCTCCAGGCCAGGGAAGATCTCCAAACGCGCCCTACGCCTTCAGTGTCTTCAAGGGGGCTTGGCCAAAATCCTCATGAGGGAGCGTTGTAGATGGATTGTGCACGTTATGTGAAAACGGTCAACTCCATCATCAAGACAACACTTCACTCTTACTGAAAGGCGATGATAATGTGGGGTACCGAATACAACTGGGCACTGGACCGTGGGATAGAAGTGATGACCATCAACCACACCTGTGGCCCAATGGAGAAGATGACCAAGGACAGACCGAGATGGAGGACTTTCATTGCCGCCCTAAACGCGAGCGGCATAACCGGCTGTCAGGAAATGAGTAACAGAGGGCCATGTCAGTACCTTCAGTTGAGCTTCGTCTTCTTGTGTGTTTTACCCCGAGCCGTCAGTCTGTGGTTTTGTATTGCCATGTTCTCTTGTTTGTTTTCATGCCCCATGTGCTCCTGTCCTCTCTCCTGCTCTACTCCGGCCCCTGTACTGCTGAGTACGGCGCCTCACACCTGTTTCTCATTATTACCTGTTTTGCTGCCACTTCTGTCTCATTGTGCTCCACCTATCATCTGCCTCTCTGTTCATTGCTCAGTGTATTTCAGTCCTGTGTTCTCACCTGTTTGTTGTCAGATTGTGCCGGTGAGCTTTCCTGAGCCTTTCCAGCATTCGCACCTGAACTCTGTCTGTCCGAATATCGACTCTGCCTGTTTCCCGATTCCGGATTTTCGATTTCTCTGGATGTTTTGATCTCAGCCTGAACTGCGACGCCGACTTTCTTCGCACCTTGGGATTTGTTACTCAATTAATATCACTGTGCACAGTACTGGGTCTGCGATTGGATCCCTGCTCCAGCGTCCTGACAGGCCATGAATCTCGTGTTACTCGAATGTCAGATCCTTCCGCATTAAATAAATCAGGGGTGAAGCAAACAGGGTGAATGTCTTTATTCACCTGCCAGTAATGGGAGAATATGGATGTTTGACGCACCTGTTAGAAGAGCGGTGAGAGTGAAGTGTAGATGTCTCGTTCCCCACACTGTAGGCAGGACATCGTTGCACTGGATGGGGTGTAGATGTCACTCTCCACTATCTGCCCCGCAATGGAGCAGGTCAGTTACGGGACGGGTAGGGATAGAATTCCGCACGTTTTCATTGTGGTAAGAGAGTCTGAGGTGTGAACTAATAGAGGAATCGAAGACTGTTATTAGGGTAAATATCTTGAGGTGTTTCCTAATCCGGGATATGTCTAATGGCAGGACACGTTGGATTGAGGGACATCCAAATAAACTATTTTTCGCACAAAGCCTATTCGGAGTCTGTTTGAGGGGATGGTGTAGACAGTCCTGGAGCATCTGTAAGATGCATAGTAAAAGGGTCCAGTAGAATGTTATTCAATAGAATGAGTGCAATTGTAATGATGCCGGTGGGCTTTATTAGCTGAAGGACCCATTTTGTTATATAACCCTGCGAGGCTACGTGCTCGGTGTTTCTCGGCCTCCCAAAATGCAGGAAGCAGCTCTGATCCGCGTTCAAAACAGAAAGCGATGGATTTCCGGACCGAACCGTGTCAGATCGATTGCGAACAAGAGAGAATCTGCATATTCTAGAAATCCAAGCAACACACACAAAATGCTGGAAGAACTCAGGAGCCAGACTGTATCTATCGAAAAAAGTACAATCGTTCTAAGAGTCGTGGCCCGAAATGTCGACGGTACCTTTATCAACAGTTGCTGCCTGCGCATGCATAAGGTGTACATGATCGGAGAGTGAATGTACAGAATAAATGTTGCCGGGATGAATGAACTGTCGTGGTTTTGTTGAAGGACGGAACGGGTTGGTAGGGCCGAGGGTATAGACCCGCTTTCATTTCACATCTTCTTGATGAAGGGCTGTTTTGCTCTGAAGCAGTGGTACAGTGCCTAGTCACATGACTCTATAGGATTGGATTGTAACTCTGGATGGCTACATACTGTATTTGATATTACTGGAATTAAAAACCCAATTGACTGAACATCAACCTGGCGATGATACCAAAGACAGCAGTGAACATGATCACAGATCCAGATGTTTATATAGTATACAATCAGGCTATTCGGCCCACCATGCCAACACCGACAAGCACAGTCATTTCCCAATTGCTGCAAACTTTCCAGCCATTCCAGTGGTGCTTAGTATCGTGGCTCCGTAATTGTTTAATGCCATTGTGTAGTGACTTTGGCGTGACAGCAGTTGTATATATTAATATCGGGACAATGTATACCCTGGACATGTTCCAAAGACTTTCAATTTCTTATTTTAATTCAGAATACTCCTAGGATTTTTGCTTATTGATTTCTGTAAGTTATCTATCTTTGAAATGATTACATCTGTTCAATAAATGGTGCTTTCCTGTTTACTCCGGACTATTATATCCGGACGGTTCTTATGGACTGTCTGACCTGTAATAACTGATCCGTCATCATATAATTTGTGTTATTCTGACTCTAGACCTGGATCAGGCTTGTATTTATATTGAGCAGTCGGTTATTTTATGAGTTTGCATTTTAAAGCAAGATTTCATGATTGATGTTTACCACCTGATTTTGCCTGTGGAGGTAATCAGATAAAAATAAACTAGTACAAGATCTTGTAATGTGTTGGATTGTTTCTGGGTATTCTTGACATTTTCTACATTTATCATCTCTGAATTTGTTGGACTTTAATGATGTATTTTTGATATTTTCTGTGTTAACCACTTGGCTCTGTATTCCTACAAGGAACACTTCTGTTTCTGGGAAGAGATCTCCATCCCTGAGCGAGGCGTCCGACGCCTCCTTGTTGACGTCTAATCTGCTCAGACTGTGAGGATGTCTTCCATGGAGAGTCAGACTCTTCCATTGGTTAACTGTTTCCTCAATAGTGGTGACGTCTCCGTTTTTCTGGGTCGCTCTCTCATTGAAGTTTACTGGTGTATACTTCTTATCAGAATTGCATCTGCTTGCATGGATTGCTGATTCCTGTTTTCTTTGGTGAAAGTAATTCCTGAGAAGTAAATCTTTATATCCTGATGTGTATTTTATATTTTGTTTTCTTTTTTTGTGCCGCATTAAATCTGTAGTCACAAACACTTCGTTCTCCTTACACTTCTCTACAGAGAATGACATTATTCGATCGTTAAACCTGAATCATGAATCTTGAACTGTGACAGCTCCAAAGCATAAACAGCGAAATTGTCGATCTAACATTACGGTCTCTGTTGAATTAACATTCTGGTCGCTATCGGTATTATTTTCAGCGAGTGATCACAATATCTGGATTTCAGTATCACAGCACAGTCCGGGGCCATTGAAAATAAACCCTGGCTGCTGTCAGTTGTTTTGTCTCCTGATTAAGCGTACAATTGTGATCACTGGCCATTTAACTGCGGCTATGAACTGCTCTCTGAACTTAGACTGTGTTACTTCATATATAAATGTGTTCGTGCACAGACTCAGGTTCTGCAACATGTATCCAAGTGCCTGTAAGATAAATTCAGAATCGGTGTAATTATTGGGATCTGTTCCTCCGACGTTATACTTGAAGAAATTGACAACAGTCGTAAACCACAAAATGATAATGCTGCCGGATATGGTGAAGAGGAGGACGGCAGAGCGCCGCCTGCTTTCCATTTCCGGGTCACTGCAGTTCTCCCCCTTTCTCTGACCCCTCTGTCCCTTACGAACCCGACTGGCCGCTAAAATGTGCCGGACCGTCAGGACGTTGAGGACCAGAATTAGTGCGAATGGAATCAGTGGGGTTAAACTCTTATCGAATCGGTCAAAGCTCACCCACTGGTGTTCAGTGAAATAAGCTGGAACGACCTTACAAAACCACCATACACCATCGAGTATCTCTCTTGGCTTATAAACGAAATAGAAGGGGATATTTTTTAAACACATAACAGTGCAGGTGATCACCAGAACCAAGGCCGCAGTCCTTCCTGTGTAATAGCTGGCTTTTAACTTCTGACAACAAATGGCGACAAACCGATCGAAGATGAAGGTGACGGTGAGCCAGACCGAACAGTCTCTGGAAGCACAGTGCAGTACAAAGATGATGCTACACAAGGGATACGTCTCCAGGTAGGATCTGGAGGAATAGTACTTGATCCGTGCAAAGAATGCAGTGACGACAGCCATCAGATCCGTCGCTGCCATAGCAACCAGGTAGCTTGTGGTCCACGTGGAGAGGCCGCACTTCCCCCGGGACAGGATTGCAATCGCCAGTATATTCACTGGGCATCAGAAAAGAGAAAGCAAGTATGGAATCAGAGCTTTGTCTTATTCTGCTATAAATTATACTGCATTTCTTAATATTCCTGTAACAGCCTGCAAGAAAATCGAATCACAATTTGGTACACGGTGATAGAAACATACCTGAATATAAATTGACTTTGAACTTAAAATTAAGACGTAAGACATTAGGACTGAAAGGACTAAAGTCATAAAGAATATAAATGTGAAATTCGTAATCAAATTTCTAGATTTTGGTCTAGAATCTAGAAAATTCTAGATATATTAGGCTGTCAGTTCTGATCTGTAGGAAGAGAAGAGCAGTTAAAATTTTAATTCGGAGTAGTTCGTCAGAACTGGGTAGGAGTCAAAGGCGGCTCTTGATGCTGCAGCGTGAGTGCGGAAGGGGCGCCTCTCGGAGGGGAAGCGAGGTTTTCAGAGGGATAAGCAGAATTAGGCCATTCGAGTCACCGTGTCTGCTCCGCCATTCCATCGTGGTGATTTATTTTCCCTCTCAAATCCGTTCTCTGGCCTTATCCTCATAACCTTTGACATCCTTAATAACCAAGAAACTATTGACCTCTACTCAAAATGTGCCCATTGACCTAGCCCCCACAACCGTGTGTGGCAAAGAATTCCACACATCCCTCTCTCTCCGGCTTCAGAAGTTGCTCCTCATCTCAGTTCTAAAGGTGCGTCCTCCTCACCAGTGACCTCTGGTCCCAGATTTCCGTCACAATAGGAAACATCCTCTCCATGTCCACTCTAGCTAGTCCTGTCAATGCTCGAATGGGATTAGTTAAAACCAGTATACTATCACCCGCAATTGCTGTCTCTTGTCTCTCAATTTCACCTATTCACTTGCCAGGAGTCGGAATAATTCTTGGTGTTTGACCTGCCGTTGGAGACACTGCGAATTTAATGTTCATCTCATGCTCACCCCTCAGCCCCATGGCACGTCACACACCAGAGGCACTGAGTTTGTTTCCCCAATAGAAGGCTTGCCACTCTGAATTCTGGGAAGTTAAATAAACTCTCTCCGCTCACGCGGCCTCTTCCCTCGCCGTGATCAATGAGAATGAGAAAGGTTTAGGTAGACAGCATCCACTGCCATAGTTTAAGCCACTTCTGCTCAAATCAACGTGTGTTTTCTATTAAATGAGTAATCCAGATTATTGGTGATAGCCACTATAAAGTGTAGTGAAGCATACGGACGATCTGTACTGTTAGTCCAATTTCCCAAAATGTTCGACAGGTACCGGAGAGACACACACAAATCCTCAGCAGGAGAGGCAGCGTCTGTGGAACGAATGAAGAGTCCACGTTGGAGGCCGAGACACCAGCACCAAGCTGAGGAAGGGGAATGTGTGTCAGCTCGCATTTCTGCAACTCGGGGATACTGATCACACTCCTCTGCCTATCGATATGCAATTTCCAGCAAATTGTTTGTATAATTTGCTCTGAGAACAACAGACCGATACTATTTTGTCAACATCCTTGCTGCCGGCTGACGGTAAAATCGGAATTATTTTGAGTTTAAGAATGCTCCTCTTGCTTCTCACAGAAGGAAAACAAACCTCTCTTCGCTTTAAACGA
This sequence comes from Hypanus sabinus, assembly GCF_030144855.1. Classification (NCBI taxonomy): domain Eukaryota; kingdom Metazoa; phylum Chordata; class Chondrichthyes; order Myliobatiformes; family Dasyatidae; genus Hypanus; species Hypanus sabinus. The sequence goes on from NW_026779441.1 coordinate 114,595, forward strand.
ACCGTCTGCTCCCGGTTATTGAATCCCGTTTAAAACTGTCCGCTGCAAATGTTGAGATTTGCTGAATTCTGGACAGGGAAGTTAGCCGGTGGTGTTGGTGCAAGATGAATCAATATCGACACCCAATGTCAGAATAGCAAGAAAGAAAAGAAAGCCGGGTGGAAACTTTCTCGGTAATCTAATCTTCACTGCCTGAGTTTGTATATCTTGCTGAAACATGCTTCATTAATCTGTATTTCCTCTGATTGAGAAGTAATACGGTTCGATACAGTGATAAAAATACAATTATTTAACAATTGTGTTACTTCCCCGGAAATGCAAGACATCGGTGTTTTAGCAAAAGAATTGTAGAGTAACAATGTAGTGAAATAAATATGTATGAAGGAAGGCGGGAAATAGGAGCTTAAAATAAAGCAGTGATGCTACATGCACTTAATAGGTCAGACAGCACTGGAGAGGGGGACTCAAAGCTGTTGATTTAGGTCTGAGAGTCTTCATCAGACAGACCCAGAATATTAAATGCTTTTCCCTTTCCACCGATATTTCCCGGCCTGTTGACATTTTACAGCATTTTCTTTTCCATTCTCAGAGAATAAGGTTTATGGAAAACTATGACCAGAATCGGCACATTTTGCTCAGTTGCTGTTCAAGTGTATCTGTCCATGATGTACACTGAGTTCTGGTATTTCTAAACACTATCGCCATTGTCAACAGAATAACCCGGGTATAATCCTCAAGCAGATGCTCTGAGCTGTAAGGATGCGGGTCTGTCCAGATATGGTGAAACATATGAAAAATATCCCGAACATGCCAGTGCTATTTATTTACAAAACCGCCATAAATCTAAGGCAAACCTTCATCTGAAATAACTCTAACACAATTTAGCGAGAGGAAGCAGGAGTTAAAATATATTAACGATTGGCAAGTAACCAAATGAAACAACTACGTTTTTATGCAAAGGACTTTGCATATTTGCAGTTTGAAACGCCTTTCAGACAAAATTGAAATTGGTTGACTGTTAATACATTTTCAAATTCCTGCCTCCTCTCTCTAAATTTTATTGGATTGCCTCTGCCTTTCATTAATAACTCACTCCATTGGCATATTTCAGTTTGTAAATGTTGAGATGCTTGAGCATGTCATCGGAATATTGCCAGTATGGAATATTGTGCAAAATAAATTGAACGAATCGGCAAAATAAAGAAATCAGACAAACAGGAAGTCAGACGTGCCAAACATTTTGATTTCATGTGCTACCGTGTTACACCGGTGAGTTCAGTGCCGCACATTAACGAATCTACTGCAGTTACCGGATAGGAAAGAGTCGATGGGCTGAAGAGTCTAATTCTGCTCCTGTGGTCGTGTTATCTTATGAAACCGCAGTGTAGACTCATGCTATTTCTTAGAATTGCCCTGCAGCGAAATTATTTGACTGGTTGATATGTTGGAAATTATTTTGCATAGATTTCAACCTGCACCGCATTTCTCCAGAGCAAACAAATTGAAAAATGACCTAGCAGACACACAGAGAGCGAATGTTTCTGGACAGTGGCGGCAATTGCACCGACCGAGTCACTGAGAACACGTTCTGGACAAGCGACGTGGCTTTGCTGCACAACGATTGAAAGGAACTCACACACACATTTGTATGTTTCCGTTTGCTCACAGAAGCTCACCAGGAACGCCAATAGCAACAATGATAAGAAGAGCGTATTCTCCTGATTGGATAAAATTCCTCGATCACTTTCTGTGAGGGACGATCAGTCGCTGCCACTCACGTGCAATCACTCTGAATGAAATTTCCGAGAGCGACACTTGTCCAGCCCTGAATTGAAACAAGAGGCGATCCCCACCGGGACACAGGGATTACAACATCGCCCTGGAAAATAAAATAACAAACTGATGTAACTTACTGATTGTGCTGGTAGTCATGAAGACATGCTGTCTTTAATCTACTTTCCCAAAGATGTGGATGTTTTTAAAATGAGATTTTTCATGACATTCTTTCGGGTAGAGTCCTTACTACATATCTAAACAAATAATACAATGAAATTGTGCTGCAGTTACTCAGTCTAAATAGTTTGGTGACATTCCTGTGTAACGATCAAAGCGACTATTTTCTCTGTAAGTTTTCTAGATCGTTTCGGAGCAAAGTGTTATGCCAAAAGAATACTATAATACGAGTACAGCAGAAGTGTTCATCGCCGTTGTTATACGTTTACTATTCAGCTTTGTTTGGCCGAGTTCCTGAAACCTTGAAGGAAATTCTGTCAGAAGTTTACCCTTCATCACACTTTAACCTATTCTCTTTGCTTGTTGTCAAGAGGGGTGAAGCGTTCTCCTTTTGTCCCTCATGTCAGTCAGGGGTGTATTGAATGACGGAGCGGGAGGGGTGAAGCGTTCTCCTTTTGTCCCTCATGTCAGTCAGGGTTGTATTGAATGTCGGAGCGGGAGGGGTGAAGCGTTCTGCTTTTGTCCCTCATGTCAGTCAGGGTTGTATTGAATGACGGAGCGGGAGGGGTGAATCGTTCTCCTTTTGTCCCTCATGTCAGTCAGGGTTGTATTGAATGACGGAGCGGGAGGGGTGAAGCGTTCTCCATTTGTCCCTCATGTCAGTCAGGGTTGTATTGAATGACGGAGCGGGGGGGAGGGGTGAAGCGTTCTCCTTTTCTCCCTCATGTCAGTCAGGGGTGTATTGAATGACGCAGCGGGGGGGAGGGGTGAAGAGTTCTCCTTTTGTCCCTCATGTCAGTCAGGGTTGTATTGAATGACGGAGCGGGAGGGGTGAAGCGTTCTCCTTTTGTCCCTCATGTCAGTCAGGGTTGTATTGAATGACGGAGCGGGGGGAGGGGGAGGGGTGAAGCGTTCTCCTTTTGTCCCTCATGTCAGTCAGGGGTGTATTGAATGACGGAGCGGGAGGGGTGAAGCGTTCTCCTTTTGTCCCTCATGTCAGTCAGGGTTGTATTGAATGTCGGAGCGGGAGGGGTGAAGCGTTCTCCTTTTGTCCCTCATGTCAGTCAGGGGTGTATTGAATGACGGAGCGGGGGGGAGGGGTGAAGCGTTCTCCTTTTGTCCCACATGTCAGTCAGGGTTGTATTGAATGACGGAGCGGGGGGAGGGGGAGGGGTGAAGCGTTCTCCTTTTGTCCCTCATGTCAGTCAGGGGTGTATTGAATGACGGAGCGGGAGGGGTGAAGCGTTCTCCTTTTGTCCCTCATGTCAGTCAGGGTTGTATTGAATGACGGAGCGGGAGGGGTGAAGCGTTCTCCTTTTGTCCCTCATGTCAGTCAGGGTTGTATTGAATGACGGAGCGGGGGGGAGGGGTGAAGCGTTCCCCTTTTGTCCCTCATGTCAGTCAGGGTTGTATTGAATGACGGAGCGGGAGGGGTGAAGCGTTCTCCTTTTGTCCCTCATGTCAGTCAGGGTTGTATTGAATGACGGAGCGGGGGGGAGGGGTGAAGCGTTCTCCTTTTGTCCCTCATGTCAGTCAGGGTGGTATTGAATGACGGAGCGGGAGGGGTGAAGCGTTCTCCTTTTGTCCCTTATGTCAGTCAGGGTTGTATTGAATGACGGAGGGGGCGGGAGGGGTGAAGCGTTCTCCTTTTGTCCCTCATGTCAGTCAGGGTTGTATTGAATGACGGAGCGGGAGGGGTGAAGCGTTCCTCTTTTGTCCCTCATGTCAGTCAGGGTTGTATTGAATGACGGAGCGGGAGGGGTGAAGCGTTCTCCTTTTGTCCCTCATGTCAGTCAGGGTTGTATTGAATGACGGAGCGGGAGGGGTGAAGCGTTCTCCTTTTGTCCCTCATGTCAGTCAGTATTGTATTGAATGACGGAGCGGGAGGGGTGAAGCGTTCCCCTTTTGTCCCTCATGTCAGTCAGGGTTGTATTGAATGACGGAGCGGGGGGGAGGGGTGAAGCGTTCTCCTTTTGTCCCGCATGTCAGTCAGGGTTGTATTGAATGACGGAGCGGGAGGGGTGAAGCGTTCCCCTTTTGTCCCTCATGTCAGTCAGGGTTGTATTGAATGACGGAGCGGGAGGGGTGAAGCGTTCTCCTTTTGTCCCTCATGTCAGTCAGTATTGTATTGAATGACGGAGCGGGAGGGGTGAAGCGTTCTCCTTTTGTCCCTCATGTCAGTCAGGGTTGTATTGAATGACGGAGCGGGAGGGGTGAAGCGTTCCCCTTTTGTCCCTCATGTCAGTCAGGGTTGTATTGAATGACGGAGCGGGAGGGGTGAAGCGTTCTCCTTTTGTCCCTCATGTCAGTCAGGGTTGTATTGAATGACGGAGCGGGGGGAGGGGGAGGGGTGAAGCGTTCTCCTTTTGTCCCTCATGTCAGTCAGGGTTGTATTGAATGACGGAGCGGGAGGGGTGAAGCGTTCCCCTTTTGTCCCTCATGTCAGTCAGGGTTGTATTGAATGACGGAGCGGGAGGGGGGAAGCGTTCTCCTTTTGTCCCTCATGTCAGTCAGGGTTGTATTGAATGACGGAGCGGGGGGAGGGGGAGGGGTGAAGCGTTCTCCTTTTGTCCCTCATGTCAGTCAGGGTTGTATTGAATGACGGAGCGGGAGGGGTGAATCGTTCTCCTTTTGTCCCTCATGTCAGTCAGGGTTGTATTGAATGACGGAGCGGGAGGGGAGAAGCGTTCTCCTTTTGTCCCTCATATCAGTCAGGGTTGTATTGAATGAGGGAGCGGGGAAGAGGGGTGAATCGTTCTCCTTTTGTCCCTTATGTCAGTCAGGGTTGTATTGAATGACGGAGCGGGAGGGGTGAATCGTTCTCCTTTTGTCCCTCATGTCAGTCAGGGTTGTATTGAATGACGGAGCGGGAGGGGTGAAGCGTTCTCCTTTTGCCCCTCATGTCAGTCAGGGTTGTATTGAATGACGGAGCGGGGGGGGAGGGGTGAAGCGTTCTCCTTTTGTCCCTCATGTCAGTCAGGGTTGTATTGAATGACGGAGCGGGAGGGGTGAAGCGTTCTCCTTTTGTCCCTCGTCAGTCAGTTTTGTAGTGAATAACGGAGCGGGAGGGGTGAAGCGTTCTCCTTTTGTCCCTCATGTCAGTCAGGGTTGTATTGAATGACGGAGCGGGAGGGGTGAAGCGTTCTCCTTTTCTCCCTCATGTCAGTCAGGGGTGTATTGAATGACGGAGCGGGAGGGGTGAAGCGTTCTCCTTTTGTCCCTCATGTCAGTCAGGGTTGTATTGAATGACGGAGCGGGAGGGGTGAAGCGTTCTCCTTTTGTCCCTCATGTCAGTCAGGGTTGTATTGAATGACGGAGCGGGGGGAGGGGGAGGGGTGAAGCGTTCTCCTTTTGTCCCTCATGTCAGTCAGGGTTGTATTGAATGACGGAGCGGGAGTGGTGAATCGTTCTCCTTTTGTCCCTCATGTCAGTCAGGGTTGTATTGAATGACGGAGCGGGAGGGGTGAAGCGTTCTCGTTTTGCCCCTCATGTCAGTCAGGGTTTTATTGAATGACGGAGCGGGACGGGGAGGGGTGAAGCGTTCTCATTTTGTCCCTCATGTCAGTCAGGGTTGTATTGAATGACGGAGCGGGAGGGGTGAAGCGTTCTCCTTTTGTCCGTCGTCAGTCAGTGTTGTAGTGAATAACGGAGCGGGAGGGGTGAAGCGTTCTCCTTTTCTCCCTCATGTCAGTCAGGGTTGTGTTGAATGACGGAGCGGGAGGGGTGAAGCGTTCTCCTTTTGTCCCTCGTCAGTCAGTGTTGTAGTGAATAACGGAGCGGGAGGGGTGAAGCGTTCTCCTTTTGTCCCTCATGTCAGTCAGGGTTGTATTGAATGACGGAGCGGGAGGGGTGAAGCGTTCCCCTTTTGTCCCTCATGTCAGTCAGGGTTCTATTGAATGACGGAGCGGGAGGGGTGAAGCGTTCTCCTTTTGTCCCTCGTCAGTCAGTGTTGTAGTGAATAACGGAGCGGGAGGGGTGAAGCGTTCTCCTTTTCTCCCTCATGTCAGTCAGGGTTGTATTGAATGACGGAGCGGGAGGGGTGAAGCGTTCTCCTTTTCTCCCTCATGTCAGTCAGGGGTGTGTTGAATGACGGAGCGGGAGGGGTGAAGCGTTCTCCTTTTGTCCCTCATGTCAGTCAGGGTTGTATTGAATGACGTAGCGGGAGGGGTGAAGCGTTCTCCATTTGTCCCTCATGTCAGTCAGGGGTGTATTGAATGACGGAGCGGGAGGGGTGAAGCGTTCTCCTTTTGTCCCTCATGTCAGTCAGGGTTGTATTGAATGACGGAGCGGGGGGGGAGGGGTGAAGCGTTCTCCTTTTGTCCCTCATGTCAGTCAGGGTTGTATTGAATGACGGAGCGGGAGGGGTGAAGCGTTCTCCTTTTGTCCCTCATGTCAGTCAGGGTTGTATTGAATGACGGAGCGGGAGGGGTGAAGCGTTCTCCTTTTGTCCCTCATGTCAGTCTGGGTTGTATTGAATGACGGAGCGGGAGGGGTGAAGCGTTCTCCTTTTGTCCCTCGTCAGTCAGTGTTGTAGTGAATAACGGAGCGGGAGGGGTGAAGCGTTCTCCTTTTCTCCCTCATGTCAGTCAGGGTTGTATTGAATGACGGAGCGGGAGTGGTGATTCGTTCTCCTTTTGACCCTCATGTCAGTCAGGGTTGTATTGAATGACGGAGCGGGAGGCGTGAAGCGTTCTCCTTTTGTCCCTCATATCAGTCAGGGTTGTATTGAATGACGGAGCGGGGAAGAGGGGTGAATCGTTCTCCTTTTGTCCCTTATGTCAGTCAGGGTTGTATTGAATGACGGAGCGGGAGGGGTGAATCGTTCTCCTTTTGTCCCTCATGTCAGTCACGGTTGTATTGAATGACGGAGCGGGAGGGGTGAAGCGTTCTCCTTTTGCCCCTCATGTCAGTCAGGGTTGTATTGAATGACGGAGCGGGGTGGGGGGAGGGATGAAGCGTTCTCCTTTTGTCCCTCATGTCAGTCAGGGTTGTATTGAATGACGGAGCGGGAGGGGTGAAGCGTTCTCCTTTTGTCCCTCGTCAGTCAGTGTTGTAGTGAATAACGGAGCGGGAAGGGTGAAGCGTTCTCCTTTTCTCCCTCATGTCAGTCAGGGTTGTGTTGAATGACGGAGCGGGAGGGGTGAAGCGTTCTCCTTTTGTCCCTCGTCAGTCAGTGTTGTAGTGAATAACGGAGCGGGAGGGGTGAAGCGTTCTCCTTTTCTCCCTCATGTCAGTCAGGGTTGTATTGAATGACGGAGCGGGAGGGGTGATGCGTTCTCCTTTTGTCCCTCGTCAGTCAGTGTTGTAGTGAATAACGGAGCGGGAGGGGTGAAGCGTTCTCCTTTTGTCCCTCATGTCAGTCAGGGTTGTATTGAATGACGGAGCGGGAGGGGTGAAGCGTTCTCCTTTTGTCCCTCGTCAGTCAGTGTTGTAGTGAATAACGGAGCGGGAGGGGTGAAGCGTTCTCCTTTTCTCCCTCATGTCAGTCAGGGTTGTGTTGAATGACGGAGCGGGAGGGGTGAAGCGTTCTCCTTTTGTCCCTCGTCAGTCAGTGTTGTAGTGAATAACGGAGCGGGAGGGGTGAAGCGTTCTCCTTTTGTCCCTCATGTCAGTCAGGGTTGTATTGAATGACGGAGCGGGAGGGGTGAAGCGTTCTCCTTTTGTCCCTCGTCAGTCAGTGTTGTAGTGAATAACGGAGCGGGAGGGGTGAAGCGTTCTCCTTTTGTCCCTCATGTCAGTCAGGGTTGTATTGAATGACGGAGCGGGAGGGGTGAAGCGTTCTCCTTTTGTCCCTCATGTCAGTCAGGGTTGTGTTGAATGACGGAGGGGGAGGGGTGAAGCGTTCTCCTTTTCTCCCTCATGTCAGTCAGGGGTGTGTTGAATGACGGAGCGGGAGGGGTGAAGCGTTCTCCTTTTGTCCCTCATGTCAGTCAGGGTTGTATTGAATGACGTAGCGGGAGGGGTGAAGCGTTCTCCATTTGTCCCTCATGTCAGTCAGGGGTGTATTGAATGACGGAGCGGGAGGGGTGAAGCGTTCTCCTTTTGACCCTCATGTCAGTCAGGGTTGTATTGAATGACGGAGCGGGGGTGGGAGGGGTGAAGCGTTCTCCTTTTGTCCCTCATGTCAGTCAGGGTTGTATTGAATGACGGAGCGGGAGGGGTGAAGCGTTCTCCTTTTGTCCCTCATGTCAGTCAGGGTTGTATTGAATGACGGAGCGGGAGGGGTGAAGCGTTCTCCTTTTGTCCCTCGTCAGTCAGTGTTGTAGTGAATAACGGATCGGGAGGGTTGAAGCGTTCTCCTTTTCTCCCTCATGTCAGTCAGGGGTGTATTGAATGACGGAGCGGGGGGGGGTGAAGCGTTCTCCTTTTGTCCCTCGTCTGTCAGTGTTGTAGTGAATAACGGAGCGGGAGGGGTGAAGCGTTCTCCTTTTCTCCCTCATGTCAGTCAGGGTTGTGTTGAATGACGGAGCGGGAGGGGTGAAGCGTTCTCCTTTTGTCCCTCGTCAGTCAGTGTTGTAGTGAATAACGGAGCGGGAGGGGTGAAGCGTTCTCCTTTTCTCCCTCATGTCAGTCAGGGTTGTGTTGAATGACGGAGCGGGAGGGGTGAAGCGTTCTCCTTTTGTCCCTCGTCAGTCAGGGTTGTATTGAATGACGGAGCGGGAGGGGTGAAGCGTTCTCCTTTTGTCCCTCATGTCAGTCAGGGTTGTAGTGAATAACGGAGCGGGAGGGGTGAAGCGTTCTCCTTTTGTCCTTCGTCAGTCAGTGTTGTAGTGAATAACGGAGCGGGAGGGGTGAAGCGTTCTCCTTTTGTCCCTCATGTCATTCAGGGTTGTATTGAATGACGGAGCGGGAGGGGTGAAGCGTTCTCCTTTTGTCCCTCGTCAGTCAGTGTTGTAGTGAATAACGGAGCGGGAGGGGTGAAGCGTTCTCCTTTAGTCCCTCTTGTCAGTCAGGGGTGTGTTGAATGACGGAGCGGGAGGGGTGAAGCGTTCTCCTTTTGTCCCTCATGTCTGTCAGGGTTGTTTTGAATGACGGAGCGGGAGTGGTGAATCGTTCTCCTTTTGTCCCTCATGTCAGTCAGGGTTGTATTGAATGACGGAGCGGGAGGGGTGAAGCGTTCTCCTTTTGTCCCTCGTCAGTCAGTGTTGTAGTGAATAACGGAGCGGGAGGGGTGAAGCGTTCTCCTTTTGTCCCTCATGTCAGTCAGGGTTGTATTGAATGACGGAGCGGGAGGGGTGAAGCGTTCTCCTTTTGTCCCTCATGTCAGTCAGGGTTGTGTTGAATGACGGAGGGGGAGGGGTGAAGCGTTCTCCTTTTCTCCCTCATGTCAGTCAGGGGTGTGTTGAATGACGGAGCGGGAGGGGTGAAGCGTTCTCCTTTTGTCCCTCATGTCAGTCAGGGTTGTATTGAATGACGTAGCGGGAGGGGTGAAGCGTTCTCCATTTGTCCCTCATGTCAGTCAGGGGTGTATTGAATGACGGAGCGGGAGGGGTGAAGCGTTCTCCTTTTGACCCTCATGTCAGTCAGGGTTGTATTGAATGACGGAGCGGGGGTGGGAGGGGTGAAGCGTTCTCCTTTTGTCCCTCATGTCAGTCAGGGTTGTATTGAATGACGGAGCGGGAGGGGTGAAGCGTTCTCCTTTTGTCCCTCATGTCAGTCAGGGTTGTATTGAATGACGGAGCGGGAGGGGTGAAGCGTTCTCCTTTTGTCCCTCATGTCAGTCAGGGTTGTATTGAATGACGGAGCGGGAGGGGTGAAGCGTTCTCCTTTTGTCCCTCGTCAGTCAGTGTTGTAGTGAATAACGGAGCGGGAGGGTTGAAGCGTTCTCCTTTTCTCCCTCATGTCAGTCAGGGGTGTATTGAATGACGGAGCGGGGGGGGTGAAGCGTTCTCCTTTTGTCCCTCGTCTGTCAGTGTTGTAGTGAATAACGGAGCGGGAGGGGTGAAGCGTTCTCCTTTTCTCCCTCATGTCAGTCAGGGTTGTGTTGAATGACTGAGCGGGAGGGGTGAAGCGTTCTCCTTTTGTCCCTCGTCAGTCAGTGTTGTAGTGAATAACGGAGCGGGAGGGGTGAAGCGTTCTCCTTTTCTCCCTCATGTCAGTCAGGGTTGTGTTGAATGACGGAGCGGGAGGGGTGAAGCGTTCTCCTTTTGTCCCTCGTCAGTCAGGGTTGTATTGAATGACGGAGCGGGAGGGGTGAAGCGTTCTCCTTTTGTCCCTCATGTCAGTCAGGGTTGTAGTGAATAACGGAGCGGGAGGGGTGAAGCGTTCTCCTTTTGTCCTTCGTCAGTCAGTGTTGTAGTGAATAACGGAGCGGGAGGGGTGAAGCGTTCTCCTTTTGTCCCTCATGTCATTCAGGGTTGTATTGAATGACGGAGCGGGAGGGGTGAAGCGTTCTCCTTTTGTCCCTCGTCAGTCAGTGTTGTAGTGAATAACGGAGCGGGAGGGGTGAAGCGTTCTCCTTTAGTCCCTCTTGTCAGTCAGGGGTGTGTTGAATGACGGAGCGGGAGGGGTGAAGCGTTCTCCTTTTGTCCCTCATGTCTGTCAGGGTTGTATTGAATGACGTAGCGGGAGGGGTGAAGCGTTCTCCATTTGTCCCTCATGTCAGTCAGGGGTGTATTGAATGACGGAGCGGGAGGGGTGAAGCGTTCTCCTTTTGTCCCTCATGTCTGTCAGGGTTGTATTGAATGACGGAGCGGGAGGGGTGAAGCGTTCTCCTTTTGTCCCTGATGTCAGTCAGGGTTGTATTGAATGACGGAGCGGGAGGGGTGAAGCGTTCTCCTTTTCTCCCTCATGTCATTCAGGGTTGTATTGAATGACGGAGCGGGAGTGGTGAATCGTTCTCCTTTTGTCCCTCATGTCAGTCAGGGTTGTATTGAATGACGGAGCGGGAGGGGTGAAGCGTTCTCCTTTTGTCCCTCATATCAGTCAGGGTTGTATTGAATGACGGAGCGGGGAAGAGGGGTGAATCGTTCTCCTTTTGTCCCTTATTTCAGTCAGGGTTGTATTGAATGACGGAGCGGGAGGGGTGAATCGTTCTCCTTTTGTCCCTCATGTCAGTCAGGGTTGTATTGAATGACGGTGCGGGAGGGGTGAAGCGTTCTGCTTTTGCCCCTCATGTCAGTCAGGGTTGTATTGAATGACGGAGGGGGAGGGGTGAAGCGTTCTCCTTTTCTCCCTCATGTCAGTCAGGGGTGTGTTGAATGACGGAGCGGGAGGGGTGAAGCGTTCTCCTTTTGTCCCTCATGTCAGTCAGGGTTGTATTGAATGACGTAGCGGGAGGGGTGAAGCGTTCTCCATTTGTCCCTCATGTCAGTCAGGGGTGTATTGAATGACGGAGCGGGAGGGGTGAAGCGTTCTCCTTTTGACCCTCATGTCAGTCAGGGTTGTATTGAATGACGGAGCGGGGGTGGGAGGGGTGAAGCGTTCTCCTTTTGTCCCTCATGTCAGTCAGGGTTGTATTGAATGACGGAGCGGGAGGGGTGAAGCGTTCTCCTTTTGTCCCTCATGTCAGTCAGGGTTGTATTGAATGACGGAGCGGGAGGGGTGAAGCGTTCTCCTTTTGTCCCTCATGTCAGTCAGGGTTGTATTGAATGACGGAGCGGGAGGTGTGAAGCGTTCTCCTTTTGTCCCTCGTCAGTCAGTGTTGTAGTGAATAACGGAGCGGGAGGGGTGAAGCGTTCTCCTTTTCTCCCTCATGTCAGTCAGGGGTGTATTGAATGACGGAGCGGGGGGGGGAGGGGAGAAGCGTTCAACTTTTGTCCCTCATGTCAGTCAGGGTTGTATTGAATGACGGAGCGGGAGGGGTGAAGCGTTCTCCTTTTGCCCCTCATGTCAGTCAGGATTGTAGTGAATAACGGAGCGGGAGGGGTGAAGCGTTCTGCTTTTGTCCCTCATGTCAGTCAGGGTTGTATTGAATGACGGAGCGGGAGGGGTGAAGCGTTCTCCTTTTGTCCCTCATGTCAGTCAGGGTTGTATTGAATGACGGAGCGGGAGGGGTGAAGCGTTCTCCTTTTGTCCCTCACGTCAGTCAGGGTTCTATTGAGTGACGGAGCGGGAGGGGTGAAGCGTTCTCCTTTTGTCCCTCATGTCACTCAGGGTTGTATTGAGTGACGGAGCGGGAGGGGTGAAGCGTTCTCCTTTTGTCCCTGATGTCAGTCAGGGTTGTATTGAATGACGGAGCGGGAGGGGTGAAGCGTTCTCCTTTTCTCCCTCATGTCATTCAGGGTTGTATTGAATGACGGAGCGGGAGTGGTGAATCGTTCTCCTTTTGTCCCTCATGTCAGTCAGGGTTGTATTGAATGACGGAGCGGGAGGGGTGAAGCGTTCTCCTTTTGTCCCTCATATCAGTCAGGGTTGTATTGAATGACGGAGCGGGGAAGAGGGGTGAATCGTTCTCCTTTTGTCCCTTATTTCAGTCAGGGTTGTATTGAATGACGGAGCGGGAGGGGTGAATCGTTCTCCTTTTGTCCCTCATGTCAGTCAGGGTTGTATTGAATGACGGAGCGGGAGGGGTGAAGCGTTCTGCTTTTGCCCCTCATGTCAGTCAGGGTTGTATTGAATGACGGAGGGGGAGGGGTGAAGCGTTCTCCTTTTCTCCCTCATGTCAGTCAGGGGTGTGTTGAATGACGGAGCGGGAGGGGTGAAGCGTTCTCCTTTTGTCCCTCATGTCAGTCAGGGTTGTATTGAATGACGTAGCGGGAGGGGTGAAGCGTTCTCCATTTGTCCCTCATGTCAGTCAGGGGTGTATTGAATGACGGAGCGGGAGGGGTGAAGCGTTCTCCTTTTGACCCTCATGTCAGTCAGGGTTGTATTGAATGACGGAGCGGGGGTGGGAGGGGTGAAGCGTTCTCCTTTTGTCCCTCATGTCAGTCAGGGTTGTATTGAATGACGGAGCGGGAGGGGTGAAGCGTTCTCCTTTTGTCCCTCATGTCAGTCAGGGTTGTATTGAATGACGGAACGGGAGGGGTGAAGCGTTCTCCTTTTGTCCCTCATGTCAGTCAGGGTTGTATTGAATGACGGAGCGGGAGGTGTGAAGCGTTCTCCTTTTGTCCCTCGTCAGTCAGTGTTGTAGTGAATAACGGAGCGGGAGGGGTGAAGCGTTCTCCTTTTCTCCCTCATGTCAGTCAGGGGTGTATTGAATGACGGAGCGGGGGGGGGAGGGGAGAAGCGTTCACCTTTTGTCCCTCATGTCAGTCAGGGTTGTATTGAATGACGGAGCGGGAGGGGTGAAGCGTTCTCCTTTTGCCCCTCATGTCAGTCAGGATTGTAGTGAATAACGGAGCGGGAGGGGTGAAGCGTTCTGCTTTTGTCCCTCATGTCAGTCAGGGTTGTATTGAATGACGGAGCGGGAGGGGTGAAGCGTTCTCCTTTTGTCCCTCACGTCAGTCAGGGTTCTATTGAGTGACGGAGCGGGAGGGGTGAAGCGTTCTCCTTTTGTCCCTCATGTCACTCAGGGTTGTATTGAGTGACGGAGCGGGAGGGGTGAAGCTTTCTCCTTTTGTCCCTCATGTCACTCAGTGTTGTATTGAGTGACGGAGCGGGAGGGGTGAAGCGTTCTCCTTTTGTCCCTCATGTCAGTCAGGGTTGTATTGAATGACGGAGCGGGAGGGGTGAAGCGTTCCCCTTTGGTCCCTCATGTCAGTCAGGGTTGTATTGAATGACGGAGCGGGAGGGGTGAAGCGTTCTCCTTTTGTCCCTCATGTCAGTCAGGGTTGTATTGAATGACGGAGCGGGTGGGGTGAAGCGTTCTCCTTTTGTCCCTCATGTCAGTCAGTATTGTATTGAATGACGGAGCGGGAGGGGTGAAGCGTTCCCCTTTTGTCCCTCATGTCAGTCAGGGTTGTATTGAATGACGGAGCGGGGGGGAGGGGTGAAGCGTTCTCCTTTTGTCCCGCATGTCAGTCAGGGTTGTATTGAATGACGGAGCGGGAGGGGTGAAGCGTTCCCCTTTTGTCCCTCATGTCAGTCAGGGTTGTATTGAATGACGGAGCGGGAGGGGTGAAGCGTTCTCCTTTTGTCCCTCATGTCAGTCAGTATTGTATTGAATGACGGAGCGGGAGGGGTGAAGCGTTCTCCTTTTGTCCCTCATGTCAGTCAGGGTTGTATTGAATGACGGAGAGGGAGGGGTGAAGCGTCCTCCTTTTGTCCCTCATGTCAGTCAGGGTTGTATTGAATGACGGAGCGGGGGGAGGGGGAGGGGTGAAGCGTTCTCCTTTTGTCCCTGATGTCAGTCAGGGTTGTATTGAATGACGGAGCGGGAGGGGTGAAGCGTTCCCCTTTTGTCCCTCATGTCAGTCAGGGTTGTATTGAATGACGGAGCGGGAGGGGTGAAGCGTTCTCCTTTTGTCCCTCATGTCAGTCAGGGTTGTATTGAATGACGGAGCGGGGGGAGGGGGAGGGGTGACGCGTTCTCCTTTTGTCCCTCATGTCAGTCAGGGTTGTATTGAATGACGGAGCGGGAGGGGTGAATCGTTCTCCTTTTGTCCCTCATGTCAGTCAGGGTTGTATTGAATGACGGAGCGGGAGGGGTGAAGCGTTCTCCTTTTGTCCCTCATATCAGTCAGGGTTGTATTGAATGACGGAGCGGGGAAGAGGGGTGAATCGTTCTCCTTTTGTCCCTTATGTCAGTCAGGGTTGTATTGAATGACGGAGCGGGAGGGGTGAATCGTTCTCCTTTTGTCCCTCATGTCAGTCAGGGTTGTATTGAATGACGGAGCGGGAGGGGTGAAGCGTTCTCCTTTTGCCCCTCATGTCAGTCAGGGTTGTATTGAATGACGGATCGGGGGGGGAGGGGTGAAGCGTACTCCTTTTGTCCCTCATGTCAGTCAGGGTTGTATTGAATGACGGAGCGGGAGGGGTGAAGCTTTCTCCTTTTGTCCCTCGTCAGTCAGTGTTGTAGTGAATAACGGAGCGGGAGGGGTGAAGCGTTCTCCTTTTGTCCGTCATGTCAGTCAGGGTTGTATTGAATGACGGAGCGGGAGGGGTGAAGCGTTCTCCTTTTGTGCCTCGTCAGTCAGTGTTGTAGTGAATAACGGAGCGGGAGAGGTGAAGCGTTCTCCTTTTGTCCCTCATGTCAGTCAGGGTTGTATTGAATGACGGAGCGGGAGGGGTGAAGCGTTCTCCTTTTCTCCCTCATGTCAGTCAGGGGTGTATTGAATGATGGAGCGGGAGGGGTGAAGCGTTCTCCTTTTGTCCCTCATGTCAGTCAGGGTTGTATTGAATGACGGAGCGGCAGGGGTGAAGCGTTCTCCTTTTGTCCCTCATGTCAGTCAGGGTTGTATTGAATGACGGAGCGGGGGGAGGGGGAGGGGTGAAGCGTTCTCCTTTTGTCCCTCATGTCAGTCAGGGTTGTATTGAATGACGGAGCGGGAGTGGTGAATCGTTCTCCTTTTGTCCCTCGTCAGTCAGTGTTGTAGTGAATAACGGAGCGGGAGGGGTGAAGCGTTCTCCTTTTCTCCCTCATGTCAGTCAGGGTTGTATTGAATGACGGAGCGGGAGGGGTGAAGCGTTCTCCTTTTGTCCCTCATGTCAGTCAGGGTTGTATTGAATGACGGAGCGGGAGGGGTGAAGCGTTCTCCCTTTGTCCCTCGTCAGTCAGTGTTGTAGTGAATAACGGAGCGGGAGGGGTGAAGCGTTCTCCTTTTGTCCCTCATGTCAGTCAGGGTTGTATTGAATGACGGAGCGGGAGGGGTGAAGCGTTCTCCTTTTGTCCCTCATGTCAGTCAGGGTTGTACTGAATGACGGAGCGGGGGGAGGGGGAGGGGCGAAGCGTTCTCCTTTTGTCCCTCATGTCAGTCAGGGTTGTATTGAATGACGGAGCGGGAGTGGTGAATCGTTCTCCTTTTGTCCCTCATGTCAGTCAGGGTTGTATTGAATGACGGAGCGGGAGGGGTGAAGCGTTCTCCTTTTGTCCCTCATGTCAGTCAGGGTTGTATTGAATGACGGAGCGGGAGGGGTGAAGCGTTCTCCTTTTGTCCCTCATGTCAGTCAGGGTTGTATTGAATGACGGAGCGGGAGGGGTGAAGCGTTCTCCTTTTGTCCCTCATGTCAGTCAGGGTTGTATTGAATGACGGAGCGGGAGGGGTGAAGCGTTCTCCTTTTGTCCCTCATGTCAGTCAGGGTTGTGTTGAATGACGGAGCGGGAGGGGTGAATCGTTCTCCTTTTGTCCCTCATGTCAGTCAGGGTTGTATTGAATGACGGAGCGGGAGGGGTGAAGCGTTCTCCTTTTGTCCCTCATGTCAGTCAGGGTTGTATTGAATGACGGAGCGGGAGGGGTGAAGCGTTCTCCTTTTGTCCCTCGTCAGTCAGTGTTGTAGTGAATAACGGAGCGGGAGGGGTGAAGCGTTCTCATTTTGTCCCTCATGTCAGTCAGGGTTGTATTGAATGACGGAGCGGGAGGGGTGAAGCGTTCTCCTTTTGTCCCTCGTCAGTCAGTGTTGTAGTGAATAACGGAGCGGGAGGGGTGAAGCGTTCTCCTTTTGTCCGTCATGTCAGTCAGGGTTGTATTGAATGACGGAGCGGGAGGGGTGAAGCGTTCTCCTTTTGTGCCTCGTCAGTCAGTGTTGTAGTGAATAACGGAGCGGGAGAGGTGAAGCGTTCTCCTTTTGTCCCTCATGTCAGTCAGGGTTGTATTGAATGACGGAGCGGGAGGGGTGAAGCGTTCTCCTTTTCTCCCTCATGTCAGTCAGGGGTGTATTGAATGACGGAGCGGGAGGGGTGAAGCGTTCTCCTTTTGTCCCTCATGTCAGTCAGGGTTGTATTGAATGACGGAGCGGCAGGGGTGAAGCGTTCTCCTTTTGTCCCTCATGTCAGTCAGGGTTGTATTGAATGACGGAGCAGGGGGAGGGGGAGGGGTGAAGCGTTCTCCTTTTGTCCCTCATGTCAGTCAGGGTTGTATTGAATGACGGAGCGGGAGTGGTGAATCGTTCTCCTTTTGTCCCTCGTCAGTCAGTGTTGTAGTGAATAACGGAGCGGGAGGGGTGAAGCGTTCTCCTTTTCTCCCTCATGTCAGTCAGGGTTGTATTGAATGACGGAGCGGGAGGGGTGAAGCGTTCTCCTTTTGTCCCTCATGTCAGTCAGGGTTGTATTGAATGACGGAGCGGGAGGGGTGAAGCGTTCTCCCTTTGTCCCTCGTCAGTCAGTGTTGTAGTGAATAACGGAGCGGGAGGGGTGAAGCGTTCTCCTTTTGTCCCTCATGTCAGTCAGGGTTGTATTGAATGACGGAGCGGGAGGGGTGAAGCGTTCTCCTTTTGTCCCTCATGTCAGTCAGGGTTGTACTGAATGACGGAGCGGGGGGAGGGGGAGGGGTGAAGCGTTCTCCTTTTGTCCCTCATGTCTGTCAGGGTTGTATTGAATGACGGAGCGGGAGGGGTGAAGCGTTCTCCTTTTGTCCCTGATGTCAGTCAGGGTTGTATTGAATGACGGAGCGGGAGGGGTGAAGCGTTCTCCTTTTCTCCCTCATGTCATTCAGGGTTGTATTGAATGACGGAGCGGGAGTGGTGAATCGTTCTCCTTTTGTCCCTCATGTCAGTCAGGGTTGTATTGAATGACGGAGCGGGAGGGGTGAAGCGTTCTCCTTTTATCCCTCATATCAGTCAGGGTTGTATTGAATGACGGAGCGGGGAAGAGGGGTGAATCGTTCTCCTTTTGTCCCTTATTTCAGTCAGGGTTGTATTGAATGACGGAGCGGGAGGGGTGAATCGTTCTCCTTTTGTCCCTCATGTCAGTCAGGGTTGTATTGAATGACGGTGCGGGAGGGGTGAAGCGTTCTGCTTTTGCCCCTCATGTCAGTCAGGGTTGTATTGAATGACGGAGGGGGAGGGGTGAAGCGTTCTCCTTTTCTCCCTCATGTCAGTCAGGGGTGTGTTGAATGACGGAGCGGGAGGGGTGAAGCGTTCTCCTTTTGTCCCTCATGTCAGTCAGGGTTGTATTGAATGACGTAGCGGGAGGGGTGAAGCGTTCTCCATTTGTCCCTCATGTCAGTCAGGGGTGTATTGAATGACGGAGCGGGAGGGGTGAAGCGTTCTCCTTTTGACCCTCATGTCAGTCAGGGTTGTATTGAATGACGGAGCGGGGGTGGGAGGGGTGAAGCGTTCTCCTTTTGTCCCTCATGTCAGTCAGGGTTGTATTGAATGACGGAGCGGGAGGGGTGAAGCGTTCTCCTTTTGTCCCTCATGTCAGTCAGGGTTGTATTGAATGACGGAGCGGGAGGGGTGAAGCGTTCTCCTTTTGTCCCTCATGTCAGTCAGGGTTGTATTGAATGACGGAGCGGGAGGTGTGAAGCGTTCTCCTTTTGTCCCTCGTCAGTCAGTGTTGTAGTGAATAACGGAGCGGGAGGGGTGAAGCGTTCTCCTTTTCTCCCTCATGTCAGTCAGGGGTGTATTGAATGACGGAGCGGGGGGGGGAGGGGAGAAGCGTTCAACTTTTGTCCCTCATGTCAGTCAGGGTTGTATTGAATGACGGAGCGGGAGGGGTGAAGCGTTCTCCTTTTGCCCCTCATGTCAGTCAGGATTGTAGTGAATAACGGAGCGGGAGGGGTGAAGCGTTCTGCTTTTGTCCCTCATGTCAGTCAGGGTTGTATTGAATGACGGAGCGGGAGGGGTGAAGCGTTCTCCTTTTGTCCCTCACGTCAGTCAGGGTTCTATTGAGTGACGGAGCGGGAGGGGTGAAGCGTTCTCCTTTTGTCCCTCATGTCACTCAGGGTTGTATTGAGTGACGGAGCGGGAGGGGTGAAGCGTTCTCCTTTTGTCCCTGATGTCAGTCAGGGTTGTATTGAATGACGGAGCGGGAGGGGTGAAGCGTTCTCCTTTTCTCCCTCATGTCATTCAGGGTTGTATTGAATGACGGAGCGGGAGTGGTGAATCGTTCTCCTTTTGTCCCTCATGTCAGTCAGGGTTGTATTGAATGACGGAGCGGGAGGGGTGAAGCGTTCTCCTTTTGTCCCTCATATCAGTCAGGGTTGTATTGAATGACGGAGCGGGGAAGAGGGGTGAATCGTTCTCCTTTTGTCCCTTATTTCAGTCAGGGTTGTATTGAATGACGGAGCGGGAGGGGTGAATCGTTCTCCTTTTGTCCCTCATGTCAGTCAGGGTTGTATTGAATGACGGAGCGGGAGGGGTGAAGCGTTCTGCTTTTGCCCCTCATGTCAGTCAGAGTTGTATTGAATGACGGAGGGGGAGGGGTGAAGCGTTCTCCTTTTCTCCCTCATGTCAGTCAGGGGTGTGTTGAATGACGGAGCGGGAGGGGTGAAGCGTTCTCCTTTTGTCCCTCATGTCAGTCAGGGTTGTATTGAATGACGTAGCGGGAGGGGTGAAGCGTTCTCCATTTGTCCCTCATGTCAGTCAGGGGTGTATTGAATGACGGAGCGGGAGGGGTGAAGCGTTCTCCTTTTGACCCTCATGTCAGTCAGGGTTGTATTGAATGACGGAGCGGGGGTGGGAGGGGTGAAGCGTTCTCCTTTTGTCCCTCATGTCAGTCAGGGTTGTATTGAATGACGGAGCGGGAGGGGTGAAGCGTTCTCCTTTTGTCCCTCATGTCAGTCAGGGTTGTATTGAATGACGGAGCGGGAGGTGTGAAGCGTTCTCCTTTTGTCCCTCGTCAGTCAGTGTTGTAGTGAATAACGGAGCGGGAGGGGTGAAGCGTTCTCCTTTTCTCCCTCATGTCAGTCAGGGGTGTATTGAATGACGGAGCGGGGGGGGGAGGGGAGAAGCGTTCACCTTTTGTCCCTCATGTCAGTCAGGGTTGTATTGAATGACGGAGCGGGAGGGGTGAAGCGTTCTCCTTTTGCCCCTCATGTCAGTCAGGATTGTAGTGAATAACGGAGCGGGAGGGGTGAAGCGTTCTGCTTTTGTCCCTCATGTCAGTCAGGGTTGTATTGAATGACGGAGCGGGAGGGGTGAAGCGTTCTCCTTTTGTCCCTCACGTCAGTCAGGGTTCTATTGAGTGACGTAGCGGGAGGGGTGAAGCGTTCTCCATTTGTCCCTCATGTCAGTCAGGGGTGTATTGAATGACGGAGCGGGAGGGGTGAAGCGTTCTCCTTTTGACCCTCATTTCAGTCAGGGTTGTATTGAATGACGGAGCGGGGGTGGGAGGGGTGAAGCGTTCTCCTTTTGTCCCTCATGTCAGTCAGGGTTGTATTGAATGACGGAGCGGGAGGGGTGAAGCGTTCTCCTTTTGTCCCTCATGTCAGTCAGGGTTGTATTGAATGACGGAGCGGGAGGTGTGAAGCGTTCTCCTTTTGTCCCTCGTCAGTCAGTGTTGTAGTGAATAACGGAGCGGGAGGGGTGAAGCGTTCTCCTTTTCTCCCTCATGTCAGTCAGGGGTGTATTGAATGACGGAGCGGGGGGGGGAGGGGAGAAGCGTTCACCTTTTGTCCCTCATGTCAGTCAGGGTTGTATTGAATGACGGAGCGGGAGGGGTGAAGCGTTCTCCTTTTGCCCCTCATGTCAGTCAGGATTGTAGTGAATAACGGAGCGGGAGGGGTGAAGCGTTCTGCTTTTGTCCCTCATGTCAGTCAGGGTTGTATTGAATGACGGAGCGGGAGGGGTGAAGCGTTCTCCTTTTGTCCCTCACGTCAGTCAGGGTTCTATTGAGTGACGGAGCGGGAGGGGTGAAGCGTTCTCCTTTTGTCCCTCATGTCACTCAGGGTTGTATTGAGTGACGGAGCGGGAGGGGTGAAGCTTTCTCCTTTTGTCCCTCATGTCACTCAGTGTTGTATTGAGTGACGGAGCGGGAGGGGTGAAGCGTTCTCCTTTTGTCCCTCATGTCAGTCAGGGTTGTATTGAATGACGGAGCGGGAGGGGTGAAGCGTTCCCCTTTGGTCCCTCATGTCAGTCAGGGTTGTATTGAATGACGGAGCGGGAGGGGTGAAGCGTTCTCCTTTTGTCCCTCATGTCAGTCAGGGTTGTATTGAATGACGGAGCGGGTGGGGTGAAGCGTTCTCCTTTTGTCCCTCATGTCAGTCAGTATTGTATTGAATGACGGAGCGGGAGGGGTGAAGCGTTCCCCTTTTGTCCCTCATGTCAGTCAGGGTTGTATTGAATGACGGAGCGGGGGGGAGGGGTGAAGCGTTCTCCTTTTGTCCCGCATGTCAGTCAGGGTTGTATTGAATGACGGAGCGGGAGGGGTGAAGCGTTCCCCTTTTGTCCCTCATGTCAGTCAGGGTTGTATTGAATGACGGAGCGGGAGGGGTGAAGCGTTCTCCTTTTGTCCCTCATGTCAGTCAGTATTGTATTGAATGACGGAGCGGGAGGGGTGAAGCGTTCTCCTTTTGTCCCTCATGTCAGTCAGGGTTGTATTGAATGACGGAGAGGGAGGGGTGAAGCGTCCTCCTTTTGTCCCTCATGTCAGTCAGGGTTGTATTGAATGACGGAGCGGGGGGAGGGGGAGGGGTGAAGCGTTCTCCTTTTGTCCCTGATGTCAGTCAGGGTTGTATTGAATGACGGAGCGGGAGGGGTGAAGCGTTCCCCTTTTGTCCCTCATGTCAGTCAGGGTTGTATTGAATGACGGAGCGGGAGGGGTGAAGCGTTCTCCTTTTGTCCCTCATGTCAGTCAGGGTTGTATTGAATGACGGAGCGGGGGGAGGGGGAGGGGTGACGCGTTCTCCTTTTGTCCCTCATGTCAGTCAGGGTTGTATTGAATGACGGAGCGGGAGGGGTGAATCGTTCTCCTTTTGTCCCTCATGTCAGTCAGGGTTGTATTGAATGACGGAGCGGGAGGGGTGAAGCGTTCTCCTTTTGTCCCTCATATCAGTCAGGGTTGTATTGAATGACGGAGCGGGGAAGAGGGGTGAATCGTTCTCCTTTTGTCCCTTATGTCAGTCAGGGTTGTATTGAATGACGGAGCGGGAGGGGTGAATCGTTCTCCTTTTGTCCCTCATGTCAGTCAGGGTTGTATTGAATGACGGAGCGGGAGGGGTGAAGCGTTCTCCTTTTGCCCCTCATGTCAGTCAGGGTTGTATTGAATGACGGATCGGGGGGGGAGGGGTGAAGCGTACTCCTTTTGTCCCTCATGTCAGTCAGGGTTGTATTGAATGACGGAGCGGGAGGGGTGAAGCTTTCTCCTTTTGTCCCTCGTCAGTCAGTGTTGTAGTGAATAACGGAGCGGGAGGGGTGAAGCGTTCTCCTTTTGTCCGTCATGTCAGTCAGGGTTGTATTGAATGACGGAGCGGGAGGGGTGAAGCGTTCTCCTTTTGTGCCTCGTCAGTCAGTGTTGTAGTGAATAACGGAGCGGGAGAGGTGAAGCGTTCTCCTTTTGTCCCTCATGTCAGTCAGGGTTGTATTGAATGACGGAGCGGGAGGGGTGAAGCGTTCGCCTTTTCTCCCTCATGTCAGTCAGGGGTGTATTGAATGACGGAGCGGGAGGGGTGAAGCGTTCTCCTTTTGTCCCTCATGTCAGTCAGGGTTGTATTGAATGACGGAGCGGCAGGGGTGAAGCGTTCTCCTTTTGTCCCTCATGTCAGTCAGGGTTGTATTGAATGACGGAGCGGGGGGAGGGGGAGGGGTGAAGCGTTCTCCTTTTGTCCCTCATGTCAGTCAGGGTTGTATTGAATGACGGAGCGGGAGTGGTGAATCGTTCTCCTTTTGTCCCTCGTCAGTCAGTGTTGTAGTGAATAACGGAGCGGGAGGGGTGAAGCGTTCTCCTTTTCTCCCTCATGTCAGTCAGGGTTGTATTGAATGACGGAGCGGGAGGGGTGAAGCGTTCTCCTTTTGTCCCTCATGTCAGTCAGGGTTGTATTGAATGACGGAGCGGGAGGGGTGAAGCGTTCTCCCTTTGTCCCTCGTCAGTCAGTGTTGTAGTGAATAACGGAGCGGGAGGGGTGAAGCGTTCTCCTTTTGTCCCTCATGTCAGTCAGGGTTGTATTGAATGACGGAGCGGGAGGGGTGAAGCGTTCTCCTTTTGTCCCTCATGTCAGTCAGGGTTGTACTGAATGACGGAGCGGGGGGAGGGGGAGGGGTGAAGCGTTCTCCTTTTGTCCCTCATGTCAGTCAGGGTTGTATTGAATGACGGAGCGGGAGTGGTGAATCGTTCTCCTTTTGTCCCTCATGTCAGTCAGGGTTGTATTGAATGACGGAGCGGGAGGGGTGAAGCGTTCTCCTTTTGTCCCTCATGTCAGTCAGGGTTGTATTGAATGACGGAGCGGGAGGGGTGAAGCGTTCTCCTTTTGTCCCTCATGTCAGTCAGGGTTGTATTGAATGACGGAGCGGGAGGGGTGAAGCGTTCTCCTTTTGTCCCTCATGTCAGTCAGGGTTGTATTGAATGACGGAGCGGGAGGGGTGAAGCGTTCTCCTTTTGTCCCTCATGTCAGTCAGGGTTGTGTTGAATGACGGAGCGGGAGGGGTGAATCGTTCTCCTTTTGTCCCTCATGTCAGTCAGGGTTGTATTGAATGACGGAGCGGGAGGGGTGAAGCGTTCTCCTTTTGTCCCTCATGTCAGTCAGGGTTGTATTGAATGACGGAGCGGGAGGGGTGAAGCGTTCTCCTTTTGTCCCTCGTCAGTCACAGTTGTAGTGAATAACGGAGCGGGAGGGGTGAAGCGTTCTCATTTTGTCCCTCATGTCAGTCAGGGTTGTATTGAATGACGGAGCGGGAGGGGTGAAGCGTTCTCCTTTTGTCCCTCGTCAGTCAGTGTTGTAGTGAATAACGGAGCGGGAGGGGTGAAGCGTTCTCCTTTTGTCCGTCATGTCAGTCAGGGTTGTATTGAATGACGGAGCGGGAGGGGTGAAGCGTTCTCCTTTTGTGCCTCGTCAGTCAGTGTTGTAGTGAATAACGGAGCGGGAGAGGTGAAGCGTTCTCCTTTTGTCCCTCATGTCAGTCAGGGTTGTATTGAATGACGGAGCGGGAGGGGTGAAGCGTTCTCCTTTTCTCCCTCATGTCAGTCAGGGGTGTATTGAATGACGGAGCGGGAGGGGTGAAGCGTTCTCCTTTTGTCCCTCATGTCAGTCAGGGTTGTATTGAATGACGGAGCGGCAGGGGTGAAGCGTTCTCCTTTTGTCCCTCATGTCAGTCAGGGTTGTATTGAATGACGGAGCAGGGGGAGGGGGAGGGGTGAAGCGTTCTCCTTTTGTCCCTCATGTCAGTCAGGGTTGTATTGAATGACGGAGCGGGAGTGGTGAATCGTTCTCCTTTTGTCCCTCGTCAGTCAGTGTTGTAGTGAATAACGGAGCGGGAGGGGTGAAGCGTTCTCCTTTTCTCCCTCATGTCAGTCAGGGTTGTATTGAATGACGGAGCGGGAGGGGTGAAGCGTTCTCCTTTTGTCCCTCATGTCAGTCAGGGTTGTATTGAATGACGGAGCGGGAGGGGTGAAGCGTTCTCCCTTTGTCCCTCGTCAGTCAGTGTTGTAGTGAATAACGGAGCGGGAGGGGTGAAGCGTTCTCCTTTTGTCCCTCATGTCAGTCAGGGTTGTATTGAATGACGGAGCGGGAGGGGTGAAGCGTTCTCCTTTTGTCCCTCATGTCAGTCAGGGTTGTACTGAATGACGGAGCGGGGGGAGGGGGAGGGGTGAAGCGTTCTCCTTTTGTCCCTCATGTCAGTCAGGGTTGTATTGAATGACGGAGCGGGAGTGGTGAATCGTTCTCCTTTTGTCCCTCATGTCAGTCAGGGTTGTATTGAATGACGGAGCGGGAGGGGTGAAGCGTTCTCCTTTTGTCCCTCATGTCAGTCAGGGTTGTATTGAATGACGGAGCGGGAGGGGTGAAGCGTTCTCCTTTTGTCCCTCATGTCAGTCAGGGTTGTATTGAATGACGGAGCGGGAGGGGTGAAGCGTTCTCCTTTTGTCCCTCATGTCAGTCAGGGTTGTATTGAATGACGGAGCGGGAGGGGTGAAGCGTTCTCCTTTTGTCCCTCATGTCAGTCAGGGTTGTGTTGAATGACGGAGCGGGAGGGGTGAATCGTTCTCCTTTTGTCCCTCATGTCAGTCAGGGTTGTATTGAATGACGGAGCGGGAGGGGTGAAGCGTTCTCCTTTTGTCCCTCATGTCAGTCAGGGTTGTATTGAATGACGGAGCGGGAGGGGTGAAGCGTTCTCCTTTTGTCCCTCGTCAGTCAGTGTTGTAGTGAATAACGGAGCGGGAGGGGTGAAGCGTTCTCATTTTGTCCCTCATGTCAGTCAGGGTTGTATTGAATGACGGAGCGGGAGGGGTGAAGCGTTCTCCTTTTGTCCCTCGTCAGTCAGTGTTGTAGTGAATAACGGAGCGGGAGGGGTGAAGCGTTCTCCTTTTGTCCCTCATGTCAGTCAGGGTTGTATTGAATGACGGAGCGGGAGGGGTGAAGCGTTCTCCTTTTCTCCCTCATGTCAGTCAGGGTTGTGTTGAATGACGGAGCGGGAGGGGTGAAGCGTTCTCCTTTTGTCCCTCGTCAGTCAGTGTTGTAGTGAATAACGGAGCGGGAGGGGTGAAGCGTTCTCCTTTTGTCCCTCATGTCAGTCAGGGTTGTATTGAATGACGGAGCGGGAGGGGTGAAGCGTTCTCCTTTTGTCCCTCGTCAGTCAGTGTTGTAGTGAATAACGGAGCGGGAGGGGTGAAGCGTTCTCCTTTTGTCCCTCATGTCAGTCAGGGTTGTATTGAATGACGGAGCGGGAGGGGTGTAGCGTTCTCCTTTTCTCCCTCATGTCAGTCAGGGATGTGTTGAATGACGGAGCGGGAGGGGTGAAGCGTTCTCCTTTTGTCCCTCATGTCAGTCAGGGTTGTATTGAATGACGTAGCGGGAGGGGTGAAGCGTTCTCCATTTGTCCCTCATGTCAGTCAGGGGTGTATTGAATGACGGAGCGGGAGGGGTGAAGCGTTCTCCTTTTGTCCCTCATGTCAGTCAGGGTTGTATTGAATGACGGAGCGGGAGGGGTGAAGCGTTCTCCTTTTGTCCCTCATGTCAGTCAGGGTTGTATTGAATGACGGAGCGGGAGGGGTGAATCGTTCTCCTTTTGTCCCTCGTCAGTCTGTGTTGTAGTGAATAACGGAGCGGGAGGGGTGAAGCGTTCTCCTTTTCTCCCTCATGTCAGTCAGGGTTGTATTGAATGACGGAGCGGGAGGGGTGAAGCGTTCTCCTTTTCTCCCTCATTTCATTCAGGGTTGTATTGAATGACGGAGCGGGAGGGGTGAAGCGTTCTCCTTTTGTCCCTCATATCAGTCAGGGTTGTATTGAATGACGGAGCGGGGAAGAGGGGTGAATCGTTCTCCTTTTGTCCCTTATGTCAGTCAGGGTTGTATTGAATGACGGAGCGGGAGGGGTGAATCGCTCTCGTTTTGTCCCTCATGTCAGTCAGGGTTGTATTGAATGACGGAGCGGGAGGGGTGAAGCGTTCTCCTTTTGCCCCTCATGTCAGTCAGGGTTGTATTGAATGACTGAGCGGGGGGGGGGAGGGGTGAAGCGTTCTCCTTTTGTCCCTCATGTCAGTCAGGGTTGTATTGAATGACGGAGCGGGAGGGGTGAAGCGTTCTCCTTTTGTCCCTCGTCAGTCAGTGTTGTAGTGAATAACGGAGCGGGAGGGGTGAAGCGTTCTCCTTTTCTCCCTCATGTCAGTCAGGGTTGTGTTGAATGACGGAGCGGGAGGGGTGAAGCGTTCTCCTTTTGTCCCTCGTCAGTCAGGGTTGTATTGAATGACGGAGCGGGAGGGGTGAAGCGTTCTCCTTTTGTCCCTCATGTCAGTCAGGGTTGTAGTGAATAACGGAGCGGGAGGGGTGAAGCGTTCTCCTTTTGTCCTTCGTCAGTCAGTGTTGTAGTGAATAACGGAGCGGGAGGGGTGAAGCGTTCTCCTTTTGTCCCTCATGTCATTCAGGGTTGTATTGAATGACGGAGCGGGAGGGGTGAAGCGTTCTCCTTTTGTCCCTCGTCAGTCAGTGTTGTAGTGAATAACGGAGCGGGAGGGGTGAAGCGTTCTCCTTTAGTCCCTCTTGTCAGTCAGGGGTGTGTTGAATGACGGAGCGGGAGGGGTGAAGCGTTCTCCTTTTGTCCCTCATGTCTGTCAGGGTTGTATTGAATGACGTAGCGGGAGGGGTGAAGCGTTCTCCATTTGTCCCTCATGTCAGTCAGGGGTGTATTGAATGACGGAGCGGGAGGGGTGAAGCGTTCTCCTTTTGTCCCTCATGTCTGTCAGGGTTGTATTGAATGACGGAGCGGGAGGGGTGAAGCGTTCTCCTTTTGTCCCTGATGTCAGTCAGGGTTGTATTGAATGACGGAGCGGGAGGGGTGAAGCGTTCTCCTTTTCTCCCTCATGTCATTCAGGGTTGTATTGAATGACGGAGCGGGAGTGGTGAATCGTTCTCCTTTTGTCCCTCATGTCAGTCAGGGTTGTATTGAATGACGGAGCGGGAGGGGTGAAGCGTTCTCCTTTTGTCCCTCATATCAGTCAGGGTTGTATTGAATGACGGAGCGGGGAAGAGGGGTGAATCGTTCTCCTTTTGTCCCTTATTTCAGTCAGGGTTGTATTGAATGACGGAGCGGGAGGGGTGAATCGTTCTCCTTTTGTCCCTCATGTCAGTCAGGGTTGTATTGAATGACGGAGCGGGAGGGGTGAAGCGTTCTGCTTTTGCCCCTCATGTCAGTCAGGGTTGTATTGAATGACGGAGCGGGGGTGGGGAGGGGTGAAGCGTTCTCCTTTTGTCGCTCATATCAGTCAGGGTTGTATTGAATGACGGAGCGGGAGTGGTGAAGCGTTCTCCTTTTGTCCCTCGTCAGTCAGTGTTGTAGTGAATAACGGAGCGGGAGGGGTGAAGCGTTCTCCTTTTCTCCCTCATGTCAGTCAGGGTTGTGTTGAATGACGGAGCGGGAGGGGTGAAGCGTTCTCCTTTTGTCCCTCGTCAGTCAGTGTTGTAGTGAATAACGGAGCGGGAGGGGTGAAGCGTTCTCCTTTTGTCCCTCATGTCAGTCAGGGTTGTATTGAATGACGGAGCGGGAGGGGTGAAGCGTTCTCCTTTTGTCCCTCGTCAGTCAGTGTTGTAGTGAATAACGGAGCGGGAGGGGTGAAGCGTTCTCCTTTTGTCCCTCATGTCAGTCAGGGTTGTATTGAATGACGGAGCGGGAGGGGTGAAGCGTTCTCCTTTTCTCCCTCATGTCAGTCAGGGTTGTGTTGAATGACGGAGCGGGAGGGGTGAAGCGTTCTCCTTTTGTCCCTCGTCAGTCAGTGTTGTAGTGAATAACGGAGCGGGAGGGGTGAAGCGTTCTCCTTTTGTCCCTCATGTCAGTCAGGGTTGTATTGAATGACGGAGCGGGAGGGGTGAAGCGTTCTCCTTTTGTCCCTCGTCAGTCAGTGTTGTAGTGAATAACGGAGCGGGAGGGGTGAAGCGTTCTCCTTTTGTCCCTCATGTCAGTCAGGGTTGTATTGAATGACGGAGCGGGAGGGGTGAAGCGTTCTCCTTTTCTCCCTCATGTCAGTCAGGGGTGTGTTGAATGACGGAGCGGGAGGGGTGAAGCGTTCTCCTTTTGTCCCTCATGTCAGTCAGGGTTGTATTGAATGACGTAGCGGGAGGGGTGAAGCGTTCTCCATTTGTCCCTCATGTCAGTCAGGGGTGTATTGAATGACGGAGCGGGAAGGGTGAAGCGTTCTCCTTTTGTCCCTCATGTCAGTCAGGGTTGTATTGAATGACGGAGCGGGAGGGGTGAAGCGTTCTCCTTTTGTCCCTCATGTCAGTCAGGGTTGTATTGAATGACGGAGCGGGAGGGGTGAAGCGTTCTCCTTTTGTCCCTCGTCAGTCAGTGTTGTAGTGAATAACGGAGCGGGAGGGGTGAAGCGTTCTCCTTTTCTCCCTCATGTCAGTCAGGGTTGTATTGAATGACGGAGAGGGAGGGGTGAAGCATTCACCTTTTGTCCCTCATGTTAGTCAGGGTTGTATTGAATGACGGAGCGGGGAGGGGGAGGGATGGAGCGTTCTCCTTTTGTCCCTCATGTCAGTCAGGGTTGTATTAAATGATGGAGTGGGAGGGGTGAAGCGTTCTCCTTTTGTCCCTCATGTCAGTAAGGGTTGTATTGAATGATGGAGCGGGAGGGGTGAAGCGTTCTCCTTTTGTCCCTCATGTCAGTCAGGGTTGTATTGAATGACGTAGCGGGAGGGGTGAAGCGTTCTCCATTTGTCCCTCATGTCAGTCAGGGGTGTATTGAATGACGGAGCGGGAGGGGTGAAGCGTTCTCCTTTTGTCCCTCATGTCAGTCAGGGTTGTATTGAATGACGGAGCGGGAGGGGTGAAGCGTTCTCCTTTTGTCCCTCATGTCAGTCAGGGTTGTAATGAATGACGGAGCGGGAGGGGTGAAGCGTTCTCCTTTTGTCCCTCGTCAGTCAGTGTTGTAGTGAATAACGGAGCGGGAGGGGTGAATCGTTCTCCTTTTGTCCCTCATGTCAGTCAGGGTTGTATTGAATGACGGAGCGGCAGGGGTGAAGCGTTCTCCTTTTGTCCCTCATGTCAGTCAGGGTTGTATTGAATGACGGAGCGGGGGGAGGGGGAGGGGTGAAGCGTTCTCCTTTTGTCCCTCATGTCAGTCAGGGTTGTATTGAATGACGGAGCGGGAGGGGTGAATCGTTCTCCTTTTGTCCCTCATGTCAGTCAGGGTTGTATTGAATGACGGAGCGGGAGGGGTGAAGCGTTCTCCTTTTGCCCCTCATGTCAGTCAGGGTTGTATTGAATGACGGATCGGGGGGGGAGGGGTGAAGCGTACTCCTTTTGTCCCTCATGTCAGTCAGGGTTGTATTGAATGACGGAGCGGGAGGGGTGAAGCTTTCTCCTTTTGTCCCTCGTCAGTCAGTGTTGTAGTGAATAACGGAGCGGGAGGGGTGAAGCGTTCTCCTTTTGTCCGTCATGTCAGTCAGGGTTGTATTGAATGACGGAGCGGGAGGGGTGAAGCGTTCTCCTTTTGTGCCTCGTCAGTCAGTGTTGTAGTGAATAACGGAGCGGGAGAGGTGAAGCGTTCTCCTTTTGTCCCTCATGTCAGTCAGGGTTGTGTTGAATGACGTACGGGAGGGGTGAAGCGTTCTCCTTTTCTCCCTCATGTCAGTCAGGGGTGTATTGAATGACGGAGCGGGAGGGGTGAAGCGTTCTCCTTTTGTCCCTCATGTCAGTCAGGGTTGTATTGAATGACGGAGCGGCAGGGGTGAAGCGTTCTACTTTTGTCCCTCATGTCAGTCAGGGTTGTATTGAATGACGGAGCGGGGGGAGGGGGAGGGGTGAAGCGTTCTCCTTTTGTCCCTCATGTCAGTCAGGGTTGTATTGAATGACTGAGCGGGAGTGGTGAATCGTTCTCCTTTTGTCCCTCGTCAGTCAGTGTTGTAGTGAATAACGGAGCGGGAGGGGTGAAGCGTTCTCCTTTTCTCCCTCATGTCAGTCAGGGTTGTATTGAATGACGGAGCGGGAGGGGTGAAGCGTTCTCCTTTTGTCCCTCATGTCAGTCAGGGTTGTATTGAATGTCGGAGCGGGAGGGGTGAAGCGTTCTCCTTTTGTCCCTCGTCAGTCAGTGTTGTAGTGAATAACG
Source organism: Hypanus sabinus (assembly GCF_030144855.1). Lineage (NCBI taxonomy): Eukaryota > Metazoa > Chordata > Chondrichthyes > Myliobatiformes > Dasyatidae > Hypanus > Hypanus sabinus. The sequence continues at coordinate 144,997 of NW_026779441.1, forward strand.
GAGCGGGAGGGGTGAAGCGTTCTCCTTTTGTCCCTCATGTCAGTCAGGGTTGTATTGAATGACGGAGCGGGAGGGGTGAAGCGTTCTCCTTTTCTCCCTCATGTCAGTCAGGGGTGTATTGAATGACGGAGCGGGAGGGGTGAAGCGTTCTCCTTTTGTCCCTCATGTCAGTCAGGGTTGTATTGAATGACGGAGCGGGAGGGGTGAAGCGTTCTCCTTTTGTCCCTCATGTCAGTCAGGGTTGTACTGAATGACGGAGCGGGGGGAGGGGGAGGGGTGAAGCGTTCTCCTTTTGTCCCTCATGTCAGTCAGGTTTGTATTGAATGACGGAGCGGGAGTGGTGAATCGTTCTCCTTTTGTCCCTCATGTCAGTCAGGGTTGTATTGAATGACGGAGCGGGAGGGGTGAAGCGTTCTCCTTTTGTCCCTCATGTCAGTCAGGGTTGTATTGAATGACGGAGCGGGAGGGGTGAAGCGTTCTCCTTTTGTCCCTCATGTCAGTCAGGGTTGTAATGAATGACGGAGCGGGAGGGGTGAAGCGTTCTCCTTTTGTCCCTCGTCAGTCAGTGTTGTAGTGAATAACGGAGCGGGAGGGGTGAATCGTTCTCCTTTTGTCCCTCATGTCAGTCAGGGTTGTATTGAATGACGGAGCGGCAGGGGTGAAGCGTTCTCCTTTTGTCCCTCATGTCAGTCAGGGTTGTATTGAATGACGGAGCGGGGGGAGGGGGAGGGGTGAAGCGTTCTCCTTTTGTCCCTCATGTCAGTCAGGGTTGTATTGAATGACGGAGCGGGAGGGGTGAATCGTTCTCCTTTTGTCCCTCATGTCAGTCAGGGTTGTATTGAATGACGGAGCGGGAGGGGTGAAGCGTTCTCCTTTTGCCCCTCATGTCAGTCAGGGTTGTATTGAATGACGGATCGGGGGGGGAGGGGTGAAGCGTACTCCTTTTGTCCCTCATGTCAGTCAGGGTTGTATTGAATGACGGAGCGGGAGGGGTGAAGCTTTCTCCTTTTGTCCCTCGTCAGTCAGTGTTGTAGTGAATAACGGAGCGGGAGGGGTGAAGCGTTCTCCTTTTGTCTGTCATGTCAGTCAGGGTTGTATTGAATGACGGAGCGGGAGGGGTGAAGCGTTCTCCTTTTGTGCCTCGTCAGTCAGTGTTGTAGTGAATAACGGAGCGGGAGAGGTGAAGCGTTCTCCTTTTGTCCCTCATGTCAGTCAGGGTTGTATTGAATGACGGAGCGGGAGGGGTGAAGCGTTCTCCTTTTCTCCCTCATGTCAGTCAGGGGTGTATTGAATGACGGAGCGGGAGGGGTGAAGCGTTCTCCTTTTGTCCCTCATGTCAGTCAGGGTTGTATTGAATGACGGAGCGGCAGGGGTGAAGCGTTCTCCTTTTGTCCCTCATGTCAGTCAGGGTTGTATTGAATGACGGAGCGGGGGGAGGGGGAGGGGTGAAGCGTTCTCCTTTTGTCCCTCATGTCAGTCAGGGTTGTATTGAATGACGGAGCGGGAGTGGTGAATCGTTCTCCTTTTGTCCCTCGTCAGTCAGTGTTGTAGTGAATAACGGAGCGGGAGGGGTGAAGCGTTCTCCTTTTCCCCCTCATGTCAGTCAGGGTTGTATTGAATGACGGAGCGGGAGGGGTGAAGCGTTCTCCTTTTGTCCCTCATGTCAGTCAGGGTTGTATTGAATGACGGAGCGGGAGGGGTGAAGCGTTCTCCTTTTGTCCCTCGTCAGTCAGTGTTGTAGTGAATAACGGAGCGGGAGGGGTGAAGCGTTCTCCTTTTGTCCCTCATGTCAGTCAGGGTTGTATTGAATGACGGAGCGGGAGGGGTGAAGCGTTCTCCTTTTCTCCCTCATGTCAGTCAGGGGTGTATTGAATGACGGAGCGGGAGGGGTGAAGCGTTCTCCTTTTGTCCCTCATGTCAGTCAGGGTTGTATTGAATGACGGAGCGGGAGGGGTGAAGCGTTCTCCTTTTGTCCCTCATGTCAGTCAGGGTTGTACTGAATGACGGAGCGGGGGGAGGGGAGGGGTGAAGCGTTCTCCTTTTGTCCCTCATGTCAGTCAGGGTTGTATTGAATGACGGAGCGGGAGTGGTGAATCGTTCTCCTTTTGTCCCTCATGTCAGTCAGGGTTGTATTGAATGACGGAGCGGGAGGTGTGAAGCGTTCTCCTTTTGTCCCTCATGTCAGTCAGGGTTGTATTGAATGACGGAGCGGGAGGGGTGAAGCGTTCTCCTTTTGTCCCTCATGTCAGTCAGGGTTGTATTGAATGACGGAGCGGGAGGGGTGAAGCGTTCTCCTTTTGTCCCTCATGTCAGTCAGGGTTGTATTGAATGACGGAGCGGGAGGGGTGAAGCGTTCTCCTTTTGTCCCTCATGTCAGTCAGGGTTGTGTTGAATGACGGAGCGGGAGGGGTGAATCGTTCTCCTTTTGTCCCTCATGTCAGTCAGGGTTGTATTGAATGACGGAGCGGGAGGGGTGAAGCGTTCTCCTTTTGTCCCTCGTCAGTCAGTGTTGTAGTGAATAACGGAGCGGGAGGGGTGAAGCGTTCTCCTTTTCTCCCTCATGTCAGTCAGGGTTGTATTGAATGACGGAGCGGGAGGGGTGAAGCGTTCTCCTTTTGTCCCTCATGTCAGTCAGGGTTGTATTGAATGACGGAGCGGGAGGGGTGAAGCGTTCTCCTTTTGTCCCTCGTCAGTCAGTGTTGTAGTGAATAACGGAGCGGGAGGGGTGAAGCGTTCTCCTTTTGTCCCTCATGTCAGTCAGGGTTGTATTGAATGACGGAGCGGGAGGGGTGAAGCGTTCTCCTTTTCTCCCTCATGTCAGTCAGGGGTGTATTGAATGACGGAGCGGGAGGGGTGAAGCGTTCTCCTTTTGTCCCTCATGTCAGTCAGGGTTGTATTGAATGACGGAGCGGGAGGGGTGAAGCGTTCTCCTTTTGTCCCTCATGTCAGTCAGGGTTGTACTGAATGACGGAGCGGGGGGAGGGGGAGGGGTGAAGCGTTCTCCTTTTGTCCCTCATGTCAGTCAGGGTTGTATTGAATGACGGAGCGGGAGTGGTGAATCGTTCTCCTTTTGTCCCTCATGTCAGTCAGGGTTGTATTGAATGACGGAGCGGGAGGGGTGAAGCGTTCTCCTTTTGTCCCTCATGTCAGTCAGGGTTGTATTGAATGACGGAGCGGGAGGGGTGAAGCGTTCTCCTTTTGTCCCTCATGTCAGTCAGGGTTGTATTGAATGACGGAGCGGGAGGGGTGAAGCGTTCTCCTTTTGTCCCTCATGTCAGTCAGGGTTGTATTGAATGACGGAGCGGGAGGGGTGAAGCGTTCTCCTTTTGTCCCTCATGTCAGTCAGGGTTGTATTGAATGACGGAGCGGGAGGGGTGAAGCGTTCTCCTTTTGTCCCTCATATCAGTCAGGGTTGTATTGAATGACGGAGCGGGGAAGAGGGGTGAATCGTTCTCCTTTTGTCCCTTATGTCAGTCAGGGTTGTATTGAATGACGGAGCGGGAGGGGTGAAGCGTTCTCCTTTTGTCCCTCATGTCAGTCAGGGTTGTATTGAATGACGGAGCGGGAGGGGTGAAGCGTTCTCCTTTTGTCCCTCATGTCAGTCAGGGTTGTACTGAATGACGGAGCGGGGGGAGGGGGAGGGGTGAAGCGTTCTCCTTTTGTCCCTCATGTCAGTCAGGGTTGTATTGAATGACGGAGCGGGAGTGGTGAATCGTTCTCCTTTTGTCCCTCATGTCAGTCAGGGTTGTATTGAATGACGGAGCGGGAGGGGTGAAGCGTTCTCCTTTTGTCCCTCATGTCAGTCAGGGTTGTATTGAATGACGGAGCGGGAGGGGTGAAGCGTTCTCCTTTTGTCCCTCATGTCAGTCAGGGTTGTATTGAATGACGGAGCGGGAGGGGTGAAGCGTTCTCCTTTTGTCCCTCATGTCAGTCAGGGTTGTATTGAATGACGGAGCGGGAGGGGTGAAGCGTTCTCCTTTTGTCCCTCATGTCAGTCAGGGTTGTGTTGAATGACGGAGCGGGAGGGGTGAATCGTTCTCCTTTTGTCCCTCATGTCAGTCAGGGTTGTATTGAATGACGGAGCGGGAGGGGTGAAGCGTTCTCCTTTTGTCCCTCATGTCAGTCAGGGTTGTATTGAATGACGGAGCGGGAGGGGTGAAGCGTTCTCCTTTTGTCCCTCGTCAGTCAGTGTTGTAGTGAATAACGGAGCGGGAGGGGTGAAGCGTTCTCCTTTTGTCCCTCATGTCAGTCAGGGTTGTATTGAATGACGGAGCGGGAGGGGTGAAGCGTTCTCCTTTTGTCCCTCGTCAGTCAGTGTTGTAGTGAATAACGGAGCGGGAGGGGTGAAGCGTTCACCTTTTGTCCCTCATGTCAGTCAGGGTTGTATTGAATGACGGAGCGGGAGGGGTGAAGCGTTCTCCTTTTCTCCCTCATGTCAGTCAGGGTTGTGTTGAATGACGGAGCGGGAGGGGTGAAGCGTTCTCCTTTTGTCCCTCGTCAGTCAGTGTTGTAGTGAATAACGGAGCGGGAGGGGTGAAGCGTTCTCCTTTTGTCCCTCATGTCAGTCAGGGTTGTATTGAATGACGGAGCGGGAGGGGTGAAGCGTTCTCCTTTTGTCCCTCGTCAGTCAGTGTTGTAGTGAATAACGGAGCGGGAGGGGTGAAGCGTTCTCCTTTTGTCCCTCATGTCAGTCAGGGTTGTATTGAATGACGGAGCGGGAGGGGTGAAGCGTTCTCCTTTTCTCCCTCATGTCAGTCAGGGGTGTGTTGAATGACGGAGCGGGAGGGGTGAAGCGTTCTCCTTTTGTCCCTCATGTCAGTCAGGGTTGTATTGAATGACGTAGCGGGAGGGGTGAAGCGTTCTCCATTTGTCCCTCATGTCAGTCAGGGGTGTATTGAATGACGGAGCGGGAGGGGTGAAGCGTTCTCCTTTTGTCCCTCATGTCAGTCAGGGTTGTATTGAATGACGGAGCGGGAGGGGTGAAGCGTTCTCCTTTTGTCCCTCATGTCAGTCAGGGTTGTATTGAATGACGGAGCGGGAGGGGTGAATCGTTCTCCTTTTGCCCCTCGTCAGTCTGTGTTGTAGTGAATAACGGAGCGGGAGGGGTGAAGCGTTCTCCTTTTGTCCCTCATGCCAGTCAGGGTTGTATTGAATGACGGAGCGGGAGGGGTGAAGCGTTCTCCTTTTCTTCCTCATGTCATTCAGGGTTGTATTGAATGACGGAGCGGGAGGGGTGAAGCGTTCTCCTTTTGTCCCTCATATCAGTCAGGGTTGTATTGAATGACGGAGCGGGGAAGAGGTGTGAATCGTTCTCCTTTTGTCCCTTATGTCAGTCAGGGTTGTATTGAATGACCGAGCGGGAGGGGTGAATCGTTCTCCTTTTGTCCCTCATGTCAGTCAGGGTTGTATTGAATGACGGAGCGGGAGGGGTGAAGCGTTCTCCTTTTGCCCCTCATGTCAGTCAGGGTTGTATTGAATGACGGAGCGGGGGGGGGGGGAGGGGTGAAGCGTTCTCCTTTTGTCCCTCATGTCAGTCAGGGGTGTGTTGAATGACGGAGCGGGAGGGGTGAAGCGTTCTCCATTTGTCCCTCATGTCAGTCAGGGGTGTATTGAATGACGGAGCGGGAGGGGTGAAGCGTTCTCCTTTTGTCCCTCATGTCAGTCAGGGTTGTATTGAATGACGGAGCGGGAGGGGTGAAGCGTTCTCCTTTTGTCCCTGATGTCAGTGAGGGTTGTATTGAATGACGGAGCGGGAGGGGTGAAGCGTTCTCCTTTTGTCCCTCGTCAGTCAGTGTTGTAGTGAATAACGGAGCGGGAGGGGTGAAGCGTTCTCCTTTTCTCCCTCATGTCAGTCAGGGTTCTATTGAATGACGGAGCGGGAGGGGTGAAGCGTTCTCCTTTTCTCCCTCATGACATTCAGGGTTGTATTGAATGACGGAGCGGGAGTGGTGAATCGTTCTCCTTTTGTCCCTCATGTCAGTCAGGGTTGTATTGAATGACGGAGCGGGAGGGGTGAAGCGTTCTCCTTTTGTCCCTCATATCAGTCAGGGTTGTATTGAATGACGGAGCGGGGAAGAGGGGTGAATCGTTCTCCTTTTGTCCCTTATTTCAGTCAGGGTTGTATTGAATGACGGAGCGGGAGGGGTGAATCGTTCTCCTTTTGTCCCTCATGTCAGTCAGGGTTGTATTGAATGACGGAGCGGGAGGGGTGAAGCGTTCTGCTTTTGCCCCTCATGTCAGTCAGGGTTGTATTGAATGACGGAGCGGGGGTGGGGAGTGGTGAAGCGTTCTCCTTTTGTCGCTCATGTCAGTCAGGGTTGTATTGAATGACGGAGCGGGAGGGGTGAAGCGTTCTCCTTTTGTCCCTCATGTCAGTCAGGGTTGTATTGAATGACGGAGCGGGAGGGGTGAATCGTTCTCCTTTTGCCCCTCGTCAGTCTGTGTTGTAGTGAATAACGGAGCGGGAGGGGTGAAGCGTTCTCCTTTTGTCCCTCATGCCAGTCAGGGTTGTATTGAATGACGGAGCGGGAGGGGTGAAGCGTTCTCCTTTTCTTCCTCATGTCATTCAGGGTTGTATTGAATGACGGAGCGGGAGGGGTGAAGCGTTCTCCTTTTGTCCCTCATATCAGTCAGGGTTGTATTGAATGACGGAGCGGGGAAGAGGTGTGAATCGTTCTCCTTTTGTCCCTTATGTCAGTCAGGGTTGTATTGAATGACGGAGCGGGAGGGGTGAATCGTTCTCCTTTTGTCCCTCATGTCAGTCAGGGTTGTATTGAATGACGGAGCGGGAGGGGTGAAGCGTTCTCCTTTTGCCCCTCATGTCAGTCAGGGTTGTATTGAATGACGGAGCGGGGGGGGGGGAGGGGTGAAGCGTTCTCCTTTTGTCCCTCATGTCAGTCAGGGGTGTGTTGAATGACGGAGCGGGAGGGGTGAAGCGTTCTCCTTTTGTCCCTCATGTCTGTCAGGGTTGTATTGAATGACGTAGCGGGAGGGGTGAAGCGTTCTCCATTTGTCCCTCATGTCAGTCAGGGGTGTATTGAATGACGGAGCGGGAGGGGTGAAGCGTTCTCCTTTTGTCCCTCATGTCAGTCAGGGTTGTATTGAATGACGGAGCGGGAGGGGTGAAGCGTTCTCCTTTTGTCCCTGATGTCAGTGAGGGTTGTATTGAATGACGGAGCGGGAGGGGTGAAGCGTTCTCCTTTTGTCCCTCGTCAGTCAGTGTTGTAGTGAATAACGGAGCGGGAGGGGTGAAGCGTTCTCCTTTTCTCCCTCATGTCAGTCAGGGTTCTATTGAATGACGGAGCGGGAGGGGTGAAGCGTTCTCCTTTTCTCCCTCATGACATTCAGGGTTGTATTGAATGACGGAGCGGGAGTGGTGAATCGTTCTCCTTTTGTCCCTCATGTCAGTCAGGGTTGTATTGAATGACGGAGCGGGAGGGGTGAAGCGTTCTCCTTTTGTCCCTCATATCAGTCAGGGTTGTATTGAATGACGGAGCGGGGAAGAGGGGTGAATCGTTCTCCTTTTGTCCCTTATTTCAGTCAGGGTTGTATTGAATGACGGAGCGGGAGGGGTGAATCGTTCTCCTTTTGTCCCTCATGTCAGTCAGGGTTGTATTGAATGACGGAGCGGGAGGGGTGAAGCGTTCTGCTTTTGCCCCTCATGTCAGTCAGGGTTGTATTGAATGACGGAGCGGGGGTGGGGAGTGGTGAAGCGTTCTCCTTTTGTCGCTCATATCAGTCAGGGTTGTATTGAATGACGGAGCGGGAGGGGTGAAGCGTTCTCCTTTTGTCCCTCGTCAGTCAGTGTTGTAGTGAATAACGGAGCGGGAGGGGTGAAGCGTTCTCCTTTTGTCCCTCATGTCAGTCAGGGTTGTATTGAATGACGGAGCGGGAGGGGTGAAGCGTTCTCCTTTTCTCCCTCATGTCAGTCAGGGGTGTGTTGAATGACGGAGCGGGAGGGGTGAAGCGTTCTCCTTTTGTCCCTCATGTCAGTCAGGGTTGTATTGAATGACGTAGCGGGAGGGGTGAAGCGTTCTCCATTTGTCCCTCATGTCAGTCAGGGGTGTATTGAATGACGGAGCGGGAGGGGTGAAGCGTTCTCCTTTTGTCCCTCATGTCAGTCAGGGTTGTATTGAATGACGGAGCGGGAGGGGTGAAGCGTTCTCCTTTTGTCCCTCATGTCAGTCAGGGTTGTATTGAATGACGGAGCGGGAGGGGTGAAGCGTTCTCCTTTTGTCCCTCGTCAGTCAGTGTTGTAGTGAATAACGGAGCGGGAGGGGTGAAGCGTTCTCCTTTTCTCCCTCATGTCAGTCAGGGTTGTATTGAATGACGGAGAGGGAGGGGTGAAGCATTCACCTTTTGTCCCTCATGTTAGTCAGGGTTGTATTGAATGACGGAGCGGGGAGGGGGAGGGGTGGAGCGTTCTACTTTTGTCCCTCATGTCAGTCAGGGTTGTATTGAATGATGGAGTGGGAGGGGTGAAGCGTTCTCCTTTTGTCCCTCATGTCAGTAAGGGTTGTATTGAATGATGGAGCGGGAGGGGTGAAGCGTTCTCCTTTTGTCCCTCATGTCAGTCAGGGTTGTATTGAATGACGTAGCGGGAGGGGTGAAGCGTTCTCCTTTTGTCCCTCATGTCAGTCAGGGTTGTATTGAATGACGTAGCGGGAGGGGTGAAGCGTTCTCCTTTTGTCCCTCATGTCAGTCAGGGTTGTATTGAATGACGGAGCGGGAGGGGTGAAGCGTTCTCCTTTTGTCCCTCGTCAGTCAGTGTTGTAGTGAATAACGGAGCGGGAGGGGTGAAGCGTTCTCCTTTTCTCCCTCATGTCAGTCAGGGTTGTATTGAATGACGGAGAGGGAGGGGTGAAGCATTCACCTTTTGTCCCTCATGTTAGTCAGGGTTGTATTGAATGACGGAGCGGGGAGGGGGAGGGGTGGAGCGTTCTACTTTTGTCCCTCATGTCAGTCAGGGTTGTATTGAATGACGGAGTGGGAGGGGTGAAGCGTTCTCCTTTTGTCCCTCATGTCAGTAAGGGTTGTATTGAATGATGGAGCGGGAGGGGTGAAGCGTTCTCCTTTTGTCCCTCATGTCAGTCAGGGTTGTATTGAATGACGTAGCGGGAGGGGTGAAGCGTTCTCCTTTTGTCCCTCATGTCAGTCAGGGTTGTATTGAATGACGGAGCGGGAGAGGTGAAGCGTTCTCCTTTTGTCCCTCATGTCAGTCAGGGTTGTAATGAATGACGGAGCGGGAGGGGTGAAGCGTTCTCCTTTTGTCCCTCGTCAGTCAGTGTTGTAGATAATAACGGAGCGGGAGGGGTGAAGCGTTCTCCTTTTGTCCCTCATGTCAGTCAGGGTTGTATTGAAAGACGGAGCGGGAGGGGTGAAGCGTTCTCCTTTTGTCCCTCGTCAGTCAGTGTTGTAGTGAATAACGGAGCGGGAGGGGTGAAGCGTTCTCCTTTTGTCCCTTATGTCAGTCAGGGTTGTATTGAATGACGGAGCGGGAGGGGTGAAGCGTTCTCCTTTTCTCCCTCATGTCAGTCAGGGGTGTGTTGAATGACGGAGCGGGAGGGGTGAAGCGTTCTCCTTTTGTCCCTCATGTCAGTCAGGGTTGTATTGAATGACGTAGCGGGAGGGGTGAAGCGTTCTCCATTTGTCCCTCATGTCAGTCAGGGGTGTATTGAATGACGGAGCGGGAGGGGTGAAGCGTTCTCCTTTTGTCCCTCATGTCAGTCAGGGTTGTATTGAATGACGGAGCGGGAGGGGTGAAGCGTTCTCCTTTTGTCCCTCATGTCAGTCAGGGTTGTATTGAATGACGGAGCGGGAGGGGTGAAGCGTTCTCCTTTTGTCCCTCGTCAGTCAGTGTTGTAGTGAATAACGGAGCGGGAGGGTTGAAGCGTTCTCCTTTTCTCCCTCATGTCAGTCAGGGTTGTATTGAATGACGGAGAGGGAGGGGTGAAGCATTCACCTTTTGTCCCTCATGTTAGTCAGGGTTGTATTGAATGACGGAGCGGGGAGGGGGAGGGGTGGAGCGTTCTCCTTTTGTCCCTCATGTCAGTCAGGGTTGTATTGAATGATGGAGTGGGAGGGGTGAAGCGTTCTCCTTTTGTCCCTCATGTCAGTAAGGGTTGTATTGAATGATGGAGCGGGAGGGGTGAAGCGTTCTCCTTTTGTCCCTCATGTCAGTCAGGGTTGTATTGAATGACGTAGCGGGAGGGGTGAAGCGTTCTCCATTTGTCCCTCATGTCAGTCAGGGGTGTATTGAATGACGGAGCGGGAGGGGTGAAGCGTTCTCCTTTTGTCCCTCATGTCAGTCAGGGTTGTATTGAATGACGGAGCGGGAGGGGTGAAGCGTTCTCCTTTTGTCCCTCATGTCAGTCAGGGTTGTAATGAATGACGGAGCGGGAGGGGTGAAGCGTTCTCCTTTTGTCCCTCGTCAGTCTGTGTTGTAGTGAATAACGGAGCGGGAGGGGTGAAGCGTTCTCCTTTTCTCCCTCATGTCAGTCAGGGTTGTATTGAATGACGGAGCGGGAGGGGTGAAGCGTTCTCCTTTTCTCCCTCATGTCATTCAGGGTTCTATTGAATGACGGAGCGGGAGTGGTGAATCGTTCTCCTTTTGTCCCTCATGTCAGTCAGGGTTGTATTGAATGACGGAGCGGGAGGGGTGAAGCGTTCTCCTTTTGTCCCTCAAATCAGTCAGGGTTGTATTGAATGACGGAGCGGGGAAGAGGGGTGAATCGTTCTCCTTTTGTCCCTTATGTCAGTCAGGGTTGTATTGAATGACGGAGCGGGAGGGGTGAATCGTTCTCCTTTTGTCCCTCATGTCAGTCAGGGTTGTATTGAATGACGGAGCGGGAGGGGTGAAGCGTTCTGCTTTTGCCCCTCATGTCAGTCAGGGTTGTATTGAATGACGGAGCGGGGGTGGGTAGGGGTGAAGCGTTCTCCTTTTGTCGCTCATGTCAGTCAGGGTTGTATTGAATGACGGAGCGGGAGGGGTGAAGCGTTCTCCTTTTGTCCCTCGTCAGTCAGTGTTGTAGTGAATAACGGAGCGGGAGGGGTGAAGCGTTCTCCTTTTCTCCCTCATGTCAGTCAGGGTTGTGTTGAATGACGGAGCGGGAGGGGTGAAGCGTTCTCCTTTTGTCCCTCGTCAGTCAGTGTTGTAGTGAATAACGGAGCGGGAGGGGTGAAGCGTTCTCCTTTTGTCCCTCATGTCAGTCAGGGTTGTATTGAATGACGGAGCGGGAGGGGTGAAGCGTTCTCCTTTTGTCCCTCGTCAGACAGTGTTGTAGTGAATAACGGAGCGGGAGGGGTGAAGCGTTCTCCTTTTGTCCCTCATGTCAGTCAGGGTTGTATTGAATGACGGAGCGGGAGGGGTGAAGCGTTCTCCTTTTCTCCCTCATGTCAGTCAGGGTTGTGTTGAATGACGGAGCGGGAGGGGTGAAGCGTTCTCCTTTTGTCCCTCGTCAGTCAGTGTTGTAGATAATAACGGAGCGGGAGGGGTGAAGCGTTCTCCTTTTGTCCCTCATGTCAGTCAGGGTTGTATTGAATGACGGAGCGGGAGGGGTGAAGCGTTCTCCTTTTGTCCCTCGTCAGTCAGTGTTGTAGTGAATAACGGAGCGGGAGGGGTGAAGCGTTCTCCTTTTGTCCCTCATGTCAGTCAGGGTGTATTGAATGACGGAGCGGGAGGGGTGAAGCGTTCTCCTTTTCTCCCTCATGTCAGTCAGGGGTGTGTTGAATGACGGAGCGGGAGGGGTGAAGCGTTCTCCTTTTGTCCCTCATGTCAGTCAGGGTTGTATTGAATGACGGAGCGGGAGGGGTGAAGCGTTCTCCTTTTGTCCCTCATGTCAGTCAGGGTTGTATTGAATGACGGAGCGGGAGGGGTGAAGCGTTCTCCATTTGTCCCTCATGTCAGTCAGGGGTGTATTGAATGACGGAGCGGGAGGGGTGAAGCGTTCTCCTTTTGTCCCTCATGTCAGTCAGGGTTGTATTGAATGACGGAGCGGGAGGGGTGAAGCGTTCTCCTTTTGTCCCTCATGTCAGTCAGGGTTGTATTGAATGACGGAGCGGGAGGGGTGAAGCGTTCTCCTTTTGTCCCTCGTCAGTCAGTGTTGTAGTGAATAACGGAGCGGGAGGGGTGAAGCGTTCTCCTTTTCTCCCTCATGTCAGTCAGGGTTGTATTGAATGACGGAGAGGGAGGGGTGAAGCATTCACCTTTTGTCCCTCATGTTAGTCAGGGTTGTATTGAATGACGGAGCGGGGAGGGGGAGGGGTGGAGCGTTCTCCTTTTGTCCCTCATGTCAGTCAGGGTTGTATTGAATGACGTAGCGGGAGGGGTGAAGCGTTCTCCATTTGTCCCTCATGTCAGTCAGGGGTGTATTGAATGACGGAGCGGGAGGGGTGAAGCGTTCTCCTTTTGTCCCTCATGTCAGTCAGGGTTGTATTGAATGACGGAGCGGGAGGGGTGAAGCGTTCTCCTTTTGTCCCTCATGTCAGTCAGGGTTGTATTGAATGACGGAGCGGGAGGGGTGAAGCGTTCTCCTTTTGTCCCTCGTCAGTCAGTGTTGTAGTGAATAACGGAGCGGGAGGGTGTGAAGCGTTCTCCTTTTCTCCCTCATGTCTGTCAGGGTTGTATTGAATGACGGAGAGGGAGGGGTGAAGCATTCACCTTTTGTCCCTCATGTTAGTCAGGGTTGTATTGAATGACGGAGCGGGGAGGGCGAGGGGTGGAGCGTTCTCCTTTTGTCCCTCATGTCAGTCAGGGTTGTATTGAATGATGGAGCGGGAGGGGTGAAGCATTCTCCTTTTGTCCCTCATGTCAGTCAGGGTTGTATTGAATGATGGAGCGGGAGGGGTGAAGCGTTCTCCTTTTGTCCCTCATGTCAGTCAGGGTTGTATTGAATGATGGAGCGGGAGGGGTGAAGCGTTCTCCTTTTGTCCCTCATGTCAGTCAGGGTTGTATTGAATGACGGAGCGGGAGGGGTGAAGCGTTCTCCTTTCGTCCCTCATGTCAGTCAGGGTTGTATTGAATGATGGAGCGGGAGGGGTGAAGCGTTCTGCTTTTGTCCCTCATGTCAGTCAGGGTTGTATTGAATGACGGAGCGGGAGGGGTGAAACGTTCTCCATTTGTCCCTCATGTCAGTCATGGGTGTATTGAATGACGGAGTGGGGGAGGGGGTGAAGCGTTCTCCTTTTGTCCCTCATGTCAGTCAGGGTTGTATTGAATGACGGAGCGGGAGGGGTGAAGCGTTCTCCTTTTGTCCCTCATGTCAGTCAGGGGTGTATTGAATGACGGAGCGTAGCGGGAGGGGTGAAGCGTTCCCCTTTTGTCCCTCATGTCAGTCAGGGTTGTATTGAATGACGGAGCGGGAGGGGTGAAGCGTTCTCCTTTTGTCCCTCATGTCAGTCAGGTTTGTATTGAATGACGGAGCGGGAGGGGTGAAGCGTTCTCCTTTTGTCCCTCATGTCAGTCAGGGTTGTATTGAATGACGGAGCGGGAGGGGTGAAGCGTTCTCCTTTTGTCCCTCATGTCAGTCAGGGTTGTATTGACTGACGGAGCGGGAGGGGTGAAGCGTTCTCCTTCTGTTCATCAGGGATGTTCTTTTTCCCATAATGATAATCCGTTCCAACATTATGAACGACTCCGCCTTCACTTCGTGCAGCCAAGCGCGAGGCTTTCTGCCGGCTCCGCTGTACCCAGCAACATCGGAGCAGCAGGAGCCCACCAGGCCTCTCAAACGCGTCCGTCCATTCAATCTACTCCATGACAAATTCTGTTTTCAGTGACGGATCATCACATCTCCCTCATTCGCCCACCTTCCACCAACTTATCAACTTTCTCTGGGAATCGCTCAATCAAATCATCCGCCTATCGATGGAGAGAATTGCAGAGTTTCAATCCAGAAGCCATGAGGTGAGGTTGACGTGTTAATAACGCCCCCTCCCCCCGTAACTATTTATCATTGTGTGAGATTTTCTCATTTCTGGGAATATCTCGAGATATCCCTGCCTTTCCACACCATAAATTTCACAGAGAGCATCTATCGTTCTCTGAACCTATAAGCAATGCAGATCTGCATTATTCAAATTCAGCGAATTGTCATTCAAACGTATACAGCTACCCCGCCAAGCAAAACCGTGCAGTGCAGGTAAGTCACACACATAACACATAAAATATTACCACAATCAAATTAGCGAACCAGTCAAACCAGACACTCAGACACTGGCTCAGGAATACGAAATGACTTCTGCAAACTGAAAATAAAGCGCTTGGGCAGCTGTCAGGTCTGAAAGTCGAGAAGTCATCTGAAACAGATAGACGACACCCCAGGGTTCTGAAAGAGGGGGCTGAAATGATTGTGGAGGCATTAGTCGTGATCGTTCAATAATCACAACATTCTGGGTTGGCTTCTGCAGAGGGGAACATTGCAAATGCCTCTCCCTGTTTTAGAAGGGATGGAGACAAAAACAGGAAATTATATTCAGAACAAAGGGCTGTTCATTTCAGTCACGCAGGTATCACGTGATGAAAACCACAGATGCAAATTCACCCACAGACAGAAATGAGTAGCATTCCTGGAATAGGGTGGTGACCTGATACAGAACGGGGGATGGAGGGGGAGGGTGAGAGAGATGCTATGCAATGTGTGTGGTTGAATATTCTGCTCCTCTACAAAATCTGTCAAATAGTCACTCGTGCTTCTGTTGCCATTACAATTCCAATGCAAACATCCCTCAGGTTACGTCTACCCTGTCCTGTTCTACTGTTGATTACTGGATGCAGGGGGTTTCACATCAGAGACCCGTGTAATGCATTCAGCTGCTCGGGGGCGGGAATGCGGAGTGTGAAAAACTGAAAGACAGCAGAGGTGAGAGAGGAATGGAAAAAGAGAGTTCGTCATACATCGCAGAAACAGGCACTTTGGCCCACTGAGTACGTGCTGACCATCAAAGACAATCGACACTGATCCTACGCTAATCCCACTTTACTCTTTCCACATTCCCCCAGAGGTAGTTTTCTCTGATCATGCAATCTACTGGTCAGTGTGTGGAGTGAAACCAGGAAACCCTGCTCCAGAGTTACCCCCTGAGTTCCCTTGCATCCCATGATGAAATAAGACAACACAATAGGAGCAAAAGGACCGACTACTGACCCTCAGACCTGGTCCGCCACTCACTGGTTCAGTTGACCCGTCCTCCACCAGTGCGCAGGAACGGAGAAGCCTGTTAAAAGTGATGGATAGAGCACTGTCACCAGGAAATTCTGTATAATTTGTTAGACATTGCAGAACAAAGCAAGCCATGTTGACTATCCCCATCAGTCCCTGCCCATCCAAATACTTTCATATCTGGTTGCTTAGAGAAACTTCCAATAACTTACCCGACACTGATGTCAGGTTCACCGGCTTATAAATTCCTGGTTTATTTTTAAAAAGTTTCTTAATGAACGGAACAGCATCTGATATCCGCCATTTTGTTGTCATCGGACCTGTTGCTAAGTATATTTCAAATGTCTCTGGTTCGGCCCCTGCAATTACTTCCGTAGCATCTCACAAGATCCGAAGGAACAGCTTGTCAGGCACTGGGGATTTATGCACCCTAATTTGCTTAGAGTCAGGTAACCACTTTAACTCTGTAATAGACAATAGACAATAGGTGCAGGAGCAGGCCATTCGGCCCGTGTAGTCAGCACCGCCATTCACTGTGATCATGACTGATCATCCACAATCAGTACCCCTTATACCGTCCCTGATCTCCCCACTTTGCTTCCCTTCTATAGACTCTATATCCGGCTCCCAACTAATACAGATGCAAATTATGCATTTAAGATCTTCCCCATCCTTTTTGGTTCCATGCATCGAAGATCTTCAAGAGGACCAATTTTATCCCTTGCTATCTTTTCGCATTTAATATATCTGTAGAATCCCTTGAGATAGTCCTTCACTTTCTGTGCCAGAGGAACCTCATGGTTTCTTTCAGCTCTCCTGATTTCTTCCTTGAGTGTTCTCCAGCATTTCTTATACTTCTCAAGTGCCTCATTTGTTCCTTCCTGTCCCCCCACCCCCTTGCTATGTACCTCTTCGTCCTTCTTCTTACCCAGGACCTGAATATCTTTCAAAAACCAAGGATTCCTAAAACTGCTATCCTGGCATTTTATTCTGACAGGAACATACATACATTGTACTCTCAAAACTCCACCTTTGAAGGCCTCCCACTTACCAAGCATACCTTTGCTAGAGAACAACTTGTCCCAATCCGCACTTGCCAGATCCTTTCTATACCATCAACATTTATCCAGCTTAAAATCCCAACCTGAGGACCAGATCTCTCCTGCTCCAAAATTATCTTGAAACTAATGGCATTGTGATCAGCAGATACAAAGTGATCCCCTACACAAACTTTTATCTCCTGTCCTGTCGCATTCCGCAAGATCCGATGAAATACTGTACTCTCTCTCTCTCACTTCGACCTCAATGTACGGAATAAGAAAACGCATGTTTCCCCCTTACTCCAAATGAACGCTTTCCTATGTTGAGTGTTCCTATCCCTCTTCAATGTTATGCTAGATCAACCTCAGGCTTTCTTATAGCTCTCCTGATATTTTTCTTGAGTGTTCTCTAGCACCTCTTATACTCCTCAAGCACCTGATTTGTCCCTTCCTGACCCTCCTTGCTTTGACATCTCCCCCTTCTTTTTACCCAGGGCTTGAATATCTCTCAAACACCAAGGATCCCTAAACCTGTTGTATTTGTCTTTTATGCTGACAGGAACATACATACATTCTACTCTCAAAATTCCAGCTTTGAAGGCCTCGCACTTGGCAAGCATAACTTTGCTAGAAAACTGCCCGTCACAGTCCACACTTGCTCGATCTTTTCGGATACCATCAAGGTTTCTTCAAATTAAAATCGCAACCCCAGGGACCTCTGCTTCATAGTTATCTTGAAACGCATAGTACTCTAATCACCATCTGAAAAGTGTTCCTCTACACAAATTCAGTTACCTTCCCTGTCTCATTCCCGATCAGCAGCTGAAGTATTTCACTCTCCTTCATTTAGACCTCTTCTTCTTCGGAAGATGAAAACTTTCCTGAACACATTTGACAAATGTGTTCTATCCTTTCATCTAATCCTTTCAGAGTATTTGCATCCCAGGTCAATATGTGATAAGTTCCAATCAACTCTCATCACAACCTTATGTTTCTTGCAACCGTCTGCCTTCTCTACAATTTTTCTCCTCTAGATCCAGCTGAATATTGAGTGGTTTGTAATATTATGTCATTAATGTGGTCACCCATTTCTTATCCCTTAGTTCCACCCATACAGCTTCAGTAGTCGAGTTTTCCAGCCTGTCCTGTTGAAACACTGCCGTGACATTTTCCAACTCATAATGTTCTGACTCTCTCTCTAATCCACCGTGCTCTGTCATGTCTAAAACAATAGATCCCTGGAACACTGAAGAGCCAGTCCTGCCCCTCGTGTAACCATGTCACAGTAATGGCTACAGTGTCATAATTTCATGTGCTGATACATACCCTGTGTTTTTCTGCCTCTCTTAATAATGATTGTATTTAAATATACACAACCCAGAATATTAGACCCACCATGTTCTGCCTCTGGATTCCACATATCTACAAAAGTTTATCAAAAAGTTAAGTCACATGCAGAATCTTTGTAAACTTCCAGGACAGTGAAATTATGTGTCATTACTATCAAGTTGATATTCAGTTAAATTACTGTCAGTTGTTGAAAGTTATGGTCAAATGAGGTGCTGGAGGAGTATAAGAAACGTTAGAAAATACTGAGCAGGGAAATCATGAGAGCCAAAATAGGACATGAGGTTGCTCTGTCAGACTAGTTAAAGAGAATGTCAATAGCTTCTACAGATATCCTAAGTTTAAAATATAGCAAGAGACAAAATTGGTCTTCTTGAAGATCAGCATGGTAGCTTACAAATGGAGTCAGACACAACCAGGCTCTATAGAACAGAAGCAAAAGAGTAGTGAGGATATGGACTATGTCTAGAATACAGAGGAGGGAGTTTTTGATGTTTTGAGGGAAATTAGAAGGTCTAAATACCGAAGACCTGACAAGATGTCCCCTCAGCCTTTGTGGGCGGCCAGTGGACAAATTTCGGGGACACATTTAAAGAGATTTCAAACATCCCTAGCTAAAGGTGAAATGCCAGAGGACTGGAGGATAGCTAATGTTGTTCTGTTTGTTCAAGAAAGACTCTAACAATAAGCCAGGAAATTGCAGGCTGGTGAGTCTGACATTAATAGTGGGTGAATTATTAGAAGGTTTTGCAAAGGGCATTATATATATATATCTATTTGGATACCGAGGACTGATGAGAAACACTCAACAAGGCTTTGTGCATGGCAGGTCAAGTTCAAACAAACTTACAGTATTGACCCATTGCCAACCTGACCGGGGTGTTATCCTGTATCCACTCCCCCTGTGATGACTGCTGCCCATTACAGATGATCGACAACTTCCACTCCACAATACTGACCCATTACAGACCTGGCAACTGTAAACCTGCGACTATTTGCTCTGTAACATCTGTGTCCATTCCTGTCCCTCTGCTCAATACTGTCCAATGACTGAAACCGTGTTTATTAGAGGTGGCTCACTGACTGGGAACAATAGTCTCTTCATTACAGAGCCTCAGGCTAGATGATGTTTGCTTGCTTTGCATACTTTTTCAAAAAAAACATCAACTGTTCCACTGCCCCGCGCTGGCTTCATTGCTTCGAGAAGCTGGTGCGGAAAGGAGTCGTTGGCCTGTCGCTGCGTCTGACACCACTCACAGCAGAGAGTGAGGAGGTTGTAGGTGGTCCCATCTCCCTCCAATTCACACAGCAACACCTCATCGGGAGTCACACGTGAGTAGACATCCCCAAAATTTATCGTACCTGGAAAATTGTCTTGTGCCCTGTGTTTCTGTGTGTGTGCAGAGAGAGAAGTGGAGGCCGGGAGGAAGGGGGGAGAAAGCGTGGGGGAGGGGAGAGAGAGAGAGAGAGAGAGAGAGAGAGAGAGAGAGAGAGAGAGAGAGAGATGTGTAGGTCGGCTCCCAGTGAGGGGGAGGAGGAGGTATCACGTCTTTTTGTGGGGTTTCAGTGATGGATGATTTTATCTCAGCCTGTGGCGTCTCAGTGAGGGAAAGAAGAAGATCCCACCTCTGTCTGTGAGGTCTCTCTGAGGGAGTGATGTATCTATCCCACTGTAGATGAATATCCCTTTCGATCCTTAGTTCCCATTTACACCTTGTCCTCAGCCCCAGTGTGTCATTTCTCACTGAGTTAATTCCAATCTTTCATTTCCAGAATGTCACCGGCTGAACTGAGGGTTGTGCTGCTGATCCTGGGTTTTCTGGGTGAGTAATGTCTTGTAGGGACAAACTGCGTGCTGTGTACAGTAAGAGGAAGTAGATGTTATTTATTGTTTCTGCAGATGAGCAGAGACAGCCTGTATTTAAAGGGATAAAAGTACTTAAATGACCTCGGGAACACTATGAACCCAATTTGACTCCGGGACACACAGCATTAGAGCTGGTGATCAGAAACGTCCAGATACCCGGTTTGGTAAAACAACAGTAGGGAGTGGAGGGGGATGGGGAGGCAGAGAGGTTTCAGCAGAGAATCTCAGGCTTGAAGACTGAGGAGAAGGCACGGCTGGAAATGCAGTGATTACACTCCGAGAGGCTGGGACTGGAGGGAGTCCAGAGGCTGGAAGAGTTTACACTGGGAGGAAGTGGTGAGGCTATGTTGGGATATGAAAGCAAAGTTGGGTTGGATGTTACTGAACCAGATTAGTGAATCGTGTTCGGTGAAGGGGTTCGGGACAATTTCAGGTACATCCAGCAGAGTTTGTGGAGAGCAGAGTGCAGGAGTGGGAGGTGGCTGACTGTGTGAACGAGAGACGGACTGGGTCAGGGGCAGAGCTGGTTGACGTTACCGAGGCGAGCATCAACGTGGGGCAGAGGTGCCTTTTAAATGTCATTATCGTACCTGCCTCAATGACTTCCAGTGGCAGCTCATTCTGCATACGTACTACCCTCTGTGGGTTTCCTCTGGGTGATCCTGTTTCCTCCCACAGCCCAAAGATGTACTGGTTAGTCAGTTAATTGGTCTTTATAAATTGACCTGTGAGTAGCAACAAACACAAAATGCTGGAGGAACTCGGCGACCAGGCAGCATCTATGGAAAAGAGTAAACAGTCAATGTTTCCGGCCAAGTCCCTTCATCAGGTCTGGAAAGCAAGAGAAGAAGTCCATTTCCCCCCAGTCCTTTCGTTCCAGTCTTGATAAATGGTCTCCGCCTGAAATGTTGACTGTTTATACACATGAAGTTTGCATCCTTGAGGTGTGCTGGTGTTGATTGCCAGTGAGCAGGTAATGTTATTTTCCATCTGCACTGACTGAGGTCTCCTGATGAAGAAGTCAAGGATCCAGTGACAGAGGGAGGTTTTGGAGGTTGTTGATTGGTACTGAGGCTGTGATGGTGTTGATCACTGAGCTGTAATCAATAAACAGCAGCCTGACAGAAGTATCGCTGTTGTCCAGGTGATCCAAGGCCGAGTGTAGAACCAGTG
This sequence comes from Hypanus sabinus, assembly GCF_030144855.1. NCBI lineage: Eukaryota > Metazoa > Chordata > Chondrichthyes > Myliobatiformes > Dasyatidae > Hypanus > Hypanus sabinus. The sequence goes on from NW_026779441.1 coordinate 165,582, forward strand.
AGATTGTATCCACTGTAGACCTATTGTGATGACAGGCAAATTGCAGCAGGTCCAGGGCCTCGCTTAGGCTGGAGTTGATTCTGGCCATGACTAACCTCTCAAGGTACTTCATCGCAGTAGATGTGAGTGCAACTGGACGGTCGTTCTTCAAATTACAAAGAAAAAAATTCATCAAGTACTTAGTGTGCCTTGTAAAAATATTCAGCCCCAACCTTTTGATCACATATGTGAATATTACAACCAGGGATTTTGATCAATTTAACTGAGAATTTTTATTTGTGAATCACATGCTCCCTTTTTTCACAGTAGAACCCAAACAACAGGGAAAGTTGTAAAGTATGAAAAACTAAAAATTCTAAAACTGAAATGTCAGCAGTTCAAAAGCATTCATTCCCCTTTGCTCAGTGCTCAGTTGAACCACCTCTCACAACTATTACAGCCAGTAGTCTTTTTAGATAAGTCTCTGTTAACTGTGACAATGTGACGGAGCAACGTTTGTCCATTCCTCCTTGCAAATTTTCTCAAGCTGTGCCAGGTTAGTTGGGAGTGCTGGTGGACAGCAATCTTGACGTCTTGCCAGAGATGTTTGATCGGGTTAAGGTCAGGACTCTGACTGGGCCACTCAGGGACATCAATTGTCTTCATTTGAAGCCACTCCATGGTTTCTCAGGCAGTGTGATTTGGCTTGTTGTCCTGCTGAGTAACTTGTAAAAATCTTCAGCCCCCAACACTTTGATTACGTATGTGAATATTATAAACAGGGATTTTGATCAATGTAACGGAGCATTTAACAGCAATCTTGACGTCTTGCCAGAGATGTTTGATCGGGTTAAGGTCAGGACTCTGACTGGGCCACTCAGGGACACCAATTGTCTTCATTTGAAGCCACTCCATGGTTTCTCAGACAGTGTTGTTGTTTGGCTGAAAGATGAACTTCTTCCAGTTTAAGCTTTCTAGCAGAGGCTAGCAAGTTTATATCCAGGATCTCTCTGTATTTATCAGCATTTATCTTCCCATCAATCCTGACCAGATTTCTGGTCTCTGCACTTTTTCCAGAAATACTTGTTTTGTGGAAGGCTTTGAAGATTGTGGAGCCATGAACTTCATCTCCAGTTGCAGCCACTGACTCCTGCAGCTCACTCAGAGTGACTGTTGTTGTCACAGTCGCCTCTCTTACAAGTGCCAATCTTCTCCGGTGACTAAGTGTAGAGAGATCGCCTGACCTGGGCAGTGTGGCTGTGGTTTCGTATTTTTCCACTGATTCACAGTGGACTACACTAAGTTCTGAGGAATGTTCAGAGCCTTTGAGATGGTCTTGTACCCTTCCCAGATTTGTGCTTTGATATTATCACTTGTCTTGAATGCTCTTTAGTCTTCATTTTGGTGTGGTCTGTTGAAAATCTACCATACTGTTGGCCCTTACTGGGAGAGGGGTATTTGTTCAAATGAAACTCCAATTTTCTACATCAGCAAATTGGGTAAGTTAGTGAGTAATATGCAGTATAGCACCTGAGGAAAGTTAGCATAGTAATTGCAAAGGGCATGAGTACTTTTTCAGCCTCACAATTTTGTTTTTTTTTAAATTTTCAGCAAATTGTTGACAGACCTTGAAATTCTCTTTTGAATTGACATGATGCTCACTCTTTAATAGATTAGCTCAAAACATCCTGCTTCGATATATTTTAAATTTAGAAACTGAGAGTAAAATATGAAAATAGTTGTGGGGACTGAATACTTTTTCAAGGCATTGTGTATGGACACTGTGACGACATCTGATCCAGTTGGGACTGTTATTTAAAAAAAAGAGAGCGCGGGAAAGCGTGTGTGCTATTTCAGCGAGAGGGAGAGAGAGAGAGAGAGAGAGAGAGAGCAACAAAACACCCGTGAGTTGCCTCGGAAACGGCAAGGCGGAGCTAAATGATGGACAGCTGGTGTTCAGCAGTTGTGGAACTTATACAAGGTCGACTGGCTTTGCAATTAGATATGCCAGAGACAAGGAAGACACTGACACTGGTTAAATTTTGTGTGCCCACGACAAAGGTGGGGTTTTTGCTCACAGTGGGAACAAAGTGGTGACTGATGGGAAGCTATCGGTGTGTTTAACCCTGGCCTGTGTTGGTAGCTTTACCGTGGAAAACCGGCGTTCTCGTTTGCGTGGTCACAGTCGGTGACTTTAATAAGTTTCGGGAGCAGGAGGACGACATGGAAGATTCGACGGCATCGGCGCTGGGAAAACAAAACATCACTCTCTCCCTTCAACCTACTCAATTCAATATCCAGATCTGAACTGACTTCATACCTATACCACCGTAAGACTGTATTATTCCACCAGACAAGCTTGAAGAAGTTTGGGGAAATGTACTAACTCGCTTATAATTGCATACACTCTGCCAACCTCTTTGCCTTTCCTTGTTTTATTTACTTTATCATGTTGTTACTAATAAAATAGAGTTTGTAACAGAAGACTCAGACTTCAAGTGTGTCCATTTCCGCTGGTCCTTTTTACGTTACGGGGTACATAACAACACCAAGAGGAAAGTGAGACAGGGAGTAAACCTGGGTTGGAGGGAAGTAGGGAGAGACAGTGGAGATAGTTCGAAAGTGACCAAGGGAGACGGAGTAGGGGGAAGTGAGGTAAAGAGGCACAGAGGAGAGAGGAAAGTAGGGAGAGAATAATGATAAAGGAAGGTAGGGAGAGACCAAGGCAGAGGGTGGTAGGGAGAAACAAGGAGAAAAAGAGTTAGGGAGAGAACGAGGGGTGAATGAGATGAGGAGAAGCCTAGTAGAGAGGGAGTTCAGGTGATGAGATGAGCGATAAGCGAAATGGGAAGAGGCCGAAGGGAGCAGAAAAAACTGAAGGGAGACGGAGTCAGTGAGAGTCAGAGGAGAGGGGGAGGTAGTGAGAGCCCAGGGAAGAGGGAGGCAGTGAGAGTCTGAGGATCGAGGGAGGCGAGACGGCGCTGGTCCGCGGGGAGAGGGTGAGGCGTCACGTGTCTGAGGGTCGAGGGCGAGGCGGAGAGGGTCTGAGGGAGAGGGCAATACGACGAGAGTCCGAGGGGAAAGAGCGAAGAGACGGGAGTCCGAGAGAAGAGCCGAGGCGGCGAGAGAAGGGCCATCAACGGCAGAGGGAGGTAGGGAAGGACTTTGGTTAGTGAGAGACCGAAGGATTGGGATGTACGCAGAGACTAAAGGGATAAGGAGGTTTGGAAATCCGCAGGGGAGAAGCAGATAGCGAGACTGAAGGGATAGGATGTAGGGAGAGACTGAGAGCAAGATTGGAAGAAGTCGAGGGGTGAAGAAATAAGTGAGGCGAGGGTGAGGTTGTGTTGTCCGAGTGTAGGTGGAGATAGAGAGCAGGAGACCAAGGGGGAGGAAGTGATCTACGGTAGATGGAGTTAAGGCGGTGAGGGAAAAGGTAGGAGGAGACAGAGAGGTAAGGAAGAGATCGAGGTGTGAGGGACGTATTAGAGATTGAGGGGAGAGGGAGTTCGTGAAAGTCAGTGGGGAGACAGAGGTAAAGAGAGACCATGGAGGGAGGGAGGGAGGGAGGGAGAGAATTGAATTGTCATCCTGGCCAGCCTTTCCTCAAAGGCCACACCTGGTTAATTTCCTCCGGATCCTTTCCAGCGCAATTGCGAACTTCCCATAGTGTGGTGATGAGAACTGTGCTCAACACTCAGTTCTAGCCTAAGTCAGGGATTTATGAAGTGGCGCTATGGCTTCCTTACTCTTATGATCTTTGCCCTGGATAATGAAGTCACAGACCCCGTATGTGTTCTTTATCTACCTGTACTGCTCCTTTCAGGTTCCTGAGGCATGTACACCACAGTCCCTCTGTCCTTCAGTACTTCCGAGAGATTTACCATTTATCCTCCCACAAGGCATCACCTCAGAAATCTAAAACTTTGATTTCATCTGTCTTTGCTCTTCTTTATTCATCAGAACTGTTTTATAGTTGAAGAATACTACTATTGACTATACCACAAATTTTCGTAATTGTTAACTATACCTGCTATATTCACATCCAGACAGTTTCTAAACAATAGGGACCCTGGCAATAAACTATGCAAACCATGACTGGTCACAGGCTCCCAGTGGCACAGACACAACGCTTGGCCATTCACCCTCTGTCTCCTATCATCAAACAAATTACAGATCCAGTTTCCCAAATCTATGGGAATCAAATTTCAACCATCGTTATTCAATGTATTGAATCAGGGGACAGTGGAGGGAGGCAATTTCACAATATTTGAGAAGTAGTTGGATGAGCACTTGAAACACCAGGTATGGAGTGTTACATACTAGTAACTGGGTTTTATATAGATTTCTGCCTAATGTCTGGGGTAGATATGGTGGGACTTCACATACATGAAGAGTAGAAATCTTCATGATATGTCTGCGTCCGAAGGGGCGATGTGGGATTTATAGTAATTGGTAATAAATAGTATGCACATCAGGACGGTCAATATAACAGAAATACAGTTGTATCAGTGTAAATTAATCAGTCTGATGGCCTGGCGGAAGAAGCTGTTGGTCCTGGCTTTTATGTTGTGGTTCCGTTTCCCGGATGGTAGCAGCTGGAACAGTTTGTGGTTGGGGTGACTCGGGTCCCCAATGATCCTTTGGGCCCTTTTTATACACCTGTCACTGTAATTGTCCTGAATAGTGGGAAGTTCACATCTACTGGTGCACTGGGCTGTCCGCACCACTTGCTGCAGAGTCCTGCGATTGAGGGAAGTACAGTTCCCGTACCAGGCAGTGATGCAGCCGGTCACGATGCTCTCAATTGCGCCCCTGTAGATAGTTCTTAGGATTTGTGGGCTCACACCAAACTTCCTCAACCGTCTGAGGTGGAAGAGGTGCTTAGCTACTGCCCATGTCAGTTACAAACACGAGAAATTCTGCAAATGGTGAAAATCTACAGAAAAAGCTGAGATAATCAGCAGGTCAGGCAGCATCCATGGTGAGGAATGAACAGTGGACGTTTTGTGCTGAGACCCTTCATTAGGATTGGAAAGGATGGGGGAAGAAATCGAAATAAGAAGGTGGGGAGAAGAGAAGCAACACAGGCTGTGAGGTGATAGGTTGCGCCAGGCGAGAGGGAAGGTAAGTGGGTGGGAGGGTGAATTGAGAAGCTGGGAGGTGATAGGTGGAAAAGTTAAAGGGCTGAAGAGACCCGAAATGTCTACTCTTTATTTCTCTCCAGTGATGCTGCCTGACCTGCTGAGCTCCCCAGTATCTTGTGTGTCAGATACACAGCCCAGTGCCGAATGTTCTTTCAGAGATCTATCCCACTCCCTAATTTATGCTTTGGGTTTTATTCGATTCCTGTCTACAAAACACTCAATTCCCTGGAGGACCCACCTTCCCAGGAAATCTCCCCGTACCCATAGTGATCGCATGCTCCATCTCTGCATGATGGTAACCCCAGAAGAGGGACAGGCATTCAGCTCGGGCAGAGCCCTTGACTGCCTGGACCCACGAATGGCCATCTCGGCCAGGTCCAGGAACAAGCCCACCAGTAGATTCTCTGAGTGACCCGACCCCCTCCGTACTGGGTGACCATATATCAGGAGCACAGGGCTGAAGTACAACCAAAACGTGAGCAGCAGCCCCTTCAGATCCTCAAACAGGGGCTGCAACCTCTCACACTTCATATAAACATTGTACACTGACTCCTCCCGGCCTCACCAAGGACAGGTGAACCGGGTGTCTGTGAAACGGCTCAAATATCTATTGCACGGCACAGCGGAAAAGTTCACTCAACTTCACTCGCCCCGTCATTGAAATGTTCCTGCAACCTATGGACTCACTTTCAAGGACTCTTCATCTCATGATCTTGATATTTATTGTTATTTATTTATCATTATTATTTCTTCGTTTGTATTTGCACAGTTTGTTGTCTTCTGCACTCTGGTTGAATGGCCTAACTGGTCGGTCTTTCATTGATTCTGTTGTGGTTATTATTCTATAGATTTATTGAGTATGCCCACAAGAAAATGATTCTCAGGGTTGTATATCTATACTTTGATAATAAATTTACTCCGAACTTTGAAATGCACCTTATGCTGAATGTCAGTCTTCGACAATATTTATTATAATTTGTTGTACTTCCGGTAAGATGGCGATAGTTTAGTCGCTTAAAACTAATGCGGCGTTTCATTTCTTACCACCTCACTCTTGATCTCCTTTTATTTACTCGTTTGCTATTTTTCTTTTCTTTTTGCTTTCTACCTGCCTGCGGATACACCTTTCCTACCATGGCCGCAAAGTTCCCTAAATCTGGGGGAAAAAGAATTCTCTATGACTGCGACTGTCTCTGCTTCCTCTGCCGAGATTGTCTCCTTTTTGGAACAGCGTCGACAAGAGATTGTATCTGAACTTAAGTCTGAATATAAGTCATCTTTCAAGTTCGTTTGGAGTCATAATTGGATCAGATTAACGCCAAAGTGCAGGATCATGCCGAGTGTCTATCTCATCTCGAGTTAACTTCCAGTTTTTGAGTTGTTAGTTAAGCGGAGCTTATGACAATATAATGCAACTGGAACTTGGTTTTCGGGGTGTTTTTTTTTTCATAGAGCTCGCTGCTTATTTTTTGGTAGCTATCTTGTTTTGGGATTTGAGGTGGGTTCTCTAGTGCCATTGAATGGTTAGGTATTCTTTGTTATTCAGTATATTTTCTTGTCCTGATTCTCTTGACTTACACTTTCATCCCAGAGCTGTTATCTGAATGTTTGATCTTGTTTATGCATACTACCCTTTATATTTTTTTAAATGACAATGTTACGCCAGTTGAATTTTATAAGCTGGAATGTAAAGTGATTGAACAATCCTATTAAAAGAAGGAAGTTATTTTCACATCTTCAGCAGCTCAAAGCTGTAATTGGTTTTTTGCAAGAAACTCATATGCAAAGCTTTGATAATTCTCGTCTTATGTCGAGGTGGGTGGGTCAGCACTTCCATTCCTTCTTCCCGGCTAAAACCAGGGGGGTATCTATACTCATTAATCAAAACTTTCCCTTTGAGCTCCACAACAAAGTATCTGATACAAATATTCGTTTTATTATTGCCTCTGGGACGTTGTATAATACTAGGTTAGAATCGGCTAACCTGTATGCTCCCAATTTGGATGATGTGAAATTTTTGATAGTTTTTCTTCTCTTTATTGCCTGATTCGAGTTTATATTCTCTTATATTGGGTGGCGACTTTAATTGTTGTTTAGATCCAGTTTTGGATCGATCGTCCTCTGTTCCTAGACTACCTAGTAAATCTGCTTTATCTATACATTCATTTCTTTCTAACTATGGTATTTCTGATGTGTGGCATTTTTTCCATCCTACAGAGAGAGATTATTCTCTTTTTCACATGTCCATCATACTTTTACTAGAACTGATTATTTTTAATGGATTACCAGTTAATTCCATCTGTTTACTCTTGTGATTACCAGAGTATATTGGTTTCGGGTCATGCTCCATTTACCCTGTCTATAAATTTTACCGGTTTTCCTCAAATGAATAAGCATTGGCGTTTTAATCCGATCTTGTATCGGATATTGATTTTGCAAAATTTATAAAGGACCAGATAACTGTTTTTTCTTAAACACTAATACATCACCTGATATCTCATCCCAGGTTGTCTGGGATGCCATGAAAGCATATTTGAGGGGTCAAATAGTTTCATATACTGTGAATCTGAAAACAAAGACCAATTTGGAGTAATTAGATTTTATCAGTCAGATCAAAGCCACAGACTAAAAAATCCCGAATTGTACAAGAAGCGAGTGGAACTTCAAACTAAGTTTGACCTTATTTCCACTCAACCAGTTGGACGTCAGTTTCTTGAAAGTAAGAGCCGATTTTATATTTATGGTAATAAATCCGGCAAGTGTATAGTCAACCAATTAAGACACTCCAAAGCTAAACAACAAATTACAAAACATTCGAATGGGAAATGGGAATATTACTAGAATTATTCTTTAATCAATGACGCATTTAAAATTATTATTCTCGACTTTATACCTCTGAATATTTAAATGATAATATCTCTGTTGAGTATTTTGAAATAGTTCAAATAGTCCTTTGCTCGCCTCTGATTTTAAAACAAAACGCAATGAGCCGTTATCACTAGAGGAAATACCCTCTGCCATTTCTGCACTGCCGTCTGGTAAATCTCCTAGATCTGACGGGTTTTCAGCAGAATTTTATAAACCATTTACCTCACTACTTTCATTTCACTTATTTCTTTGTTCTTTCTGATCCATTTAAACATGTATGGGGGTTTCAGTGCCAGTAACTGCGGTGTTAATTGTTCAGGCTAACAAAATGGCTTCTCTGTAATGTTCTTTAATGCTGTAATAGGTTTCCATAGCTGAAATGTTTGGGTTTTCACTGCAGATAAGGGGGAAAACTAACCAATGGATAATTGTTATGCTATCTTGTATCTGCGAGCTGCGCGGGAGTTCACGGTCTTTTTTCGGGAGCAGAACGAGGAGGATGACGTGTGAGGAGTGGACAGCGGTTCCAGGGCAGTGGATACTGGACGTCGGAGGTTCGGACGGTGGCCGAAGGCTCGGAAGGTCATTGTGGATGGAACCGGAGGCGTGAGCTCCAACGTATTAAAATATTATGTGCACCAACTGATAAACTTACTGATTTGGCGCCTTTAGGTTATCTGTTTCTACTAACCCATCACTAAGAAAAAACTATAAAGTTACAGTTATTTACTCACCTTTGGTGTATTGTATGATATTTGTGTTGCGAGCATGTACTGGGGGAACATTACACAGTTTTTACACCGAGGAATTGCACTATTGGCGGGGCGACGGCTGTTCACCCTAGGCGAACGGGGGCACAGATGCTACACATGGTAAATTGCCAGCATCATTTTACGAGGCATGTATCATTCTTTTAAAAAGGTAGAGATCCAACTGAGTGTTCTTCTTATATTACGATTTCTTTGTTAAATATTGATGTTAAAATTTTGGATCGTAGATTGGAGAACATGTACCTTCTAATATTTCTGCAGATCTAACCGATTTTATTAACAATAGTCTTCCCCTTTTTTAATATACGGCGCCTGTTTAATATCTTATATTCACCCTCAATTGGGACTCCTGAATGTGTCACTTCTCTTGATGCAGAGAAAGCGTTCGATCATGTGGAGTGGAATTACCATTTTGTGGTTATAGAAAAAATGATTTTGGACAAAGTTTTATTTCATGGGTTAAATTTATTCATATTCCACCACTTTTGTTTTGACTGACTCTCAGCAATCCCAGTCTTTTAGTCTTAACCGTGGCACCCGACAAGGATTTTTGATTTAGCCATAGAGCCACTGGCGATTGCATTTCGAAGCTGTCCTGAATTGACGGGGATTTGGAGGAGAGGTGTTGAGCATAAAGTTTCTCTTTATGCCGACAATCTTTTATTTTTATATCAAATTCGTCTACTTCCTTACCCCCAATGTTTTTACTTCTTAATCAATTAAGCCAGCTTTCCAGTTACAAATTTAATTTACACAAGAGTGAACTCTTCCCAATTAATAGAGAAGCACAAACATTAGTATTTCATGACCTCCATTTCAAAGTAGTTAATAATCAATTTACTTATCTTGGTATTACAGTAACAAGTAACTTCAAGAATACTTTTCAAGGAAGTTTTGCTAATGTTTAAAATTCTACAAAACAGAGTTTGATATAATGGTCACCCATATCCATGGCTCTGGTAGGTCGAATTAATGTTATTAAAATGTATATCCTTACTAAATTTTATATTTATTTCAGTCTTTACCAATTTTTATTTCTAAATCTTTCTTTTTTTCATTCATGAAATTCTATTATTTTGCCCTATCTATAACGGCAAATGTTCTAGACTTAATAAAGCTGACCTTCAAAAATCTAAAAAGGAAGAATGTATGGCTTTTCCCAACTGCCGTATATATCATTGGGTAGCCAATATTCGTTGTCTTTCTTTTTTGTCCTTCTTTCATAATCAGTCTGAGTGTCCAAAATGGGTGGCAAAAGAGTTGAACTCTACTAAGGATCTCTCTATTTCTGGACTTCTTGTCACTTGCCCAGACTAATTGTTAATCCTCTTATTAGACATACTCTGAGAATATGGGTTCAGTTTAGAAAATAAAATGACCTTCACGGTGTCTCTCTCTCTCTCGCCCTAGCTTACACAATCATCTTCTCTTACCTTCTATGCAAGACTCAACATTTCATGATTGGTATAGAAAGGGCATTAGGCGCTTTGAAGATCTTTTCATAACTAATTGTTTTCCAACTTTTCAACAACTATCTGTAAAGTTTAACCTACTTAATACTCATTTCTTTAGATGCCTACAAATCAGACGTTTCATTAACTATTACCCAATTTTCCTGAGATTCCTGAGTAAAACGTTGTGGACCTGTTTCTTTGTATTAATCCATTGGGTATAGGTTTCATATGTACTATTTGTGATAAGTTTGTGACCTTGAGGCGTGCTCCCTTTGATAAAATTAGAACCGCTTGGGAGCATGATTTAAATATTTCTTTATCTGATGCAGTTTGGGATTCAATTCTTAAGTCAGTTAATTCAAGCTCTTTATATGCTCACTAGTGTCTTTTACAGTTTAAGGTTGTACATAGGGCTCATATGTCTAAAACTAAACTGTCGCAGTTTTGTCCTGACATTAGTCCTGTTTGCAACAAGTGTAATGGTGGTGAGGCTTCTCTTATTCATATGTACTGAGCTTGTCCTACTCCAGAGAAATTCTGGAGCGAAGTCTCTTTATCTTCATCCCATATTCTTATCTGCCACTTAGAACCTAACCTTCTGATTGCCCTTTTTGGTACCTTGGGTGAGGCAGACATGCATTTGTGTCCAATGAAACATCAAGCGCCATCGTTTGCCTCTCCTTTGGCTAGACGCTTAGTTCTGCTCAGGTGGAGAGATATTGTCCCATCCACTCATGCACAATGGCTTAGTGATATAATGTCCTGTTTAGACCTTGAAAAAAATCATTATTCACTTCTCAATTCGGACATAAAGTCTCATAAGGTATGGGGACCTTTTCTTGAATACTTTCATAACTTCATTCTTTTCTTCTATACCATGATCCATATTTTCAGCGTTTTTCTATGTTTTATGGTTCCTATGATGAGAATTACATTATAGTTTTGGTAGTAGGAATTTTTATTGATATTTACAGCTCTGTGGGGTCGAACGTTCCGATTAGTTTTTATTTTACATATTGTAATGGTTGGCCTGGAGTTTTGCACTGGGAAGGTGGGGAGGATACTAACTTTATATGATTTTAATTTGGGTGCTGTTCCCTTATTGCTATGCATTTAGAAATGCATAAAATTAATTTAAAATTTGTTAATTTATTTGTTATAATATTACTTGACGTGTTGCTGTGAGTTATTTGTACTGTGTTGTACTGTGTTCTGCACATTGCTCCGGAGGAACACTGCTTCGTTTGGCAGAAGATGCGTATACAACTGAATGACGATAACCTTGAACTTCAGGGACCATTTAATCAGTGACAGTAGATTTTATTTATTGTCTATGTCGAAGAGCAAGACGAACATATCTCTTCACTACAATTAACGAAAAAGAAGACAATAGATCACAGGAAAGTTACTAATCGAAGTTTGGCATGTTGAGGGCAAGATCCTTAACAGTGTTGCTGAGCAGAGAGATCTTGGAAGCCAAGTTCAGAAGCCCGTGAAAGTAACTACATAGTTCGATGAGGTGGTTAAGAAGGCTTATGGAATGTTGATTTTGTTAGTCAAGGCATTGAGTTCAAAAGTCAGGAGGTTATACTTCAACTTTGTAAAACTCTGGTTAAGCCACATCTGGAGTTAACATACATTCTGGTCACCCCGCGGGAGCACCGGAGTCTGAGGGGAGATCTGATAGAAGTTTATAACATCGGAGAGGCAGAGATAGAGTGGACAGAGAGTGTTTCTTTCCCAGGCATTGAAGGTGAGAGGGGGTATATTCAAGAGTGATGTGAAGGGTAAGATTTTTTTCCTAAAAGAGTGGTGGATGCATGAATGTGCTGCCTGGTATGGTGGTAGGTGCAAATACATTTGAGTCTTTTAAGAGACGTTTAGATAGGCACATGAATATGAGGAAGGTGGAGGGATGGGTACATTGTGTAGGTAGGATGGAAAAGTCCAAAGTAAAGTCAAAGTAATTTTTATTATCAGAGTAGATATATTTCACCACAAACAACCCTGAGATTCATTTTCCTGCGGGCATATAGAAAATAAATATGTCGTATATAAAGAGAGTAAAATAGTAAGGTAATGTTCATGGGTTCACCGTTCAGAAATGTGATGGCGGACGAGACGAAGCTGATCCTGAAATGTTGAGTGTATGTCTTCAGGCTCCTGTCCCTCCTCTCTGATGGTGGTAATAGGAAGAGGGCATGTCCTGGGTGGTGGGGTCCTGACTGATGGATACTGTCTTAGTTAATTTCTATTGCACATTTGTTGCTTGTCAGTCTTTGTTTGTGTCTAGTTTTCATTGATTCTATAGTATTTCTTTGTTCCACTGTGAATGCCGGGAAGAAACTGAATCTCGGGGTATTATATAGTATTATATAGCAACACACACACACACACACACACACACACAATGCTGGGGAAACTCAGCAGATCAGGCAGCATCAATGTAAATGAATAATTATTTGATAATTTGGGCCAAGATCACTCTTTAGGACTGAGAGGGTAGGGGGAAGATGCCAGAACAAAGGTTGGGGGGGGGCAGAGTGGTTAGCTGGAAGGTGACAGGTGAAGCCAGGTGGGTGGGAAGGTCAAGGACTGGAGAAGAAAGAAACGGATAGGAGAAGAGAGCGAATTCAATTGGAGAAACTGAAGGAGGAGGGGACCCGGAGGAAGTTTCAAGCAGGTGAGAATTAAAAGATCAGAATGGGAATATAGGAAGGGAGTGGAGTAAATTTTGTTCACCGGAAAATGAAATCGATATACCATCAGGTTGGAGGGCACCCAGATGGAATATGAGGTGTTGCTCCTCCTCTTTGAGGGTGGCCTGTTCTCAGGATGTGGTTTCCATTCCAGGGTATCAGAGATGTCCTCCTGCTTTAAAGAATGGGGTTTCCCTCCCTCTACTATTGATGTTTCCTTGACCTTTATCTCCTCGTTCCCTTACATATGCCCTCATTCTATCTTCCCGAGTCCCTCGTCCTCACCTATCACCACTTCAGCCTTCGCATGCAACACATTATCCTCCACAAATTCCTCAATCTCCAAAGTGACCCGACGGCTAAACATATCCTTTCCTCCCCCTGCCCAGTACTGTCTGCAGGAATCGCTCTCTCTACAATTCCCTTGTCCATGTGTTCCTCCCCACTAAACTCCCTCCAGGCACTTATCCCTGCCCCTGCCCATTCACCTCCTCCCTCAGCTCCACTGAGGGCCCCAAACACTCCTTCAAGGTGAGGCATCACTTCACTGAATCTGCCGGGGCTGTCTACTGTTCCCAACGTGACCTCCTCTACTTTGGAGGGACTCATCGTAAACTGGGCGACTGCTTCACAAGCACCTCCACACCATCCGCTGTAAATGAGATTTCCCAATTAAATTCCGATTCCCAATTCGGTTGATGTATAGACTTGTCTTGTGCCTCCAACCTAATGCTACGAATATCGATTTCTCCTTCCGATGAACAAAATTCTCCTCCCGCTTCGTCTATTACCCGATGTGACCTTTTACTTCTTATCACCAAACTCTTACTTCCCCCTGGGTCCCCTCCTCCTGCCATTTCTCCTATTGTCCACTCTCCTCTCTGATCAGATTCTTTCTTCTCCAACCCTTGACCTTTTCCACCCACTTGGCTTCACCTATCACCTTCCAGCTAGTCTCCCTCCCCTCCCCCCACGATTTAGCTCAGGATGGGTGTTGTGGTTGGCAGAGAAAGAGGATGGGGATCCTGAGCTGGACATTAACACTGAACATCGTTCTGTCCCTCAGTTACAGACTCCGCACACGGTGATCCGTGTGTAAACCACACCGTCCTGGATCAGCCCTGGAGGAGCGCGAATTGTTCCAACACTGAGTGTATCGATGGACAATGGATGAGTGATGGAAATCTTGAAGTGAGATGGTACAGATTTAAAAGGTAAAGTGAGGAGATAATCACTGAGAAACTGGACACAGAAGGGGAACGTATACAGGGGAACAAGGGGTGTGTGAATGGGACTTGCAGGGAGACCGGGATCATCAGTGACTACACTGAGATGGGGAGTAAATACAGGGAGAGGGGAGATCCCATGTTCTCAGGCTAGAGACAAGGGGGAGGTACAACAGAGAGGGAATTCCCAGTATTCAGGGTTATTGACCAGAGACAGGGTACGGACAGGGTGAGTGTAATTTCCCATGTCTCTCTGAGTGAATAAACTCCCTCAGATCAGGGACTCACTCTCTGATTGTTGTTTCAGGTCCGGAGGATGGAAAATTCCCGAGACGGTCGTTCCACCGAATCACTGCTCCGGGGTGACTCCAGGCTGGTTAAACGGTAGGGTCAGAGTTTACATCAGTGGGGCTCGGTTCTGTTCGGGGAGGGTCACAGTAACAACCCGGATCTCTTCAGAGGGACCTAGCATGGACACAGAACTCCATCTCCCTGAGAGGTCTCCCCACAGTCACTCAGACCGCTCTGCGGTCCTGTATCGTCATGGAGTCCCGTGGAGGAGTGACAACTTCCTGGTGTTGGGTTACAGAACTGATCTGCCCACTGACCCCATTCTGGATACGACCGGAGGAGTTTCAATGACCCCAGACTCATTTCAGTGGTGGGACAATCTCCAGGGAGTTGGGGGAGTCTGCAGACATCATTGTTCACCAATTAGTGAGATAAAGTAATGGTTGCCATAGTAAAGTAGTTGTTCGCGCATCACTATTACAGCTCGGGGTGTCGGAATTCAGAGTTCCATTCCAGTGTCATCTGTAAGGAGTCTCTGTCCGTCCTCCCCATGGAATGCATGGGTTTTCCCCGGGTTCTCCGGTTTCCTCCCACTGTCCAAAGACGTACCGGGTGGGATCATTGGTCATTGTAAATTGTCACGTGATGACGATCGGATATTTTGGGATTGTCGATGGTTGCAAAGGCAGTGTGGCTCAAAGGGTCAGAAGGCCCTACTCCGTGTTTTATTGTTAAATAAATAAATAGGACAGATTGAAATGTGCATAAAATGTCGGGTAACAGGAATAATCCTGGAAACTATAGTGGAACGAGTTGCCTGAGCAAGTGGTGGATGCCATTTCGATTTCAATGTTTAAGAGAAGTTTGGTTGGTACATGGATGGGAGAGACGGACGGCTGTGGTCCGGGTGCAGACTAATGGGACAAGGCAACTTAAATGGCTCAGCATGGACTGAATGGGCCGAAGGGCCGATTCTGTGCTGTAGCTTTCTGTGACTCTCTGACCAGAAAGTCTCACGTCAGACTCCCCCACTATAGGAAACATCCTCTCTATATCCACTCTATCCAGGCCTTTCAATATTCGAAAGGTTTCAGTGAGATTCCCCCAGACGTTTGACAAGGTCCCTCATGGGAGGCTCATTCAGAAGATGAAGGTGCTGCTGCGGGGAGGGTGGGGTGGAGAGGGAGAGGGCAGCAGTTCAGTGCTGACTGATGCCGGGCCGGACCGTGGGTTGTGAACCACTGATTTACAGTGGGTACTGATTCACATTCCCCGCTGTACTGTGGGACCGGGTACATTTTACAGTGTTTATAAATCTCATTCCAGGTCCCCATCCCAACGTGGGAGAGGGGGAGGTGACAAGGACTGTCTGCTTCTCCTCACCTGGAGTCATCTGGGGTGAATACAGCTGTTACTGGAGCCGGGAGATCAGGGTGAAAAACTGCTCCGGTTACTTTGTGTATCGGCTGAAGCCGACACCCCGGAATTACGCTGTGTACTGTACAGGTAGGTCACCGTTACCCAGTGACACAGCAGTGTGGTAGTTGTGGGGAAATTCTGGGACGTCCTGAGTCAGCAACACACACCACGGGCTGAGTTTTCCAGTCGGCTGCCCTGCCCGTGGTCTGTGATCACCTTTCCCGTATCCCCCTTCACACCGGGGTCAGAATGAAACTGCCCAGTCTGACCAGTGACAGAGATCATAGAACACAGAACAGTACAGCACAGCAGAGACCCTTCGGCCCACAATGCTGTGTCAGCTGCCGGGAGAGAGTTTACCCATCCCCTGGAGTGAGGGAGGGTGAGGCTGACTGAAATGGAGGGAGCTGTGGTGAGAGTGGGGAGTGCCGTGCCAAGCGGACAGTGAGATGGAGGGAGACGGAGGCTAGAAGAAGATAGGGAGAGGCCGAGGTGAGAGGGAGACAGGGATAGGCCGATGGGAGGATGAGATAGAGAGAGGCAAAATGGAGGGGGAGGCAGTGGAGAGGCCGAGCGAATGCGGAGACGATGATAGACCAAGGAGAGGGAGAGACTGTGGTATGTTGAGTGAAGGGGGAGACGGAGGCACTGAAAAGGAGGGGATGAGGAGGGGGAGACAGTGAGAGATAGTGGTTAGGCGAAAGGGAGAGGTCAAGATGTGGTGGTGAAAGTGAAGGGCAGAGGGGAGGGGGAGTTGGGCAGAGGCTGAGGGGTCGGCGGGTCTGTGAGAGGCCAAGATGAGGGGTTGACGGTGATAGGCCGAGGTGAGGGGTAGTGCGTGAGAGGCCGACGGGAGGGGCCTAGTGATTGGGGAAAAAAGGAGATGCTGAGGCGAGTGGGAAGTAGGGAGTGGCCGAGGGTAGTGGGAAGCACGGAGAGGCCGAGGCGAGTGGGAAGTAGGGGAGAGGCCGAGGCGAGTGGGAAGTAGGGAGTGGCCGAGGGAAGTGGGAAGCACGGAGAGGCCGAGGCGAGTGGGAAGTAGGGGAGAGGCCGAAGGGATGGGAATTAGAGGGAAGCCAAGGCGATGGGAAGACAGGAATGGTTCGAGGGGGGACAGCGAGGCGGTGAGAGTCGGAGGGGAGAGCACGAGGCGGTGAGGTTCCCAGGGGAGAGGCCGAGGCGTCGAGAACCCGAGGCGAGAGCGCAAGGCGGCACGATTAGAGAGCGACTGGTGAGGAAGTGAGTTGCAGTGTGACCGAGAGGAGAGTGTGAGGGGATAGAAAGGTAGATCAAGGAGCGATAGAGGCAGAATAATCTAGGGCAATTAGAGGGGAGAGAGGGGGTAGGGAGAGACCGAGAAGTGAGGACGAGATCGAGGTGTGAGGGAGGTAGGGAGAGACTGTGGAGGGAGGGAGACAAAGAATTCAATTTACTTTATTTCTTACATCCTTCACAAACGTGAGTAAAAATCTTTACGTTACGTCTCCCGCTGAAGAGGCAAAATGCAATATATAGTAATTTGTAATAAACAGTATGTACACCAGGACGTCAATATCACATAGTGTAGCGATGTACTACATACAGAGCGAGAGACAACGACTTACAGTCGGCAAGTCGTTTCGAGATCAGTTTATTCAACCTTCGCGGCGCTGACATTTAATCCCTGGCGCCCGCCCTCTCCGGGCGGAAATGACGTCAGAGGTTCATTACCAAAGTCTCTCCCCGCGCGCTGGCTATTTGTGAGCCGGTTCGCCTGCACAGAAAGTGCGTGGCCACATAACACCCCCCCCCCCAGAACCGGCGATACACCCCCCCCCCAATGTCCACAGTCTGGATCAGCCTCTATTTGTGAGCCGGTTCGCCTGCACAGAAAGTGCGTGGCCACATAACACACCACCCCCCCCCCCCCCAATGTCCACAGTCTGGATCAGCCTCTATTTGTGAGCCGGTTCGCCTGCACAGAAAGTGCGTGGCCACATAACACACCACCCCCCCAGAACCGGCGATACCCCCCCCCCACCCCAATGTCCACAGTCTGGATCAGCCTCTATTTGTGAGCCGGTTCGCCTGCACAGAAAGTGCGTGGCCACATAAAACACCACCCCCCCCAGAACCGGCGATACACCCACCCCCCCCAATGTCCACAGTCTGGATCAGCCTCTATTTGTGAGCCGGTTCGCCTGCACAGAAAGTGCGTGGCCACATAACACCCCCCCCCCCCACCAGAACCGGCGATACACCCCCCCCCCCAATGTCCACAGTCTGGATCAGCCTCTATTTGGGAGGTCTGCCTCTGCGCCGCGGTGCCTGAACCCCGAACGACTGCGCGAAGTCCACATGAGCTGGTTTGAGTCTGTCCACCGTGAAAACCACCTCTTTTCCCCAATTTCCAGAACGTACGTGGACCCGTTGTTGTTGATCACCTTGAACATCCCCTCGTACGGCCGCTCCAGCAGTGCCCGGTGTCCGCCCCTTCGTACAAACACAAACTTAGTTTTGCAGGTCTTTGGGTACATGGGTCGGGGTCTGTCCGTGCTGTGAAGTTGCTACGCGGGCCAGGTTGCCGAGCCTTTCGCGTAGCCTGTCCAGGACTGCGGCGGTTCTTCCTCTTGCCCCCTTGGGGCTGATATGAACTTTCCTGGGATGGCCAGGGGCGCGCCGTACACCAACCCGGCCGACGAGGCGTGCAGATCCTCTTTGGCCGCTGTGCAAATTCCAAGCAGGACCCAGGGAAGCTCGTCCATCCAGTTCGGTCCTCTCAGGTGGGCCATGAGAGCCGACTTCAAGTGACGGTGGAAGCGTTCCACTAGTCCGTTCGACTGTGTGGTAGGCAGTAGTGTGGTGTACTTGCGTACCCAACAGGCTGGCCTCAGTCGACCACAGGCTGAATGTGAACTGGGGGCCTCTGTCGGAGGTAATGTGGGCCGGTACCCCGAAGCGTGCTACCCAGGTGGCAATCAGTACTCGGGCGCAGCAATAGGCAGATGTGTCGGTGAGCGGGACCGCCTCTGGCCACATCGTGAACCGGTCGACCATAGTTAGGAGGTACCGCGCTCCTCGGGACACTGGTAGGGGGCCCATTATATCCACAAAAATGTGGCCGAACCTCCGGTGGGTGGGTTCGAACTGCTGTGGCGGGGCTTTAGTGTGCCGCTGCACCTTGGCTGTTCGGCACTGCGCGCACGTTCTGGCCCATAAACTTACCTGCTTGCGAAGTCCGTGCCACGCGAACTTGCTGGAGACCAGCCGTATGGTTGTCCTGATAGATGGGTGCGCCAAACCGTGTATGGAGTCGAAAACTCGCCGCCTCCAGGCTGCTGGGACGATGGGGCGAGGTTGGTCAGTAGCCACGTCGCACAGGAGGGTCCTCTCACCTGGGCCTATGAGAAAGTCCTGCAGCTGCAAACCCGAGACTGCGGTCCTGTAGCTGGGCATCTCATCGTCTGTCTGCTGCTCATTTGCCAGTGCTGAATAGTCCACCCCCAGTGACAGGGCCTGGATAGCTGGTCTGGAGAGTGCGTCCGCCACGACGTTGTCCTTCCCCGAGACATGCTGGATGTCCGTCGTGTACTCGGAGATGTAGGACAGATGTCGCTGCTGGCGAGCCGACCAGGGATCGGACACCTTCGTGAGCGCGAAGACCAACGGTTTGTGGCCCGTGAACGCGGTGAAAGATCTAAGAAGTACCTGAAATGCCGGATTTCCAGATACAGTGCCTGCAGTTCCCGGTCGAAAGCACTGTACTTGAGTTCGGGTGGTCGTAGGTGCTTGCTGAAGAACGCCAGGGGTTCCCAGAGCCCCTCGATGAGCTGCTCCAGTACCCCACCGACTGCTGTTTCTGATGCGTCCACTGTGTGGGCGGTCGGAACGTCCATTCTGGGGTGCACCAGCATCGCGGCATCTGCCAAGGCATCCTTGGCTTTAACGAAAGCGGCCGCGGCCTCCTCGTCCCAAGTAATGTCCTTGCCTTTACCCGACATCAGGGTGTACAAAGGGCGCATGATACGGGCTGCTGAGGGGTGGAAACGGTGGTAGAAGTTCACCATACCAACGAACCCAGCAGGGCTTTGACCGTGTTGGGCTGGGCAAAGTGGCAGATCGCGTCTACCTTGGCGGGCGGAGGTGTTGCCCCGTCTTTGGTAAAACTGTGGCCCAGGAAGTCGATGGTATTGAGACCGAAATGGCATTTGGCCGGGTTGATCGTGAGGCCGAAATCACTCAGGCGGGAGTAGAGCTGGCGGAGGTGGGACAGATGCTCCTGACGACTACTGCTGGATGTAAGGATGTCGTCCCGATGAATGAATGCAAAGTCCAGGTCGGGTCCCACCGCATCCATTGGCCGCTGGGACGTCTGTACGGCATTCTTCAGGCCGAACGGCTTTCGGAGGAACTCGAACAGGCCGAACGGGGTGATGAGTGCTGTTTTGGGGATGTCTTCAGGGTGCACCGGGATTTGATATTATCCCCGGACGAGGTCTACATTGGAAAAGATTCTTGCCCCGTGCAGGTTTGTTGTAAAGTCCTGTATGTGAGGCACGGGGCAGCGGCCTGGAGTTGTAGTCTCGTTCAGTCTGCGGTAGTCGCCGCATGGTCTCCAACCCTCGGCTGCTTTGGGCACAATGTGCAGGGGGAGGCCCATGGGCTGTCAGACCTCCGTACGATCCCCAATTCCTCCATCCTCTTGAACTCCTCCTTCGCCAGGCGGAGCTTTTCCGGGAGGGGGACCTTCGTGCGCAGGCGTGGAGGGGTGGTCCCTGGGTTGGGATGTGGTGCTGTACCTCGTGTCTGGGCATGGCTGCCGTGAACTGCGGTGCCAGAATCGATGGAAAGTCCGCCAGGATTCTGGTGAATTCGTTGTCCGACAGCGTGATGGAGTCCAGGTGTGGGGCCGGCAACTTGGATTCACCCAGGGAGAACGTCTGGAAAGTCTCGGCATGTACCAGTCTTCTCCCTTGCAAGTCCACCAGCAGGCTGTGAGCTCGCAAGAAGTCTGCCCCCAGGAGTGGTTGGGCCACCGCGGCCAGTTTGAAGTCCCACGTGAACCGGCTGGCGCCGAACTGCAGCTGCACTGTGCGGGTGCCGTCGGTCCGTATCCTGTTGCTGTTTGCAGCCCTCAGGGTGGGTCGTGGCTTACTGCTGCGGGTGTCGTACCCCGTCGGGGGCAAGTCGGTGATTTCCGCTCCGGTGTCAGCCAAGAAGCGGCGTCCCGACTGTTTGTCCCAGACGTACAAGAGGCTGTCCTGGTGGCCAGCCGCCATAGTCATTCGCGGCAGCTGGCTCTGGCCCTGGCCCTTGCAGGGCGGGCGACACCGGCGGGCTTTTGTGCCCCACCGCTGTTCACTGTCCTCCTCACTCCTGCCTCTGTTGTGTGCGCCGCCCTGCCGGGCCTGGTCTGGTCTGCTGTTGGGCGCGTGGCCGGGTAACCTGACCGACGGATGCTCTCCCTCTTGGATTTCCAGAGCACGTCTACCGGGCCGCCTCCTTCCGGGGGTCGCTAAAATCTGCGTCGGCAAGCAGCAGATGTATGTCCTCTGACATTGCTCTAGGAACGCTTGCTCGAACATAAGGCAGGGCTTGTGTCCGTCAGCCAGGGCCGGCATCTCGTTCATCAATGCTGACGGCAACCTGTCTCCTAAACAGCCCAGGTGAAGCAGGCGGGCACCCCGCTCACGCCGGAGAGGCCAAGGTTCTCAATGAGCAGCGCTCTGAGTGCTTGATATTTGACTTCTTCCGGGGGCGACTGTATGAAATCCGCAACCTGGGCGGCCGTCTCCTGGTCAATGGTTGTAAGACGTGGAATCAGAATATATCTGCCGAATCTGGAACTGGGCTTCTGCTTGGCTAAACCACACGCGTGGTCGCAGCGTCCAGAAAGTCTGCAGTTTTAGCGAAACGGCGTGAACAGTTGGTTAGTTTTGGTCCAAATCCCGTTTGGGCTGTCGGGGTCACCCATGTAGTGATGTACTATACACAGAGCGAGAGAAACGACACGCAGTCGGTAAGTCTTTTCGAGACTGGTTTATTCAAACTTCGCGGCGCTGGCATTTAATCCCTAGCGCCCGCCCTCTCCGGGCGGAAATGATGTCAGAGGTGCATTAGCAAAGTCTCTCCCCGCGCGCTGGCTATTTGTGAGCCGGTTCGCCTGCACAGAAAGTGGGTCGCCACAATAGAAGTACAGTTGTATCACTGTGAATTAATCAGTCTGATGACCCGGTGGAAGAAGCTGTCCCGGAGCCTGTTGGTCCTGGTTTTTATGCTGTGGTACCGTTTCCTGGATGGTAGCAGCTGGAACAGTTTGTAGTTGTGGTGACTCGGGACCAATGATCCTTCGGGCGTTTTTTACACACCTGTCACTGTAAATGTCCTGAATCGTGGGAAGTTCACATCTACAGATGTGCTGGGCTGTCTGCACCACTCTCTGCAGAGTCCAGCGATTGAGGGAAGTACAGTTCCCATGCCAGGCCGTCAGGATGCTCTCTTATGATTTTGGGGCCCAGACCAAACTTCTTCAACTGTCTGAGGTGAAAGAGACGCTGTTGTGCTTTTTACATGGTTACGTGCCCGTGGGCATCCTGTACTTATCACGTGACAGTGGGGTTTAGTTGCTGGACATGAGGTAATGTTCTTGTGATGGTGGAGTGACGTCAGTTTCCCGTCATGTGATAGTTTTTTTGTTCAGCGGGGTATAAAAGTGGAGTTTTACTTTCTGCCTTAAGTTTAAAAAAAATATTGCCGGCAGTTTCGCTATAATACTGCCTGTTCAGAAGTGGAGAGTGAAGATTCGACGACGTTCAGAAATCCAGAAGGATTGGAAAAGTTAATTTCGACGGTAAAGCAGGGTCGACCGTTTTTAATCCTCATCCGAAAGGAATTCGTTAGCTGTGCCCATGATGACCCCTGCTCTGTCAGGAGAATAGAGGTTGGGTAAAGTTTCGCCAAGGAAATTTCAGTGCCTTTAAGCCGTTTTGTTTCCCTCGATCGTAAATCATCAGGGAAAGTATTCTTCAATGGGAATCAGTAGTAACGCCGCTAAAGAGAACTTAAATTATTTTCAAAGAAGATTCTCCGTTTTAACTAACTGGTTAAAACTCTGGACTTTCGGATTACTACTTCTAAGAACTGTTTTCGTATTATCACTTTAAGAACTGTTCGAGCTGCCGCACAGCAGCCAACTTCCAGTTATGTTAGTCGTTTCTTTCCTTTAGTTATTTTAGCAGTGTTTAATAAATGTTTTATTTGTTATAAAAACCCTGCCTCAATTATATATGTATTACCGTCGAATCCATAACTTAAATGCGGGCTCCTGCGGGATCGGAATCGTTTCTGAGTTTAAATGCCTGTTTAATATTTGCTCGGTGATTTGGGAAAGAGGGATACTCGATTCTTTTGTTTGATTCGCTTGTATTCGGGAACAATGGATATTGATGTATTCCTGGAATCGCCTGATTGTGAGGTATTAGCGATGGCGAAATAAAGTGAGGTATCTGATATTGCTCGCAGGTTGGAACTTAATGGTACTTCGCGGTCTACATCAATGCCGTAATACAGTGAAAAATTGCATCACTTTATTTAGATTCTGGTGATTTTGATGAATCAATTTTAGATTCTTTTCCAATAAGTACTCTCGAGATGCAGTTACAAATCGAACAACTGAAGTCAGAGCAAAGTAAAGCGGACTTACAGCGTTGTCGGGTACAAGCTGAAAATAAACAGAAGGTATTAGAACTTAAGATGGAGGAATTAAAATCTGCGACTCGGTCTCCTGCTCCTTGGAAAATGTTTGTTGTTAGTCAGGAAATTAAATTGCTCCCTCCGTTTAGTGAAACAGAAGTAGAGAAATATTTTCAACATTTCGAAGCTATTGCTCAGGTTTCAGAGTGGCCGAAAGAGAAATGGTCAGTGTTGTTGCAGAGCGCAATTAAAGGCAAAGCACAACAAGTTTATACAGCTTTAACTGCTGAGCAGGAACTTGGTTATGATATTGTGAAACAGCAGATATTGAAGGCTTATCAGCTGGTCCCAGAAGCGTATAGAGAAAGATTCTGAAATTTGAAGAAATCTGTGGAAAAAACCTATGTGGAATTCGCCTATGATAAAGCCCTAAATTTTGAGAAATGGGTTTCCTCTAAAAATGTAAATGTGGACTATAACAAATTGAAAGAGCTGATTTTGATCGAGGAATTAAAAGAAACATCTCTGTTGAAGTAAAGACATACTTAAATGAGAGAGACAGTGCTACATTACAGGACTCTGCTATATTAGCTGATGAGTATGCTTTAATCCATAAGAATAAATTTCCTCATGGTAGAGCTTTTAAAAGGAAAAATAACACAGAGACTCGAGGTAAACCAGAAATTAAATCAGAAGTTAATGAGAAAGGTAAGGAGGAAGGAAAACCTTTGAAAGAAAGACAGTTTGGTCTTATTTGTAACTATTGCAAGAAGCCTGGTCAAGTAATAGTTAACTGTTTCCAGTTGAAAAAGGAAGAGAAGGAAGCAGTCCCAGATGCTTGTGTGCAACATACTGAAACACCTGTAAATCCATAGGGTTTGATAAACACAAATGAAGTTTTGTTAGAGTCTGACCAAGTTAAAAAGGGATACGATCTTTTTATAACTGAAGGGTTTGTATCCTTGAAAGAATTATCTACTCTGGTGCCAATAAAAATCATTAGGGATACTGGAGCTTCTCTATCACTGATGTTAGAAAGTGTGTTGATGTTTAATGATCAGTCTGATACTGGTGAAGTAAATTATATACAAGGTCTTAGGAGTGCCCTTATGCCTGTACATTTTCATAAAGTAAATTTTAAATCAGGGTTGGATACAGGACTTGTTAAATTAGGATTACAGCCTAGCTTACCTGTGAAGGATATTTCTTTGTTGCCAGGTAATGACTGGGCAGGTGGACAAGTTTCCCCTGAAGTGCATTTAACAGTAGAGTCAGAAGAACCACGTATGGAATCTAACACTCATTCTTCCTGTGTTGTGATGAGAGCTATGGCTAAAAAGATTGATGTACCGAATGAGGTTGTTACTCATGACAGTTCAACTCAGGATTCGAGTTTTGAGGATGTGTCAGAAACTTTCTTACCTTCATCGTTTGAACAAGATTCTTGGAGTAAGTCTGACCATGAAGATCTTTCTCTGTCTTGGAAGGAGATGATAGCAGAGCAGAGTCGAGACCCTGAGATTATAAAATTAAGAGAACAAGCTCTACCAGATAGTGAAATTGATAAGGTGCCAGTAGGATATTACTTGGAAAAAGGAGTGTTGATGAGGCAGTGGAGATCGCCTACAATTCCTGCAAGAGCTGAATGGAATATTGTTTACCAGGTAGTTGTCCGTAAAGTTTATCGAAATGAGATTTTAACTTTAGCTCATAGTGTGGACAAAACTGTGGACAAGATTTTAAAACATTTTTACTGGCCTGGTTTAAGAAAATATGTGGCGATGTTTTGCAGAACATGCCATACTTATCAAATTGTGTGCAAACCAAATCAAGTTACACCAGTGGCTCCATTGCAACCCATTCCAGTATTTGGTGAAAGGTTTTCTAAAATTATTATAGGTTGTGTAGGTACATTACCAAAGACAAAAGCTGGTTATCAGAACTTGTTGACTATCATGTGCACTGCGTCTAGGTTTCCAGAGGCAGTACTACTTAGGAATATAACAGCTAAAACTGTACCGAAGGCTTTTATAAAATTCTTTACTTATTTTGGGTTGCGTCAGGAGATGCAATCTGATCAAGGTAGTAATTTTATGTCTGGATTGTTTCAACAGATAGTTTCTAAATTGGGAGCTAAGCAAATTACTTCGCCTGCATACCATCCAGAATCGCAAGGTGCCTTGGAGAGGTTTCATTCTACCCTCAAGACTATGATTAGGACGTATTGTGGGGAAAATGAAAGTGACTGGGATGAGGGTATACACTTACTTCTATTTGCAATAAGGGAGTCGGTACAGGAATCGTTAGGTTTCAGTCCATCCGAACTTGTATCTGGGCATAGAGTTAGAGGACCTTTAGCTTTATAGAAAGAGCAATGGATTAATAAGGAGGTACACACTAATTTGTTGGATTATGTTATGAAATTTAAGGACAGATAACATAAGGCTTGTAGTTTAGCCAGGGAAAAATTAAAATTGGCTCAGGAGAAAATGGAAACCTGGTACGATAAAGAAGTTGAAATGAGGAAGTTTAAGCCTGGAGATAAAGTGCTGGTTCTTTTCCACGTCCAAACGAATCCTTTACAAGCTAAATTTCATGGTCCTTATGAAATTGTGTCCAAAATCAATGATGTAGATTACGTGATAAAAATTCCAGATCGCAGAAGGCCAACTCAACTTTGCCATATACATATGATAAAGCCATGTTATGAGAAACAGTCTGCTACTCTGACTGTTGCGGTTAATAATAACGTGTATGATCTCACTAGGAACGTAATAGATGATTCATCTTAAACTCATTCTAAACCCGACATTGTATTTGTCAGGTTAACAACCATTCTGGAAAATATTGATGAGAAATTATCACATTTACAGCCGGAGCAGAAACAGCAGATGAAGCAATCAATTTTAAATATAAGGATTTGGTTCCAGATGTTCCAAGAAGGACCACGGTAGCTTCACATGATGTAGATGTTGGAGATGCCAAACCCATTAAACAACACCCTTATAGGATAAATATGGAAAAATGTGAACTTACTGAGAAAGAAATTAAATATATGTTAGAGCATAATATTATTAGACCTTCTAACTCGAATTGGAGTTCACCCTGTGTTATGGTGCCAAAATCAGATAGTGGTATTAGGTTTTGAATGAACTTTATGAAGGTGAATGCTGTGACGAAAACAGATGCGTATCCAATTCCTAGAGTAGATGATTGTGCAGATAAGGTGGGAAAGGCAAAGTTCTTACAAAGAGTGATTTATTGTAAGGGTATTGGTGTGTTCCATTAACGGATAGAGGTAGAGAGATTTCTGCATTTGTAACTCCATCTGGATAATATGAATATAATGTTATTCCATTTGGGATGAAGAATGCCCCAGGTACTTTCCAGAGGATGATTAACTTTGTGATTCAGGGATTGAAAGATACAGATGCTTATATTGACGATTTAGAGACAGGAAATGGTACTTGGGATGCACACATTTTTGCGGTGGAGAAATTATTTGCAAGGCTTTCAAAAGCTAACCTAACTATTAATCTAGCTAAAAGTGAATTCGAACATGCCACTGTAACTTACCTTGGTTATGTAGTGGGTCAAGGTAAGGTAGCTCTACTTCAGGCAAAAGTTCAGGCAATTTTAGAGATTTCCGTTCCAACTGGGGAATCAGGTGATTTCTGGAAATGGTAGGATATTATCGAAAATTTTGTAAAAAACTTTCCTCAAATTGCCCTTGCATTAACTAACCTCTTGAAGAAGAATGAAAAGTTTGTGTGGACAGTGCCTTGTCAAGAAGCATTTGAGAAATTGAAAACTATGATATGTCCATAACCTGTGCTCAAGGCAAATGACTTTGAAAAACCTTTCCCATTAGCTGTAGATGCCAGCAATGAGGCTGCAGGAGCAATATTATTGCAAAGAAATGAGAGTGATGTGGCTGATCATCCCGTAGCTTATTTTTCTAAGAAATTTGATAAACATCAAAGAAACTATTCGACAGTAGAAAAGCTATTTGTATCTCGTTTTAGCTTTAATAACATTTTGATGCATACGTTGGTACAACTCAGAAACCACTTATTGTCTACACCGACCATAATCTGTCAGTGTTTCTGAGTAAGATGAAAAACAAAAATAGAAGGCTATTAAATTGGAATTTGATGCTAAAAGAGTACCGTGGCGACCCACTTTCTGCGCAGGCGAACCGGCTCACAAATAGCCAGCGCGCCGGGACAGACTTTGGTAATGCACCTCCGACGTCATTTCCGCCCGGAGAGGACGGGCGCTAGGGGTTAAATGCCAGCGCCTCGATGTTTGAATAAACTAATTTCGAAATGACTTACCGACTGTGAGTCGTTATTAGAGCGCTGTGTGTAGCACATCGCTACAGTAAAATATTTTGATAACATATTAAAGGTAAAGATAATGAGATTGCTGATTGTCTATCTCGATGTTGAATGTACAATGTATTTTTTAATGGAGTGATATTTTAACAATTGTAACGCTCCAGTGTAATAATTTGTCAGCTGATGCGTTGTAATACTATGTATAGTGTATGTTGTAAATTATATACATTTGTATTTTTCTCTTGTATATAGTCAATTGTTAACATTTTGTTCTTGACAGATCAATTTTTTTAGAGGGAGGTATTACGTACTCGTGGGTATCCTGTACTTGTCTTTTGACAGTGGTGTTGAGCTGCTGAGGTAATGGCCTTGTGATGGTGGAGTGACGTCAGTTTCCCGCCGGTGGACGTCATGTGATGGGGTTTTTCACCAGGATATAAAAGGAGGACCCCTCCCTTTCAGGAGCGGCAGTTCGTGGCTGAATTCTCCACTGACACCATGCTGCTGCGTATT
This sequence comes from Hypanus sabinus, assembly GCF_030144855.1. Lineage (NCBI taxonomy): Eukaryota > Metazoa > Chordata > Chondrichthyes > Myliobatiformes > Dasyatidae > Hypanus > Hypanus sabinus. The sequence goes on from NW_026779441.1 coordinate 193,959, forward strand.
CCGATATTATGACGCAGTTTCGTTTAAAAGTGGAGTTTTACTTTACCCTTAAAAAAATATTGCCGGCAGTTTCGCTATAATACTGCCAGTTCAGAAGTGGAGAGTGAAGATTCGACGACGTTCAGAAATCCAGAAGGATTGGAAAAATGGATTTCGACGGTAAAGCAGGCTCAACGTTTTTAAATCCTCACTCGGAAGGAATTCGTTAGCTGTGCCCATGATGACCCCTGTTCTGCCAGGAGAATAGAGGGTTGGGTAAAGTTTCGCCAAGGAAAGGTCAGTGCCTTTAAGCCGTTTTATTTCCATCGATCGTAAATCTCCAGGGAAAGTATTCTTCAATGGGAATCAGTAGGTACGCCACGAAAGAGAACTTAAATTATTTTCAAGGAAGATTCTCCTTTTTAACTAACTGGTTAAAACTTTGGACTTTCGCATTACTACTTCTAAGAACTGTTTTTGCATTATCGCTTTAAGAACTTCTCAAGCTGCCGCACAGCAGCCAACTTCCGGTTAAGTTAGTCGTTTCTTTCCTTTAGTTTTTTTTTAGCAGTGTTTAATAAATGTTTTATTTGTTATAAAATCCCTGCCTCAATTATATATTTATTACTGTCTAATCCATAACAACAACTCACAACCGGTATGTACAGACCACGTGAGATCCTCGGTGATGTGTATGCCGGATCTCGGATCACGGATTTGTAACACATCCATCTTGCTGGCCTTCGAATAGGGAGCAGGGTTCGAGAGTGTCTGTGAACTGAAAAAAAAAACATGACTGCATCTAATCTGTGACCTCAATGGAGACCACAGCTCAGTGCCATCTTGTCTGGGATATGGTCCTCACGCCGGCACATGGGAGTAATCTAGTTGGGAAATGGTCTGTCTGGGATATAGTCCTCACACCAGCACATGGGAGTAATTTAGTTGGGAAATGGTCTGTCTGGGATATGGTCCTCACGCCGGCACATGGGTGTAATCTAGTTGGGAAATGGTCTGTCTGGGATATGGTCCTCACGCCGGCACATTGGAGTAATCTAGTTGGGAAATGGTCTGTCTGGGGGTGGTGGGCAGAAGGATCCATTTCTCTACACAACCCAGTGCACAATGTGGTTTATTTTGTGGATATTTCACAGCTCCGGTGTATCAGATTCATGTGGCACAGCCCAGTACCCACTCTGTGTTCATACTATGTCCTCTCCCTCCCTCCCTCCCTCCCTCCCTCGTACCTACTGCCCATGTCAGTTACAAACACACGGGGATTCTGCAGATGTTGAAGATCCACCGAAAATGCTGGAGAAACGCAGCAGGTCAGGCAGCATCCATGGTGAGGAATGAACAGTGGATGTTTTGTGCTGAGACCCTTCATCAGGACTGGAAAGGACGGGGAAGAAACTGAAATAAGAAGGTGGGGGAAGCGAGGCAGTACAGGCTGGGAGGTGATAGGTACAGCCAGGTGAGGGGGACGGTAAGTGAGTGGGACGGTGAAGTGAGAAGCTGGGAGGTGATAGAAACAAGCCCACTAGTAGATTCTCTGAGCGACCCAACCCCCTCCGTACTGGGTGACCATATATCAGGAGCACAGGGCTGAAGTACAACCAAAACGTGAGCAGCAGCCCCTTCAGATACTCAAACAGGGGCTGAAACCTCTCACACTTCATAGAAACATTGTACACTGACTCCTCCCGGCCTCACAAAGGACAGGTGAACCGGGTGTCTGTAAAACGGCTCAGAAATCTATTGCACGGCACAGGGGAAAAGTTCACTCAACTTCACTCGCCCCATCATTGAAATGTTCCCACAACCTATGGACTCACTTTCAAGGACTCTTCATCTCATGATCTTGATATTTATTTTTATTTATTTATCATTATTATTTCTTCTTTTTGTATTTGCAGAGTTTGTTGTCTTCTGCACTCTGGTTGAATTGCCTAACTAGTCGGTCTTTCATTGATTCTGCTATGGTTATTATTCTATAGATTTATTGAGCATGACGCAGGAAAATGAATCTCGGCGTTGTTTATGGTGACGTATCTGTACTTTGATAATAAATTTTCTCTGAACTTTGCAATGACGCTTACACTAAATGTCAATCTTCTGGAATATGTTCTCTAATATGTTAATTTATTGGTGATAAGATTACTTTATGTTTTGTTGAGAGTTATATGTACTGCGCTGTACCGTGTGGTGCACCTTGGTCAGAAGGAATGATGTTTCGTTTGGCAGTATAAGTGTATATGGTTGAATGATGATAAACTTGAACTTGAGAGTCTATTTAATCAGTGACATTAGATTTTATGTGTCGAGGAGCAAGAGCCACATATCTCTTCACTACAATTAATGAAAAAGAACACAATAGATCACAGGAAAGTTACTAATCACAGTTTGGCATGTTGAGGGCAATATCCTTAACAGTGTTGCTGAGCAGAGAGTTCTTGGGATCCAAGTTCAGAACTCCTTGAAAGTGGCTCATGGTTCAATAAGGTGGTGAAGAAGGCTTATGGAATGCTGATGTTGTTAGTCAGGGCATTGAGGTCAAAAGACAAGAGGTTGTGTTGCAACTTTGTATAACTCTGGTGAGGCCACGTCTGGGGTATTGCAGACATTCTGGTCACCCCACTATAGGATGGATGTTGAGGTTTTGGAGAGGGTGCAGGAGAGGTTTACCAGGATACTCTCTGGTTTAGAGGGCATGTGTTATCATGAGAGGCAAGATAAACTTGGGTTGTTTTCTCTGGAGCATCGGAGGCTGAGGGGAGATCAGATTGAGGTTTATAACATCTGAGAGGCAGAGTGGACAGAGAGTATCTCATTCCCAGGGTTGAAATGTCATATACCAGCGTGCAGGCATCGAAGGTGAGAGGGGGTAGGTTCAAGAGGGATGTGAGGGTTAAGTTTTTTCGTCAGCCTGAATGTGCTGCCTGGAACGGTAGTAGGTGCAAATACATTCGAGACTTTTAAGAGACGCTTTGATAGGCACTTCGATGTGAGGAAGATGTAGGGATGTGAACATTGTGTAGGTAAGAGGGAAAAGCTCAAAGTAAAGTCAAAGTAAATTTTATGATCAGAGCACATATTTCACCACATACAACACTGAGATTCATTTTCCTGTGGGCATTTGCAGCAAATCGATAGAGTAGTAACTATAACAGGATCAGTGACAGATGAAGCAGATTGCAGAAAGCAACTAACTATGCAAATGGAAATGTAAATAAATAGCAATAAATAACGAGAACATGAAATAACAAGATAAAGTCCTTAAAGTGAGGTCATTGGTTGTGAGAACAGCACAATGACTTCGCGTTTGGGTGTTTCTGATTTGTTTTTTATCTGGGTCAGCACCACATTGTGGGCCGAAGGGCCTGTTCCTGTGCTGTACTGTTCTATGTTCCATGTACTAGAACAGAGAATCAGAAGCAGGTCTATCATCACTGACAAATGCCGTGAATTTTGTTGTTTTGCAGCAGCAGTACAGTGCAATACACAAGTTACAATAACAAATATATAGAAAATAAATATGTGGTGTAGAAAGAGAGCAAAAATAGTGAGGTAGTGTTCACGGGTTCACTGTCCGTTCAGAAATCTGATGGCGGAGGGGAAGAAGCTGTTCCTGAAACGTTGAGTGTGTGTCTTCAGGCTCCTGTCCCTCCTCTCTGATGATGGTAATAGGAAGAGGGCATGTCCTGGGTGGTGGGATCCTGACTGATGGATACAGTCTTTGCTGATTTCTATTGCAGATTTGTTGCTTGTCACTCTTTGCTTGTGTGTAGTTTTTCATTGATTCTATTGTATTTCTTTGTTCCACTGTGAATGCCGGTAAAAAATTGAATCTCGGGGTATTATATAGTAATATGTAGCAACACACACACACAATGCTGGGGAAACTCAGCAGGTCAGGCAGCATCTATGGAAATGAATAGTTAGTTGATAATTTGGGCCAAGACCCCTCTTTAGGACTGAGAGGGCAGGGGGAAGATGCCAGAACAAAGGTTGGGGGGGTCAGAGTGGTGAGCTGGAAGATGACAGGTGAAGCCAGGTGGGTGGGAAGGTCAAGGGCTGGAGAAGAAAGAAACCGATAGGAGAGGAGCCTGAATACAATTGGAGAAACGGAAAGAGGAGGAGACCCAGGGGGGAAGTTCAAAGCAGGTGAGAAGTAATCGATCAGAATGGAAATATAGGAAGGGAGTGGAGTAAATTCTTTTCACCGGACAGTGAAATCGTATTCATACCGTCAGGTTGGAGGGTACCCAGATGGAATATGAGGTGTTGCTCCTCCACCTTGAGGGTGGCCTCATCTTGGCACAAGATGTGCCTCCACCACGTCTGTTCTCAGGATGTGGTTTCCATTCCAGGGTATCAGGGATGTCCTCCTGCTTTAAAGAATGGGGTATCCCTCCCTCTACTATTGATGTTTCCCTCACCCGTATCTCTTCCATTTCCCATTCATCTGCACTCACTCCATCTTCCCGAGTCCGTGATCCTCACCTACCACCACTTCAGCCTCCATATCCAACACATTATCCTCCACAATATCCTCAGTCTCCAACGGGATCCGACTGCTAAACATATCCTTTCCTCCTCCTGCCACCACCGTCTGCAGGGATCGCTCTCTCCTTGATTCCCTTGTCCATATGTCCCTCCCCACTAATCTCCCTCCAGACACTTATCCCTGCACCTGCCCCTTCACCTCCTCCCTCAACTCCATTGAGGGTCCCAAACACTCCTTCCAGGTGAGGCATCACTTCACTGAATCTACTGGGGCTGTCTATTTTTCCCAATGTGGCCTCTTCTACGTTGGAGAGACTCATCGTAAACTGGGGGACTGCTTCTCCAGCATCTCCACACCATCCGCCAGAAACGGGATTTCCCGATGGTCAAACATTTAAATAACGATTCCTAATCCCTTTCCAATGTTCTTGATCTATAGCCTTGACTTGTCCCTAGATGAATCCCCTTAAAGTCGAGGAGCAACACCTTGTATTCCTTCTGCGTAGCCTACAACCTAATGGTACAAATATCGATTTCTCCTTCCAGTGAACAAAATTCTCTTCCCCCTTCCTCTATTCCCCAATTTGACCTTTTACTTCTCAGCAACAAACTATTACTTCCCCCTGGTTCCCTCCTCCTGCCATTTCTCCTTCTGTCCGCTCTCCTCTCTGATCAGATTCTTTCTTCTCCAGCCCTTGATCTTTCTGTCACACCTGGCTTCACCTGTCACCTTCTAGCTAGCCCCGCCCCACCATTTAGTTCAGGATGAGTTTTGTGGTTGGCAGAGAAAGAGGATGGGGACCGTGAGTTGTACATTAACACTGAACATCGTTCTGTCCCACAGTCACAGACTCCGCACTCAGTGATCCTTGTGCAAGCCACACCGTCCTGGATCAGCCCTGGAGGAGCACGGATTGTTCCAACACTGAGTGTACCGGTGGACAATGGATGGATGATAGAAATCTTGAAGTGGGATGGTACAGATTTAACAGGTAAAGTGAGGAGATAATCACTCAGAAACTGGAAGCAGAATGGGTATATAAACAAGGGAACAAGGGTTGTGTGAATGGGAAATGCAGGGAGACCGGGATCATTAGTGAGATGGGGAGTGAATACAGGGAGAGGGGAGATCCCACATTTTCGGGCTGGAGACAAGGGGGAGGTACAACAGAGAGGGAATTCCCGGGATTGGAGGTTTCTGAACAGAAACAGGGTACGGACAGAGTGAGTATAATTTCCCGTGTCTCTCTGAGTGAATAAACTCCCTCAGATCAGGAACTGACTCTCTGATTGTTGTTTCAGTTCCGGAGGATGGAAGATTCCCGAGACGACCGTTTCACCGTCTCTCTGCTCCGGGTACTACCCAGGCTGGTTAAACGGTAGGGTCAGAGTTTACATCAGTGGGGCTCGGTTATTTTTGGGGATTGTCGCAATACAACCTGAATCTCTTTAGTGGGATAAATTAATGGTTGCCATGGTAACGTAGCGGTTAGCGCGTCATTATTACAGCCTGGGGCGTCGGGGTTCAGAGTTCAATCCCAGTGTCATCTGTAAGGAGTCTCTGTCCGTCCTACTCATGGAATGCATGGGTTTTCCCCGGGTTCTCCGGATTACTCCTGTTGTCCCCGGTACGGGTGGGTTCATTGGTCGTTGTAAATTCTCCCATGATGACGGTCGGCCTTCTCGGTATTGTAGACGATTGCACAGACAGTGTGGCACAAAGACCCTACTCTGTGTTTTAATGCCAAATAAATAAATAAACAACCAAATAATAAACAAACAAACAAACAAACAAATAAATAAACAAATAAACAAACAAATAAATAAACAAATAAACAAACAAATAAATAAACAAATAAAACTGATTTAAACTTTTGTTGAAATGTGTATAAAATGTCGAGAAACAGGAATAATCCAGGAAACTGAGCAAGTGGGGAATGCCATTTTGATTTCAATGTTTAAGAGAAGTTTGGTTGGTACGTGGATGGGAGAGATGGACGGCTGTTGTCCACGTACAGGTTGATGGGATAAGGCAGTGTAAATGGTTTAGCATTGACTGGATGGGCCGAAGGACCTTTTTCTGTGCTGTAGCTTTCTGTGACTTTCTGACCAGTAAGTCTCACGTCAGTGGTAGGGAAGGCAGTGGAGAGGATTCTTATGGATGGGACTGCTGAGCATCGGGAAGACCGTGGGTGAATGAGGGACAGTCACAAATGACACCCTCACAAATCAAAAAACCTCTCAACCTCCACTTTACATTTATAAATGACGTGACCTCCACAGCCGTTTGTGGCAATGAATTCCTCAGATTCACCACCTTCTGGCTAAAGAAATTCTCCCTCATCTCTGTTCTAAAGGGAGGTTCTTGTGTTGTGAGGCTGTGCCCTCTGGTCCCAGACTCCCCCACTATAGGAATCATCCTCTCCATGTCCACTCTATCCAGGCCTTTCGATATTCGATAGGTTTCAATGAGATCCCCCAGACGTTTGACAAGGTCCCTCATGGGAGGCTCATTCAGAAGATGAAGGTGCTGCTGCGGGGAGGGTGGGGTGGAGAGGGAGAGGGCAGCAGCTCAGTGCTGACTGAGGCCGGAACGGACCGTGGGTTGTGAACCACTGATTTACAGTGGGTCCTGATTCACATTCTCCGCTGAACTGTGGGACCAGGTACATTGCATAGTGTTTATAAATCTCATTCCAGGTCCCCACCCCAACGTGGGAGAGGGGGAGGTGACCAGGACTGTCTGCTTCTCCTCACCTGGAGTCATCTGGGGTGAATACACCTGTTCCGGGAGCCGAGAAATCAGGGTGAAAAACTGCTCCGGTTACTTTGTGTATTGGCTGTGGTCGACACCCTGGACTAACGCTGTGTACTGTACAGGTAGGTCACCGTTCCCCAGTGACACAGCAGCGTGGTAGTTGTGGGGAAATTCTGGGACGTCCTGAGTCACCAACACACACCACGGGCTGAGTTTTCCAGTCGGCTGGCCTGCCCTTGGTCTGTGGTCACCTTTCCCGTATCCCCCTTCACACCGGGGTCAGAATGAAACTGCCCATCCTGACCTGTGACAGAGATCATAGAACACAGAACAGTATAGCACAGCACAGGCCCTTCGGCCCACAATGCTGTGTCAGCTGCCGGGAGAGAGTCTATCCATCCCCTGGAGTGAGGTAGGGTGAGGCTGACAGGAAGTGGAGGGAGCAGTGGTGAGAGAGAGTGACTTTCCAAGCGGAGAGGGAGATGGAGAGAAACAGAGGATTGAGGGAGATAGGTAGAGGCCGAGGGTAGGGGCAGGCTCGGAAAGTCCGAGAGCTGGGGGAGGCCGTGCCATGACGAGGGGAGGCAGAGATAAGGAGACAACGAGTGGAAGGGAAGAGAGGGAGAGTACGAAAGGAGATAGAGGTAGTGGAAATGCCAAGGGTATGGGAGTCGGGGAGAGGCCAAGGTGAGGGGGATACATGGAGGGCCGAGGGAAATGGGAGCTGAGTGGGGGAGGTAGGGGAGTGTCCGAGGGCGGAGGAGACAGTGAGAGGCCGAGGGGTGAGGGAGACAGTGAATGGCCGAGGGGTGAGGGAGACAGTTTTTAGATGAGGAGAGTGGGAGACAGTGATAGGCTGAGGGGAGGGGGTTGTGGGGAGATCGGGAGATGCTGATGGTATGGGAGACAGGGAAATGCCGAGGGGAAGGAGAACTGTGGAGACAATGAGGGGACGCGGAGAGATGGAGAGGCCGAGGAGAGGGGGAAGACAGGGAGTGGCCGAGGCGAGAAGGAGGCGGGAGAGGATGTGAGGAGGGGGAGAGAGATACGGTCCAAGGAGATGAGAGTTGAGGAGACGCCGAGGTGAGGGAGCGACAGGGAGATGCCAAGGTAATAGGGAGACAGGGAGAGGCCGAGGGGACGGTGAGATAAAGAGACGTTAAAAGATGGGCGAAAAAGTGAGAGTCTCAGGGGAGAGACAAGTATGGGAGAGGTCGAGGGTAGGGGGATGTAGCAGTAGACCGAGGAGGAGGCAAAGAGGGGTCGAGGATACGACGAGACAATGAAAGGACGTGGGGAGTGGGTGACAGGAAGAGGCCGAGGGGTGTGGGAGACAGTGACAGGCTGAGGAGAGGGGGAGGTAGGGACATGCTGACAGGGAGGGGCCGAGGGGGCGGTGAAATGAGGAGCCCCCGAGGGGAAGGGGAGACAGGGAGACAATGAGAGGACGGGGAGAGATGGAGAGGGGGAGACAGGAAGATGGTGACAGGGAGGAGCCAAGACAGAGAGAAGCTGAGAGGACGGTGAGATACAGAGCACCCGAGGGGAATGGGAGACAAGGAGGCGGCGAGGGGAGAGGGTGAACGGATGAGACAGAGGGGAGGGGAAAATCTGAGGGGAGAGGGCGATAGGCAGAGGCCTAGTGCTGTGGGAGAGTCCAGGGGAAGAGGGAAACAGGGACGAGGCCCGGTGTGGAGAGGTAGCGGAGAGGCAGACGGGGAGAAAGGGAGGGGTCGGGGGAGTGGGAGAGGCCTTCAGGAGTGTGAGACAGGGACGAGGCCCGGTGTGGAGAGGTAGCGGAGAGGCAGACGGGGAGAAAGGGAGGGGTCGGGGGAGTGGGAGAGGCCTTCAGGAGTGTGAGACAGGGACGAGGCCCGGTGTGGAGAGGTAGCGGAGAGGCAGACGGGGAGAAAGGGAGGGGTCGGGGGAGTGGGAGAGGCCTTCAGGAGTGTGAGACAGGGACGAGGCCCGGTGTGGAGAGGTAGCGGAGAGGCAGACGGGGAGAAAGGGAGGGGTCGGGTGAGTGGGAGAGGCCTTCAGGAGTGTGAGACAGGGACGAGGCCCGGTGTGGAGAGGTAGCGGAGAGGCAGACGGGGAGAAAGGGAGGGGTCGGGGGAGTGGGAGAGGCCTTCAGGAGTGTGAGACAGGGACGAGGCCCGGTGTGGAGAAAGTAGCCGAGAGACCTCGGGGAGGGGGGTGACCGGGAGAAACCCGGGGAAGTGGGACGATGCTCAACCCGGCATGGATGGAAAGCCCGCCCGTGGGGCCGCCCGACTTGGATTGGAACTCCTTCACGCCGGAGTCTGGCGCTGATACCACTGCACAACCAGCCGGTAGGTAGCTCGGAGGCCGGGGCGGGAGAAGTAACCAAGAAGCTTAGGGTAGGGTCCGAGGACAGGAGTGCACAAGGAGAGTCCAAGGGGAGGGAGTGTCGGGGAGAGGCTGTGAGAGGCCGAGCGGGGGGCGAGAGGCGGGGCAGATGCGGAGAGTCCAAAGGGATGGGACAAGGGGAGAGGCTGAGGTGATGGGCAGAGGGGAGGGAGAGTAGGGAAAAGGCTGAGGGGGTGAAGTGATGGAGAGGCCGAGGGGCATGGGAGTGACGTTGAGCAGCCGAGGGGAGGGGAAGACAGGGAGGGGCCGAGGGGAGGGGGAGATAGGGATGGGGAGACAGGGAGAGGCCGAAGGGAGGGGGAGAGAGGAACAGTGCGAAGCGGAAGGGATTGTGACACAGGGAGAGGCTGAGTTGATGGGCAGAGGAGAGGGAGAGTAGGGAAAAGGCTGAGGGGGTGAAGTGATGGAGAGGCCGAGGGGCATGGGAGTGACGTTGAGCAGCCGAGGGGAGGTGGAGATAGGGATGGGGAGACAGGGAGAGGCCGAAGGGAGGGGGAGAGAGGAACAGTGCGAGGCGGAAGGGATTGTGACACAGGGAGAGGCTGAGTTGATGGGCAGAGGAGATGGGGAGACGGGGTGAAGCCGACGGGAGTTGGAGTGACGTCGAGAAGCCGAAGGGAGGGCAAGACAGGGAGGGGCCGAGGGGAGGGGGAGATAGGGATGGGAGACGGGGAGATAAGAGTGAAAGGGACACTCTAACTGGAGGGTAGGAAGGAGTGACTGAGCGGATAGTGATTCAGACAGAGAGAGGGACACCTGACAAGATGGATTTGGCAGAAAAAGGGTTGGAGGTATTAAACAGGAAAGTAGAGGGGAGTATGAGTATTTCAAAAAAACAGATTCGTCTAGGAATTAAGCGATCTGTTCCCTGCCACTGAGTTCCTTCCTGATCTGACATAGGACTTACACACGAAGTTTCTTCCAGAACCCCCAGGATCAGAGACAAGTGAGCTGAGTCTGGGTTTCTCCAATACCCTAGCAGGGTCTGCGAGCTCCGGTACAGATACCCAGTTCGACACAACTCAGGAAATCCGGATATCAGTGACTGGAGAGCCTGATTCGGGTTTGAGCACACCCCCAGCAGGGTCTGCGAGCTCGGGTAACTGTGGTGGGATCACTGAAGGGAACGATCTTTCTCTCCTTCAGCACCAAATATTCATCTCGCTTTGACTGAGAGTAGTGACTGGTCACAGACAGGGAGAGTTGCTGAACGGGGACTGGATGGTTTTGGTATCTCTTCAGATCAGAGACCTCCTTTTGAAATTGTTGTGCCAGTGGCTACCCATTTCAATTCAACTAACCATTCCCATTCCCACATGTCTGTCCAAGGACTCCTGCACTCACCTGATGAGGCCAGAACCAGGATGGAGGGGTAGCACCTCACATTCCTTCTGGGGAGCCTCCATCCTGATCACATGAACATTAATTTCTGTAATTTCCAGTAATTTCTACCCCTACCACTTCTCTCGATTTCCATCCCCACTCCGGATCCCATCTTGGACCTCACCTTCTCCTCACCTGTCCCTCATCTCCCTCATCTTCTCCAAAAAATCCACCATCCTTGTCTCTCAAATCCTTCTCAAATCACTCCTCACATCTCCCTCTCGCAGTATTCACTCTGTCTGCTTCATTCTCGTCAGTCCCCCTCTCCTCCCTCCTGTTGGAGTGTCACACTCACTGTTCTCTCTACCCGACTCTCCTCACACAATCATCACTCTCTCTTCACTCGCCTCTTTCCTCCCACTCCAGCATCCCACCTCTCTCTCCATCCCTCTTTCCTGTGTGTTTTCACCCATTTCCATCTGTCCACGTACTGAATTACTCAAATCCCACTCCGGTTGTTTGTGTCTCATCAGTCACCGTGTAACTCCTCATAGTCTTTCCTCCTTTCCTCTCTGTGACTCTTGGGACTCTTCATCAGGGTTTCCAACATCTGCAGATTTTCTCTTATTTGCGATTTAAGTGGTTGGTGAGAATGATCCACGTGAGTGAGGAGTGCCGGTGGAGGAGTGAAGGATGGTAGGGGGCAGCGGACTGAGGAATGGGCACTGAGTTGAGAGGAGGGATTTGAGTGAAGATTAAAGGATGGATTGTCCCAGATATTATGTTGTGGGCAGATCCAGAGGTTTGACCAGTTTCACTCTGGTAGGTTATAGATGTTTCTGTTCGTGATGTCCACTCCCCGTCTCATTTACTCTCTCCACCCTGATCCGCTGCTCGCCTGTCCCCACCCACCCTGTTTCTCTCTTTGCAGATTCCCAGACGGACACAACTCAGGAACCCCAGGGGTCTGCGACTGGAGGACCTGGTCCGGGTTTGTCCACCACCCCAGCAGGGTCTGCAAGCTCAGGTATCCATGGCTGGGTTCAGCAAAGGGAATGATTCTCCTCTGTTTCAGTCCTGGAAATTCCTCCTCACTCCCACTGAGGGGAGTCACGTGGAGTGACGGAGGTTTGAGGGAGCGAATCGGTGAAGGGACACCGAATGGTTTTGATTTCTCCCCTCTGTCCCGGACTGATCACCAGGTTTAGTGTCTCCTCTCCGTCACCCTCCCACGTCTGTGATCCGTTATTCCAGTTCACTGGAATTCCTCAGAGGAACAAGCCAAAGGATCATCTACTGGTGAACTGTCCCCTGTCCCAGCAGGAGATACATCCTCAGGTAGCAAGACTTTGCTTCTGTGGGGAATGGACAACTTCTCTCACTGGATGTCCTTGTTGCTGGTGTGCATCGTCTCCCCTGTTGGATGTGGTTTCCCGTAGGGTGGGGATCACAGGTGTCAGTGACTCGTCCCCTGTATGGACAATTCTCAGTCCTGCATCGTCTCCCCTGTTGGATGTGGCTTCCCGTGGGGTGGGGATCACTGGTGTCAGTGACTCGTCCCCTGTCTGGACAATTCTCAGTCGTACATCGTCTCCCCTGTTGGATGTGGTTTCCCGTGCGGTGGGGATCACCGGTGTCGGTGACTCGTCCCCTGTCTGGACAATTCTCAGTCGTACATCGTCTCTCCTGTTGGATGTGGTTTCCCGTGGGATGGGGATCACCGGTGTCGGTGGTTCGTCCCCTGTCTGGACAATTCTCAGTCCTGCATCGTCTCCCCTGTGGGATGTGGTTTCCCGTGGGGTGGGGATCACCGGTGTCAGTGACTCGTCCCTCGTCTGGACAATTCTCAGTCGTGCATCGTCTCCCCTGTTGGATGTGGTTTCCCGTGGGGTGGGGATCACCGGTGTCAATGGCTCGTCCCCTGTCTGGACAATTCTCAGTCGTACATCGTCTCCCCTATTGGATGTGGTTTCCCGTGGGGTGGGGATCACCGGTGTCAGTGACTCGTCCCCTGTCTGGACAATTCTCAGTCGTGCATCGTCTCCCCTGTTGGATGTGGTTTCCCGTGGGGTGGGGATCACCGGTGTCAGTGACTCGTCCCCTGTCTGGACAATTCTCAGTCGTCCATCGTCTCCCCTGTTGGATGTGGTTTCCTGTGGGGTGGGGATCACCGGTGTCAATGGCTCGTCCCCTGTCTGGACAATTCTCGGTCGTGCATCGTCTCCCCTGTTGGATGTGGTTTCCCGTGGGGTGGGGATCACCGGTGTCAGTGGCTCGTCCCCTGCCCGGACAATTCTCAGTCGTGCATCGTCTCCCCTGTTGGATGTGGTTTCCCGTGGGGTGGGGATCACCGGTGTCGGTGACTCGTCCCCTGTCTGGACAATTTTCGGTCCTGCATCGTCTCCCCTGTGGGATGTGGTTTCCCGTGGGGTGGGGATCACCGGTGTCAGTGGCTTGTCCCCTGTCTGGATAACTCTTGGTCGTGTATTGAGGTCCCTTTTACGGAGGTGGGGAGAGAATTGTACACTGAGGTGCTGGTGTTGTGTGTGGGCGTTGAAAGGAAGATGCTCTACCTATCAACAACAAGCGTTGTGGCTGTTTGTGTGGGCAGCTTATAGGTGGTCTGACAGTCGGGAACAAGGATTGAGAGCTGGACTTTGTGAAGGAGGAGAGTTAAATGATTGATTGGTCGAGTCAGAAGGTTTGTCAAGAAGGAGTAGGGTCTAAAGTTGGAAATGTGTCCAGGAGTCTGAGGTCCCACGCCCCGACATTCAGGAACACCAATCATCAGGCTCCTAAACCAGTGTGGATAATTTCACTCACCTCATCTACGAACTGATTGCACAACCTACACACTCATTTTCATATAACCATATAGCAATTACAGCACGGAAACAGGCCATCTCGTCCCTTTTAGTCCGTGCCGAACACTTACTCTCACCTAGTCCCACCGACCCGCACTCAGCCCATAACCCTCCATTCCTTTCCTGTCCATATACCTACCCAATTTTACTTTTAATAACAATACCGAACCTGCCTCTACCACTTCTACTGGAAGCTCGTTCAGCTACCACTCTCTGAGTAAAGAAGTTCCCCCTCCCGTTATCCCTATCCTTTTCCCCTTAACTCTCAACATGTCCTCTTGTTTGAATCTAACCTACTCTCAATGGAAAAAGCCTATCCACATCAATTCTATCTATCTCCCTCATGATTTTAAATACCTCTATCAATTCCCCCCTCAACCTTCTACGCTCCAAAGAATGAAGAGCTAACTTGTTCAACCTTTCCCTGTAACTTAGGTGCTGAAACCCAGGTAACATTCCAGTGGATGTTCGCTGTACTCTCTCTATTTTGCTGATATTGTTCGTGTAATTTCATGAACAGAAATGTACACAATATTCCAAATCTAGACTCACCAATGCGTTGTAGAATTTCTACATTACATCCCAAATCCTATACTCAATGTTCTGATTTATAAAGGCCAACATACCAAAATTTCCTTCACCATCCTATCCAGATGAGATTCCACATTCAGGGAACTATGCACTATTTTTCCTAGATCACTCTGTTCAATTGCATTCCTCAATGCCCTACCATTTACCATGTATGTCCTATTTTGATTAGTCCTATCAAAATGTAACACCTCCCATTTATCAGCATCAGCCGACTTTCAACACATTCTTCTAACTGGCCTAAATCTCTCTGCAAGCTTTGAAAACCTACTTCATTATCCACAACGCCACCTACCTTAGTATCATCTGTATACTTACCAATCCAATTTACCACCCCATCATCCAGATCATTAATGTATTTGACAAACAACATTGGACACAGTACAGATCCCTGAGGCACACCACTAGTCACCGGCCTCCAACCTGACAGACAGTTATCCACCACTACTCTCTGGCATCTCCCATCCAGCCACTGTTGAATCTATTTTACTACTTCAATATTAATACATAACGATTGAACTTTCCTAACTAACCTTCCATGTGGAACCTTGTCAAAGGCCTTAATGAAGTCCATATAGCAACATCCACTGCTTAACCCTCGTCAACTTTCCTAGTAACCTCTTCAAAAATTCAATAAGGTTTGTCAAACATGACCTTCCACGTACAAATCCATGATGACTGTTCCTAATCAGACCCTGTCTATCCAGATAATTATATATACACTATCTCTAAAAATAATTTCCATTAATTTACCCACCACTGACGTCAAACTGACAGGCCTATAATTGCTAGGTTTACTTTAGAACCCTTTTGAAACAATGGAACCACATGAGTAATGCGCCAATCTTCCGTCACCATCCCTGTTTCTAATGACATTTGAAATATTTCTGTCAGAGCCCCTGCTATTTCTGCACTAACTTCCCTCAAGGTCCAAGGGAATATCCTGTCAGGGTCCTTATCCATTTTATATTCTTTAAAAGCGCCAGTAGTTCCTCTTCTTTAATCATCATAGTTTCCATAACTACCCTACTTGTTTCCCTTATCTTACTCGATTTAATATCCTTCTCTTTAGTGAATACTGAAGAAATTTTTTTTTGAAAATCTCCCTCATCTCTTTTGGCTCCTCACATAGCTGTCCACACTGATTCTCTAAGGGCTAATTTTATCTCTCACTATCTTTCTGCTATTAATATAACTGTAATAACTCATCCACCTTTCTTACAATGTTCCTATGATTAAAATAAATGCATTTAAGAAATTCTTCACCCGTTACTCTCTATTTATCCCTAACGGTGCAAAGAACTTTACTATCTTCTTTTTCATCCTTCTGTCCTACATCTTCGGTCTGAGCGCTCCCCTTCTCTGTCACCTGCCTATCCTCCCTCACACACTGTCAACAAGCTTTCTCTATTTGAGAACTAACCTCCTCTCTCCTAGTCTCTTCAATTTGATTCCCACCCCCCAACCATTCTAGTTTAAAGTCTCCCCAATAACAGTAGCAAATCTCCCCGTCGGGCTATTGGTCCCCTGAGGAATCGTGCAATCCGTCCTATTTGTACAGGTCACACGTGCCCCAGAAGAGGTCCCAATGATGCAGAAACTTGAATCCCTGCCCATTGCTCGAATCCCTCAGCCACGCATTTATCCTCCACCTCATTCCTTTCCTACTCTCACTGTCGCGTAGCACAGGCAGTAATCCCGAGAGAACTACCTTGGTGGTTCTTCTTCTCAAATTCCATCCTAACTCCCTAATGGGAGTTATCTACCGGCCCCAGACAGCAGTCTGGATGTAGGGTGTAAGGTGAATGAAGAGTTAAAATTGTCATGTCGCAAAGGTAATGATACAGTTGTCATGGGGGATTTCAACATGCAGGTAGACTGGGAGAATCAGAATGGTACTGGACCCCAAGAAAGAGAGTTTTTGGAGTGCCTCCGAGATAGATTCTTAGAACAGCTTGTACTGGAGACTACCAGGGAAAAGGCAATTCCAGATTTAGTGTTGTGTAATGAACCGGAATTGATCAGGGACTTCGAGGTAAAGGAACCATTAGGAGGTAGTGACCATAATATGATACGTTTCAACCTACAATTTGAGAAGGAGAAGGGAAAATCGTATGTCTCAGTATTATAGTTCAACAAAGGGAACTATGGAGCTATGAGGGAGGAGCTGGCCAAAGTTCAATGGAACAATACCCTAGCAGGGAAGACAGTGGAAAAACAATGTCAGGTATTTCTGGGAATAACGCAGAAGGTGCAGGATCGGTTCATTCCGAAGAGGAAGAAAGATCCTAAGGGGAGTAAAGGGCCGCCGTGGCTGACGAGGGAAGTCAAGGACAGTATAAAAATAAAAGAGAAGAAGTCTAACATAGCAAAGATGAGCGGGAAACCGGAGGACTGGAAAGCTTTTAAAGAGCAATAGAAGATAACAAAAAGGCAATACGCCAAGAAAAAATGAGGTACAAAGGTAAACTAGCAAATAATATAAAGGAGAATAGTAAAAGCTTCTTTAGGTATGTGAATAGCAACAAAAATAGTTAAGACCAAAATTGGACAATTGAAGACAGAAACGGGTGAATTTATTTTGGGGAACAAGGAAATGGCAGATGAGTTGAACAGGTACTTTGGATCTGTCTTCACTAGGCAAGACACAAACAATCTCCCAGATATAATAGTGGTCAAAGGAATTAGGGTAAAGGATGAACTGAAGGAAATTTATATTAGGCAAGAAACGGTGTTGGATAGACTGTTGAGTCTGAAGGCTGATAAGTCCCCGGGACCTGATGGTTTGCATCCCAGTGTATTTAAAGAGGTTGCTCTAGAAATCTTGGACGCATTGGTAATCATTTTCCAGTGTTCTATAGATTTAGGAACAGTTCCTGCTGATTGGAGGGTGGCTAATGTTGTCCCACTTCGCAAGAAAGGAGGGAGAGAGGAAACAGGGAATTGTGGACCGGTTAGCCTGACGTCAGTGGTGGGAAAGATGCCGGAGTCAATTATAAAAGAGGAAATTTCGACACATTTGGATAGAACTAGAAGGATCAGTCCGAGTCAGCATGGATTTATGAAGGAAAAATCATGCTTGACTAATCTTCTGGAGTTTTCTGAGGATGTAACTATGAAAATTGTCAAGGAAGAGCCAGTGGATGTAGTGTACCTGGACTTCCAGAAAGCGTTTGATAAAGTCGCGCATAGGAGATTAGTGGGCAAAATTAGGGCACATGGTATTGGGGGCAGAGTACTGACACGGATTGAAAATTGGCTGGCTGACAGGAAACAAAGAGTCGTGATTAACGGGTTCCTTTCGGAATGGCAGGCTGTGACCAGTGGGGTACTGCAAGGTTCGGTGCTGGGACCGCAGCTGTTTACAATATACATTCATGATTTAGGTGAAGGGATTAAAAGAAACATTAACAAATTTGCTGATGACACAAAGCTGGGTAGCAGTATGAAATGTCAGGAGGATGTTATGAGAATACAGGGTGACTTGGACAGGTTGGGTGAGTGGGCAAATGTATGGCAGATGCAGTTTAATGTGGATAAATGTGCGGTTATCCACCGGTGGCAACAGCAGGAAGGCAGATTACTATCGAAATGGAGTCAAGTTAGGAAAAAGGGAAGTACAATGAGATCTAGGTGTTCTTGTACATCAGTCAATGGAAGCAAGCATGCAGGTACAGCAGGCAGTGAAGAAAGCTAATGGCATGCTGGCTTTTATAACAAGAGGAATTGAGTATAGGAGTGAAGAGGTCCTTCTGCAGTTGTACAGGGCCCTGGTGAGACCCCTCCTGGAGTATTGTGTGCAATTTTGGTCTCCAAGTTTGAGGAAGGACATTCTTGCTATTGAGGGAGTGCAGCGTAGGTTCACAAGGTTAATTCCCGGAATGGCGGGACTATCATATGTTGAAAGGTTGGAGAGACTGGGCTTGTATACATTGGAATTTAAAAGGATGAGAGGGGATCTGATTGAAACATATAAGATTATTAAGGGATTGTACACACTGGAGGCAGGAAGCATGTTCCCGCTGATAGGTGAGTCCAGAACAAGAGGCCACAGTTTAAGAATAAGGGGTAGAAGGGGTAGGCCATTTAGAACAGAGATGCAGAAAAATTCATCCAGAGAGTGGTGGATATGTGGAATGCTCTGCCCCAGAAGGCAGTGGAGGCCAAGTCTCTGGATGCATTCAAGAGAGAGTTAGATAGGGCTCTTATAGATAGCGGGGTCAAGGGATATGGGGAGAGGGCAGGAACGGGGTACTGATTGTGTATAATCAGCCATGTTCACAGTGAATGGCGGTGCTGGCTAGTAGAGCCGAATGGCCTACTCGTGCACCTACTGTCTATTGTCTGCAGTCTATTGTCTCCCTGTATTCTCCTTTCAGGACCTATACCCTTTTCCTACATATGTCATTGGTACCGATATGCGCCACAACCTCTGGTTCTTCACTCTCTCACTTCAGGATATCTTGGACATGATCAGAATCATTCCGGACCCTGGCACCAGGGAGGCAAACTACCATCCCGGACTCCTGACTGCATCCACAGAATCACCTATCTGACCCCCTAACTATAGAGTCCTCTATTACTACTGGTTTCCTCTTCCTTTCTCTACCCTTCTGAGCTACAGGGCCGGACTCTGTGTCAGAGGCACGGCCACTGTTGCTTCCCCCAGGTAGGCTGTTCCCACCCCCCCCCACCAACAGTACCGAAACAGGAGTACTTATTGTCAAGGGGTATAGCCACTGGGGTACTCTCTAGCAGCTGACTCTTCCCCTTCCCCTTCCTAACCGTGAGCCACCTGTCTACCTCTCGTGGGCCCGGTGTGACCACCAGCCTGTAACTTTTCTCTAACAACTCCTCACTCTCCCTGACCAGACGAAGTTCATCAAGCTGCAGCTTCAGTTCCCGAACACGGTCCCTTAGGAGCTAGCGCAGAAATGGACGTCTGGAAGGTTAGGAGATTCCAGTGCCTCCCACATCCGACACCGAGAGCAACAAACTGCCCTCACACTCAGAATTCATTCTTTCCTCAAATAACAGGAAAAATTGAAAACTAAGCCGACCTTGCCTCGCCCGTTTCCGCTAAGCCTGTTGAGCCAAAGCCCTTAAGCCTTCACCCTGCCCCTCTGCACATTCCGCTGCCCGCTGTATAAGGCTGTGTTCCTTTTAAATCTACCTCGCTTCGCTGCCCGACATCACCCGCCGGCGCAGTCCCGCCTCTCTCAACGCCGATGAGAAGAAAAAAATCAAAATGGCTCCAGCAGCATTCCCGATCCGATTCTCAGACTTCCTTCTCCGAATTAAACCGAATCACTACGAGAGGGTGTTGTACAATTATAACGTTGGCAGTAATGACCTTGGTCTGAGTTTAGTTCATGGGGCCGTGTGAGGTGGGTTGGTGACCAGAGCACGAGGACTCAGCTAGGGTAGTGTTAGGATTGGATGGATGAGGGATCGGACAATGATCATTGGGTGTTGGGGGTGGTGGGAAACACTGAGAGGGCCAAGGCCCCAGTGGCCGGGTGGGAACTGACTGGTGAGTCCTTGGAGTTCGTGATATTGGGGAGTTTTTGAAGAGTCGGGACATGAGAGTGCATTGTTGGACTTGGCAGTGGAGATTGGTGAAGTTTTGAATTAACGTCGTATCTGTATGTAGAGATTGTTTTTGTGACGTGTTGAATAGGGTCAAGATTGGGGTTGGAGAGTGAGGTGGAGTGAGTGAGCAGAGAGGGGTGGATGTTGGACTGGAGAGGCTGAAGGAGAGAAGATGATTCATGCTTGACCACCAGCCCATAAGAGTCTGCAGGCTCGGGAAATGGTGGTGAGATTCACTGAAGGGATCCCTCATTACCATGTTCAGTTGTCGAAATTCATGCTGAGGAGAGAAACCTGGAGTCATGGTGGTTTGGGAGGGAGAGTCAGAATAGGGAAGAGGATATTGTTGGTTTCTTCACACACCCCATCCCATTCCCTCATGTATGTTTATGTGGGAGGAGATTACAGTGAGACAAATAATGCTGGTTTCTTCACACTCCCCGTCCCCTTTCCCTCAGACTCATGTCTTGCCTGATGATCTGTTTCTGTGTTTCCACTCTCCTGTTTCTCCATTCCTTTATTCCAGATCCTGGAACTTCCACAGGGAAACAGTCTGAAAGGTCATCCACTGGAGATTTTTCCCAGGAAACTTCTTCAGTCCCAGCTCGAGATACAGCCTCAGGTACCAAGTCTTGTGGAAGTGTGTCATTCCATAACTTTGTAACCTGGAAGCTCTCATGAGCCGATTCAAGTCCCAAGTGTATTGTCGTTCAACCATGCACATCGATATAGTGAAATGAAACATCAATCCTGTGGGGCCAACGTGCAGAACAAGGTTCTGCAGTAGTTTTAATGACAGAATCGTATGTATTGCAATGTATTGCCGCAAAAAAAAGCAAATTTCATGACATGTGAGTGATGATAAACCTGATTCAGGTAACAGATTCTTTTGACTGAGAGAGGGGGAGCAGTGAGAGGGTAATCATGATTGGGGAGAAAGGCAAGGGACATGGGAGGTAAGCACCAAATAGACAGTATGAAATGATAAATAAACCAATTGTTTGGAATTCGAATGATTTTTCCTGTGTGTCATGGCTGGGTGTTACTTCACCCACACATCTCCACCCCCACCCGCCTGAACACTCCTTCTGTGCCACCTGACCCGCAGCTCTACAATGGCGCTCCAGCCCCACCATCCTGTGCTCCCGTCAGATTTGCAAACTCACTCTCTGCCTGGCGTTGATAAATACAGTACTTTGTAAAAGTCTTGGGCACTTGAGATATATATCTGTGCTGAATTCCTCTACGCAGTCCTCTATATCGATACACAGTACACGGTTACGATCCAGCTCTGACCCTGAGTTTCATGTCCTGAAGGCAGAGAGGTAAATGTTTATGTAAAACACTATATTTTTACTGACACTGTGATATTGAAACAAACAGCAATATCAATACGTTAAAGATGAAAAGTGACCTGTGCAGGATGAGAGTGTATCTGTGAATTGGGGAGAGTGGGGTTTTGGGGTGCAGGGCATTTAGATAGGGTTTACATGTGTGCTGGATGGCAGTGGGGTGTTAAAAGGTCTAACAGCCCGGGGGAAGATGCTGTTTCCCAGCCTGGTTCACTTGTTAGGTGTGCGGTACAGTGGATGTGAACGATGGGGTCAGTTCAAACCCTGCTTCTGATTAGAGTAGCGTTCACGACCTCAGGAAATGGTTCATGTTTCCTTGTCTGGAGCCTGGTCCAGTAGGCCAGTGTATTTGCAGCCTCAGAGCACATTGACTTGGATAAATCCCCAGGGGCCAGGCTTGGACTTTGTAGCAGGGTGGGGAAGAAATAATCAGAAGCCCTTGTGGGGGCATTTGCTTCGTCATTAGCCATGGTGACTGGAAGGGAAAGAGGGATAGTTGGGAAGGAAGGGGAGGGCAGGAGGGAGTGCAAACAATGAAACAGAGGGGAATGTGACGGAGAGGAGGGGTGGAGGAATGGTTACTGGAGAGATGGAAGTCGGAGAAATGTATGGGAAAGTGGGTGGGAGAGAGGGCTGAGTGGAGGGGAAATGCAGACTGGAAGGGAGAGGGAGGAATGAGAAGGGGGTGGGGTGGAAATGGAAGAAGATGGTGATGCTGAAGATTCACAGGTCCACAGCTGGACAGTGAAGATCAGGAATCAGTGGTGGGGATTATTGAAGTAAACACTGTGGGAATATTTGTTTCTTCACTCTCCATTGGTGCCTGGAATGAGGGGAATGTTGTTCCGTTGTTTAAGAAGGGCAGTGAGGATGTGACAGGGATCAGTGGGGTTCAGGGAATCACTGGCTGACACTGGGCTGGTCAGATGGGTGGAGTTGGGATGAGGTGGCCAAGGGGACTGGTCATTGTGTGGGGATCGGAATGGATGTATGGAGAACCGTAGCCCAGATAGGGGGTGGGAATACACTGGACACCTGCTGAATATGGGACGTTGTGTAGAGATTGGGCAGGGCGATGATACGTCAGGGTACTGGGTGGTATTTGAAGTGTTTGGGCATCAGAGGGTATTGGGGCACTTGGGCATCGGAGAATGGTGGTGGTTTGATGAGTCTTTGTGAAAATGTATTGTGGGGTGATGCATAGGTTCAGGATTGTGGCAACACACTCAAAATGCTGGAGGAACAGCAGGTCAGGCAGCATCTATGGGGAAGAGTAAACAATCGACGTTTCAGGCCGGGACCTTCATCAGGGTTGGGGCTGGGTTTGATGGACTGTGGGGGGGGGGGTTGTGAGGATCTGTGGCTTTTGGACAGAGTGAGAAGCGATCATTGAGCAGAGAGTGATGAAGTAACTGTCAAAGAGTTGTTCAGAGAGAGGTCAGAGAGGAAGACTGACAGTTCAGAGGGATGAGACTGGTGAGGAATGAGAGAGGAGAGGGAACACACTGTGACATGATGGAGAGGGAAGGTGGAGAGATGGTGGACCCCAGTTGTTGGACAGAGTTTTAGTGGAAATTGGGATGTACTGGGTGAGTAGCAGACGAACCGAGGAGACGGTGTGGTGGTGTCTGGGAGAGGCAGCGATGGAGAGTTTAGCAGGAGAATAATGGAGTGAATGGCGAGAGTTGTGTCTGCGGGGTGGGGTAGATTTGAGTGGAGGGATTTGCATGACTCAGACAGGAGAGATGGATGGAAAAGAGTGGGGGATGGGAAGTGAGATGAAAGAAGAGGATTGACTAAAGAGGGAGGAGTGAATGACACGGGCGGACTGTTTGGGGTTAGAGGTTTGAACTCGTGGGAACCCAGGAAGCAATGACTGGAGAACCCGGGCTGGGTTTGTCCACCACCGGATCTGGTGTCAGTGGAGGAGATTGTTGAAGGGAATGTTCCTCTCTCTGTTCAATCCCTGAACTTCATTCTGACTCGGGCTGAGGACAATGACTGATGTTCAGGAGGGAGAGTCTGTGGAGGGAGACTGAGTGTGTCAGGGTCATTATGTTAACCCTTCTCCCTCATCTGCTGTCCCAGTCTGATATCCGAATTTGACGATTGCACTCCGCCAACCGCTTTTAATTTCTTCATTTATTTTCCAGGTCCGCCGAATTCCAAAGAGACCAGCCAGAAGCCGCCCTCTGGCCCAGATGAAGAGACATGCTCAGGTATCAGGTCTTGTTTGATAGAGGGGAGTGTGGGGGTCTCTTCAGACCGGTTTGGATCCCAGTCACACCCTGTGACACCACCCGCGATATTCAGAAGCAAATGCAGTCACAGCGTTGAGAGAGGCCTCATTAAACCCTTCACGTAGTTAGAGTAAATCTCTCAGACCCACCTTTATGTACAGGTGTGTACAGTTCCTCATTCCACACCTACCTCACTCCACTCCACCTTCCCTCTCTGACAGTCTGTCCGTCTCATCTCCGAGGGTCACCGATGCTCAGCATTAGACCCGGACAGTCTACCTCCCTGTTCACCCGCTGCCAAAGTCAGCTTATCCTAGCTCCTCCCCACTGCACTTCATTCCTTTATTCTCTGGTCCACTGTCCTCTGCAATTGGATTAGTCCTCTTCAGCCCTTTACCTTTTCCACATATCACCTCCCAGTTTCTCAAATCAGCCCCTCCCTCACCCACCAAACTTCCCACTCACCTGGGTTCCCCTATCACCTGCCAGCTGTACTCCTCCCCACTTCTTTATTCTGGCTTTTTCCCTTTTCTTTCCAGTGCTGATGAAGAGTCTCAGCCCAAAACATTCACTGTTTATTCCTCTCCAGAGATGCAGCCTGACCCGCTGAGTTCTTCCAGCATTTTGTGTGTGTTGCTCTGTGTTTTCAGCATCTGCAGAATCTCTCATCTATATGAATTATTCTCCCTGTTTAATCTCTGCCACTCTCCCATGTCTCTGTTACTTTGTTCCAGACCTGGAGGTTTCCACAATGGATCAGCCCGATGGATCATCTACAGGACAACCCACCCCATCACCATCCTCTGTCTCAGTGGGAGAGAGATCCTCAGGTACGAGATCTAGTGTCCATCGGGGTCTCACAGTCTCTCGCTCTGTGATGTCGAACTTCTCTTAGACCAATTCAGCTGTTGGATGTACATCACTGTGGGCTGCCAATGAGTGTTCTGTTGTCCCATTCTCCTTTCTGGGTCAAATTTTTGCTTCATCCAAGATTACTCAAAGTTGGTGTGCATCATTGTGGAGAAGAATAAGCCTCTTTGTCTGAGGCGGTCCATGGGGCTGGGTAGGATGGGTTGTCAGAGAGAGGATGAGGACAGAAACCCAGGGATTTAGTAGGAGAGGGATTCACTGTCTGTCATTGACGGAGGCCTGGTTCGGAATTAGAGAGTGTGCGTTTACTGACCGATGACCGGCAGCACGGGTTTCCCATGAGGGTCGTGGGACAAAGATCACAGAATATGGCTGTTTATCCTTTTCGGATTGTTGTCCCAGTGGCTACCTGTTTTAATTCGACTTCCC
The DNA here is from genome assembly GCF_030144855.1 of Hypanus sabinus. NCBI lineage: Eukaryota > Metazoa > Chordata > Chondrichthyes > Myliobatiformes > Dasyatidae > Hypanus > Hypanus sabinus. The sequence continues at coordinate 218,851 of NW_026779441.1, forward strand.
ATTCCCATTCTCACATGTATATCCAAGGACCGTTTTACCCACATGACGAGGCCGAAGTCAGTATGGAGGGAGAACACCTCATATTCCATCTAGGTAGCCTCCATCTCGATGGCATGAACATTGTTTAGTCTAACTTCTCACAATCTCTACCCCCTACCACTTCTCTCTTCATCCATTCCCACTGTGACTCAGGTACACACTCCTCCAATCCTCCACCCTCGTCTCTCAAATCCCTTTCCTCACATCCCCCTCTCTCGGCATTCACTCTTTCTGCATCACTCTCTTGTCAGTCTCTCTTTCCTTCCCTCCAGTTGGAGTGTCTGTCTCACTGCTCTCTGCTCAACTCTCCTTACACAGTCATCACTCTCTGTTCAGTCGCCTCATTCCTCCAACTCCAGCTTCCCACCTCTCTCTCCATCCCTCCCTCCTGTGTGTATTCACCCATTTCCTTCTGTCCACGTACTGAATTACTCAAACCCCACTCCGGTCGTTTCTATGTCTCATCAGTCACCGTGTAACTCCTCACAGTCATTCCTCCCTTCCTCTCTATGACCATCCTCCCCTCTCACCTCCATCACTCCTCCCTTCCCTCCTGTGTCACTCAGTCACTCCACCTATCGTGTTTGAGCGGTGGACTGACAGGCTGGATTGCGTGTCTCTGTACACTGCCGGGAGACAGTACCATCGACTGCTGGACATTGTCTCTCGGGGTCTTGTGCTGTGTATGATTTCCTTTTCAAGTGAAGATGCTTCTTTGCTCATTTTTTTGAATGTTTTTTGAATGTTTTGTACCTTGTCTCAAGAGGAATGCTGCCTCGTTCGGCTGTATCCACGTAAGGTTTGAATGATAATTAACATTAACTTGATTTGATTTGTAGACCTATTGTGATAGGCAAACAGGTCCTTGCTTAGGCACGAGTTGATTCTAGCCATGAGTAATTCAGAAAGGGAAAAAAGAAATGGGTGAAAATACACAGGAGAGAGGGATGGAAAGAGAGGTGGGATGCTGGACTGGGAGGAATGAGGCGACTGAACAGAGAGTGATGACTGTGAGGAACGTTTGGCAGAGAGATCAGTGAGAGTGACGTTCCACTGGAGGGAAGGTAGGAGAGACCGACAAGACAGTGATGCAGACAGAGTGAATGCCGAGAGAGGGAAGTGTGAGGACAGAGATTTGAGCGTCAAGGGTAGAGGTATTAAAGAGCAAAGGAGAGGTTAGTGTGTGTATTGCATATTTGAGACTGCTGTTCCTGCCATTGAGTTCCTTCCTGATGGAATGTAAAACCTGTTTTTATTACTTTACACTTCCTTTGTATATCTTCTTATAGATTCCCAGTCGGACACAACTCAGGAATGTTAGGGATCAGCAACCGGAGAACCTACTGCAGGTTTCTCCACCACTTCAGCAGAGTCTCCAAGCTCAGGAGCAATTCTTCCCCCTTCCATTCCCGAGCTGATGAAGGGTCTCAGCCCAAAACAGTCACTGTTCATTCCCCTCGACATGCAGCCTAACCTGCTGAGTTCTTCCATCACTTTGTGTGTGTTGCTCTGGATTTTCAGCATCTGCAGAATCCCTCATCTTTATGAATTATTGTCCCCATTTAATCTCTGCCATCCTCCCAAGTCTCTGTTACTTTGTTCCAGACCTGGAGGTTTCCGCAATGGATCAGTCCAAAGTATCATCTGCAGGTCAACTCACTCCATCACCATCCTCTGTCTCCGCAGGAGAGAGATTCTCAGGTATTAGATCTTGTGTCCATCGGGGTCTCTCAGTCTCTCACTGTGACGTCGAACTTCTCATAGACCAATTCAGCTGTTGGATGTGCATCGTAATGGGTTGCCAATGAGTGCTCACTTATTCCTTCCCTCCTGTCTGTGTGAAATTTCTCCTGTGTTCAAGATTACTCAAAATTGGTGTGCTTTGTTGTGATGATGAGTATTCCTCTTTATCTGAGGTGGTCCATGGAGCCGTGTAAGATATGTTCCCAGAGAGAGGATGAGCACAGAAACCCAGGAATTTAATGAGAAAGGGGTTCGCTGGGGAAATGTCTGTCAACCTTTGGAATGACGGAGACATTGTTCAGAATTAGAGGGCAAACACGAGGAAATCTGCAGATGCTGAAAATTCAAACAACACACAAAATGCTGGTGGAACACAGCAGGCCAGGCAGCATCTATAGGGAGAAGCACTGTAGACGTTTCGGGCCGAGACCCTTCATCAGGACTAACTGAATGGAAAGATAGTAAGAGATTTGAAAGTAAGAGGGGAAGGGGAAAATGCGAAATGGTCGGAGAAGACCGGAGAGGGTGGGATGAAGCTAAGAGCTGGAACCCTCCGGCCTTCTCCTATCATTTTGCATTTCCCACTCCCACCACTACTTTCAAATCTCTTACAATCTTTCCTTTCAACTAGTTCTGACGAAGGGTCTCGGCCCGAAACGTCAACAGTGCTTCTCCTTATAGATGCCGCCTGGCCTGCTGTGTCCCACCAGCATTTTGTGTGTTGTTGTCGGAAGTAGAGGGGTGTGTTTAGACTGACATCAGGGGTTTGTGGAGCAAAGATCACGGAATACGGGTGGAGGTCTGGAGCTTCGGAGAATGAGGGGGTGAGGTTTACAAAATTATGAGGGGTATAGATAGGGTACATGCAAGCAGACTACTTCCAGTGAGGTTGAGTGAGACCAGAACTAGAGGTCACAGGTTAAGAGTGAAAGGTGAAATGATCAAGGAAAACATGAGAGGGAATGTCGTCACTCTGAGGGTGGTGCAAGTGTGGAACAAGATGCTGACTGATGTGGTGGATGTGGGTTAATTTCAACATCAAAGAGAAGTTTGATGAATACATGGATGGAAATGGAATGGACTGCTCAGTTCTGGATGCAGGATGATGGGATGATGCGAAATATTAATTCAGAATGGACAAAGGGCCTATTTCTAAAATGTAGTGCTCTATGACTCGATAAATCGGAGTGAGCGGATCGTGGTGGCTCGGAGCCGGGGAGTGAAAGGGGATGTGAGGGAAAGAGGAGGAAGCAGGGGTTGGGGTGTCACTGAATGAAGACTGGAGGTGGGAATAGCAGAGGGGTCTGGCATGTGTGACGAAGAGAGGGAGGAAGGAAAAAGCGGGGGAATCAGAGTCAGAATCAAGTTTAATATCACTTCTTAAATATTAAGTTTGATTTGACTTTATTTCTTTCATCCTTCACATCCATGAGTGGTCAAAAGCTTTACGTCTCTCTCTGAATCATACTGAACTTCTTCAACTGTCTCAGGTGAAAGAGGCACTGTTGTGCTTTTTTCACCAGACAACCAGGATATACAGATCAAGTAAGGTCCTCAGTGATGTTATACAGAAGAACTTAAAGATGTTCACCCTCAGAACCCAAGATCCACTGATGTCAATAGAGGCGAGCCTGTCTCTATTCCCCCCGTAGTCCACAGCCATGTTTTTGTGACATTGAGGGAGAGGTTGTTTTCTTGACACCACTGCGTCATGATGATGACTTCTTCCCTGTAGACCGTCTCGTCAATATTTGAGATAAGGCCAATCATCTGCAAAATTAGCAGGTTGGAGCTCTGGGTAGTGACAGTCATGGATATACAGAGAGTAAAGAAAGGGTCTTAGGACACAGCACTGGGAGCTCCTTTGTTGAGGGTCAGAGGAGCAGTGGTGAGGGAGCCCACTCTTGCCACCTGTAGTAGTGAAGAAAGAGGGAGAAATGATTGCGGTGCTGAACATTGGCCATTCAGAAACATGATGGTGGAGGAGAAGCTGTTCCTGAAGGAGTGACTGACAGGAGAGTGATTCAGACGGAGTGAATGCTGAGAGAGGGACGTGAGCAGGCGGATTTGAAAGATCAGGATTAGAGGTAATAAAGACGAAAGGAGAAAGGTGTAGGTATATTTTAAAGGGCAGATTTGACCAGGAATTAATTCTCTTGTTTACAGCCACTGCGTTCGTTGCTGATCTGATGCAGAACTTATTCATTAATTACAGATTCCCAGTCGGAAAAAACTCGTGAACCCTGGGGATCAGCGACTGGAGAACTTGGTTTGGTTTTGACCTCCATCCCAAAAGGCTCTGTGATCTCAGTTACAGATTCCCAGTCGGAGACGACTTGGAAACCCCGAGGATCAGCGACAGGAGAACCTGATCCAGGATTGTTCACCACCCCAGCAGGGTCTGTGAGCTCAGGTACAGATACCCATTCAGAAACAACCTGGAAACCCCAGGGATCAGTCACTAGAGAATCTCATCCAGGTTTCATCACCACCCCGGTAGGATCTGTGAACTCCTTTACAGATTTGCAGTCAGGTGCAACTCAAGAACCGCAAGCATCAGCAACCGATGACCCTTTTTTTGGGTTTGACCACCACCCCAGCAGATTCAGTGACCTCAGCTACAGAATTCCAGTCAGACACAACTCAGGAATCGCAGAAAACAGCGACTGGAGCATTTGGTTTGGGCTTGATCACCACCCCAACACTATCTGCGAGCTTAGGTACGGAGCCCCATTCAGACACAGCTCATAAAACCCAGATAACAGCGACTGGAGAGCCTGGTCCAGGTTTGACCACCCCAGCATGGTTTGCGAGGTCAGGGACGGATTCTCAGTCTCACACAACTCAGGATCCCCAGGGATCGGTGACCGGAGAACCTGCTCCAGATTTGACTACCGCTCCAACAGGGTCTGTGAGCTCCATTACAGATTCGCAGTCAGACACGACTCGGGAAGCGCAGAAAACAGCGACTGGAAAGCCTGTTCCAGGTTTCACCATCCCAGCAGGGTCTGCAAGTTCCATTACAGATTCCCAGTCAGACACAACTTGGGAAACTGAGGGATCAGTCACTGGAGAACCTGGTCCAGGTTTGACCACAGCTCCAACAGGGTCTGTGAGCTCTATTACAGATTCCCAGTCGGATACAACTCGGAAGGACCAGCGATCAGTCACTGGAGAACTTGATCCAGCTTTGACCACTACCTCAGCAGGGTCTGTGAACTCTGTTACAGATTCCCAGTTGGACACATCTCGGGAAGCCCGGGGATCTGTGATGAATGAACCTGGTGCAGGCTTGACCAACACCCCAGCAGGGTCAGTGACCTCAGCTACAGATTTCCAGTCAGACGCAACTCAGGAAACGCGGAAAACAGCGACTGGAAAGCCTGTTCCAGGTTTCACCATCCCAGCAGGGTCTGCAAGTTCCATTACAGATTCCCAGTCAGACACAACTTGGGAAACTGAGGGATCAGTCACTGGAGAACCTGGTCCAGGTTTGACCACAGCTCCAACAGGGTCTGTGAGCTCCATTATAGATTCCCAGTCAGATACAACTCGGAAGGACCAGCGATCAGTCACTGGAGAACTTGATCCAGCTTTGACCACTACCTCAGCAGGGTCTGTGAACTCTGTTACAGATTCCCAGTTGGACACATCTCGGGAAGCCCGGGGATCTGTGATGAATGAACCTGGTGCAGGTTTGACCAACACCCCAGCAGTGTCTTTAAGTTCTGTTACAGATATCCAGGCGGAGAAAGTTCCGGAAGCCCAGAGTTCAATCACTGGAGAACCCGGTCCGGGTTTGACCACAAACCTAGCAGGGTCTGCGAATTCGGGTTCAAATCCCCAGTCAGACACAACTCGGGAAACTGAGATATCTGCGATTGGAGAACATGATCCAGGAATGACCACCACTCTAATAGGGTCTCCGAGCTCAGGTACAGATTCCCAGTCGGAGACAACTCAAGAAGCACTTGGATCAGCGATGGGTGATCTTGCTCAGAGCATAACCAGCACCCCAGCAGAAACCGCGAGCTCAGGTACAGATACCCAGTCGGACACAACTCAGGAGACCCAGGGATCAGCGACTGGAGAACCCGGTCTGAGTTTGACCACCATCCCAGCAGGATCTGCGAGCTCAATTACAGATTCCCAGTCAGACATTACTCGGGGACCACAGGGAGTAGTGACGGGTGAACCTGGTCCGGGTTTGACAACCATCCCTGAAGGATCTGCGAGCTCACGTATCCGTGATGGGGATTACTGAAGGGATAATTGTTCCCCATTGTCGGACCCTAAACTTTATCCTGTGTTAGTGATGGAGGGGGAGGTAGGGAGAGTCCGAAATGGAGAGTCAGATAGGGAGAGTCTGAGGGGAGAGGCAGATAGAAGAAACCGAGGGAAGTAGGGAGAGACTGAGTTGTGAAGGAGTTAGGGACAGACTGAGTTGTGAAGGAGTTAGGGAGAGACTTGAGTTGTGAAGGAGTTAGGGAGAGACCAAGGTCTGAGAGACTGAGGGGGGATAGAGGTGGATTTCCGGGGGGGATGAGGTAGGAAGGCAGAGAGTGACCAAGGGTAGACGCAGATGAGGAGACAAAGGAGAATGAGGTAGGGAGAGACCAATGGCAGTGAGAAGTACGGAGAGTCCGGAGGGAGGGATGTAAGAAGAGTCCCAGGGATGAGGGTGGTAGGGAAATACCAAGTGGAGAGGCAAGTTTGGAGAGTCCAATGGGAGGGACTGAGGAGAGAGAGAGAGAGAGAGAGAGAGAGAGGTAGGGACGGAGACTGGAAAGGGTCGTAGAGAGAGACCGAGAGTAGAGGGCGGTAGGGAGAGACAGAGACAGATGGGTGAAGAATGAGGGGAAATACTGAGGGAAGAGGGAGAGAGGTAGGGAGGAATCGAGGTGAGAAGGAATTAGGGTGTTAGGGAGGACTGAGTTGAGAGGGAGGTATAGAGGGACCGAGGCGAGAGGGACGTTGTGTGGAACCGAGGGTTGAATGTGCTAGGGAGAGACCGAGGAAAGAGAGGGAGATGCGGGACTGAGTGTGCAGGGTAGTAGGGAGAGACTGTGGAGGGGCAGGAAGGGAGTGACTCCGAGGAATGGAAGGTAGACAGAGAGACTGAAGGGAGAGGGAGTTGGGAGACCGGGATGAGAGGGCTATAGAGAAACGCCATGAGAGATGGAGGGAGAGTAAGGGGAGATCGAGTTAGGGAGAGGCCGCGGAGAATGTGGGGATAGACCGTGGAGGGGAGTTGGGATGAGTCCGAGGGACAGAGGGGAAGTGAGGGTCAAGGTGAGAGGGAGGGAGGGAGAGGCTGAGGGGAGAGGGGATGTATACGAGACCAAAGGGAGAGAATAGTAGGGAGACACCCAGTGGAGTAGAGAGAAATTGAGGGGTAATTAGGGAGACACGAATAGATTGAGGGGGAGGGATACCGAGCATGACCAAAGTTTGATGGATTTAAGGAGCGTCTGAGGGATAGGGAGGTAGGCAGAGAGGGGGATAGGGAGGGAGCCAGAGTCCGAAATGAGAGGGAGGTTGAGAGAGACTGAATGGAGAGTCAGGTAGGGAACGATTGTGGGTATAGGCTGAGGGGTGAGGGAGGTAGGGTTAGACTAAGAGTAGATGGAATTCGGAAGAGATTGAGGGAGAGAGGCATGGAGAGAGTGATCGAGGGTAGACAGAGTTAAGGAGAGACCAAGGGTAGAGGGAGGGAGGGAGAGATCCAGGGGTGGTGGGGGGGGGGAGTGGCATTGGGTGAAAGAGGGGACAGATAAGTGAAGAGATTGAGGGAGAGTTAGGTAGAGAGAGACTAACTTGAAATGGTGGTATAGAGATGCCAAAGGGAGAAGGAGTTGGGTCTGAGATGAAGAGGAGAGATAGGGTGACACCGAGATGAGAGAATGTTAGGGAGACACTGAGGGGAGAGGGAGGTAGTGAGAGACAGAGAGGAGATGGAGGTAGGGAGAGACTGAGGGTTGAGGGTGATAGGAGACACCAAGGGGAAGGAGAGGTAGGGAGAGTGAGTGGAAAAGGATGTTCACAGAGGCAGAGGGGAGGGGGAGATTGGGGGATTCTGATGGGAGAGGAAGCCAAGATTCATTTTCTTGCAGGCATACTTAATAAATCCAGTACCCCTAGGGGAATCAATGAACGTCTGCCCCAATGGCGGGGAGGGGGTGCAATATATGTTTAAAAGAGAACAAACTGAGCAAATACAAATAGAAAGAATAATAATAAATAAATAAACAACCTCAACCCCACTTGCCGGCCTTTTCCCCGTAAACTTTGATGGCATGCCCAATAAAGAACATATCAATCTTGACCTTAAATACACCCCTGCTGCCCGTGGTAACAAATTCCACAAATTCACCACCCTCTGGCAAAAGAAATTACTCCACATTTCTGTTTTAAATGAACGTCCCTCTATCTGTGCCCTCTTGTTCTGGTCTCCCCCACCATGGGAAACAGCCTTTCCACATCTACTCTGTCTAGGCCTTTCAGCATTTGAAATGTTTTTATGAGATCTCCCTCATCCTTCTCAGTTCCAGCAAGCACAGACCCAGAACCATCAGACATTCCTAGTATGATAACCCTTTCATTCCTTGTGAACCTCCTTTCGACCATCTCCAGTGGCAGCACATCGTTTCTCAGAAGAGTAGCAGAAACTAAATATTCATCTGGCCTTTGACTGAGAGTAGTGACAGGTCACAGACATTCACCAGGGAGAGTTGCTGAACAGGGACTGGATGGTTTTGGTACCTTTTCAGATCAGAGACCTCCTTTTCAAATTTAATTCAGCCTTCCCATTTCCATTCCGACATGTCTATCCAAGGCCTCCTCCACTGACATGATGAGGCAAAACTTTTCGATCTTTAAGATAATTTCTATTTTTTGAGTCATTGTGAGTGTTGTTACTTCGATGTACTTGTGCTATTATTGAGTAATGATAATTATAAGAAGATTTGAAAAGAAAGACATGATGAGGCCAAACTCAGAATTGAGGGACAAAGCTTACTATTGTACCTGGGTAGTCTCCAAACTGACAGCATGAGCATTGATTTCTCGAACTTCTGGTAATAGTGCCACATTCTTCCCTATTCCCCATCTCTTTTTCCTTCTCTTACCTTTGCCTGTCCATCACCTTCCTCCCCCACCCCTTTTCTTTCTTCCATGGCCTTCGGTCCTCTCCTATTAGATTCCCCCTTCTTCAGCTCCGTATCTCTTTCAAATATCAGCTTCCCAGTTCTTTACTTCACCCCTCCCCCTCCCGGTCTCAGCATCACCTTGAGTTTCTCCCTCCCCTCCCCCACCTCCTAAATCTGACTCCTCAACATTTTTTCTTCAGCCCTGCTGAAGGGTCTCGTCACGAAACATCAACTATTTTCCCATAGACTGGCCTACTAAGTTCCTCCAGCATTTTGTGTGTGTGGCAGAAACACTGATTTCTCTTTGACGGTAATTTCTACCCCCTACCGCTTCTCTACATTTCCATACTTATTCTGCCTCCCCTCTTCCCCCTTATCCTCTCCTCACCTGCCCATCATCCCCCTCCAGTTCCCCTCCTCTATTTCTTTATTCTCTGGTCCACTTTCCTCTTTGATTGGATTACTCCTTCTTCAGCCCTTTACCTCTTCCATATATCACCTCCAGTTTCTCAAATCACCCCTCCCTCACCTAACTTCCCACTCACCTGGCTTCACCTATCAACTGCCAGCTGTACTCCTCCCCGCCTCTTTATTCTGGCTTCTTCCCCCTTCCTCTCCAGTGTTGATGAAGGGTCTCAGCCCAAAACATTCACTGTTTATTCCCCTCCAGAGATGCAGTCTGACCTGCTGAGTTCTTACAGCATTTTGTGTGTGTTGCTCTGGATTTTCTGCATCTGCAGAATCTCACATCTTTATAAATTATTGTCCCTGTTTAATCTCTGCCACTCTCCCATGTCTCTGTTACTTTGTTCCAGACCTGGAGGCTTCCACAATGGATCAGCCCGATGGATCATCTACAGGACAACCCACCCCACCACCATCCTCTGTCTCAGTGGGAGAGAGATCCTCAGGTATTAGATCTTGTGTCCATCGGGGTCTCTCAGTCTCTCGCTCTGTGATGTTGAACTTCTCAAAAACCAACTCAGCTGTTGGATGTGCGTTGTAACGGGCTGCCAATGAGTGTTCAGTTGTCTTATTCTCCTTCCTGTGTGAAATTTCTGCTTCAGCCAAGATTACTCACAGTTGGTGAGCTTTGTGTGGAGAAGAAGAAACCCCTTTGTCTGAGGCGGTCCATGGGGCTGGGTAAGATGGGTTGTCAGAGAGAGGATGAGGACAGGCACCCAGGGATTTAATGACAGAGGGGTTCACTGGGGAAGTGTCTGTCAACCTTTGGAATGACAGAGATCTGGTTCAGAATTAGAGTGATGTGTTTACTGACTGACATCAGGGGTTTGTGGAGCAAAGATCATAGAATACAGGTGTAGGTCTGGAGCTTCGGGGAATAAGGGGATAAGGTTTACAAAATTATGAGGGGTATAGTTAGGTTACATGCAAGCGGGCTACATCCACTGAGGTTGTGTTAGTCAAGACCTGGTGATCACAGGTTAAGAGTGAAAGGTGAAATGATCAAGGGGAACATGAGCGGGAATGTCTTCACTCTCGGGGTAGTGCAAGTGTGGAACAAACTGCTCACTGATGTGGTGGATGTGAATTTGATTTCAACATCAAAGAGGAGTTTGGGTGAATACATGGATGGGAGGGGAATGAACGGCTCTGTCCTGGGTGCAAGTTAATGGGATGATGAGGAATATTAGTTCAGCATGGACTAGATGGGCCAAAGGGCCTGTTTCTGTGCTGTAGTGCTCTATCACTCTCGATAACTCTGTGTAACTGGATATTGGTGGGTGGGAGGGGTTTGTAAGTGGGAAAGGAAAGAATTAGTTCACTGAAGGAAAACTGGATGTGGGTGATGGGAGAGAGGTCTGGGGTGTGTGACAAAGAGAGAGGATGGGGGTGAAGAGGAATGGAATCAGATTCAGAATCAGCTTAAATACCACTGCTTTAAAAAATCAATAAAGCATTCAATAGACTATGTCTTATATCCCTCATATACATGAGGAGTAAAAACCTTTATGTCCCTGTCTGAATGTGCAATATTGGAATGATAGTAAATTGTAATAAATAGTATGTACAGTCAACAAAACAGTCAATATAGTTTAGAAATACGATTGTGTCAGCGTGAATTAATCAGTCTGATGGCCTGGTGGAAGAAGCTGTCCCGGAGCCTGCTGGTCCTGGCGTTCATGTTGTGGGACCGTTTCCCAGTTGGTAGTAGCTTGAACATTGTGTGGTTGGGGTGACTCAGGACCCCAGTCATCCTTCAGGTCCTTTTTACGCACCTATCATTGTAAATGTCCTGAATAGGGGGAAGTTCACATCTACAAATGCAGTGGGCTGTCCACACCACGTTCTGCAGAGTCCTGCTACTGAGGGAAGTACAATTCCCATACCAGGCACTGATGCGGCCAGTTAGGATGCTCGCAATTGTGCCCCTGTAGAAAATTCTTAGGATCTGGGGACTCACGCTGAACTTCTTCAACTATCTGAGGTGAAGGAGACACTTTGTGCTTTTTTTTTCACCACACAGCCAGTTTGTACAGATCAAGTAAGGTCCTCAGTGATGTTTATACTGCGGAACTTAAAGCTGTTCACCTTCTCAACCCCAGATCCATTGATGTCAATAGGGGCGAGCCTGTCTCTATTCCCCTTGTAGTCCACAACCAGCTCCTTTGTTTTTGCGACATTGAGGGAGAGATTGCTTTCTTGACACCATTGCGTCAGGGTGATGACTTCTTCCCTGTAGACCGTCTCGTTAATATTTAAGATAAGGCTAATCATCTGCAAAGTTAGCAAGTTGGAGCTGTGGGTACTGACAGTTATAGGTATCCAGAGAGTAAAGCAGGGGGCTCAGGACACAGCACTGGGGGCTCCTGTGTTGAGGGTCAGAGGAGCAGCGGTGAGGGAGCCCACTCTTGCCACCTGTAGTAGTGAAGAAAGAGGGAGAAATGATTGCGGTGCTGAACATTGGCCATTCAGAAACCTGATGGTGGAGGAGAAGCTGTTCCTGAAGGTGTGACTGACAGGAGAGTGATTCAGACGGAGTGAATGCCACTAGAGGGACATGTGAGCAGGCAGATTTGAAAGATAAGGACTGGAGGTAATAAAGACGAAATGAAAAAATGAAAAATACTTTAAAGGGCAGATTTGGCCAGGAATTAATCCTCTTGTTTCCAGCCACTGAGTTCCTTCCTAATCTGATGTAGAACTTATTCATTAATTACAGATTCCCAGTCGGACTCAACTCGTGAACCAAAGAGATCAGCGGCTGGAGAATCTGGTCCAGGTTTGACAACCCGAACAAGGTCTGCGAGCTCAGGTACAGACACCCAGGTTTACACAACTCTTGAACTCCAGCGGTCAGCGACTGCAGAACCTAGGCTGGATCTGTCCACCACCACAGCTGTGTCTCTGAGCTCTGTTACAGATATCCAGTCAGACCCAACTCAGGATGGATCAGCGATGGGTGATTTTGATCAGAGCTTAACCAGCACCCCAACAGGCTCTGCAATCTCAGTTACAGATTCCCAGTCGGAGACGACTTGGAAACCCCGAGGATCAGCGACAGGAGAACCTGATCCAAGTTTGTCCACCACCCCAGCTGGGTCTGCGAGCTTAGGTGTGGATCCCCATTCAGACACATCTCATACAACCCAGATAACAGCGACTGGAGAGCCTGGTCCAGGTTTGACCACACCAGCATTGTTCGCAAGGTCAGGGACGGATTCTCAGTCTCACACAACTCAGGATCCCCAAGGATCAGTGACCGGAGAACCTGGTCCAGGTTTGACCACCGCACCAAAAGGGTCTGTGAGCTCCTTTACAGATTCGCAGTCAGACACGACTCGGGAAACTCAGAGATCAGTCACTGGAGAACCTGGTCCAGGTTTGACCACACCTCCAACAGGGTCTGTGAGCTCCATTACAGATTCCCAGTCGGACACAACTCGTGAACCAAAGGGATCAGCGACTGGAGAACTTGGTTTGGGTCTGACCACCATCCCAACAGGGTCTGTGAGCTCCATTACAGATTCCCAGTCGGACACAACTCGTGAACCAAAGGGATCAGCGACTGGAGAACTTGGTTTGGGTCTGACCACCATCCTCACAGTGTCTGTGAGCTGTGTTACAGATTCCCAGTCGGGCACAACTTGTGAACCACAACGGTCAGCGACTGCAGAACCTAGGCTGGATCTGTCCACCACCACAGCTGTGTCTCTGAGCTCTGTTACAGATATTCAGTCAGACCCAACTCAGGATGGATCAGCGATGGGTGATTTTGATCAGAGCTTAACCAGCACCCCAACAGGCTCTGCAATCTCAGTTACAGATTCCCAGTCGGAGACGACTTGGAAACCCCGAGGATCAGTGACAGGAGAACCTGATCCAGGTTTGTCCACCACCCCAGCTGGGTCTGCGAGCTCAGAAACAGATTCCCAGTCGGACACAACTCTTAAAACCCAAATTACAGCTACTGGAGAACCTGGTCTGAGTTTCACCACCACCCCAGCAGAGTCTGCAAGCTCAGGTACAGATCCTCATTCAGAAACAACCTGGGATCCCCAGGGATCAGTCACTAGAGAATCTGATCCAGGTTTCATCACCAGCCCGGTAGGATCTCTGAGCTCCTTTACAGATTACCAGTCAGGTGCAACTCAAGAACCGCAAGCATCAGTGACCGATGACCCTGTTTTGGGTTCGACCACCAGCCCAGCAGGGTCAGTGACCTCAGCTACAGATTTCCCGTCAGACACAACACGGGAAACGCAGAAAACAGCGGCAGGAACATCTGGTTTTGGCTTGATCACCACCCCAATAGTGTCTGCGAACTCAGGTATGGATCCCAATTCAGACACAGCTCATAAAACCCACATAACAGCAACTGGAGAACCTGGTCCAGGTTTGACCACCCCAGCAGGGTCTGCAAGTTGCATTACAGATTCCCAATCAGACACAACTTGGGAAACTGAGGGATCAGTCACTGGAGAACATGGTCCAGATTTGACTACCGCTCCAACGGGGTCTGTGAGCTCCATTACAGATTCCCAGTCGGACACAACTCGTGAACCAAAGGGATCAGTGACTGGAGAACTTGGTTTGGGTCTGACCACCATCCCAACAGGGTCTGTGAGCACTGTTACAGATTCCCAATCGGACACAACTCGTGAACCAAAGGGATCAGCTACTGGAGAACTTGGTTTGTCTTTGACCACCATCCCAACAGGGTCTGTGAGCTCCTTTACAGATTCCCAGTCGGATACAACTCGTGAACCACAACGGTCAGCGACTGCAGAACCTAGGCCGGTTCTGACCACCACTACAGCTATGTCTCTGAGCTCTGTTACAGATATCCAGTCAGACCCAACTCAGGAGACAAATGGATCAGCGATGGGTGATTTTGATCAGAGCTTAACCGGCACCTCAACTGGCTCTGTGATCTCAGTTACAGATTCCCAGTCGGAGACGACTTGGAAACCCCGAGGATCAGCGACAGGAGAACCTGATCCAGGTTTGTCCGCCACCCCAGCAGGGTCTGCGAGCTCAGAAACAGATTCCCAGTCGGACACAACTCTTAGAACCCAAATTACGGCTACTGGGGAACCTGGTCTGAGATTCACCGCAACCCCAGCAGGGTCTGCGAGCTCAGAAACAGATTCCCAGTCGGACACAACTCTTAGAACCCAAATTACAGCTACTGGGGAACCTGGTCTGAGTTTCACCGCAACCCCCGCAGCGTCTGCAATCTCAGCTAAAGATACTCATTCAGAAACAACCTGGGATCCCCAGGGATCAGTCACTAGAGAATCTGATCCAGGTTTCATCACCAGCCCGGTAGGATCTCTGAGCTCCTTTACAGATTACCAGTCAGGTGCAACTCAAGAACCGCAAGCATCAGTGACCGATGACCCTTTTTTGGGTTCGACCACCACCCCAGCAGGGTCAATGACCTCAGCTGCAGATTTCCAGTCAGTCACAACTCAGGAAACGCAGAAAACAGCGAATGGAGGATCTGGTTTGGGCTTGATCACCACCCCAACAGTGTCTGCAAGCTTAGGTATGGATCCCCATTCAGACACAGCTCATAAAACCCACATAACAGCAACTGGAGAGCCTGGTCCAGGTTTGACCACCCCAGCATGGTTTGCGAGGTCAGGTACGGATTCTCAGTCTCACACAACTCAGGATCCCCAGGGATCGGTGACCGGAGAACCTGGTCCAGGTTTGACCACCCCAGCAGGGTCTGCAAGTTGCATTACAGATTCCCAGTCAGACACAACTTGGGAAACTGAGGGATCAGTCACTGGAGAACCTGGTCCAGATTTGGCTACCGCTCCAACGGGGTCTGTGAGCTCCATTACAGATTCCCAATCGGACACAACTCGTGAACCAAAGGGATCAGTGACTGGAGAACTTGGTTTGGGTCTGACCACCATCCCAACAGGGTCTGTGAGCTCTGTTACAGATTCCCAGTCGGACACAACTCGTGAACCAAAAGGATCAGCTACTGGAGAACTTGGTTTGTCTTTGACCACCATCCCAACAGGGTCTGTGAGCTCCTTTACAGATTCCCAGTCGGATACAACTCGCGAACCACAACGGTCAGCGACTGCAGAACCTAGGTCGGATCTGACCACCACTACAGCTATGTCTCTGAGCTCTGTTACAGATATCCAGTCAGTCCCAACTCAGGAGACAAATGTATCAGCGATGGGTGATTTTGATCAGAGCTTAACCGGCACCCCAACTGGCTCTGTGATCTCAGTTACAGATTCCCAGTCGGAGACGACTTGGAAACCCCGAGTATCAGCGACAGGAGAACCTGGTCTGAGATTCACCACCACCCCTGCTGGGTCTGCGAGCTCAGAAACAGATTCCCAGTCGGACACAACTCTTAAAACCCAAATTACAGCTACTGGAGAACCTGGACAGAGTTTCACCACCACCCCAGCAGGGTCTGCAATCTCAGCTACAGATACCCATTCAGAAACAACCTGGAAACCCCAGGGATCAGTCACTAGAGAATCTGATTCAGGTTTCATCACCAGCCCTGTAGGATCTCTGAGCTCCTTTACAGATTACCAGTCAGGTGCAACTCAAGAACCGCAAGCATCAGTGACCGATGACCCTTTTTTGGGTTCGACCACCACCCCAGCAGGGTCAACGACCTCAGCTGCAGATTTCCAGTCAGACACAACTCAGGAAACGCAGAAAACAGCGAATGGAGGATC
Organism: Hypanus sabinus; assembly: GCF_030144855.1. Taxonomy (NCBI): domain Eukaryota; kingdom Metazoa; phylum Chordata; class Chondrichthyes; order Myliobatiformes; family Dasyatidae; genus Hypanus; species Hypanus sabinus. The sequence goes on from NW_026779441.1 coordinate 234,968, forward strand.
TGGTTTGGGCTTGATCACCACCCCAACACTATCTGCGAGCTTAGGTACGGAGCCCCATTCAGACACAGCTCATAAAACCCACATAACAGCAACTGGAGAGCCTGGTCCAGGTTTGACCACCCCAGCATGGTTTGCGAGGTCAGGTACGGATTCTCAGTCTCACACAACTCAGGATCCCCAGGGATCTGTGACCGGAGAACCTGGTCCAGGTTTGACCACCGCACCAAAAGGGTCTGTGACCTCCTTTAGAGATTCGCAGTCAGACACGACTCGGGAAGTGCAGAAAACAGCGACTGGAAAGCCTGTTCCAGGTTTCACCATCCCAGCAGGGTCTGTAAGTTCAATTACAGATTCCCAGTCAGACACAACTTGGGAAACTCTGGGATCAGTCACTGGAGAACTTGATCCAGCTTTGACCACTACCTCAGCAGTGTCTGTGAGCTCTGTTACAGATTCCCAGTCGGGCACAACTCGTGAACCAAAGAGATCAGCGACTGGAGAACCTGGTCCGGGTTTGACCACCCGAGCATGGTCTGCGAGCTCAGTCACAGATACCCAGGTTTACAGAACCCTTAAACCTCAACGGTCACCGACTGCAGAACCTAGGCCGGATCTGTCCACCACCACAGCTGTGTCTCTGAGCTCTGTTACAGATATCCAGTCAGACACAACTCAGGAGCCACATGGATCAGCGATGGGTGATTTTGATCAGAACCTGACCGGCTCCCCAACAGGCTCTGTGATCTCAGTTACAGATTCCCAGTCGGAGACGACTTGGAAACCCCGAGGATCAGCGACAGGAGAACCTGATCCAGGTTTGTCCACCACCCCTGCTGGGTCTGCGAGCTCAGAAACAGATTCCCAGTCGGACACAACTCTTAGAACCCAAATTACAGCTACTGGGGAACCTGGTCTGAGATTCACCGCAACCCCAGCTGGGTCTGCGAGCTCAGATACAGATACCCAGTCGGACACAACTCTTAGAACCCAAATTACAGCTACTGCAGAATCAGAGTCTGGTTTCACAGCCACCCCAGCAGGGTCTGCAAGCTCAGGGACAGATACCCATTCAGAAACAAGCTGGAATCCCCAGGGATCAGCAGCTGGAGAACCTGGTCTGAGTTTCACAGCCACCCCAGCAGGGTCTGATAGTTCAGGTACAGATACCCATTCAGAAACAAGCTGGGAACCCCAGGGATCAGTCACTAGAGAATCTGATCCAGGTTTCATCACCACCCCGGTAGGATCTCTGAGCTCCTTTACAGATTCACAGTCAGACGCAACTGAAGAACCACAAGCATCAGTGACCGATGACCCTTTTATGGGTTTGACCACCACCCCAGCAGAGTCAGTGGCCTCAGCTACAGATTTCCAGTCAGACGCAACTCAGGAAACGCGGAAAACAGCGACTGGAAAGCCTGTTCCAGGTTTCACCATCCCAGCAGGGTCTGCAAGTTCCATTACAGATTCCCAGTCAGACACAACTTGGGAAACTGAGGGATCAGTCACTGGAGAACCTGGTCCAGATTTGTCTACCGCTCCAACAGGGTCTGTGAGCTCCATTACAGATTCCCAGTCAGATACAACTCGGAAGGACCAGGGATCAGTCACTGGAGAACTTGATCCAGCTTTGACCACTACCTCAGCAGGGTCTGTGAACTCTGTTACAGATTCCCAGTTGGACACATCTCGGGAAGCCCAGGGATACGTGATAAGTGAACCTGGTCCAGGTTTGACCAACACCCCAGGAGGTTCTGCAAGTTCCGTTACAGATTGCCAGTCAGAAACAACTTTGGAAACCCAGGGGTCAGTCACTGGAGAACATGATCCAGGAATGACCACCACCCCAACAGAATCTAGGAGTTCCTTTACAGATTACCAGTCAGAGTCAACTCAAGAAACACTTGGATCAGCGATGGGTGATCTTTCTCAGAGTATAACCAGCACCCCAGCAGAAACCGCGAGCTCAGGTACAAATACCCAGTCGGACACAACTCAGACGACCCAGGGATCAGCGACTGGAGAACCCGGTCTGGGTTTGACCACCATCCCAGCAGGATCTGCGAGCTCAAGAACAGATTCCCAGTCGGACACAACTCGGGGACCACAGGGAGTAGTGACGGGAGAATCTGCTCCAGGTTTGACAACCACCCCAGAAGGATCTGCGAGCTCAGGTATCTGTGATGGGGATTGCTGAACGAATAATTGTTCCCCTTTGTCGGTCCTTAAAATTCATCCTGTTTCAGACTGACTGCAGAGATGAAGTGGGGGGGGGGGTGTAGGGAGAGTCCAAGCAGGAGAGACAGGTAGAAGAGACAAAGGGAAGTAGGGAGAGAATGAGTAGTGAAGGAATTAGGGAGAGACCAAGGTGATGGGGAGTCTGGGAGAGACTGAGGGGGTATATAGGTGGTGAGATTTCCGGGGGGTGAGGTAAGGAGTCAGAGAGTGAACAAGGGTAGACGCAGTTGAGGAAACACTGAAGGAAGAAGGAGGTAGGGAGAGACCAATGGCAGTGAGAAGAAGGGAGAGTCCGAAGGGGGAGGGATGTAAGACGAGTCCGAGGGATGAGGGTGGCTGGGAATACCAAGTGGAGAGGAGTGTTTGGAGAGTCCAATGGGAGAGGCAGGTAGGGCGAGACTGAGAAGAGAGAGATAGGGACAGACTGGAGAGGGTCGTAGAGAGAGATCGAATGTAGAGGGAGGTAGAATGAGACCGAGGGCAGAGGGAGATAAGTGCAGACCAAGGGAAGAGTGATATTTGCAGTCTGAGGCGTGGGGTTGGGGGAGACCGAGGATAGAGGGTGGTAGGGAGAGACAGAGACAGAGGGGTGAAGGATGTGGGGTAATACTGAGGGAAAGGGGAGGTAGGGATGTACCGAAGAGACAAGGAATTAGGGAGATGGTGTTCGGGAGGACTGAGTTAAGAGTGAGGTATAGAGAATACCGAGGCGAGAGGGAGGTTGCGTGCAACTGAGGGTTAAATGTGGCATGGAGACACCGAGGAAAGATAGGGAGATGTGGGAGATCAAGGGTGGAGGGTAATAGGGAGAGACCGTGGCGGGGAGAAAAGGGGTGACTCAAAGGAATGGAAGGTAGAGAGAGAGACTGATGGGGGAGGGAGTTGGGAGACCGGGGGGAGAGGGCTATAGAGAAACGCCATGAGGTATGGAGGGAGAGTGAGGGGAGACGGAGTTAGGGAGAGGTCAAGTGGAGAATGTGGGGAGAGACAGTGGGGCAGAGGAGAAGTGAGGGACAAGGTGTGAGGGAAGGAGGGAGAGGCTGAGCGGAGAAGGCGGGAGCACGAGACCAAGGGGAGAGAATGGTAGGGATGGACAGAGTGGAGTAGAGAGAATTTGCGGGGAGGTAATTATGGAGACACAAAGGGACTGGGAGGTAGCAAGACCTAGTGTGAACAAGGGTTGATGGATTTAAGGAGGGTCTGAGGGATAGGGAGGTAGGCAGAGAGGGGGATAGGGGGGTAGCAAAAGTCGGAAAGGAGAGGGAGGGTGGGAAAGACTGAGTGGACGGAGAGATTGAGGGTAGAGGGAGTTAGGGTTAGACCATGAGTAGATGGAAGTAGAGAGACACCGAAGGAGAGAGGCATCGAGAGATTGACCAAGGGTAGAGAGAATTAAGGAGAGACTGAGGGTAGAAGGAGGGAGGGAGGGAGACACTCAACGGTGGGGACAGGTTAGTGGAGAGATTGAGGGAAAGTTAGGAAGGGAGAGACTGACTTGAAATGGAGGTATAGAGATGCCAAGGCGAGAGGGAGTTGGGTCTGAGACGAAGAGGAGGGATAGGGTGACACCGAGATGAGAGAATGTTAGGGAGACACTGAGGGGAGAGGGAGGTAGGGAGAGACTGTGGGTTGAGGGAGACAAGGGGACACCAAGGGAAAAAGGAGGTCGGGGAAGTCTGAGTGGAGAGAGAGTAAAGGGAGAAGCTGAAGGAGAGAGGGAAGTCACGTGAGAATGATGGGATGAGGATGTTAGGGTGAAAATGAGGGGAGAGGGAGTTAGGGAGAGAACAAGGGGAGAGGCAGGAAGAGAGAGTGAGTGGAAAGGGATCTTCACAGAGGCAAGAGGGGAGCGGAAATTTGGGGGAGTCTGAGGAGAGAGGGAGCCAAGATTCATTTTCTTGCGGGCATACTCAATAAATCCAGTACCCCTAGGGGAATCAATGAAATCCTGCCCAACTGCGGTGGGGAAGGGTCAACAAGTACGGAACAAACTGAGCAAATACAAATAGAAAGAAAAATAATAAGTAACACTGATAATCAATAGGTAATCGATATGTCTCGAGAATGTGAGATGAAGAGTCCATGAAAGTGAGTCGATAGGTTGTGGGATCAGTTCACTGAAGTTGAGTGAAGTTATCCACACTGGTTCAGGAGACTGATGGTTGACGGTAATAACTCTTCCTGAACCTGGTGGTGTGGGTGCTGAAGCTGCAGTAACTCTTTCCTGATGGCAGCAGCGAGAAGAGAGCACGGCCTGGGTAGTGTGGGTCCTTATGATGGATGCTGCTTTCCTGTGACAGACCCTGTGGATATGGGGAGAGCACGGCCTGGGTAGTGTGGGTCCTTATGATGGATGCTGCTTTCCTGTGACAGACCCTGTAGATATGGGTATAGCACGGCCTGGGTAGTGTGGGTCCTTATGATGGATGCTGCTTTCCTGTGACAGACCCTGTGGATATGGGGAGAGCACGGCCTGGGTAGTGTGGGTCCTTATGATGGATGCTGCTTTCCTGTGACAGACCCTGTGGATATGGGGAGGGCACGGCCTGGGTAGTGTGGGTCCTTATGATGGATGCTGCTTTCCTGTGACAGACCCTGTGGATATGGGGAGATCACGTCCTGGGTAGTGTGGGTCCTTATGATGGATGCTGCTTTCCTGTGTCAGACCCTGTGGATATGGGGAGAGCTCGGCCTGGGTGGTGTGGGTCCTTATGATGGATGCTGCTTTCCCATGACAGACCGTGTGGATATGGGGAGAGCACGGCCTGGGTAGTGTGGGTCATTATGATGGATGCTGCTTTCCTGTGACAGACCCTGTGGATGTGGGGAGAGTACGGCCTGGGTAGTGTGGGTCCTAATGATGGATGCTGCTTTTTGTGACAGACCATGTGAATATGGGGAGAGCACGGCCTGGGTAGTGTGGGTCCTTATGATGGATGCTGCTTTCCTGTGACAGACCCTGTGGATATGGGGAGAGCACGGCCTGGGTAGTGTGGTCCTTATGATGGATGCTGCTTTCTTGTGACAGACCCTGTGGATATGGGGAGAGCACGGCCTGGGTAGTGTGGGTCCTTATGATGGATGCTGCTTTCCTGTTACAGACCCTGTGGATATGTGGAGAGCACGGCCTGGGTAGTGTGGGTCCTTATGATGGATGCTGCTTTCCTGTGACAGACCCTGTGGATATGGGGAGATCACGGCCTGGGTAGTGTGGGTCCTTATGATGGATGCTGCCTTCCTGTTACAGACCCTGTGCATATGGGGAGAGGGTCAAATCCACAACTTTGTGAAGGATTTTCTGTTCAAGGGCATTAGTGTTTCCTGGTGGCCTGCAGACCCTGATGTAGCTGAGTAGGTAAAATCTCAGCACCACACTGTGGGCTGAAGGGCCTGTACTGTGCTGGAGAGTTCAATGTTCCGTCTCTCAGAGCCTGACCGATGGTCGGGAGAGAGAGTGTAAAAGGAGCAGATTCAGGTTGGGCCGGTCATTTTCGGCTGTGCAGGTGCGGGAATTGTCGGTGTTGGAGGCTGAAACTCTACTTGAAATAAAATGAAGGGATGGTCAAGCAGAGCGGCCATTGTCAGACTATGCAGTGAAAGAATAGGAAGGCTTCAGCTAAACAGGCTTCAGTGTGAACAGACAGAGGCACAGAGAAGAAGAGATGAGCCGTTTTCTTTCAGTACGGAGTATTTAGGAAGGAATGCTCCTCCTGTCAGATGTGGGAATTCAGCTTTACCTGACTGTTTCCCTGATGACTACATCTGCGGGAAGTGCACCCAACTTCAGTGCCTGACTGACCGGGTCACGGAGCTGGATTTGGATGTAATTAGGATCATCTGGGAAGCTGAGAATTTTGAAAGGTGGTCACACCCAGAGTACAGGATTTGCACTGTAGATGAGTGATCACCAGGAGAGTTAAGGGGATGGGGAAGTCAGTGTAGAGTTCCCCTGTGGCCATTCTCCTCAGCAACAAGTATATCTCTTTGGATCCTGCTGGGGGACGACCCATCGGGGCACGGCAGCAGCAGTAGCCACGCTGGTGGAACTGGCTGGCTCTGAGACTCAACAGGGAATAGTAAAGTCAGGCAGTATGGCAGTTGTAAGATACTCGAAGACTGGGGGACAAAAAGGAGATTCTGCAGCCACAAGAGAGTCTCCAGGGTGGGGTGATGACTCCCAGGTGCGAAGGTCGGAATGTATCAGAGTAGCTGCAGGATATTCTCAAGAGGGAGGGTGAACATCCAGAGATTGGGGTGCATATTGCCACCAATGACATAGGCAGAACAAGGGAAGAGGTCCTACACAGTGATTACATAGAATTACGAAAGGGTCTGAAGAGAAGGACCACCAGGGTAGTAATCCGTGAATTACTCCCAGTGCCACGGGCTAGTGCAGGTAGAAATGGGTGATAACACAGATGAATGAGTGGCTGAGGAGATGGTGCAGGGACAGGGTTTCATGTTCTTGGATCATTGGAATCTTTTCTGGGGAATGGGTGACCTGTACACGAGGGACAGGTTGTACCTGAACTGGAGGGGAACCAATATCCTGTGAGGGAGGGGTGACCTGTACAAGAGGGACGGGTTGTACCTGAACTGGAGGGGAACCAATATCCTGGCCGGGAGGTGTGACCAGTACAAGAGGGACGGGTTGTACCTGAACTGGAGGGGAACCAATATCCTGGCCGGGAGGTTTGCTGATGCTACTCGGGAGAGTCTCAACTAGTTTTGCAGGAGGCTGGGAACTAAAGCCCCAGGACAGCGATGGAAACATCGGACCAGTAGGTAGATGTTAGGGAAAGAATTGAAAGGCAGATTCGAAACAACATGTATGATGGGTCAGGTTGTCTGAAGTGTGTACATGTTAATGCTTGGAGTATTATGGGTAAAGGTGATGAACTTAGAACATTGATCAGTACAGGGAAACTACGATGTTGTGGCCACTTGGTTGAAAGAGGGGCAGGAATAAGTGATTAATGTACCAGGCTTTCTAAGTTTAAGAAGATAGATAAGGTGGTAAAAGAGGTGGTGGTGATTGGGGGTTGGGGGTAGTGGCACTACTAATCAGGGACAGTATCACATCTGCACTCGGGAGACATAATGGAGGGGTAAAAGAGTACTTTTACTCACCCACTCACCCCTAATTCAGACATCGTCCTGGTTACCCTATTCTGCACTCTCCCTAAAGCTTCCACATCCTTCCTACAATGAGGTGACCTGAGACCCGTGCCCCCCACCCCCGGGCTGCCCTGTCACACGTCGGGACCATGTGAAGAATGGAATGGGGAGGGGGAAGTGGACATTGAGGAGAATGGAGGGGTAGGAGGGGAATAGACAAAAGGTTCAGGAGTAGGCCATTTGGCCCTTTGAGCCAGCACCTCCATTCACTGTGATCATGGCTGATCATCCACAATCTGTACCCCGTTCCTGCCCTCTCCCCATATCCCTGGACTCCGCTATCTATAAGAGCTCTATCTAACTCTCTCATGAAAGCATCCAGAGACTTGGCCTCCACTGCCTTCTGGGGCAGAGCATTCCCAGATCCACAACTCTCTGGGTGAAAAGGTTTTTCCTCGCCTCCGTTCTAAATGGCCTACCCCTTATTCTTAAACTGTGGCCTTTGGTTCAGGACTCCCCCAACATCGGGAACGTGTTTTCTGCCTCTAGCGCAGTGGTTCCCAACCTTTATTTGGCCATGCCCCACCTAATCACCTCTAAAATCCTGATGCCCCCTGTGGTGATATATAATTCTTATTATTCAAAAAGTGAACTCCTATTCACCTGGAGAAAGCCTAAAAGACCATTAACTTGATTTAAACAAGCTTCCAAAGAACATGGCTTTCATGAAAGAGAAAAATAAAAGAACACAGACTTACTAGAAAAAAATCACTGTTAATAACTCATTCTCGAATTACCCCTCTTAAAAATCAAATTACCCCCTGTGGGGCGTACGCCCCACATTGGGAACCACTGCTCTAGTGTGTCCAATCCTTTAATAATATTATATGTTTCAATCAGATGCCCTCTCATCCTTCTAAATTCCAGTGTATACAAGCACAGTCGCTCCAATCTTTCAACATATGACAGTCCCGCCATTCCGGGAATTAACCTCGTGAACCTACGCTGCACTCCCTCAATAGCAAGAATGTCCTTCCTCAAACTTGGAGACCAAAACTGCACACAATACTCCAGGTGTGGTCTCACCAGGGCCCTGTACAACTGCAGAAGGGTCTCTTTGCTCCTATACTGAATTCCCCTTGCTATGAAGACCAACATGCCATAGCTTTCATCACTGCCTACTGTACCTGCATGCTTACTTTCAGTGACTGATGAACAAGTACACCTAGATCTTGTTGTACTTCCCCTTTTCCTGATGGCACCATTCAGATAGAAATCTACCATCCTGTTTTTGCCACCAAAGTGGATAACCTCACATTTCTCCACATTAACCTGCATCTGCCCACTCACCCAACCTGTCCAAGTCACCCTGCATTCTCATAATATCCTCCTCACATTTCGCACTGCCACCCAACTTTGCGTCATCTGCAAATTTGCTAATGTTACTTTAAATACCTTTATCTAAATCATTATTGTATATTGTAAATAGCTGTCGTCCCAGCACCGAGCTTGCAGTACCCCACTAGTCACTGCCTGCCATTCTGTTAATCCCTACTCTTTGTTTCCTGTCTGCCAACCAATTTTCTATCCATGTCAGTACCCTACCCCCAATGCCACGTGCTCTAATTTTGTCCACTAATCTCCTATGTGAAACCTTATCAAAGTTTTTCTGAAAGTCCAGGTACACTACATCCACTGGCTCTCCCTTGTCCATTTTCATAGTTGCATCCTCAAAAAATTCCAGAAGATTAGTCAACCATGATTTCCCCTTCGTAAATTCATGCTGCCTTGAACCGATCCTGTTACTGCTATCCAAATGTGCTGTTATTTCATCTTTTATAATTGACTCCAGCATCTTCCCCACCACTGATGTCAGGCTAACTGGTCTACAATTCCCTGTTTTCTCTCTCCTTCCTTTCTTAAAAAGTGGGATAACATTAGCTACCCTCCAATCCTCAGGGACTGAACCTAAATCTATAGAACATTGGAAGATGATTACCAATGCATCCACGATTTCTAGAGTCACCGCCTTAAGTACCCTGAGATGCAGACCATCAGGCTCTGAGCATTTATAAGCCTTAAGTCCCATCAGTCTACCCCACACTATTTTCTGCCTAATGTGAATTTCCTTCAGTTCCTCTGTTACCCTAGGTCCTGTGGCCACTACCTCATCTGGGGGATTGTCTGTGTCTTCCCTAGTGAAGGCAGATCCAAAGTACCTGTTCAACTTGTCTGCCATTTCCTTGTTCTCCATAATAAATTCACCCATTTCTGCCTTCAAGTGCCCAACTTTGGTCTTAACAAATTTTTTCCTCTTCACATACCCAAAGAAGCTTTTACTACCCTCATTTATATTCTTGGCTAGTTTACCTTTGTACCCCATCTTTTCTTCCCATATTGCCCTGTTAGTTATCATCTATTGCGCTTTAGAAGTTTCCCAATCCTCTGGCTTCCTGGTCATCTTTGCTCTGTTATACTTCTTCACTTTTATTTTTATACTGTCCTTGACTTCACTTCTCAGCCACAGTCCTTAGATTCTTTCTTCCTCTTTGGAATGAACAAATCCTTTACCTTCTGTATTATTCCCAGAAATACCTGCCATTGTTGTTCCACTGTCATCCCTGCTAGGGTATCCATCCAGTCAACTTCGGTTATTTCCTCCCTCATGGCTCCATAGTCCCCTTTGTTCGACTGTAATACTGACACTTCCGATTTTCCCTTCTCCCTCTAAAATTGTAGATTAAAACTTATCAAATTATGGTCACTACCTCCTAATGTCTCCTTTACCTCGAGTTCCCCTATCAAATATGGTTCATTACACAACACTAAATCCAGAATTGCCTTCTCCCTGGAAGGCTCCAGTACAAGCTGCTCTAAGAATCCATCTCGGAAGCACTCTACAAACTCCCTTTCTTGGGGTCCAGTACCATCCTGATTTTCCCAGTCTACCTGCATGTTGAAATCACCCATTACAACCGTAGCATTACCTTTGCGACATGCCAATTTTAATTCTTAATTTAACTTGCACCCTATATCCAAGCTATTGTTTGGGGGCCTGTAGATAGCTCCCATTAGGGTATTTTTGCCTTCAGAATTTCTCAGTTCTATCCACACTGACTCTACATCTCCTGATTCTATGTTACCCCACGCAAGGGACTGAACTTCATTCCTCACCAACAGAGCCACTCCACCCCCTCTGCCCACCTGTCTATCCTTTTGATAGGACGTATGCCCTTGAATATTCATTTCCCAGCCCTGGTCCTCTTGCAGCCATGTCTCTGTTATTCCTACAACATCATACTTGCCAATTTCCAACTGAGCTTCAAGCTCATCCATTTTATTTCTTATACTTCGTGCATTCATATATAATAATTTAAATCCATTACTCCCTTCACCTCTCACACCGATTCCTATTGCACTTGGCCATACTCTCCGATCCCTGCCTGAGCTTTCTGCCCCGTTAATTCTGTTGTCTTTCTTAACTTTTCTTATTTGCTCTTTCCCTTTAACTCAATCCTTATATTTCCAGTTCATCTCCTCACCCCCACCACTTAGTTTAAACACACCTCTGTAGCAGTGGCAAACCTGCCTGCCAGAATGCTGGGGTGGAGGGAAGTGGGAAAGTGGAGAGGAAGGAGAGTGCTGGGGAGAGAAAGGAGGAGGGAGGAGTAATGGGGCAATGGAGAAAGATTTTAGGTGGAGATGGGAGAGAGGTCTGGGGTACGAGATGGGTACTGGAGGGAGTAGCGATGCTGAGAGGGAGCCGTAGACAGTTGTGGGGGTGGTGGGGGGGTGGCGCGAAAGAGAGCATGTTTGATGGTCCACAGCTTAGGAATTGGTGGTGGGGTCATTGATGGGAATTCTGATCCCCATAGTCAGTCCCAGAATTTCAATCTGACTCTGAATGATGGGAGTCGCCTGTAGTGATGAAGATTTTGATGGAGCCGCGGTGGCTGAAGGGAGCTACGATGTTTGTGTTTTTCTTTCTCCCACGTCTCCGTTCCTTTATCGGAGACTTTGAAATTTCTCCGAGGGAACAGGTCAAAGGGTCATTGAATGGAGGGGGCACCCAGGAACCGCCCTCTGTCCCATCGGGAGACACATCCTCAGGTCGAAACTTTGTGACTGGGGAGGGGTTCATTCCACAACTCTGTAGCCGACAGGCTCTCGTGAGCTGATTCAGTGGTTATCTGTGTCTCTCAGTGGGATGTGAACGATGGAGTCCGTTCTATCCCCACTGACAATCTCAGGAGTACATGAGCTCTCCGGAAAGGGTGATTCACTCATCCGGAATGACCTGCCTTGGATGGAGGCCGGTCTGGAAGACATGTGGGGACGGCTCAGTGACAGAGCAGGGGGGCTGAGACCTGGTGCTCAGGGGTGGGGGAAATGAAAGTGTCCGGTGGGTGAGGATTGGAGTGACGTTCAGGCAGGATATTTTCACCAGTTGTTTAATTGTTACCGTCACTGTCTGTAAGGAGATTGTACATTCTCCCTGTGACTGTGTCGGTTTCCTCCCTCATTACAAAGACGTTTGGGTTAATAGGTTAGTATGCCCACAAGAAAATGAATCTCAGGATTATATATGGTGATGTACAGTATACATAATGAATTTGCTTTCAACTTTTGAAATGAATTTCTCTTGTAAGTTATAGCAAACTTCTGTCTTCCACCACACTGCTGCAGCAAAGCAGCAAATTTCCTGTCAGAGTAAATAGTGACAGTGAGCCTAATATTTCTGAGGATATATGAAAATATGCAGAAGATCACTGTCATAAGGTAGGCGTTGAGAGCGAACCCTAAAGCAAGACACAGACACCGAAGTACGAGGGAAAGTGGGATCTGGTGTGACAGAAAGCAAGGGAAGTGGGGAGAAACAACGCTGGACAAGACTAGGATACAGGGCATAGGCGAGGACGAGACTAGGATAGAGGGACCTGGATGAGGAATTAGGAACAGGGAACTAGGAACTAGGAACCTGGACAAGCACTCCGAGCCAGAGACTGGACCGAGACCTGGAACCTGGGTCTTGACTCGGGCTCGGACTCCGGATCCAGGAGAGGACTGGACGTGGCAAGGTAACAGGACTGGACGTGGGGGCCGGACGTGGGACTCCAGGGCTGGACGAGGACATGAAGCTCAGACTTTGTCTTGGTCGAGGGAGAGCAAAGCCGAAGCCAGGAGAGGCGTAGCTGGGTACTGACACTGGCCCTGGACGAGACCAGGACTCACGGACATGGACTGGAACCCTCCTCGAAACAGGCCTCGGGGACCTGGTCACGGACTGAAACCCTCCTCGGGGACCTGGGCACGGACTGGAACCCTCCTCGGGGACTTGGGCACGGACTGGGACCCTGCTCGGGGACTTGGGCACGGACTGGAACCCTCCTCGGGGACTTGGGCACGGACTGGGACCCTCCTCGGGGACTTGGGCACGGACTGGGACCCTCCTCGGGGACTTGGGCACGGACTGGGACCCTCCTCGGGGACTTGGGCACGGACTGGCACACCTGCACTTGCTCAGGTGCCGGTCCCGCCCGGGAGTTCAGACGTGAGTACAGTTGAGGTAACAGTCGTGGATATGGAAGGGATGATCCAGCTGCAGGGTAACAGCAAAGACGGCCTGACCTACCCCACAGAGGCAGGCACAGGATACTGACAAGACAAACCCCACAGAGGCGAGGACAGGATACTGACAAGACAATCCCCACAGAGAGGCGAGGACAGGATACTGATAAATCACACCCCACAGAGGTGAGGACAGGATCCTGACAAGACAAACCCCACAGAGGCGAGGACAGGATGCTGACAAGACAAACCCACAGAGGCGAGGTCAGGATACTGACAAGACAAACCCCACAGAGGCGAGGACGGGATACTGACAAGACAAACCCACAGAGGCGAGGACAGGATACTGACAAGACAATCCCCACAGAGAGGCGAGGACAGGATACTGACAAGACAAACCAACAGAGAGGTGAGGACAGGATACTGACAAGACAAACCCCACAGAGAGGCGAGGACAGGATACTGACAAGACAAACCCCACAGAGAGACGAGGACAGGATACTGACAAGACGAACCGGCACCTACACTCGAACCCAGGGCCACTTATATTCCCGGCTCCAAGCCGAAAATCAGGTGCCTATTAAGCCCAAATGAAACAAGGGACAGCCAGAAGACCCGGAGTCTGGAGTCCACGGACTGGACCGTGACAATTACGAGGAATACATGCAGGTTCAAAGTAAGATTTATTATCAAAGTACTTAATTGTCACTATATACTGTCCTGAGATTCATTTTGTTGCAGTCATCTACAGGAAAATAGAGAAAAACAACAGAATTTGAGAAAAACTATACAAAAGCAAAGACTGACAAACAACCAATGCGCAAAAGAAGGCAAATTGTGTAAATAAAATATATAATACTGAGATGATGAGTTGTAGATTCCTTGAAAGTGAGTCTGTAGATTGAGGAATCAGTTCAGAGTTGATGTGAGTGAAGTTATCCACGCCGGTCAGGAGTCTGATGGTTGTGGGTGATAAATGTTCCTGAAGCTGGTGGTGTGGGACGTCCTGCTGGGAATATTACCACTGATCAGGGTGAATATGACTAGAGGGCATTGATTTATGGTCAGTGGTCAGAGATTCAGGATCAGAATTAGGTTTACTATCACTAACGTCTCTTGTGAAATCTGTTGTTTTTTGGTATGTCTGTCTGTCTGTCTAATGTGGGGGATGAGAGGTTTGATCTGTTGGATCTGTGATGTTTATTGGATTCTCACGGACTGTTACCTCCCAGCCAGGTTTGTCCTTACCAGATTTTGGCTATCTTTTTTTCTTTTAATCTCTCACCTGACCCCACCTACCCTGTCTCTCTCCTCACAGATCCCGATTTGGACAACACTCAGGAAACCCAGGGACCAGCGACGGGAGAACTTGGTCCTGGTTTGACCCCCACCCCAGAAGGATTAACAAGCTCAGGTATCTGTGGTGGGGATCACTGAATGGAATGTTGTTCCCCATGGTCAGTCCCTAAAATTCATCCTGTGTCAGACTGAGGACAGTGACGGGGAATTGGGAAGGAGAGGAATGGTGTTGGTTTCACCACAGACCCAGTCTCACATTCCCTGAACTCCTGTCCCATTGTAATGACTTGTTTCAGAGTTTCCACTCGGGTGTCTCTCTGTTCCTTCATTACAGACCAAGAGACTTCCACAGGGGAACAGCCCAAAGGATCATCGACTGGAGGGTGCATACAGGTTCAATCCTATGTTACAGGCACATTCCCCCCTCCGCCTTTACCTCCCTCCCCAATCTCCTCCTCCTTCTTTCTCCTCCTTCTCTCCCCCTCTCTCTCCACCCTCCCCCCTCTCCACCCCCTCTCTCCAACCGCCCTCTCCCTCTCTCCCTCCCCCACTTCCCCACACTGACTCACATTCACTCTTACACCCACTCGCCTTGCAGGGCACTGCAATATGAATGACAGTGTCAGGGGAGATGGTGGGGAGAGGAGCCGGTAGGAGACTAGAGAGAACGAAATTGTGGTGGCAGGGAGAGGGTAAGAGGAATGGGGAGTTCTATATTGTTTCTTCAGCCTTGAATACCCTCTGCAAGTCATACCTGGTTTACTGATACAGACCTGGGTCGCCAGACTTGAATGCCACATATTTAGCTTTCAGCAGGCGATGTGCTCCCTGGTTATAGAGAGACCTGATGTCACTGAGGAAGGGAATGACTGGATGTGGCGTGAGGGATGTCTGGTTGAGGAGAGATGGTTGGAGTGATTGAGGAGGGAGAGGGTGAAGGATAAACATATTGACAGCATTTATGAGACATTTGTATGAGAATGTGGATTGTTAATGATAGAGGGATGTGGGATAAACACAAAGACAGTATTTATGACACATTTGTATGAGAATGTGGATTGTTAATGATAGAGGGATGTGGGATAAACACAAAGACAGCATTTATGACACATTTGTATGAGAATGTGGATTGTTAATGAAAGAGGGATGTGGGCCAAACTCAGGCAAAGGAGACCAGTTCAATTTGCCTCCTTGGTTGGCATGGATCAGTTTGGTCATAGAGCTTGTTCCCATGACGTGTTCCTCCAAGAATCCATTCACTATGTGATCGTAAGTCTTCACTCCTCGTTAACACACGACACCCAATACCAGGAGCTCTAAACTTCTGCACCGATGACCGTGTACTGCTCTAATCTGACATGTGGATGTAACTGACATCATTTCCCATCTCCATAAAACTGTCCAATGCAGGTAACTGGAAAATCTCACATTCCATGTCTCTGTCTCTCACTCTGGATTCATCCACCTTTCTCTTTCCTTTATCACTACCACTTTCCACCCCACTCACTGTCTGCCCCTCCCTCGTTCTCTGCCTCTCTTCACTACATGTGCACACTCTCGTCCTGACCCCACCCTGCCCTTTTCTCTCACTCTCCCTGTCCCTGTCTATACGTATATTGACACAGATTTTTGATGTGGGTGTGGGGACGAATCAAGCTGTCAGAGGGTGGGGTGGTTGTGGGGAGGAATCAAGGTATTAGAGGGTGGGGACTGGGGGAGAGGAGATTGCACGAACGAAGGGACAGAGATGAGGAAACATCCCGTGAGCAGCACTTGACCTGAGAGTGACTCCATGTTGACACTGGGCTGTTTTGTTCAGGAGTTCGCATGTGGATTAACGTGCAGCTGACATCGAGTGGAAACGTGAGTGAGGATGAAGTGTGGAAAGCCATTCGACGAAAGGTGAGTGAACTCCCTCCCCGTCTCTCAGTTCTTAATCCCTCTCCTTTCCCAACTCTCCCTCTCAGTCACAGCTCTGCCTGCCGTCTCGATGCCCCTCTCCTCTCGTCACTCCTTCAACTCCCCTACCTCAGCAATCATTCATCTTTCCTCCTCTCTGACCGCAGCTCCAGGAGATGTTCGGTGATCCAAATCTTCAGATCAATCTTGCACGGTTCAGGGCAGAACCTTCAGAGGAGTGAGGGAGTGATCTGTCAACGAGTGAAGGAGTCTGCAGTTCCATCTCCCTGACGCTTTACACACTCTCCCTTACTCCAGCCTGCCTTTAGACAAGTATACGGCTCACAGAGGGTTAATCCCAGGAGAGCCTGAGATGTTGCTACACTCTGCTGATTCCCCAGTGTGCCGCAGCCTGCGAGCTTTTAGTTGATCACATTGTGAAGTACGATCCCATTGAGTAGTGACGCCAGAAGCCCAGAACTGAGAGTGAGCACACAGACCCGGCCTGTTCCAGGAGGAGCAGATCCTCCGAATGATGAGATCAATCACAGAACATCCTGGGTACGGTCCCCGTAAACACCGACACCCCTCACTACAGGACCGGGTCGGTGTGAGACGTCACACACCTTCCACAGTGTACGGTCCGTAAACACCCACACCCCTCACTACAGGACCGGGTCAGTGTGGTGTGAGACGTCACACACCTTCCACAGTGTACGGTCCGTAAACACCGACACCCCTCACTACAGGACCGGGTTAGTGTGAGACGTCACACACCTTCCACAGCATACGGTCCGTAAACACCGACACCCCTCACTACAGGACCGGGTCGGTGTGAGACGTCACACACCTTCCACAGCATACGGTCCGTAAACACCGACACCCCTCACTACAGGACCGGGTCGGTGTGAGACACACACACCTTCCACAGTGTACGGTCCGTAAACACCGACACCCCTCACTACAGGACCGGGTCTGTGTGAGACGTCACACACCTTCCACAGTGTACGGTCCGTAAACACCGACACCCCTCACAACAGGACCGGGTCGGTGTGAGACGTCACACACCTTCCAGAGTGTACGGTCCGTAAACACCGACACCCCTCACTACAGGACCGGGTCGGTGTGAGACGTCACACACCTTCCACAGTGTACGGTCCGTAAACACCGACACCCCTCACTGTAGGACCGGGTCGGTGTGAGACGTCACACACCTTCCACAGCGTACGGTCCGTAAACACCCACACCCCTCACTACAGGACCGGGTCGGTGTGAGACGTCACACACCTTCCACAGTGTACGGTCCGTAAACACCGACACCCCTCACTACAGGAAGGGGTCGGTGTGAGACGTCACACACCTTCCACAGTGTACGGTCCCCGTAAACACCGACACCCCTCAGTACAGGACCGGGTCGGTGTGAGACGTCACACACCTTCCACAGTGTACGGTCTGTAAACACCGACACCCCTCAGTACAGGACCGGGTCGGTGTGAGACGTCACACACCTTCCACAGTGTACGGTCTGTAAACACCGACACCCCACACTACAGGAAGGGGTCGGTGTGAGACGTCACACACCTTCCACAGCATACGGTCCGTAAACACCGACACCCCTCACTACAGGAAGGGGTCGGTGTGAGACGTCACACACCTTCCACAGTGTACGGTCCGTAAACACCCACACCCCTCACTACAGGACCGGGTCGGTGTGAGATTCACACACCTTCCACAGTGTACGGTCCGTAAACACCGACACCCCTCACTACAGGACCGGGTCGGTGTGAGACGTCACACACCTTCCACAGTGTACGGTCCGTAAACACCGACACCCCTCACTACAGGACCGGGTCGGTGTGAGACATCACACACCTTCCACAGTGTACGGTCCGTAAACACCGACACCCCTCACTACAGGACCGGGTCGGTGTGAGACGTCACACACCTTCCACAGTGTACGGTCCGTAAACACCGACACCCCTCACTACAGGACCGGGTCGGTGTGAGACGTCACACACCTTCCACAGTGTACGGTCCGTAAATACCCACACCCCTCACTACAGGACCGGGTCGGTGTGAGACGTCACACACCTTCCACAGTGTACGGTCCGTAAACACCCACACCCCTCACTACAGGACTGGGTCGGTGTGAGACGTCACACACTTTCCACAGTGTACGGTCTGTAAACACCGACACCCCTCACTACAGGACCGGGTCTGTGTGAGACACACATCTGGGTTTACAGTAAAATGGGAAAATTAGCTAATGCAGGGCTTCATTGCATTAATATATCATCAATAATTTGCTGTAACTAATTGAACTGAAATTACGTGTGAAATAATGAATCTCTTTTTCATAAAAACACAGAACCGTGAAGACTTCATGGTCTGTGGATGTAGTGAGGAAGATCCCTGATCTCCAGAGGTACTGAGGAAAGTATCCTGTGCACCTTTGCAGACATCTGTGTACACTCGCAGAGCACAGGACAATCCTGCACATTCCCACCCAGTCAGCACGACACCCGACACATCCGTCTGACACCGTCCCCATCTCCATCTCGCAGTCTGGCACTCTTGTCCTCCATCTCTCTCTCTGACACATGATTTTATACACTCTGGTCTTATACACTCTCATTTCCATCTGTTTCTCTCTCTGATTCACTCTTATTTCCATTTCTCACTTCGAGCAAGTCAGTTGATCTCTAACCACAGATTCCCACTAATGGAGAGAGGGAGAATGGGACAGGGCGTCGGAGAACAGAGTGCAGAGACGGTATAATGTGTCCACAGTCTGCAAGGGTTTGAAGGCCTGAAATCCAAGGGATCTTTGAAATTCCTGTATATTATTTGGTTGTGAAGCTGATGATTTGCACTGTTATTGCTTGTTGTGCGTGCTCAATAAACATGGAACTGTCTGAAAGCAAGGTTTTGAGAGATGTGTTCCTTGTATTTCATTTGTAATTGCGGGTCAATGTGGAGACCTGAGCAATGGCGCCCTCTGCTGGGAAGGGCGGGCAGGGCAGAAACAGTGGGTGGCGGGAGGTCAGGGAGTGTGTGTACAGGTCATTTGTGTGGGTGGCTAGGGTGCGGGGTTCGCAAGACCCTTTATGGACCTGGGGGAATTTGCATTGTGTGTCCTGACGAGGTGGGTGATTATTTTGAGTGATAATGAGGAGGTGGAAAAAGAAATTGAACCTTTACTCTCTCAGGTGTTTATTTTATTCCCCTCCCTTTCTGTAAGCTTATTCTGTCCTTCCCTTTCTCCCCAATGGCACCATATCCCTGTATAGGGAAGAGTACGTATACCTGCACAGTGTCTGCCTTCATCCTTTCCTCCCGTTTCCCTTCTCTCCTCCAATGTTCTTTCTACCCCTCCCACTCTCTCTCATTCTCCCTCACATACATTCACCCCATCCCTCCCTATCATTTTATTTCTCTCTCTATCCCATTCTCTTTCACTTCTTCATCTCCCATCCATCCCTTTCATTCCATTTTCTTTCTTTCGTTGTAAACTCTCCCTTGTTCTCTCACTCCATTGGTCTCTGAAGACCCGGTTCAATCCCCGTCCCTGGTGCTGTCTCTGTGAAGTTTGCATTCTCTCCTCTCCCCCTGTCTCCCTCAGACCAGGTGTGGAGGGAACAAATTCTTTCTCACCTCCCTGGTAAACGTGTGTCATTTAGTCTGACACTGTCCTCTGGTACGAGGCTCCCATTTCCGCCCTCCACCTTTCCCACCCTCTCATTCTACCTCACTATATATTTCTCTCTTATTTTCTCAACCACTGTATCCTTTCTCATAAACTTTTTCCTCTTCCACTCATACACCGTCTGCCCTCCTCCTCATTCCTCTATCTTCACTTTATCTTATTCTCCCATCCTTTTGTCTCCAGATCCCATCCTCACTCCATCTTTCCCTTTCCCATTATCTCACTCCAACTGTCTCTCCACCTTCTCTCCATCTCTCCACCCCTCCTCCCCTTTACCTCTCCCTCCTTCCACCAGCCATACTTTCTCCAGGGGAGCCCGCAGTGAGCCTCAGCAACTCCTCTAACTCGGCACTCCCCCAGTTCAAGGGAGGATCCAGTCTCCCCCGCAGGGTTAGGGCCTGGATGTCGCCGGTGATCCTGGATCCTCACCTACGTCCGCTGGGCTTTGATTATCTCCGGGAACTCGGGTTTGAGCCCTCTCCCTCCCCTCCCCCCACCCAACCTGGAATCCATCCACATCTGCCATCCCCGCAAATTCTTACACGGGGCCGCTGAGAGAGGGTTAATTACTCGGTCTGGGAGGGGAGGCGTTAATTTAAAAATCAGGGTGTTAACGTCCAGGGTCAAATGACGATGGTGTTAATATGCGAAGCCAAATGAGGAGGGTGTTACTTTACGGGACCATAGGAGGAGGGCGTTAAAGTCTGGTGGCGCAAGTGGAAAGTGTTAATGTACGGGGTCCAGTTGGGAGATGCGATAGAAGTGAGATTGTGTGTCTCTTGAAAGTAGAATGTTAAGTGCTGTCAGCATCTTACCCAGAACGTCAACTTAAAGTAATATGTCTTCAGGAGTCAATACTACACTCAGGGCTTAAAAAATAGCTACATCTCAGTTTATGTGTACAGAACGACCATATGCGTGGTTTACAGCATCGATACCTGGTTACAACAACAAGCACCTCAGCAGCAGCGAGAATACAAAACCGAGCTGGATATTTCACTGCAATGCCACACTCTACCTCGCGGCGGCGATGTTGTACCGTCAGTGCCGATGGAAACGATCTCACGGAATTGTGGGAAGTAAAGAGCCATATTTGCTGCGAAGGAAAAGTCTCAAACGTCAGCGGTTTCCACTGGGGACCGTCATTTATTACAGTCACTGAACAAACACACTCGTTTAACCGCTTCCAGCCCAGAACGTCTCCAGCAATATCAGTTGAAACAAATGTGATCTTAAACACATAAATTTCTCAGAGCTGCAGAACGAAAGCTGGGACGAAGCTGTATGTGTGGCATGTAATGAGGGGGCAGGCAGAACTTGTGGAAGGGAATAGAAGGTTTGAAAAGTAACTGGCCAAACGGAGAAAAAAATAACTAACATGCACAAATGAAATATATAAATCTGGCGGGATGAAAGGATCTTGGGAATGGTGAGGGCAGAGTGCCATGGGAGGAAGTGTGGTCCAGTTGGCAGAGAAGGAGTGCCGGGGCGGGTGGGTATGGCGTACATGCAGACCCTCCCAACACCGAGACTCCAGGCAAGGCCATTTTATTGCAAACAATTGGTTTATTGCTCATCATAGAACGAATCACTGGTGCTTCCCGCACACTCCCCTCTCCCTTCTCCTTTTCCCAAACATGACTCCCCTCTCCCTGCCCCCTTCCCACTATAGATGGATCACTATGGGTCCACAATAGAGACCCATAGCAGAATTAGGTTTGTCATCACTGACATATCTCATGAAATTTGTTTTCCAGCAGCAACAGTAAAGTGTAATACATAAAATTACAACAGTACTGTGCAAAATTCTTAGGCTTCAGGGTAATTTATACGTTCCTGAGACTCGTCCACATTATAAGGAATTTGCTGTGGTGTGCTCGTCAAAACGAAAAACACGCGATAAAATAACCCAACATTCAGCAATGATGAAGAGTAAAGAATATTATAAAATATAGTTAGTGGTTAGAGTACGATATGGAATAAAATGCACTTCGACTGTAAGTATTATAAAAAGCGCTTTAAGATGATGACGGTGCAGTGACGGGGGAGAGGTAATAGGTAGAGGAGGTGGGGGAGGTCAAACTAAAACAGTTGATCAGCTTATCCACGCGGAAACGGGGAGAACGTACAAACTCCTTGCGGGTAGCGGCAAGGAGAGTGGAGGAAAGATGAGGTGAGATGTCAGAGGTAAGTTTGTTTTACACTGTGTGGTGGGTTTTAGGAATAGTGTGGTAGAGGCGTGTGTAACTGCGACGTTTAAAAGACACTTAGGTAGGCAGGTTTATGGCCTGTGTAGGAGGGAAGAGTTAGAGTTACGGGAAAGTAGTTTTACATAGCTGGAGAAAACATGGTGGTCCGAAGGGCCCCGAGTGTGCTGGACAAGTTATTTGTTCTTTGTTCTACTTTGGTCCTGTCCTCTAAGGTCGGACATAAAATACCTCCCAGATGTGTTGAGGAAGGAGGCTGAGAATGTGAAAGTAATCAGTTTTATGTTGAGAAACTTTGAATGGGCTCGTTGGTCTAGTGGTATGATTCTTGCTTAGGGCCTGAATTTGCGAGTATGCGAGAGGTCCCGGGTTCAATTCCCGGACGAGCCCCTCTGAATAATACATTTTAGGAATTCATTCAGTGAAGCACAGGGGAATGAGGGGAGATACTTACGAAATAATGCGGCATATAGATAAGGTCAATGTCTGCAGGGATTCCCCCTCAGATTGGGTGAGATGATTACTCGAAATTACAGGTGGATTATGAAAAGTTATATTTTCAATGGGAATCTGTGGGGGAACGTTTTCGCTCAGAGGATGTCGCGAGAGTGAACGAGATGCAGGTTGAATTGTAACAATTAAGATAAGTTTGAATGGGAGGGATTTGGAAGGCTATGTTCTTGGAGCGGGTAGATGGAACCAGTCAGAAGGCTGGTATGGACTAGATGAGCCGAAGGGCCTGCTTTTGTTCTGTAGTGCTCCTTGACTCTATAATCCATGAAGGATTGGAGCCAGGATATAAATGGAGTGAATGGGAAGTGTTGTGAAGCTGGTGGCCAACTCCTGCCCCCCATCTTCCTTTGTTCCTGTGTTCCTGAAATTGAGATCAAATACTAACAAATGTCATACTCTCTACATTGGAATGAAATAAAGATAGGGAGCATGGAGAAAAAGTATTTCAGTAGATGACCGTCTTCCAACATTTCTCTGCCGTCTGGAGACGTTCCTGCCGAGTGGAGTGTGGCTAACGTAACCTCGTTGTTTGATAAAGGAACTGGCGGGATGGTTTACATCTGAACTGCGGGGGTCAAACATTCTTGCAGGTAGGTTTGCTAGAGAGGCTCCAGTGGATTTAAACTAGATATGAGGGAGGAGGGGAACCATAGTGCAGGAACCGATGTATGAGAGAAGGAAGAAAAAGAAGACAGTAAAGTTCTTTGTACTGTTAGAAATAAACAGAGAGGAAGAGGTGGAGAATTTCTTAAATGCATTTATTTCAATGCCAGGAGCATTGTAAGAAAGGTGGATGAGCTTAGAACATGGATCGATACCTGGAAATAGGATGTTGTAGCTATTAGTGAAACATGGTTGCAGGAGGGGTGTGATTGGCAACTAAATATTCCTGGATTTTGTTGCTTCAGGTGTGATAGGATCAGAGGGACAAGAGGGTGAGGTGTTGCGTTGCTTGTCAGAGAAAATATTACAGCGGTGCTCTGGCAGGATAGATTAGAGGACTCGTCTAGGGAGACTATTTGGGTGGATTTGAGGAATGGGTAAGGTGTAGTAACACTTATAGGGGTGTATTATAGACCACCTAATGGGGAGCGACATTCAGAGGAGCAAATTTACAAGGAGTGAGCAGATATCTGTAGTAAGCACAGGGTGGTGATTGTGGGAGATATAAATTTTCCACATATAGACTAGGAGGCCTATACTGTAAAAGGGATAGATGGTTTGGAGTTTGTAAAATGTGTGCAGGATAGTTTTTTGCAGCAGTACATAGAGGTACCAAATAGAGAAGTGGCAGTGTTGGATCTTCTGATAGCTAATGAAATAGGTCAGGCGATGCAAGTATGTGTTGGGGAGCACTTCGGGACCAATGATCACAATACCATTAGCTTCAATATAATTATGGAGAAGGATAGGACTGGACCCAGGGATGAGGTTTTTGATTGGAGAAAGTCTAACTTTGAGGCGATGTGAAAGCATTTAGAAGGAGTGTATTGGGAAAATTTGTTTCATGGGAAGGATGTAATATACAAATGGCGATCATTTAAAGGTGAAATTTTGAGGGTACAGAATCTTTATGTTGCTGTTAGGTTGAAAGGAAAGGTTAAAAGTTTCAGAGAGCCATGGTTTTCAATGGATATTGGAAAGTTGTTAGGAAAAAGAGAGATATCTACAATAAATATAGGCAGAATGGAGTAAACGAGGTGATCGAGGAATATAAAGAATGTAAGAAGAATCTTAGGAAAGAAATTAGAAAAGCTAAAAGAAGATACGAGGTTGCTTTGGCAAGTAAGGTGAAAATAAATCCGAAGGATTTCAACAGTTATATTAATAGCAAAAGGGTAGTGAGGGATAAAATTGGTCCCTTAGAGAATCAGAGTGGACAGCTATGTGTGGAGCCAAAAGAGATGAGGGAGATTTTGAACAATTTCTTTTCTTCGGTCTTCACTAAGGAGAAGGATATTGAACTGTATAAGGCAAGGGAAACAAGTTGGGAAGTTATGGACAGGATATTCCATTAGACCTTGAGGGAGGAATGGTGTAGAAATAGCAGGGACTCTGAAAGAAATATTTCAAATGGCATTAGAAACGGGGATGGTGCCGGAGGATTGACGTACTGCTCATGTGATTCCATTGTTTAAGAAGGGTTCCAAGAGTAAACCTAGCAATTATAGGCCTGTCAGTTTGACGTCAGTGCTTGGTAAATTACTGGAAAGTATTCTTAGAGGTGGTATATATAATTATCTTGATAGACAGGGTCTGATTAAGATCAGTCAACATGGATCTGTGTGTGGAAGGTCAGGTTTGACAAATCTTATTGAATTTTTTGATGAGGTTACGAGAAGCTTACGAGAGTAAAGCAGTGGATGTTGTCTATATGTACTTCAGTAAGGCCATTGACAAGGTTCCGCACGGAAGGTTAGTTAGGAAGGTTCAATCGTTAGGTATTAATATTGAAGTAGTAATATGGTTTCAACAGTGGCTGGATGGGAGATGACAGAGAGTAGTGGTGGATAACCGTTTGTCAGTTTGGGGGCTGGTGACTAGTGGTGTGCCTCAGGGATCTGTACTGGGTCCAATGTTGTTTGTCATATACATTAATGATCTAGATGATGGGTTGGTAAATTGGATTAGTAAGTATGCAGATGAAACTAAGGTAGGTGGCTTTGTGGATAAGGAAGTAGGTTTTCAAAGTTTGCAGAGAGATTTAGGCCTGTTAGAAGAGTGGGCTGAACGACGGCAGATGGAGTTTAATGCTGATAAGTGTGAAGTGCTGCATT
Organism: Hypanus sabinus; assembly: GCF_030144855.1. Classification (NCBI taxonomy): domain Eukaryota; kingdom Metazoa; phylum Chordata; class Chondrichthyes; order Myliobatiformes; family Dasyatidae; genus Hypanus; species Hypanus sabinus. The sequence continues at coordinate 260,293 of NW_026779441.1, forward strand.
TTGGTAGGAGTAATCCAAATAGGACAGACATGGTAAATGGTAGGGCATTGAAGAATGCAGTAGAAAAGAGTGAACTAGGATAGTTCCCCGAAGGTGGTACCTCATGTGGATAGGGTGGTGAAGAAAGCTTTTGGTATGCTGGCCTTCATAAATCAGAGCATTGAGTATAGGAGTTGGGATGTAATGTTAAAATTGTACAAGGCATTGTGAAGGCCAAATTTGGAGTATTGTATACTGTTTTGGTCACCGAATTATAGGAAAGATGTCAACAAAATTGAGAGAGTACAGAGAATATTTCCTAGAATGTTACCTGGGTTTCAGCACCTAAGTTACAGGGAAAGATTGAACAAGTTAGGACATTATTCTTCGGAGCGTAGGAGGTTGAGGGGGGACTTGATCGAGGTATTTAAAATTATGAGGGGAATAGATAGAGTTGACGTGGATAGTCTTTTCCCATTGAGAGTAGAGGAGATTCAAACAAGAGGTCATGAGTTGAAACTTAGGGGGCAAAAGTTTAAGTGTAACATGTGGGAGAATTTCTTTACTCAGAGAGTGGTAGCTGTGTGGAATGAGCTTCCAGTAGAAGTGGTAGAGGCAGGTCCGGTGTGATCATTTAAAGTAAAATTGTATATAAGGACAGGAAAGGAATGGAGGGTTATGGGCTGAGTGCCATCTCGGCCCTTCTAGTCCGTGCCGTAAATGTTATGCGGTTATATGGTTATTGTGGTGCAGTGACTGGGGTGATAGATAGAGGGCGCTCGGGGGACGGGTGGTGGTGCTGAATAGAATGGTTGATCAGAATAACTGTCTGGGGGGAGGGGTGGGAAAAACTTCTAAAAATCCCTCAGAGAAGGTGCAGAGCAAGTTCAGCAGGATGTTGCCTAGATTAGAGCACGTCTTGTGAGGGAAGGATGGACGAGCTGGGGCTTTTATCTTTGGAGCTACTGAGTGTGATGGAGGTGTACAAGGTTAAAAGAGACACAGACAGGCTGGACAACGGCTTCTTTCCCCCAGGGTGACAACCGCCAATACGAGAGGACATGCGTTGAGGATGAGTGGAAGAACATTTAGGATCAGAGGTAAGTTGTTTCTTTTCTGGGCTCTGGGAACGCACTGCTGGGGTGCTGGTCGTGGTTGACACAATAGCGACATTAAAAGATAATTGGATTGTCAGCGGTGGACATGGAATGAACTCAAATGCAGGACACAGGCACTAAAGTACTAGCAATAGTAAAGGAGCAACTAAAGGATAGAACAAGATGGGGTTCAGAGATAGTTCAGGCGAGGCAGGAGCATCCCGGAGTTCAGGCGAGGCAGGAGCATCCCGGAGTTCAGGCGAGGCAGGAGCATCCCGGAGTTCAGGCGAGGCAGGAGCATCCCGGAGTTCAGGCGAGGCAGGAGCATCCCGGAGTTCAGGCGAGGCAGGAGCATCCCGGAGTTCAGGCGCGGCAGGAGCATCCCGGAGTTCAGGCGATGCAGCAGGATCCCGGAGTTCAGGCGAGGCAGGAGCATCCCGGAGTTCAGGCGAGGCAGGAGCATCCCGGAGTTCAGGCGAGGCAGGAGCATCCCGGAGTTCAGGCGAGGCAGGAGCATCCCGGAGTTCAGGCGAGGCAGGATCATCCCGGAGTTCAGGCGAGGCAGGAGCATCCCGGAGTTCAGGCGAGGCAGGAGCATCCCGGAGTTCAGGCGAGGCAGGAGGATCCCGGAGTTCAGGCGAGGCAGGAGCATCCCGGAGTTCAGGCGAGGCAGGAGGATCCCGGAGTTCAGGCGAGGCAGGAGGATCCCGGAGTTCAGGCGAGGCAGGAGCATCCCGGAGTTCAGGCGAGGCAGCAGGATCCCGGAGTTCAGGCGAGGCAGGAGCATCCCGGAGTTCAGGCGAGGCAGGAGCATCCCGGAGTTCAGGCGAGGCAGGAGCATCCCGGAGTTCAGGCGAGGCAGGAGCATCCCGGAGTTCAGGCGAGGCAGGAGCATCCCGGAGTTCAGGCGAGGCAGCAGGATCCCGGTGTTCAGGCGAGGCAGGAGCATCCCGGTGTTCAGGCGAGGCAGGAGCATCCCGGTGTTCAGGCGAGGCAGGAGCATCCCGGAGTTCAGGCGAGGCAGGAGCATCCCGGAGTTCAGGCGAGGCAGGAGCATCCCGGTGTTCAGGCGAGGCAGGAGCATCCCGGAGTTCAGGCGATGCAGGATCATCCCGGAGTTCAGGCGAGGCAGGAGCATCCCGGAGTTCAGGCGAGGCAGGAGCATCCCGGAGTTCAGGCGAGGCAGCAGGATCCCGGAGTTCAGGCGAGGCAGCAGGATCCCGGAGTTCAGGCGAGGCAGGAGGATCCCGGAGTTCAAGCAGGCAGGAGCATCCCGGAGTTCAGGCGAGGCTGGAGCATCCCGGAGTTCAGGCGAGGCAGGAGGATCCCGGAGTTCAGGCGAGGCAGGAGCATCCCGGAGTTCAGGCGAGGCAGGAGCATCCCAGAGTTCAGGCGAGGCAGCAGGATCCCGGAGTTCAGGCGAGGCAGGAGGATCCCGGAGTTCAGGCGAGGCAGGAGCATCCCGGAGTTCAGGCGGGAGGATCCCGGAGTTCAGGCGAGGCAGGAGCATCCCGGAGTTCAGGCGAGGCAGGAGCATCCCGGAGTTCAGGCGAGTCAGGAGCATCCCGGAGTTCAGGCGAGGCAGCAGGATCACGGAGTTCAGGCGAGGCAGGAGGATCCCGGAGTTCAGGCGAGGCAGGAGCATCCCGGAGTTCAGGCGGGAGGATCCCGGAGTTCAGGCGAGGCAGGAGCATCCCGGAGTTCAGGCGAGGCAGGAGCATCCCGGAGTTCAGGCGAGGCAGGAGCATCCCGGAGTTCAGGCGAGGCAGGAGCATCCCGGAGTTCAGGCGAGGCAGGAGCATCCCGGAGTTCAGGCGAGGCAGCAGGATCCCGGAGTTCAGGCGAGGCAGGAGGATCCCGGAGTTCAGGCGAGGCAGGAGCATCCCGGAGTTCAGGCGGGAGGATCCCGGAGTTCAGGCGAGGCAGGAGCATCCCGGAGTTCAGGCGAGGCAGGAGCATCCCGGAGTTCAGGCGAGGCAGGAGCATCCCGGAGTTCAGGCGAGGCAGGAGGATCCCGGAGTTCAGGCGAGGCAGGAGCATCCCGGAGTTCAGGCGAGGCAGGAGCATCCCGGAGTTCAGGCGAGGCAGGAGGATCCCAGAGTTCAGACGAGGCAGGAGGATCCCGGAGTTCAGGCGAGGCAGGGGGATCCCAGAGTTCAGACGAGGCTGGAGGATCCCGGAGTTCAGGCGAGGCATGAGGAAGGAGGATCCCAGACTTCAGTCAAGACAAGGCAGGGTATTGGAGTTCAGGGCAAGGCAGAGTCCTCCGCCAGGCAACGGCGTTCTGGTCTGATTTACCCGACGGAGGCAATGGGTAGGAAAGGGACAGAGTCCTCCGGGCGGGCCGCATAACTCCTTGGCAGAGCCGCCTCCCAGGCTTGAACACAGCCTGGGCAAGACGCGTGACCCCTGAGCAGGTGGGGGTACCACCCGTCGGAAGCGAGGAATAGGAAAGGGACTAGGTCCAGGGTAATTCCGAGACTGACTCACAGAACTTAGTGGGTACTCCAAGCCCGGGCGAACAGGACAAAGTGAACGAAGCTGGGCAAACAGCGCAACCAGGGCAACCATGATAAACGTGTAGAACGGGATAGACAGGCAAACAGCGCGACAGCGCAAACACGGCGAACTGGACGGGACAGAGGGACCAGTGCATACAAGAGAAACAGAGGAACAGGACAAGACAAACAGGACAGAACAGGTTCAGAGGAGGACGTCCCCCCAACTAGGCTCAGTCCCAGAGCCCCTTATATACACCTGCCAGCCGATGGGCATCAGGGTTGCCTCTAATAGTCCAAACAAGCCACAATGATCCACAGGTGTGACTAATTGGCTCAAGGGTGAAAGAAGGGACGGCTACAAGACCCGGACTCCGGAGTCCACGGACGAGATCAAGACCCGGAATGCGGGCTCCGGACCGGACCATAACATGGATAGTTGGATAGCTGTAGTGAAAATATAGACTGTTTAGGAGTGAATGGTTATATTGATGGCAGAGTAGGTCTACAGACGCAGGTGGACAAAGCTTTGTGGGCCGAAGGGCCTGCAGCGTGTTGTACTTGTCTTTGCTCTTTGATCTAATTTTGTGGAAAATTACCACCAGATGTGGAGATGAGGAAGGAGATTGAGTACATGAAAATCAACAGTTTTATATTACAAGTGTTAAACGGGCTCGTTGGTCTCGTGGTATGATTCTTGCTTTGGTTCTAAATTTGCGAGCATGCGAGAGGTCCCGGGTTCAAATCCCGGACGAGCCCCCTGATTGATATACTGTATTTTTAGAACCCAGTCAGTCAGTGGAGCGCAGGAGAATGAGGGGAGATATTTAGATGTATACAAAATTATGAGGGCTATGTGTAGGTCAATGCCTGCAGGCTTTCTACCCTCGTGTTGGGCGAGAGGACAAGTCGAGATCAAAGCTTTAGTGTGGGCGGTGGAATATTCAAGTTTAGCACCTTCATCCAGAGGTTGTGGCGAGCAGCTTGGAATGAGCTGCAAGTAGAATTGGAACAATTAAGAGAAGTTTGGTTAGGCACGCGGATGGGAGGGGTATGGAAGGCTATGTTCCGGGTGCGGGTGGCTGGAACTAGTCAGAAGGCTGGCATGGACTAGTTGGGCCGATGGTCATGTTTCTGTTTTGGAAAGCTCCTTGACTATGAAGGAATTGGGCTGGCGGAGAAACGGAATGGATGGGAATCGTTGTGAAGCTGAGAGACTAATTCCTGCCCCTACAATCCTGTGTTCTTGTCTTACTGAAATTCAGCTCTATCGACAGGAACAGGTGTCCTGACTGTGATTCTCTCTCCATTGAAGCGAGATACACAACGGAAACATGGGAAATAGTGTTTGAGTGGATGACCATCTTCCAACTTTCTCTGACGTCTGGAGACGTTCCTGCCGAGCAGAGTGTGGGAAATGTAACCTCGTAGTTTCACAAAGGAACCGAGAAACCCGGGGAATTGGAGCAATCCAGGTGTACAGAATTATGAGGGGTATAGACAGGGTTAGTGTAAGCAGGTCTTTTCCACGGAGGTTGGAGCCAGAGGTCATGGGTTAAGGGTGAAATGTGAAATAGTTAATGTGGGGGATCCTGAGGGGGAGTTTCTTCACTCGGACGGTGGTGGATCTCGCTGCGAGCGGAAGTGGTGAATGCCGGCTCCATGTCAACATTTAAGTGAAGTTTGAATACGTCCGTAGATGAAAACGGCGTGGAGGGCTGTGGTCCAGGTGCAGGTCGATGGAAGGATTGACTAGACGGGCCGAAGAGCCTGTCTCTGTGTCGCAGTGCTCTGTGATTCTATGACTCTGAGCCACTATTAGGTCGTGAGGAACACACTGGGATCCCTTCTGAAAGATGTCACCCAGGAAAGAATGACGGGAATGGGAATAACAGCCTTCGTTTCTCAATGGGAAAGCAGTTTTAACAAATCTATTGGATTTTCCCCTCTCCGACTCCGGAATAGTTAAAGGCGAGCCGGTGGTTTAATGCATTTGGACTTTCAAAAGGATTTTGGTAAGTCTCCATAAAGGAGTCTCGCATGGATTGTGACATTGAATACGAACCCACACGGGGCATTGTCAGGTGACAGAGCCGAAGCAGGGAAGAGGGAAATGCGGGCCTTTTGCTGGGTGAAAGGAAGTGACAAGTTGGGGTTCACGGGGTTCAGTCCCTAGCCCAGTTGTTCGCAGAGTACGGTGATAACTTTGAAGTTTCAGTACAGTGTTTAAAGATTAGATTTATTTGTCACGTGTACATCTAAACATCGAGTGAAATCCGTCATTTGCGTCAAATTGGATCAGTGAATATTGTGCTGGGGGCAGCCCACAAGTGTCCAGCACCAACATAGCGTGCCAGTAAGTTATTACACGAACCCGTACGTCTTTGGAATGTGGGAGGACCCGGAGGACCCGGATGGAACCCACGTGGTCGGGGGTGGAACGTACAAACTCCTTGCAGACAGCGGTGGGAACTGAATCCCGATCTTCCAGCCTCGCTACAATGGCCTCACACAAACCCGCTCCACTACCGGGTCATGTTGTGGACACATTGCCTGTCTGCGGACGGCATGAAACTACACTGTTGCTGGTGCGATGGGGAGCAGTGAGCAGGACGGAACCCGCTCCACTACCGGGTCATGTTGTGGACACATTGCCTGTCTGCGGACGGCATGAAACTACACTGTTGCTGGTGCGATGGGGAGCAGTGAGCAGGACACAAACCGCTCCACTACCGGGTCATGTTGTGGACACATTCCCTGTCTGCGGACGGCATGAAACTACACTGTTGCTGGTGCGATGGGGAGCAGTGAGCAGGACACAAACCGCTCCACTACCGGGTCATGTTGTGGACACATTCCCTGTCTGCGGACGGCATGAAACTACACTGTTGCTGGTGCGATGGGGAGCAGTGAGCAGGACGCAAACCGTCTCCGATACGGTCCATTCAGGATTGGTGAACGGGTAGATGTGTACCAGATGTGGACGGTGATAACTGAGAGGTTAGTCTTCATTCTTATCAACTAGAAACCAGATTATTAATGACGTAAGGGAAATGGGTCACGAAAAGGAAATGGGACCGGAGTGTCCGTGTACACGAGGCAGGGATTCAGGTGACACAAGAGGTTCTGCAGATACCGGAAACCCAGAGTAACACACAGTAAATGCTGGCGGATCTCAGCAGGTCGGGCAGCAGCATCTATGGAGAGGAATGAATAGTCATCCCTTCCTAACCAGACCCTTAATCCGGGCTGATAAGGATTCAGAAGCAGCGAGCACCTGGGGAGACATGTGGGAGGCCATGCTTTATTGCAAGAGGGAATGCGTACAGGAAAGTCCCAGCGCAGCCCCACAGGGCCTTTGTGAGACCCCACGGTGCGCAGTCTGACCGTTTTATCTATGGAGAGGAGTTCGTTTCATGGCGAGGATGCGAGCCGGTCTGTTCGCCAGTTGTCTGTCCGAACGGAGGATGAGAGACCGGGCCGATCATTCTGTGCTGTACCCACCGTGAGGCGGGATGTCAATGACACCCTTCAAAGTCCAACATGTCCCGATACGATGGAAAGTGGTCCCGACTTTCACCGGAGGTTGACAGGTTCCTGATGAGAAACAGCGTGAACGGAATAAGGAGAATGGGATCGGGATGAATAGCCACGATAGAATGGCGGTGATGGGCGGAATGGCCTCATTCTGCTCCAATGTCTTATGGTCTCGGTGTGGACTCCAAACCTGGGGGTCACATCGTCAAGTTATTTACAAACGTCACATATATGTCCATGGGAGCAGAGGACCATAAGGCATAGGAGCAGAATTAGGCCATTTGGCCCATCGAGTCTGTTCCACCATTCAATCGAGGCTGATCCGTATCCCCCACTTCAGCCCAACTCCCCGGCCTTCTCTGCCAGACCATAAAATGGAGACCGGGACTGAACTCGTCACCGAGGCAGATATATTAGAGGAATATATGAAACTCACAGCTACATACAGAAATGACAAACAGATACATGTCCAGACCTGCCGAAGTGTTTCGCCCCGAAGCGTGGGCTGTACTCTTCTCCATAGATGGTGCCTGGCCTGCTGAGTTCCTCCAGCATTTTGTGTGTGTTGCTCGGATTTCCAGCGTCTGCAGATTTTCTCTTGCTTGTAGCGAGGGCGGGTTAGGTTGGTCTTGGCGTACGTTTAAAGGTCGGCACGACATCGTGTGCCGAGGGTCTGTGCTGTGCTGTGTTCTCCAGGTTTTGCCAAGGGCAGACTGGCCTCCCCGCACTTTGCTGCGGTTGTTCGGTGCGTGGGCCTTCAGAAGCCCGGGGGCCGGACAGGTGATCCCGGGGTCGCTCAGGTGGCCGAGGCGCCGATGACCCGCAGCAGCGAGGTGACCGGATACACCGCCGCGCTCTTCAGCTGCTCCCGGAACCTGGACTGCGTCGCCGCGTAAATGAACGTGTTGGTGCAGCAGCTGACGGTCCGCAGCATAAACCCGAGCAGCGGAAAGATGAACTGCGAGTCGTTCCTCCCGGCCCCCCGCCGTCCCCGTGATCTGATAGTAGACGAATTCCACGACGGGCGGCAGCCACAGGAGGATGAAGCTGCCGGAGAGGGTGAAGAGTAAAACTATAGACCTCCTCCTGCTCTCCATCTCCGGGTCGCTGCGGGTCTCCCCACTGCTCTGACCCCGCAGCCCCTTCCGGACCCGGCTGGCCACCAAAATGTGCCTGACTGTCAGAGCGTTGAGCAGCAGAATGACAGCGAAAGGGAGGAGCGGGGTTAAAACCGTGTTGAACCAGTCATACCCCATCCAGCCTGGTTCGGTAAAGAAAGCGATCATTGGATAGCAGCCCCGCGGCACATTGTCGATGATCACTCTCGGTACATACGTGAAGTAGTAGGGGACATTTTTCAGACACAGCAGGACGCCGGTTGTCCCCAGGACCACCGCCGCAGTCTCCCCGGTGCAATATTTTGTTTTCAGCCGCTGGCAACAGACCGATGGAGTGTGAAAGTGACGGTGAACCAGACGGAGCAGTCGGCGGCGGAGCGGCGCAGCACGGTGATGACACTGCACACCGGGGTTATGTTGAGGAAGCACTCCGGGAAATAATGGAAGTTGATCCGGTACAGAATAACCTCGGTGAGGATCAGCATCAAGTCCGCCGCCGCCATGGCGACCAGGTAGCGAGTGGTGCAGGTGGAGAGACCGCACTTTCCCCGGGACAGGATGGCAATCGCCACTAAATTCACTGGAGGGAGAGAGCAGGGATCAGAACGGGGGAAGTAATGAAATCGTGTTAGAGCACAACATACACTCGGTGTCCACTCTATGAGGGACACCGGTACACCTGCCTGTTAACAGAAATATCTCATCAACCATTAAGCGTTTAAAAACATGCAGACGTAGTCGAGAGGCTCTGTTGATGATCAGTTGGTTTTGATCGAGTGTTCAGCGGGCTTCGGAGCAAGAGGACTTCGACAAGAAGCCTGTTTTCCATTTATTCTGACTAATCTAGGATCAGGTATGGGGGAGACAGTTAGAGCAGTGGTGTGCTCCGTATGCAGTATGTGGGAGGTCAGGGTCAACACAGTCGTCCCTGATGACCACACCTGCAAGAGGTGCGTCCAGCTGCAGCTCCTATCAGCCCGAGTTAGGGAGTTGGAGCTGGAGCTGGATGAACTACGGATCATTCGGGAGGCAGATAAGAGTTATCGGGAGGCAGTCACACCGAAAAGACAGGAGGTAGGCAAATGGGTGACAGTCAAGAGAGACAGGGGGAGCAGACAGTGAGAGAAGAGCACCCCTGTGGCCGTTCCCATCAAAAATAAGTATACCGTTTTGGATACTGTTGGTGGGGATGACCTACCATGTACAAGCTGCAGTTGTCCTGTCTCTGGCACTGAGGTTGGAAGCTCGACTAGGAAGGGGAGTAGGGAAGAGAAGAGAGCGGTATTGATAGGCGATTCTGTAGTCAGGGGGGCGGATAGGAGATTTTGTGGGAAGATCGGGAGTCCCGGATGCTATGTTGCTTCCCTGGTTCCGGGGTCTGAGACAGCTCAGATCGGGTGCAGGTTATCTCCAGAGGGAGGGAAAGAATCCAGATGTTGTGGTCCATGTAGGGACCAATGACGTGGGTAGGATGAGTGAGGGGGTCCTGCGTAGGGAGTTCATGGAGTTAGGTGCGAAGCTGAAGAGCAGGACCTCCAAGGTAACAATCTCAGTATTGCTACCTGTGCCACGTGCGAGTGAGGCAAGGAACGGAAAGATTATAAAGATTAATGCGTGGCTGAGAGGATGGTCCAGGAGGGAGGGATCAGGTTTGTAGATAATTGGGCTTTGTTCCAGGGAAGGTGGGATCTGTTCCGAAGGGACGGTTTACACCTGAACTGGAGCAGTACTAACATTCTTGCAGGGAAGATTGCTAGAGCTTCTTGGGGGGGGGGGGGTAAACTAAATCTGCAGGGGGCGGGGATCCAGAATGTGAGGGAGGATAGCGAGAGGCAGAATAAAGGACAGGTGGAGACTACACGGTTCCGGAATATTAATTGTGTAGTAGAGGAAGGTGGGGCGGAACAAGTGATAAAGAGGACTCATGGACAGAGGGATCTTCTGACGGAACATGGAGTTAAATGTGTTCAAAGAATAAGTCAATGTAGGAAGGACAACAAAATTCTAGGGGCGTATAGCCCGATGGGTGTTCGGGGAGCTGGGTTAAGCACAATAGGCAGTGATTCAAACAGAGAGAGGAGAAATGGGTTAAAAATTCTATATCTAAATGCACGAAGTGTCAGAAATAAGGCAGATGAGCTTGAAGCCCAGGTGCGAATGGGTAACTATGATGTTGTTGGGATAACGGAGACATGGCTACAGTGGGATCAGACCTGGGAAATGAAAGTACAAGGGTATACGTGCTATCGTAGGGACAGAAATGTGGGCAGAGGGGGTGGGGTGACCCTGTTGGTGAGTAATGAGATTCAGTCCAAGGGGGGACATAGGGTCAGGAGAAGTAGAGTCTGTATGGATAGAACTGAGGAACAGTAAGGGCAAAAGGATCCGAATGGGTGTTGTCTACAGGCCACCAAACAGTAGCATGGATATTGGGTGCTAGTTGAGTAGGGAGTTAACATTGGCATGTGGCAAAGGTAATGTCGCAGTAGTTATGGGGGATTTCAACATGCAGGTGAACTGGGAGAGTTAGGTTGGTGCTGGACCAAAGGATAGGGAGTTTGTAGAGTGCCTACGGAATGCATTCTTGGAACAGCTTGTACAAGAGCCGACTAGGGACAAGACTATTCTGGATTTAGTGTTATGTAATGAACAGGATTTGATAAGCGGTCTCGCAGTAAAGGAGCCATTAGGAGGTAGTGATCACAATATGATAAGCTTTTATCTGCAATTTGAGAAGGATAAGGGCAGCTCGGAGGTGTCAGTGTTGCAGATGAACAGGGGAAACCATGGAGCCATGAGGGAGGAGCTGGCCAAAGTTGACTGGACGGATAGCCTAGAAGAAAAGACAGTGGAACAGCAATGGCCGGTATTCTTGGAAATAATGCACAAGGTGCACAATCAGTTCATACCCCGGAGAAGGAAGGATTCAAAGGGGGGAAAGGGGCCACAGTGCTTGACAAAGGAAGTCAGAGACTGCATAGCATTAAAAAAAAGGAAATATGATAGAGCTAAGGTGAGTGGGAGGACAGGTGATGGGGAAATTTTTAAGGAACAACAGAACTTAACTAAAAAGACAATACGGGGAGAAAAAATGAGGTACGAACGCAAGCTAGCCAGGAATATAAACGAAGATAGCAAAAGCTTTATTAGGTATGTGAAGAGAAAGAAGATAGTTAAGAACAATGTTGGGCCCTTGAAGAATGAATTGGGTGAAATTCTTATGGGAAACAGAGAAATGGCAGAAGAATTTAATGAGTACTTTAGATCTGTTTTCACTAAGGAAGACACAAGCAATCTCCCAGATGTATGGATGGGCCAAGGACATAGGGTAACAGAGGAAATGAAACAGATTGACATTTGGAAGGAAACGGTGATGGGATGACTGATGGGACTGAAGGCTGACAAATCCCCAGGTCCAGATGGTCTGCACCCTACGGTACTAAAGGAGGTGGCCATGGAAATTGCGGATGCATTGGTAATCATTTTCCAATGTTCCTTAGATTCAGGATCAGTTCCTGAGGATTGGAGAATGGCTAATGTTTAAGAAAGGAGGGAGGGAGAAAACAGAGAACTATCGACCTGTCAGCCTGACATCGGTGGTGGGGAAGATGCTAGAGTCCATTATTAAGGATGAAATAGTGCCATATCTAGATAGCAGTGATAGGATTGGGCCGAGCCAGCATAGATTTACCAAGGGCAAATCATGCTTGACTAATCTATTGGAGTTTTTCGAGGATGTAACCAGGAAGTTAGACGGGGGAGATCCAGTGGATGTAGTCTACCTCGATTTTCAGAAGGCATTTGATAAGGTCCCACATAGAAGATTGGTGGGTAAAATCAAAGCTCAGGGCATCGGGGGGAAGATATTGACATGGATAGAAAACTGGTTGGCAGATAGAAAGCAAAGGGTAGCGGTGAATGGGTGTTTCTCGGAATGGCAGATGGTGACTAGTGGGGTGCCACAGGGCTCGGTATTGGGACCTTTACCATTTACGTTAACGATTTGGATGAAAGCATAAAAAATAACATCAGCAAATTTGCTGATGATACTAAGCTGGGTGGCAGTGAGACATGTGATAAGGATGTTAGGAGAAGTCAGGGTGACTTGGATAGGCTGGGTGAGTGGGCAGATACTTGGCAGATGGCATTTAATGTGGATAGTATGAGGTTACCACTTTGGGAGTAAGAACAGTAAGGTCGATTATTATCTGAACGGTGTAGAGTTGGGTAAGGGAGAAATGCAAAGAGATCTCGGAGTCCTTGTTCACCAGTCACTGAAGGTGAATGAGCAAGTGCAGCAGGCAGTGAAGAAGGCTAATGGAATGTTGGCCTTTATTTCAAAGGAAATTGAGTACAAGAGCAAGGAAATCCTCTTGCATTTGTACAGAGCCCTGGTGAGACCACACCTGGAGTATTGTGTATAGTTTTGGTCTCCAGGGTTAAGGAAGGACATCCTGGCTGTAGAGAAGTGCAGCGCAGATTCACGAGGTTAATTCCTGGGATGTCTGGACTGTCTTACGCAGAGAAGTCAGAAAGACTGGGCTTGTACACGCTGGAATTAAGGAGATTGAGAGGGGATATGATTGAAACATATAAGATTATTAAGAGATTGGACCAGATCGAGGCAGGAAATATGTTCCAGATGCTGGGAGAGTCCAGTACCAGAGGGCATGGTTTGAGAATAAGGGGTAGGTCATTTAGGACAGAGTTAAGGAAAAACTTCTTCTCCCAGAGAGTTGTGGGGGTCTGTAATGCACTGCCTCGGAAGGTAGTGGAGGCCAATTCTCTGGATGCTTTCAAGAAGGAGCTAGATAGGTATCTAATGGATAGGGGAATCAAGGGATATGGGGACAAGGCAGGAACAGGCTATTGATAGTAATTGATCAGCCATGATCTCAAAATGGCGGTGCAGGCTCGAGGGGCCGAATGGTCTACTTCTGCACCTATTGTCTATCGTCTATTTTAGAAACTGCTGTACTGCGAGGATTTTCACGCAAAACAACAGAGAATGGCGCGGAAAAAAACATCCAGCGAGCAGCGTTTCTGTGGGCGAAATCGCCCCATTATGGGGGCGGAGGTGAGATAAGAACGGATAAACTGCTCCAAGCGGACAGAAGGGCGACAGTAACTCGAATGGCCACGCGTTACAACAGCGGTGTGCAGAAGAGCATATCTGAACAGACAAATCTCTGAAGTGGACTGTGTATCGTCAGGCTCTTGCACCTTCTTCACGATGATAGCAAAGAGAGCGGGCAATGGCCTGGGTCCTGGGGGTCTTAATGATGGATGACGCCGTCTGGACTCATCGCATATTGATAATGACTTCGCTGGTGTTCAGAATGGTTCCAGTGATGGAGCTGGCCGAGTTTACAACTCTACAACTTTTTTCCCGAACGTGTGCCGTGCCCCCCCCCCCCACTCACCCGCGACGAAAACCAGAGAGTAATGGAGCCAGTCAGAATGCTCTCCACGGTCTATGTACTCTTTAGACATGTACGGATGTTATACAAATCTTTGGTGACGTATCAGATCTCCCAAACTCCTGAAATCTGATCGTAATTGAATCAAAATATTGGGCGCAGGTAGAACTTCAGAGATGTGGATACCCAGGAACTCTGCCTATCGTGATCGGAATTCCCGGTTGGCCGGGGCATGAAGGGATACGGGGAGAAAGCAGCACATTGGAGCTGAGAGGGAATGAGGATCAGTCATGATGAAATGGTGGAGAAGACTTGGTGGGATAAACGGCCTAATTTTGCTCCTATAGTTTATGGATTTATGGTCCTATGGAACAGTTTTGCCAGGGCTCTCTTCAGATGCATTTCAGATGCCATCCTCCTGTTGTGAAAAGTTCCCCCAATGAGGGGCAACGTGACGGGGACGGTGTCACCGCTTGCTGCCCCGGAGTGACTGTTGTCAGTGAGTGATGCGCTTTCCCACCAGTTATGTCGCCAACGCGCACACCGGCTTGTCAGACATTGCCTTCCTCCCACACCGCAACGCTGGCCTTTTCCAGTCTCTGCCAGGTATCTGTGCGCTCTTTCCTTATAAAGAAGCGAACTCCACACCTGTGGCTGATCCCAGGCAACTGATCACCAGTTACCCGCGCTTTCTCAGTCTCTCCCTTCCTCCCTCTCCAACAGAAAGATATATTCACACAGACATAGCAGCAAGAAAATATATGGGGATGCTGGAGGTATCATTTTTGTATAGAGTAGTGAGTATGTGGGCGCCCTGCCACGGTTAATCGTGAATATAAAACTGAACGTAGAACATTTCCACACAATACAGGCCAGTCGGCCCACGATGTCGTGCCGACCTTTTAACTTACTGCAAGATCATTCTACCCTTCCCTCTCACAATGCCCACCATTTCTCGTTCATGTTTGTGCCAAGCCCGGTGTCTCTTAAACACTCCAAGTGTATCTGCCTCTAACATCATCTCTGGCAGAGTGTCTCACACAGTCACCGCTCTCCGTGAAATTAGCTCTGACATCCTCTTGCATTTTCCTTCAAACGCTTGAAAATCCTGCTCCTCGTATTATCTATTTCCACCCTGGGAAAAGTCTCTGAATATCCACTTGCTCTGTGCCTGTTCTCATTTTGCACACCCCTGTCAAGTCTCCTCTCATCGTCCTTCTCTCCAAGGGGAAAACAAATAACACCGAGCTCACACAACCATTCCTGAAAAGGGGTACTCTATTCCAGGCAGAATCCCGGTAAACATTCCCTGCATCCTCTCGAAAGCTTTCACGTCCTTTCCGTAACGAGGCGACAAGAACCGAGCGAAATACTACAGGTATTGCTTTAGTTCTTGTCTTTACCGTTTCTGTGTTAACCTTATAAAACCACGCCCGGAGTAACAGTAATTGAATGGTGCGTTCACTTACCAGGAACACCGATGACGGCGATGATAACATAGACTATTTTCTCAACACTGTAATAGATATACAGCATTTCGTTCCTGAAGTGGTGTCCAACCTGCAGGGAACCCTTTCCGAATGAAACTTCGAGGCGCTACAGAGCCAAGGTTTTTATAGCCATTGAGATTCCTGCGGGGACACGGAAGCTTCAACAGTTAAAAATAGTGATTTTCGAAATGCGTGTTAAAAATAAAACATCGGCAGAGCGAATTCCCTGCTGGGATTTTCATTTGCTTGATTCAGAGGGTTAATTGCGAAACTTCAAAGAATGGAAAATATGGCACATTTAAGAGAGAATATTTAGAGCAATGTTCTTCCAGCCATGAGAATATTGTTGCAGGTTCAGTGCCCCGTCTGCTGTTGTCGCCTCAAGTCCTGGAAACTAATCTGCCCAGCTTGGCAGGAGAGACGTGGCTTATCCCTGTTCCCGTTCCCTTGTGTTCCTGTAATCTGGAAATTAAAGAGGATAAAGGACAAGGAATGTCTGGAATTAATGCTGCAGATACCAAAGAACTAAATGTGTTTAAAGTTAAAGTCAAAATAAATTCAGTATCCAAAGACATAACTGTTTCCCTACACTGTCTTGAGATTCGTGTTCTTTCAGGAGAAAACAAAGCAATACAATATAACTAAACATAAACAAAGACTGACTAACAACCAATGTGCAGAAGCAGGCAGAATGGAACAAATAAAAACAAAAATGTGAGTCAATAAAACTGAGAATATGAGTCATTGGAAGTGGGTCTCTGGGTGGTAGAGTCAGTTCAGAGTTGCGGTCAGTGACGTTATCCGCACTGGATCAGGGGCCGGATGTTTGGACGGTGATAACTCGTTGTGGAAAGTCGTTTATGCCCGGATGAGTATCTCCCACAGTCCTTTGCGAGATGGAGACGTTCTTCGGGATTGCAGTTCAATAAATGCAGCCTCTGAATTTCCAAGAGGAACAGAGAGACGCAGGGAATAAGTTCGCATTGCAATTCCAAACGCCAAGTTTTCCCTCAGGCCACACGGCTGCGAATGGTAATAGAATCAAATTGCGACTCAGCACAGAATGACTGGCCGTTCGAATCATTTCGTCCAAGGGACCCGTTTGAGCCGTTTCCAGTTGCCCGAGCGGGTTCAGTATCGCTCTACACCTTTCCTGTACAAATAGCTGTCCACGTGACTTCTAAAGTTATACATTTGAAAGTGGGTGGAGTGGACCGTGGAACTAATTTGATATTTCACGACCATCTAGCGTCCGTTAACAAACCGGATTACTATTCTGGCTAATGCAACATCCATATTTTGAATTAGGTAGAGATCTCCATCGCAGATTAGCATTTCAAACGAAATATGTTCATCCAATCTATTGAACCGAAAGAACTGCCGGTAAGAACACTCTCATCACAGCACCCCCCCCTCCACCCCATGTCATCGATTTGGTTTATCTTTCTCTCTGTCTGTTCCTTACATACGACATGGACGATACAGCACATTCCAATCAAAGCGATCACCCCCTGTTTCTCAGTTCCGACAGATAGATCACTGGATAATCTCCAGACGTATTCCCATGCTGTTCCACTTCATCAGAAAAGAAAACTGTTGGCCATGAAGGATTAAAATATGGAAAAAAACCATTGAACTGGAATGGGTCAAGGAGAGTGGCGGTAGACACACCGATTGTCTTTGTTCTTGCCCTGTAGTTGAAGGAATAGAGGCTGCCATTTTGTGAAGCTTCTCTGTAAACTCCATTTTGTGAACTGTCTGATGAACTGATTTTCTCGGGAGTAGCAGCACCAAAGTGATCTAAAGTGAACTGATTGATAACCATGATACTCTGCTGATCTAGAGGGTATTTCCAAACAAGAAGTTATTCGTGAAGAGCTCTCTGGTCCGATAGAACGTGCAGGTTTATGAACCGAGGAATCCATGTCTGACCTGAGTAACCCAAACCTCACAACTGGCTGCTCTGCTGTGATTCCGAACAAAGAGACAGAACACATTTGTCATTTGTGACAAGGGCAAGAACATTACGCCGGCCTGGAGCAAAGCCAATGTGAAGCTGAATCACATCAGCCAGATTGCACAGGGCCAACGAGATTGAAGGTCAACATTTGAACAGATAAGCGGAGTGCAAGAAGATGAGGCATCGAACGCAATACAGCGGCAACTCCGGAGACAAACTATCGCAAGGTCGCCCCATGCCCCGTGCTGGGAGAAGATGGATCGATCGTTTGGCCAATGGGAGATCTCCTATCTCGGTGATATAAATTTGAGAAGCTTTTACAGCGGGAACAGTAGAATTTATGTTTGAGTTGTTGGCCGGAGATCAACATAGTTACATAGAGTCAATAGAGTGCAAGTTTTGATTAATTAATAGTCGTGTAGTGACTTGCCTAACGTAATCAACGCTATCTTCACCTCTATCACGAGTGAAGTCTTTGTAACCCGGAACGCTGATCTGCCAGTATTGCTTATTTCTCAGCAGTGATTTTATTATAACTCTCATATACCCAGTCCTGTGTTCCGATCCATGTCCTGAATCCATCTGCCGTATCCGTCACTCCAATATCACTGGCCCGTGTTCCGATCAATGTCCTGAATCCATCTGCTGTATCCGTCACTCCAATATCCCAGCGTCGTGTTCCGATCCATGTCCTGAATCCATCTGCCGTATCCATCACTCCAATATCCCAGTCCCGTGTTCCGATCCATGTCCTGAATCCATCTGCCGTATCCGTCACTCCAATATCCCAGTCCCGTGTTCCGATCCATGTCCTGCATCCATCTGCCATATCCGTCACTCCAATATCCCAGTCCCGTGTTCCCATCCATGTCCTGAATCCATCTGCCTTATCCGTCACTCCAATATCCCAGTGCCGTGTTCCGATCCATGTCCTGAATCCATCTGCCGTAACTGTCACTCCAATATCCCAGTCCCGTGTTCCGATCCCTGTCCTGAATCTATCTGCCATATTGGTCACTCCAATATCCCAGTCCCGTGTTCCGATCCCTGTCCTGAATCTATCTGCCGTATCCGTCACTCCAATATCACAGTCCCGTGTTCCGATCAATGTCCTGAATCCATCTGCTGTATCCGTCACTCCAATATCCCAGCGTCGTGTTCCGATCCATGTCCTGAATCCATCTGCCGTATCCATCACTCCAATATCACAGTCCCGTGTTTCGATCCATGTCCTGAATCCATCTGCCGTATTCGTCACTCCAATATCCCAGTGCCGTGTTCCGATCCATGTCCTGAATCCATCTGCCGTATCCATCACTCCAATATCACAGTCCCGTGTTCCGATCCATGTCCTGAATCCATCTGCCGTATCCATCACTCCAATATCACAGTCCCGTGTTCCGATCCATGTCCTGAATCCATCTGCCGTATCTGTCACTCCAATATCCCAGTGCCGTGTTCCGATCCATGTCCTGAATCCATCTGCTGTATCCGTCACTCCAATATCCCAGTCCCGTGTTCCGATCCATGTCCTGAATCCATCTGCCGTATCCGTCACTCCAATATCCCAGTCCCGTGTTCCGATCCACGTCCTGAATCCATCTGCCGTAACTGTCACTCCAATATCCCAGTCCCGTGTTCCGATCCACGTCCTGAATCCATCTGCCGTATCCGTCAGTCTCATTGCATTGAAATAAATGCAGCTCCGTCCATCAGACCCTTTCCCTCCTTGTTCCATCCCTGCTTGTCCGATCTGCCGAACTCACTCACTTTGACTACTTCAATTTGCCGTAAATATCATTTCCGTGCATGACAGGCCTGGATCCCGGCCCCGACAGAGCAATTTGATGCGTGGGATATTTCAGTGAGGGATAATTCTCCTGGACTTTGCGATGAAATCCATGGAGTCCAAAATGTAGGAAATAGATCGGAGAAAGAAAACTGGAATGTGGATGCTCTCAGACAGATCCCTGTGTTGACGTGGGGTGCAGTGATTGGTAGCCTGTTGTACCCGATGCTTGTGTGTGTGTGTGTGTGTGTGTGTGTGTGTGTGTGTGTGTGTGTGTGTGTGTGTGTGTGTTTCCCGTATAATTGGTTCCTGTATAACAGAGCCTGAGTAGCTCAGTCGGTAGAGCATCAGACTTTTAATCTGAGGGTCCAGGGTTCAAGTCCCTGTTCAGACGCTCACTTTATATCGCAGATAGTTTCCTCCGTCAGCACATTCACGTCCATGCAACTTTTCCCTTTGGCGGAATATCTTCACTGAGAGAGCGTGAATCGAACTGCCAGCGGAAGCCGAATCGATTTGAACATTTCAGAGTGATTTGGGTAAGATGGACGTGGAGGGGGGGGGGCGCTGTTGTCCGGGTGCAGTTCGATGGAACGGGGACAGGTAATATTCAGCACAGACTGAATGCGCTCGGGTCTGGCTTCTGTGCTGCAGCGCTCTGTCCCTCTGTGACAGTGTAGGGAATTTAAGATGGGGTGTAACTATCGAGAAAGCACTTACATAGATATTAACCCCCATATTCTCCCATTGCAACTGCGCAGGACATGGCGCGTCCTTCGACGACCTTTAACATCCCACGTTAGCCGGTAGCGCTAGTGCACACACAAAATCTTTCGGCCTCTCTGCCAGCGCAGACCTTGTCCCGTTTCTCTCTGCTCATCTCCTTCATCCTTTTTTTATCCACAACGCTCCTTCTCAACCTTCTTCCCGCGGTGTAATGATCACATTACTATATATTTATATAACAAAGAGTTTATTGAATTATAATAATTCAGATGAACGCACCAAGGTCTATGGAGCTTTTTCTCTCGTCCCAAAACTGAAATTTTTGTTTTCAGTTCTTCTTAGTAATTGCTATCGGTCTTGTTTTCCCATCGGATTTGAAAGCAATAATTCAAAATAATGTTTTTGTTTGATAAGATGTCGCTCATTTTATTACTTTCGAATAAAAAATGTTTGATTGTACTGTTGGCGATACCACCAACACCAACCCCACCCCACCACACAGGTTGCTAACATACGCATATATGCAATTAGAGCAAGTAAAACGAAGTGAATGACTATCAGAAAGAAAAAAAAACAAGCTGATAAATGAAATGGAACCTCTCAACAGACCAGGCGAGGACGTCCCGAGTGGCTCCGATCAGCGAGATGAGAGGCGCGGCGGTGACAATCTCTGAGTGACGTCATGTGTGAACCGAGAGGACTCACCAACACGCATGCGCACAGACGCACGAACACACGAATGACAGAGACATACATGGAAAAACGGACAGAGAAACAGAGCGAGAGAGAAATGGACAGATAGAAGATGGAATAGACAAGCAGACTGAGAGAACAAGAAAGAGGGGAAAGTGAGACAAGGAGATAGGTAGATAGAAAGATAGATAGACAGAGCGATAGATAGATAGATAGATAGATAGATAGATAGATAGATAGATAGATAGATAGATAGATAGATAGATAGATAGATAGATAGATAGATAGATAGATAGATATATTGATTGATTGATAGAGAGATAACAGGGAGTAGACTAAGCCAAGCTATTAACATAGATGATTGGCATTTACTGAAAATGAGAGATTTCAGACGAATTTTCTGATATTTTATCCAGATTGTGGTTGTTTTCAAAGCTAGGAAATCAGATTCTGAGAGAAGCGACTCTTAATTCTGTGAAGCCTAAGTTGGGATTGGATATTCTGAAAGACGGATCTGCAGTGTCCGCACTAGTGAACGACAGTTTAAAGTGGTTTTGCTGGAGAAAATGAGCATCAAATTCGGTTAGCCCAGATTGCCGAACAAACGCTATTTTGGGCTCTCTGAGAAGAGTTATGGCAAATCAGTTATCGGATTTAAAGTGTGATATTGCTTGATCAGGTCCTATTGATTTCGAATCATAGATTCATGAAGATTACATAACAGAGACGATCCTGCAGCCACCGAGTCAGTCCTGTGATTATCCGCCAATTTACATTACTGTCGCCCCATTTATTCCATACTCGTTCTGCAGAACATCTTCTCATGCACCTGCAAGCCACCTGCAAGTTCAAAGTTCAAAGTACATTTGTCACAAAGCATGCATGGGATTCGTCTTCCCACAGACAGCCACGAAACAAAGAAACACCATGGACCCCGTTCAAAGAATGGCTCAAACACACAATGCGCCAAAAAGAGAATAAATCGCTCAAATGGCAAAAAAAGCGAGCGAGAGGGAGAGGGAGTCCCGTCAGACACAGAAACTTCCTCTGGGAGCAGGGAGCAAGAGGGAGAGGGAGACCCGTCAGACACAGAAACTTCCTCTGGGAGCAGGGAGCGAGAGGGACAGGGAGACCCGTCAGACACAGAAACTTCCTCTGGGAGCAGGGAGCGAGAGCGGGAGGGAGACCCGTCAGACACAGACACTTCCTCTGCAGCAGGGAGCGAGAGGGAGAGGGAGACACGACAGACACAGAAACTTCCTCTGGGAGCAGGGAGCGAGAGGGAGAGGGAGAACCGTCAGACACAGAAACTTCCTCTGGGAGCAGGGAGGGAGAGGGGAAGGGAGACCCGTCAGACACAGAAACTTCCTCTGGGAGCAGGGAGCGAGAGGGAGAGGGAGACCCGTCAGACACAGAAACTTCCTCTGGGAGCAGGGAGCGAGAGGGAGAGGGAGACCCGTCAGACACAGACACTTCCTCTGGGAGCAGGGAGCGAGAGGGAGAGGGAGACCCGTCAGACACAAACACTTCCTCGGGGAGCAGGGAGCGAGAGGGAGAGGGAGACCCGACAGACACAGACATTTCCTCTGGGAGCAGGGAGCGAGAGGGAGAGGGAGACCCGACAGACACAGACACTTCCTCGGGGAGCAAGGAGCGAGAGGGAAAGGGAGACCCGACAGACACAGAAACTTCCTCTGGGAGCAAGGAGCGAGAGGGAAAGGGAGACCCGTCAGACACAGAAACTTCCTCGGGGAGCAGGGAGGGAGAGGGAGAGGGAGACCCGACAGACACAGAATCTTCCTCGGAGAGCAGGGAGGGAGAGGGGGAGGGAGACCCGTCAGACACAGACACTTCCTCTGGGAGCAGGGAGCGAGAGGGAGAGGGAGACCCGACAGACACAGAAACTTCCTCTGGGAGCAGGGAGCGAGAGGGAGAGGGGACCCTTCAGACACAGAAACTTCCTCGGGGAGCAGTGAGCGAGAGGGAGAGGGGACCCGTCAGACACAGAAACTTCCTCGGGGAGCAGGGAGCGAGAGGGAGAGGGAGACCCGTCAGACACAAACACTTCCTCGGGGAGCAGGGAGCGAGAGGGAGAGGGAGTCCCGTCAGACACAGAAACTTCCTCGGGGAGCAGGGAGCGAAGGGGAGAGGGAGACCCGTCAGACACAGAAACATCCTCTGGGAGCAGGGAGCGAGAGGGAGAGGGAGTCCCGTCAGACACAGAAACTTCCTCTGGGAGCAGGGAGCGAGAGGGAGAGGGAGTCCCGTCAGACACAGAAACTTCCTCTGGGAGCAGGGAGCGAGAGGGAGAGGGAGACCCATAAGACACAGACACTTCCTCTGGGAGCAGGGAGCGAGAGGGAGAGGGAGTCCCGTCAGACACAGAAACTTCCTCTGGGAGCAGGGAGCGAGAGGGAGAGGGAGACCCGTCAGACACAGAAACTTCCTCTGGGAGCAGGGAGCGAGAGGCAGAGGGAGACCCGTCAGACACAGACACTTCCTCGGGGAGCAGGGAGCGAGAGGGAGAGGGAGACACGACAGACACAGAAACTTCATCTGGGAGCAGGGAGCGAGAGGGAGAGGGAGACCCGTCAGACACAGAAACTTCCTCTGGGAGCAGGGAGGGAGAGGGGAAGGGAGACCCGTCAGACACAGAAACTTCCTCTGGGAGCAGTGAGCGAGAGGGAGAGGGAGACCCGTCAGACACAGAAACTTCCTCTGGGAGCAGGGAGCGAGAGGGAGAGGGAGACCCGTCAGACACAGACACTTCCTCTGGGAGCAGGGAGCGAGAGGGAGAGGGAGACCCGTCAGACACAGACACTTCCTCGGGGAGCAGGGAGCGAGAGGGAGAGGGAGACCCGACAGACACAGAAACTTCCTCTGGGAGCAGGGAGCGAGAGGGAGAGGGAGACTCGACAGACACAGACACTTACTCTGGGAGCAGGGAGCGAGAGGGAGAGGGAGACCCGACAGACACAGACACTTCCTCTGGGAGCAGGGAGCGAGAGGGAGAGGGAGACACGTCAGACACAGACACTTCCTCTGGGAGCAGGGAGCGAGAGGGAGAGGGAGATCCGTCAGACACAGACACTTACTCTGGGAGCAGGGAGCGAGAGGGAGAGGGAGACCCGTCAGACACAGAAACTTCCTCTGGGAGCAGGGAGCGAGAGGGAGAGGGGACCCGTCAGACACAGAAACTTCCTCGGGGAGCAGTGAGCGAGAGGGAGAGGGGACCCGTCAGACACAGAAACTTCCTCGGGGAGCAGGGAGCGAGAGGGAGAGGGAGACCCGTCAGACACAAACACTTCCTCGGGGAGCAGGGAGCGAGAGGGAGAGGGAGTCCCGTCAGACACTGAAACTTCCTCGGGGAGCAGGGAGCGAAGGGGAGAGGGAGACCCGTCAGACACAGAAACATCCTCTGGGAGCAGGGAGCGAGAGGGAGAGGGAGTCCCGTCAGACACAGAAACTTCCTCTGGGAGCAGGGAGCGAGAGGGAGAGGGAGTCCCGTCAGACACAGAAACTTCCTCTGGGAGCAGGGAGCGAGAGGGAGAGGGAGACCCATAAGACACAGACACTTCCTCTGGGAGCAGGGAGCGAGAGGGAGAGGGAGTCCCGTCAGACACAGAAACTTCCTCTGGGAGCAGGGAGCGAGAGGGAGAGGGAGACCCGTCAGACACAGAAACTTCCTCTGGGAGCAGGGAGCGAGAGCGGGAGGGAGACCCGTCAGACACAGACACTTCCTCGGGGAGCAGGGAGCGAGAGGGAGAGGGAGACACGACAGACACAGAAACTTCATCTGGGAGCAGGGAGCGAGAGGGAGAGGGAGACCCGTCAGACACAGAAACTTCCTCTGGGAGCAGGGAGGGAGAGGGGAAGCGAGACCCGTCAGACACAGAAACTTCCTCTGGGAGCAGTGAGCGAGAGGGAGAGGGAGACCCGTCAGACACAGAAACTCCTCTGGGAGCAGGGAGCGAGAGGGAGAGGGAGACCCGTCAGACACAGACACTTCCTCTGGGAGCAGGGAGCGAGAGGGAGAGGGAGACCCGTCAGACACAGACACTTCCTCGGGGAGCAGGGAGCGAGAGGGAGAGGGAGACCCGACAGACACAGAAACTTCCTCTGGGAGCAGGGAGCGAGAGGGAGAGGGAGACCCGACAGACACAGACACTTACTCTGGGAGCAGGGAGCGAGAGGGAGAGGGAGACCCGACAGACACAGACACTTCCTCTGGGAGCAGAGAGCGAGAGGGAGAGGGAGACACGTCAGACACAGACACTTCCTCTGGGAGCAGGGAGCGAGAGGGAGAGGGAGACCCGACAGACACAGACACTTACTCTGGGAGCAGGGAGCGAGAGGGAGAGGGAGACCCGTCAGACACATACTCTGGGAGCAGGGAGCGAGAGGGAGAGGAAGACCCGTCAGACACAGACACTTCCTCTGGGAGCAGGGAGCGAGAGGGAGAGGGAGATCCGTCAGACACAGACACTTCCGCTGGGAGCAGGGAGCGAGTGGGAGAGGGAGACCCGTCAGACACAGACACTTCCTCTGGGAGCAGGGAGCGAGAGGGATAGGGAGACCCGACAGACACAGAAACTTCCTCGGGGAGCAGGGAGCGAGAGGGAGAGGGAGACCCGACAGACACAGAATCTTCCTCGGAGAGCAGGGAGGGAGAGGGGGAGGGAGACCCGTCAGACACAGACACTTCCTCTGGGAGCAGGGAGCGAGAGGGAGAGGGAGACCCGACAGACACAGAAACTTCCTCTGGGAGCAGGGAGCGAGAGGGAGAGGGAGACCTGTCAGACACAGAAACTTCCTCTGGGAGCAGGGAGCGAGAGGGAGAGGGGACCCGTCAGACACAGAAACTTCCTCGGGGAGCAGGGAGCGAGAGGGAGAGGGGACCCGTCAGACACAGAAACTTCCTCGGGTAGCAGGGAGCGAGAGGGAGAGGGAGTCCCGTCAGACACAGAAACTTCCTCGGGGAGCAGGGAGCGAGGGGGAGAGGGAGACCCGTCAGACACAGAAACATCCTCTGGGAGCAGGGAGCGAGAGGGAGAGGGAGTCCCGTCAGACACAGAAACTTCCTCTGGGAGCAGGGAGCGAGAGGGAGAGGGAGTCCCGTCAGACACAGAAACTTCCTCTGGGAGCAGGGAGCGAGAGGGAGAGGGAGACCCGTCAGACACAGACACTTCCTCTGGGAGCAGGGAGCGAGAGGGAGAGGGAGTCCCGTCAGACAGAAACTTCCTCTGGGAGCAGGGAGCGAGAGGGAGAGGGAGTCCCGTCAGACTCAGAAACTTCCTCTGGAAGCAGGGAGCGAGAGGGAGAGGGAGACCCGTCAGAAACAGAAACTTCCTCGGGGAGCAGGGAGCGAGAGGGAGAGGGAGACCCGTCAGACACAGAAACTTCCTCGGGGAGCAGGGAGCGAGAGGGAGAGGGAGACCCGTCAGACACAGAAACTTCCTCTGGGAGCAGGGAGCGAGAGGGAGAGGGAGACCCGTCAGACACAGACACTTCCTCGGGGAGCAGGGAGCGAGAGGGAGAGGGAGACCCGTCAGACACAGAAACTTCCTCTGGGAGCAAGGAGCGAGAGGGAGAGGGTGATCCGTCAGACACAGAAACTTCCTCTGGGAGCAGGGAGCGAGAGGGAGAGGGAGAACCTTCAGACACAGAAACTTCCTCTGGGAGCAGGGAGCGAGAGGGAGAGGGAGACCCGACAGACACAAAAACTTCCTCGGGGAGCAGGGAGCGAGAGGGAGAGGGAGACCCGACAGACACAGAAACTTCCTCGGGGAGCAGGGAGCGAGAGGGAGAGGGAGACCCGACAGACACAGACACTTCCTCGGGGAGCAGGGAGCCAGAGGGAGAGGGAGACCCGTCAGACACAGAAACTTCCTCGGGGAGCAGGGATCGAGTGGGAGAGGGAGACCCGACAGACACTGAAACTTCCTCGGGGAGCAGGGAGCGAGAGGGGGAGGGAGACCCGTCAGACTCAAAAACATCCTCTGGGAACAGGGAGCGAGATGGAGAGGGAGACCCGACAGGCACAGAAACTTCCTCGGGGAGCAGGGAGCGAGAGGGGGAGGGAGACGCGTCAGACTCAAAAACTTCCTCGGGGAGCAGGAAGCGAGAGGGAGAGGGAGACCCGTCAGACACAGAAACTTCCTCGGGGAGCAGGGAGCGAGAGGGAGAGGGAGACCCGTGAGACACAGACACTTCCTCTGGGAGCAGGGAGCGAGAAGGAGAGGGAGTCCCGTCAGACACAGAAACTTCCTCGGGGAGCAGAGAGCGAGATGGAGAGGGAGACCCGTCAGACACAGAAACTTCCTCTGGGAGCAGGGAGCGACAGGGAGTGTGAGACCCGACAGACACAGACACTTCCTCTGGGAGCAGGGAGCGAGAGGGAGAGGGAGTCCCGTCAGACACAGAAACTTCCTCGGGGAGCAGGGAGCGAGAGGGAGAGGGAGACCCTTCAGACACAGAAATATCCTCTGGGAGCAGGGAGCGAGAGGGAGTGGGAGACCCGACAGACACAAAAACTTCCTCGGGGAGCAGGGAGCGAGAGGGAGAGGGAGACTCGTCAGACACAGAAACTTCCTCGGGGAGCAGGGATCGAGTGGGAGAGGGAGACCCGACAGACACAGAAACTTCCTCGGGGAGCAGGGAGCGAGATGGAGAGGGAGACCCGTCAGACACAGAAACTTCCTCTGGGAGCAGGGAGCGACAGGGAGAGGGAGACCCGACAGACACAGACACTTCCTCGGGGAGCAGGGAGCGAGAGGGAGAGGGAGACACTTCAGACACGGAAACTTCCTCTGGGAGCAGGGAGCGAGAGGGAGAGGGAGACCCGTCAGACACAAAAACTTCCTCGGGGAGCAGGGAGCGAGAGGGAGAGGGAGACTCGTCAGACACAGAAACTTCCTCGGGGAGCAGGGATCGAGTGGGAGAGGGAGACCCGACAGACACAGAAACTTCCTCGGGGAGCAGGGAGCGAGAGGGAGAGGGAGATCCGACAGACACAGAAACTTCCTCGGGGAGCAGGGAGGGAGAGGGAGAGGGAGACCCGACAGACACAGACACTTCCTCTGGGAGCAGGGAGGGAGAGGGGGAGGGAGACCCGTCAGACACAGAAACATCCTCTGGGAGTAGGGAGCGAGAGGGAGAGGGAGACCCGTCAGACACAGAAACTTCCACGTGGAGCAGGGAGCGAGAGGGAGAGGAAGACCCGTCAGACACAGAAACTTCCTCTGGGAGCAGGGAGCGAGAGGGAGAGGGAGACCCGTCAGACACAGAAACTTCCTCTGGGAGCAGTGAGCGAGAGGGAGAGGGAGACCCGTCAGACACAGAAACTTCCTCGGGGAGCAGGGAGCGAGAGGGAGAGGGAGACCCGTCAGACACAGAAACTTCCTCGGGGAGCAGGGAGCGAGAGGGAGAGGGAGACCCGTCAGACACAGACACTTCCTCTGGGAGCAGGGAGCGAGAGGGAGAGGGAGTCCCGTCAGACACAGAAACTTCCTCTGGGAGCAGGGAGCAAGAGGGAGAGGGAGACCCGTCAGACACAGAAACTTCCTCTGGGAGCAGGGAGCGAGAGGGACAGGGAGACCCGTCAGACACAGAAACTTCCTCTGGGAGCAGGGAGCGAGAGCGGGAGGGAGACCCGTCAGACACAGACACTTCCTCTGCAGCAGGGAGCGAGAGGGAGAGGGAGACACGACAGACACAGAAACTTCCTCTGGGAGCAGGGAGCGAGAGGGAGAGGGAGAACCGTCAGACACAGGAACTTCCTCTGGGAGCAGGGAGGGAGAGGGGAAGGGAGACCCGTCAGACACAGAAACTTCCTCTGGGAGCAGGGAGCGAGAGGGAGAGGGAGACCCGTCAGACACAGAAACTTCCTCTGGGAGCAGGGAGCGAGAGGGAGAGGGAGACCCGTCAGACACAGACACTTCCTCTGGGAGCAGGGAGCGAGAGGGAGAGGGAGACCCGTCAGACACAAACACTTCCTCGGGGAGCAGGGAGCGAGAGGGAGAGGGAGACCCGACAGACACAGACATTTCCTCTGGGAGCAGGGAGCGAGAGGGAGAGGGAGACCCGACAGACACAGACACTTCCTCGGGGAGCAAGGAGCGAGAGGGAAAGGGAGACCCGACAGACACAGAAACTTCCTCTGGGAGCAAGGAGCGAGAGGGAAAGGGAGACCCGTCAGACACAGAAACTTCCTCGGGGAGCAGGGAGGGAGAGGGAGAGGGAGACCCGACAGACACAGAATCTTCCTCGGAGAGCAGGGAGGGAGAGGGGGAGGGAGACCCGTCAGACACAGACACTTCCTCTGGGAGCAGGGAGCGAGAGGGAGAGGGAGACCCGACAGACACAGAAACTTCCTCTGGGAGCAGGGAGCGAGAGGGAGAGGGGACCCTTCAGACACAGAAACTTCCTCGGGGAGCAGGGAGCGAGAGGGAGAGGGGACCCGTCAGACACAGAAACTTCCTCGGGGAGCAGGGAGCGAGAGGGAGAGGGAGACCCGTCAGACACAAACACTTCCTCGGGGAGCAGGGAGCGAGAGGGAGAGGGAGTCCCGTCAGACACAGAAACTTCCTCGGGGAGCAGGGAGCGAAGGGGAGAGGGAGACCCGTCAGACACAGAAACATCCTCTGGGAGCAGGGAGCGAGAGGGAGAGGGAGTCCCGTCAGACACAGAAACTTCCTCTGGGAGCAGGGAGCGAGAGGGAGAGGGAGTCCCGTCAGACACAGAAACTTCCTCTGGGAGCAGGGAGCGAGAGGGAGAGGGAGACCCATAAGACACAGACACTTCCTCTGGGAGCAGGGAGCGAGAGGGAGAGGGAGTCCCGTCAGACACAGAAACTTCCTCTGGGAGCAGGGAGCGAGAGGGAGAGGGAGACCCGTCAGACACAGAAACTTCCTCTGGGAGCAGGGAGCGAGAGGCAGAGGGAGACCCGTCAGACACAGACACTTCCTCGGGGAGCAGGGAGCGAGAGGGAGAGGGAGACACGACAGACACAGAAACTTCATCTGGGAGCAGGGAGCGAGAGGGAGAGGGAGACCCGTCAGACACAGAAACTTCCTCTGGGAGCAGGGAGGGAGAGGGGAAGGGAGACCCGTCAGACACAGAAACTTCCTCTGGGAGCAGTGAGCGAGAGGGAGAGGGAGACCCGTCAGACACAGAAACTTCCTCTGGGAGCAGGGAGCGAGAGGGAGAGGGAGACCCGTCAGACACAGACACTTCCTCTGGGAGCAGGGAGCGAGAGGGAGAGGGAGACCCGTCAGACACAGACACTTCCTCGGGGAGCAGGGAGCGAGAGGGAGAGGGAGACCCGACAGACACAGAAACTTCCTCTGGGAGCAGGGAGCGAGAGGGAGAGGGAGACTCGACAGACACAGACACTTACTCTGGGAGCAGGGAGCGAGAGGGAGAGGGAGACCCGACAGACACAGACACTTCCTCTGGGAGCAGGGAGCGAGAGGGAGAGGGAGACACGTCAGACACAGACACTTCCTCTGGGAGCAGGGAGCGAGAGGGAGAGGGAGATCCGTCAGACACAGACACTTACTCTGGGAGCAGGGAGCGAGAGGGAGAGGGAGACCCGTCAGACACAGAAACTTCCTCTGGGAGCAGGGAGCGAGAGGGAGAGGGGACCCGTCAGACACAGAAACTTCCTCGGGGAGCAGTGAGCGAGAGGGAGAGGGGACCCGTCAGACACAGAAACTTCCTCGGGGAGCAGGGAGCGAGAGGGAGAGGGAGACCCGTCAGACACAAACACTTCCTCGGGGAGCAGGGAGCGAGAGGGAGAGGGAGTCCCGTCAGACACTGAAACTTCCTCGGGGAGCAGGGAGCGAAGGGGAGAGGGAGACCCGTCAGACACAGAAACATCCTCTGGGAGCAGGGAGCGAGAGGGAGAGGGAGTCCCGTCAGACACAGAAACTTCCTCTGGGAGCAGGGAGCGAGAGGGAGAGGGAGTCCCGTCAGACACAGAAACTTCCTCTGGGAGCAGGGAGCGAGAGGGAGAGGGAGACCCATAAGACACAGACACTTCCTCTGGGAGCAGGGAGCGAGAGGGAGAGGGAGTCCCGTCAGACACAGAAACTTCCTCTGGGAGCAGGGAGCGAGAGGGAGAGGGAGACCCGTCAGACACAGAAACTTCCTCTGGGAGCAGGGAGCGAGAGCGGGAGGGAGACCCGTCAGACACAGACACTTCCTCGGGGAGCAGGGAGCGAGAGGGAGAGGGAGACACGACAGACACAGAAACTTCATCTGGGAGCAGGGAGCGAGAGGGAGAGGGAGACCCGTCAGACACAGAAACTTCCTCTGGGAGCAGGGAGGGAGAGGGGAAGCGAGACCCGTCAGACACAGAAACTTCCTCTGGGAGCAGTGAGCGAGAGGGAGAGGGAGACCCGTCAGACACAGAAACTCCTCTGGGAGCAGGGAGCGAGAGGGAGAGGGAGACCCGTCAGACACAGACACTTCCTCTGGGAGCAGGGAGCGAGAGGGAGAGGGAGACCCGTCAGACACAGACACTTCCTCGGGGAGCAGGGAGCGAGAGGGAGAGGGAGACCCGACAGACACAGAAACTTCCTCTGGGAGCAGGGAGCGAGAGGGAGAGGGAGACCCGACAGACACAGACACTTACTCTGGGAGCAGGGAGCGAGAGGGAGAGGGAGACCCGACAGACACAGACACTTCCTCTGGGAGCAGAGAGCGAGAGGGAGAGGGAGACACGTCAGACACAGACACTTCCTCTGGGAGCAGGGAGCGAGAGGGAGAGGGAGACCCGACAGACACAGACACTTCCGCTGGGAGCAGGGAGCGAGTGGGAGAGGGAGACCCGTCAGACACAGACACTTCCTCTGGGAGCAGGGAGCGAGAGGGATAGGGAGACCCGACAGACACAGAAACTTCCTCGGGGAGCAGGGAGCGAGAGGGAGAGGGAGACCCGACAGACACAGAATCTTCCTCGGAGAGCAGGGAGGGAGAGGGGGAGGGAGACCCGTCAGACACAGACACTTCCTCTGGGAGCAGGGAGCGAGAGGGAGAGGGAGACCCGACAGACACAGAAACTTCCTCTGGGAGCAGGGAGCGAGAGGGAGAGGGAGACCTGTCAGACACAGAAACTTCCTCTGGGAGCAGGGAGCGAGAGGGAGAGGGGACCCGTCAGACACAGAAACTTCCTCGGGGAGCAGGGAGCGAGAGGGAGAGGGGACCCGTCAGACACAGAAACTTCCTCGGGTAGCAGGGAGCGAGAGGGAGAGGGAGTCCCGTCAGACACAGAAACTTCCTCGGGGAGCAGGGAGCGAGGGGGAGAGGGAGACCCGTCAGACACAGAAACATCCTCTGGGAGCAGGGAGCGAGAGGGAGAGGGAGTCCCGTCAGACACAGAAACTTCCTCTGGGAGCAGGGAGCGAGAGGGAGAGGGAGTCCCGTCAGACACAGAAACTTCCTCTGGGAGCAGGGAGCGAGAGGGAGAGGGAGACCCGTCAGACACAGACACTTCCTCTGGGAGCAGGGAGCGAGAGGGAGAGGGAGTCCCGTCAGACAGAAACTTCCTCTGGGAGCAGGGAGCGAGAGGGAGAGGGAGTCCCGTCAGACTCAGAAACTTCCTCTGGAAGCAGGGAGCGAGAGGGAGAGGGAGACCCGTCAGAAACAGAAACTTCCTCGGGGAGCAGGGAGCGAGAGGGAGAGGGAGACCCGTCAGACACAGAAACTTCCTCGGGGAGCAGGGAGCGAGAGGGAGAGGGAGACCCGTCAGACACAGAAACTTCCTCTGGGAGCAGGGAGCGAGAGGGAGAGGGAGACCCGTCAGACACAGACACTTCCTCGGGGAGCAGGGAGCGAGAGGGAGAGGGAGACCCGTCAGACACAGAAACTTCCTCTGGGAGCAAGGAGCGAGAGGGAGAGGGTGATCCGTCAGACACAGAAACTTCCTCTGGGAGCAGGGAGCGAGAGGGAGAGGGAGAACCTTCAGACACAGAAACTTCCTCTGGGAGCAGGGAGCGAGAGGGAGAGGGAGACCCGACAGACACAAAAACTTCCTCGGGGAGCAGGGAGCGAGAGGGAGAGGGAGACCCGACAGACACAGAAACTTCCTCGGGGAGCAGGGAGCGAGAGGGAGAGGGAGACCCGACAGACACAGACACTTCCTCGGGGAGCAGGGAGCCAGAGGGAGAGGGAGACCCGTCAGACACAGAAACTTCCTCGGGGAGCAGGGATCGAGTGGGAGAGGGAGACCCGACAGACACTGAAACTTCCTCGGGGAGCAGGGAGCGAGAGGGGGAGGGAGACCCGTCAGACTCAAAAACATCCTCTGGGAACAGGGAGCGAGATGGAGAGGGAGACCCGACAGGCACAGAAACTTCCTCGGGGAGCAGGGAGCGAGAGGGGGAGGGAGACGCGTCAGACTCAAAAACTTCCTCGGGGAGCAGGAAGCGAGAGGGAGAGGGAGACCCGTCAGACACAGAAACTTCCTCGGGGAGCAGGGAGCGAGAGGGAGAGGGAGACCCGTGAGACACAGACACTTCCTCTGGGAGCAGGGAGCGAGAAGGAGAGGGAGTCCCGTCAGACACAGAAACTTCCTCGGGGAGCAGAGAGCGAGATGGAGAGGGAGACCCGTCAGACACAGAAACTTCCTCTGGGAGCAGGGAGCGACAGGGAGTGTGAGACCCGACAGACACAGACACTTCCTCTGGGAGCAGGGAGCGAGAGGGAGAGGGAGTCCCGTCAGACACAGAAACTTCCTCGGGGAGCAGGGAGCGAGAGGGAGAGGGAGACCCTTCAGACACAGAAATATCCTCTGGGAGCAGGGAGCGAGAGGGAGTGGGAGACCCGACAGACACAAAAACTTCCTCGGGGAGCAGGGAGCGAGAGGGAGAGGGAGACTCGTCAGACACAGAAACTTCCTCGGGGAGCAGGGATCGAGTGGGAGAGGGAGACCCGACAGACACAGAAACTTCCTCGGGGAGCAGGGAGCGAGATGGAGAGGGAGACCCGTCAGACACAGAAACTTCCTCTGGGAGCAGGGAGCGACAGGGAGAGGGAGACCCGACAGACACAGACACTTCCTCGGGGAGCAGGGAGCGAGAGGGAGAGGGAGACACTTCAGACACGGAAACTTCCTCTGGGAGCAGGGAGCGAGAGGGAGAGGGAGACCCGTCAGACACAAAAACTTCCTCGGGGAGCAGGGAGCGAGAGGGAGAGGGAGACTCGTCAGACACAGAAACTTCCTCGGGGAGCAGGGATCGAGTGGGAGAGGGAGACCCGACAGACACAGAAACTTCCTCGGGGAGCAGGGAGCGAGAGGGAGAGGGAGATCCGACAGACACAGAAACTTCCTCGGGGAGCAGGGAGGGAGAGGGAGAGGGAGACCCGACAGACACAGACACTTCCTCTGGGAGCAGGGAGGGAGAGGGGGAGGGAGACCCGTCAGACACAGAAACATCCTCTGGGAGTAGGGAGCGAGAGGGAGAGGGAGACCCGTCAGACACAGAAACTTCCACGTGGAGCAGGGAGCGAGAGGGAGAGGAAGACCCGTCAGACACAGAAACTTCCTCTGGGAGCAGGGAGCGAGAGGGAGAGGGAGACCCGTCAGACACAGAAACTTCCTCTGGGAGCAGGGAGCGAGAGGGAGAGGGAGACCCGTCAGACACAGAAACTTCCTCGGGGAGCAGGGAGCGAGAGGGAGAGGGAGACCCGTCAGACACAGAAACTTCCTCGGGGAGCAGGGAGCGAGAGGGAGAGGGAGACCCGACAGACACAGAAACTTCCTCGGGGAGCAGGGAGCGAGAGGGAGAGGGAGACCCGACAGACACAGAAACTTCCTCGGGGAGCAGGGAGCGAGAGGGAGAGGGAGACCCGTCAGACACAGAAACTTCCTCGGGGAGCAGGGAGCGAGAGGGAGAGGGAGCCCCGTCAGACACCAATACTTCCTCTGGGAGCAGGGAGCGAGAGGGAGAGGGAGACCCGTCAGACACAGAAACTTCCTCTAGGAGCAGGGAGCGAGAGGGAGAGGGAGACCCGTCAGACACAGAAACTTCCTCTGGGAGCAGGGAGCGAGAGGGAGAGGGAGACCCGTCAGACACAGAAACTTCCTCTGGGAGCAGGGAGCGAGAGGGAGAGGGAGATCCGACAGACACAGAAACTTCCTCGGGGAGCAGGAAGGGAGAGGGAGAGGGAGACCCGACAGACACAGACACTTCCTCTGGGAGTAGGGAGCGAGAGGGAGAGGGAGACCCGTCAGACACAGAAACTTCCTCGGGGAGCAGGGAGCGAAAGGGAGAGGGAGACCCGACAGACACAGAAACTTCCTCGGGGAGCAGGGATCGAGAGGGAGAGGGAGAGGGAGACCCGTCAGACACAAAAACTTCCTCGGGGAGCAGGGAGCGAGAGGGAGAGGGAGACCCGTCAGACACAGAAACGTCCTCGGGGAGCAGGGAGCGAGAGGGAGAGGGAGACCCGACAGACACAGAAACTTCCTCTGGGAGCAGGGAGGGAGAGGGGGAGGGAAACCCGTCAGACTCAAAAACTTCCTCTGGGAGCAGGGAGCGAGAGGGAGAGGGAGACGGAGAAATGGGGGCAGATGAGAATTGAACCCGGATCGCCGGATCAGTAAAACATTTTACTACACACTATGCTGCCGTTTCAGTCCCACTGAGATACAATATTGAAATAGAGAATTTCTAACAACCGCCTCTCATTGGCTATCCTATACAAAATCTTTTAGTACCCTATACATGCAAGATGATACTCAAAATAACATCATAGATTTACAATCTGGATAACCGAACTCAATACAGCGGAATTACAATTCACTCCGAAACGCCGATATTATTAATCCAGTCATTAGCAATGACGATATCAGATCAATGATCTTCTGAATTTCATTGAATGCAGTTATGTCCTTCAGGAGGGGAAATTCATCCTGACCCTGTGACCCCTGACCTATTCTAGCTGTTGCGTGTTCAGCCGTTGGCTGCAGATCATTTGGACTAAGCATTTACTCTGCCCTTTCCGGCGACGTCAAAATCTGCAAAACACCATGAAGTGGAAACAGCACTAAGTGTAACATTTTCCATTAGTGGAACTTTAATCAAACAGGCACAGTTCGCAATGGCAAGCTCCAGAATAATAATATGGCTGGAAAGGTTTTAACGCCGAACATTGCGCAGCAATGATAAAGGGTCGTGAAGTTGGCCCTTGGCCTGAAACGTCAACTCTGTATTGCACCCCATAGATTCTGTCTGACCGGTAGAGTTCTCCGGCATTTTGTGTGTGTTAACGTGCAACTGTCCGAATTACTGCAGATTCAGAATCTGAACGCGCCCGATCTCCGCATCTTATCTACTTGCAAATCGCTGTCAAGTACCTCGCATTCTCTTTCACTCCAGACAGAAAATCGCTGGGTCACTCAAACTAGCCTGACCCTTAGCGGGGTCAATATTGATCAGAAATGACGACAACGAGCTGAGGTACCGGAGGATTGGAGGGCAGCCGATGTTGTCCCGCTGTTTAAGAAAGGCTCTAAGACTAAGCCAGGGAATAGAGGCCGGTGAGATTGCCGTCGGTACTGGGAAAGATATCGGAAGGTGTTCGAAAGGACCTGGTAGACACTGATTACCGATAGTCAGCATGGCTTCGTGCGGGGTGGGTCATGACGACGCTATCTTATAGAGTCTTTCGGGGAAGTTACCAGTAAGGTTGATGAAGGCAAGGCGGCGAATCCTGTCTGCATGGACTTGGGAGGTCAGCCCAGAAGTTTCAGTCGCTTCAATGGGAGGTGAGCTGGCATATTGGATTCGACATTGGCATTGCGGGAGATGCCAGAGAGAGGTAGTAGATGGATCCCTCTCTGACTGGAGACCGGTGACTAGCGGAGAGGCGCAGGGATCGGTACCGGTCCGTTGTAGTTTGCCATCTATATCATCGGTCTGGGTGATAACGTGGTGACCTGGATCAGCAAATTAGCGGATGACACCGAGACCGGGAGTGCACTGTACAGCGAAGAAGCCGACTGTGGCTTCCAGCGGCACCTGAAGTCGCTGGGAAAATGAGATGAATTTGGCAGAAGGAATTGAATGCAGACAAGTGCGAGGTGTTGCACTTCCGGGGTAGGTCTTGCACCGTTAGTGATAGGGCAGTGAGGAGTGAGGGGGAACAACGTCATCTTGCAATTCAGGTCCATAATTCAATGTCATTGTTATCACGGGCTGATGGGGCCGATAATAAAAACAAAAGCTTTTGGCACACTGCCCTTCATAAATTCATGTACTGAGAGTGGGAGATAGACGTTTTATCGAAGTTGTATCAGACATTGGTGAGGACTAACTTGGAGCAATATTTGCAGTTTTGTTCACCCACCGACAGTAAAAATGTAAACAATGTTGAAACGGGACGCAGAAAATGTACAATAATGCTGCCTGGTTGGGAGTTCCTGAGTTATATGGAAAGACTGAATGATTTCTGACTTTATCCCTTGGAACGAAGAAACCGAGAGGAGTTTTGTTGGGGGTATACAGAATTATGAGGGGTGCAGATAAGTAAATTCAGACAGGTTTTTTTCTTCTACGGTTGGGTGGGACTACAACGGGAGATCATGGGTTTAGGGTGAAAGACAGAAAGTTTAAAAGACACATGAGGGGAAACGTCTGCATCCGGAATGTCGTGACGGTGTGGAAGGAGTTTCCGGCACAGGCAGTGCCTGCGAGCTCGATTTCAACGTTTGAGAGAGGTTTGGATGGATGGACAGATGGTAGGGGTATCGACACAGGACGATGGGCGTAGGCAGGTTAAATGGCTCTGCACGAACTAGATGCCCGAATGGCCATTGTGCTTTTCAATGACTCTAAACTGTGGGACATGCATGATCGTGAAAACAGAGCTGGAGAAATTCCACGTGATTATCCGTGACACATGTGATTTGTAATGACACATTTGATCTGTGGCGGTGGAGATGTTGAAAGGAGATCTGAACAGTAAGCTTTCCACGCAGCGGGCAGGGGTTACACAGAACGAGTGCCCGAGCGGGTAGAGTGGCATGGGTAATACGGGAGCGGAGTTCGGGCAGGTAGTTCGTGAGACCAGGACCAGAGGGAGACGACGCGAATGCGGACAAGTGAGATGACCGTGCGTCATCGACTACGTGGGTGAATTGTGGAGGAAGGGCCTTCTTCCACGCGATATGAGTTCATGGTTCCACGATTCCATGAAAATCGCGGATATCAGGGTCGGGTTTGACTGCGGCCGTTCAAAGGCCGGGTCCGGAATGTCGCTGCGAGGGAGGGTGAACACGATGAATGTTGATGTGATATCGTGACAGGTAGAACATCAACATAGTTCCTAATGAGTGTCAGTGAGTGAAATTGAAAATGGCGAACAGATTTGTATGGAAAAGCTGATTAACGAAATAATGATTCAAGCAGAGACATGCACTCAGTGGGGAAAATCGACTGAGTGATTCGTGTAGCTAATGAAGCGGCCACAGAGTGTCTGATCGCAGCGTTCTGCTGTTGCAGTCCATCCGCTTCAGGTTTCGACGTTTCTGCACACTGTTGTTTAAACGCGTGGTTATTTGAGCTGCTGTCACCTTCCTGTCAGCCTGGACCAATCTGGCCTTTCCCCTCTGTCCTCTCTCATTAACAAAGCGTTTAACTCCCAGAGCTGCCACTCAATGCATTTATTTTGTGTTTACTTCATCGTTGTCTATGAACACAATAGATTGCCCTGTGTCAACATCCCAGGTCGGACGAATCTGAGATACTCGAACCACCTTATCCGGCACCAACGACCATCCCACAGTCAAAGCTTCTGAGATCACATTTGCTCCCCATTCCGATGTTTGGTTTGAACATCAACTCAACCTCTTGACCGAGTTTGCCCGCTTTGGGTTGCTGCCACGTGATTTTCTGATGAGAGATTTGCATTAACGTGCAGGGGTACAGATGTACCTAATGACGTGGGCACCGTCCGTACCTGCCAATACTACAGAACTGGGTGGGAGCTGTCTTCCGACTTCAGCTGAAGCGTGAAGTCGGATCGGGTTTCCAGCCGCCTGTTCATTGAGTTTGCATTTGGGTTTTGGTCGGTGTTTACTCGTTGTTTCTATTGTGTATCTCCGTTCTACCACGGATCCCGGGAAGGAAAATAACTCTCAAGGCAACAGATAGCGACATATACCAACTTCTATTATTTTTTACTTTGACATTTTTTTTAAACCGTCGGTCACAATAATTTTAATAACAAAGCAACACAGTTCTTGCTGGAGTTTATGGCAAGGAACTTTTTGGAGCATCTATTTCAGTCAGTTAATTCAATAACCCCGCTCTCTCCCCTCAGTTCAGACAGCACTACCAGATTTTACTTCTTAATAATCCGAAGGACGGAGTTAACCGGATACTTCACGGCGTTGACGAACTCCTGCCTGAACTTCGATTGAGTCACCCCATAAATGAAAGTGTTGGTGCACAGACTGAAGTTCTGTAGCATATATCCGACATGTGCAAAGATGAACTCGGAATTGCTGTACTGGCTGGGAGTTGTTCCGGCGATGTGGTAATATAAGAAGTCAAGGACAGTTGTTAACCACAGAAGGATAAAGCTGCCAGATATAGTAAACAGTAAGATCATCGACCTCCTCCTGCTCTCCATCTCCGGGTCACTTTGATTCTGCCCTTTGCTCTGACCCCTCAGGGCCTTCCGCACACGACTGGCCAGTAAAATGTGTCTGACCGTCAGAACATTGAACAGCAAAATAAAAGCGAGAGGCAGCAGGGGGGTCACGACCTTATCAAACATCCTGAACCCCACCCACAGCGGGTCGGTGTAATAAACCCGCTTCCGTTTACAGAACCACGGTACTTTATCAATGATAAATCTGGGTTCGGAAGAGAAATAGAAGGGGACGTTTTTCAGACACAGCAGGACGCCGGTTATCGCCAGAACCGCAGCCGCAGTTTTCAAGGTGCAGTATTTTGTTTTCAGCTTCTGGCAACAAATGAGGACAAAGCGGTCGAAGCTGAATGCGACGGTGAACCAGACGGAACAGTCCCTGGCCGCGCACAACAGGAAAAAGATCACGCTGCAGACGGGATAGATATCCAGAACGGATCCGGTGAAATAATAGCCGATCCGCATCAGTGTGACGGCGGTGACAACGGCCAGCAGGTCCGCCGCCGCCATGACAACCAGGTAGCGCGTTGTGCAGGTGGAGAGGCCGCACTTTCCCGGGACAGGATCGCGATCGCCACCAAATTCACTGTGAAGAATAAAAGAGAATGAACATTTTCATAAACTCCGCCGACTGTTCGAAACCCCGGAGGACTTCGAGACTGAGCCGCTGATCATTCTGTCATGATTACCGCCGTCTGTTTAAATGGTCTGTTCCCCTTCACAGGATACTTAATCCTGTTTCTCAAATCCGGCTTACACTTGCCCGGGCCGCATTTTCCTTATCACAATTAAGCTATTGATTTCACTGGACGAACTAAGTTAATGTGTCAGCAGGATAGACGAATGGAGACCGCTTCAGAGACTGATGACCGGCACCGACAGACGGTCCTGATACAGGCAGCAACATGTCTGCTACCCGACCGTGAGTCCGATCGAGAACGTGGAAACTGTCGTCTTTTTCACGCTTCATCTCAATTGAAGGAAGGGAATGAGCAGCAAATGTTATTGGAAATGTCTGAACAAGACACTGTCGCTGATCCTCTGATAGAAACCACAGCTGGAAGCTCAGAAAGGAGCTGTCGCAGGACTTGCTGAAGGTGAACCCGAGTTTGAGTCGATGGTAAGCAAGGCAGCTCAAAGTCAGGATTCATTTCCAGAGGACAGAATATAAACGCAAAGATGTACTGCTGAGGTTTATAAGGCGTCGGTCAGACCGCGTTCAGAGCGGTTCTGGGCCCCGTACAGACGAAAGAACACGATGGCATTGGAGAGTGTCCGGGGGAGTTTCACGGGAATGAAAATGTTAACGTCTCAGGATCGGGTAAGGACGCGGGTCTTTACCGGCTGGAGTATAGAATAATGGGGGTAGGGGCGGAGGGAGTGGTGTCGACCTTACTGAAGACTGTCAGATATTGAATGTTTATACAGAGTGGCGGTGTAGAGGGTGTTGTCCGTAGTGGGGGAGCCTGGGACCAGAGTGCTCAGACTGAGAATAGACAGAAGTCACTTTAGAATGAAGACGGTGGGCGATTTGTTTTTCCAGAGGGGAGTGAATCTGTGGAATTTTCTGCCACATATGGCTGCGGAGACCAAGGTTTGGGGAAATTTAAGTTCTAAGGTAAAGGCGTGAAATGTTACGGGGAGAAGTCTGGAGAATGGGGTTGAGAGGGATAATAAGTTAGCCACGATTGAATATCCGAGCAACTCAAAGGACGGAAAGCCGCCTTTTTTGAGTCGATGTCTTACGGTCTACCGTTTGCCGCTCGTCATTGAATTAGATATTGAGCGTGGTGTTTGTCAATTTAAACAATAGAATTCAGGTTTAGCCTCTGTCGAAAGAATGGAATAAATAGCAAATGCTGTTCAGAATATCTTAACAGGATATCACTGCTGATCCTGTGATGCGACATGGGATTAACCGCTGGATCAACGGGCAAAAATTCCAGGTACAAAACGGAGCAAAATACTGGCTGACAACACATCATTTCCAGTCGCTTACCGGGATCCGCATTCCGTCCGGGAGCATCACAGTTATAAACCCTGAGATATCCTCTGGGAATCTTCAATTGCGACATCGTTCAATACCGACAAATTTAGCATTGAGAAGTAAAGATGACGACAGCAGTGTGGAATCTTCATTGTGTTGCAATACAATTATTTCACCGATGCAAATAAGACATCAGCAAACATGCGGCCGTTAACAATGAAGCATAACTTGGTAGGCAGAATTGTAATTCAACAATTTGTGGCCCGTCCAGAAATTGTCGAGGTGTGTCAAGAAGAAAAGGACAGAGAGACTAAGCCGTGGTATAAACAAAGGCGATTGATATTTGTTAAAATGTGATATTCCAGGCGAATGTTATGGCATTTAATAGTGATTATGTTTGGTTTGAAAGCTGAGGAAGTGGATTGTGAGAGAAGCGAATCATGATTCCGCGAAACCCTAAATCTGGATTGTATATTCTTAAAGACGGAGCTACAGTGATCACACTAGTGAACGACAACTTGAAGTGATATTCCTGGAGAACTAGAGCGTCAAATTCGGTCAGCCCCTATTGCTGAACTCTTGTTAGTTTTGGAGTACTCTGCGATGAGTTACCCCCACTCAGTGATCGGATTTACTGTATGATATTGTTTGATCAGGTCCTATTGATTTGATCATAGATTCATGGAGATTACAGCACAGATACAGACCCTGTGTCCACCGAGTCAGCTCCGGTGATGATCCGCCCGTTTACGTTACTCCCACACTCGTCCCGTTTTATTTCCACTTTATTCTCATCAACTGGTTCCGCAGAGCATTTTACCATTTCCCGGCATTATCAGCTGTACTTTCAATGTTCAAAGTTCAAAGTACACTTATTATGAAAGTATGTCTGTGGTAAACTACCCAGAGATTTGTATTCCCGCTGTCAGTCACGAAACAAATAAATACCATGGAAACCGTTTCAAAAAGCATCAACAGACCGACATACTTTATTGATCCCGAGGGAAATTGGGTTTCTTTACAACCGCGCCAACAAAGAATAGTGTAGAGATATAGCAATATAAAACCATAAATAAGTAAATAATAAGAAGTTAATCGTGCCAAGTGGAAATAAGTCTAGGACCAGCCTATTGGCTCAGGATGTCTGACACCTCGAGGGACGAGTTGTGAAGTTTGATGGCCAAGGGCAGGAATGACTTCCTATGACGCTCAGTGTTACATCTCGGTGGAATGAGTCTCTGGCTGAATGTACCCCAGTGCCTAACCAGTACATTAAACACACAGCGCGAAAAAATAAAAAAATAATAAAAGATAATTAAAAAAAAGAAATTAAAAAATGTAAAAAGGGGCGCCAAACTCACAGAATATGAAACATCAAACTACGGGGTCATTGACAAGGAATGTTCAGTTCAGTTCAGGTCGTTAGCGTTGTGTCGTTTGATGACCTCAGGCCGCAGATCCTGTCCGACCCGATCAACATCGCACAATAAAATAACAAATAAAGGCGCAACCTGAAACCAGAAACACTTCGATGTAGTGGGGAAGAGCCGATTGGTCTTAGAGTAGGTTAAAGGGTTGGCACAGCATTGTGGGCTGAAGGGCCTGTATTCTGCTGTAATGTTCTATGTTCTCACAAAATGCAGTTGTCATAGATGAATCAAAATTGAGACACGGTTCAATGTTACATGGCAAATGGGCAATCTTGTGTCTCAGGATTTAACTGGATGATTGAACATTTTGAATCTCAGCCACCACACATAAGCATACTTTTGCTGAACAATGTTTATTCCATAATTATTGTCAATACTGAGGTCTCTTTTGCGTTGTTTGTTGTACATGTGGTGCCCAGATGACGTGAAATGCCGGCTTTATCCAATCTGTGTGTGCGAAACCCAAGCTTCTCCGCAGAGATGCCTCACGCTCCTGCGATATGATGTACTGTAGATGGAGCCGAGCTCAAGCTGCTAAAATCTAAATTACAGGCATCAACAAGTGCACTCATTCATGAAACATGAAACCCTATATATGTTCCATAGTCTTTCAAACTCCTCCTTGAATTCAGCATATTTCTGGTGTTTGCACTCATTGATTTCTGTATGTTATGTGTGTTTGGATTGGCTATGTCAATGGCCTAAGTGGTTTTTGCCTGTTTATCCTGTGTCATCACATCTAGACTTTCATTACGGATTGGCCTGTTTGTTACAGGGGGTCGGTCGTAATGCAATTTGTGGGACTCTGACTCTGAAAACAGATCAGGCTTGTATTTACAGTAAGGGATGGTTTCATTTATGAATTTGTATTTTAAAGGAAGATTTTGGTGAATGATGATTGGCGCTTATTTGTACCTGTGTACTTATTTTTCTTTGTTAATTTTCCGGATCGGTTTCAAAACAAGACATTATGCCAAAAGAACACGTTTAATATGGGTACAGCGAATGCATTTGTTATCTGGGAGATATGTTTAGCATTGAGCTCTGTTTGGCAGGTTTGCTTCAGACGTGAAGTAAATTCTGTCGAAGTTTCTCCCGTCATCGCACGGTGATCTATTTTCTTTACTTGTTGATATCCCAGATACTTTTGTTTCATGGTCACTCATCGGTTGTGTTGTGTCCCGCTGCTCTGTTGTGTATTTAATTAGCTCTTTTAGGTCTTTCGTTAAGATTAATGCTCTATACTTGTCTAGTCCAAAATTCATATTTATATCCTTGGAAAGTACTAAATATTATTATTGACAAATTTGCATTGACACAATTTGTAGATTTTTTGCACGTTGGCTGTTTTTCCTTCCTGTTGTGCGCGGTCTTACGTTGATTCCATTGTGTTTCTTGGATTTACTGTGTATGCCCGCAAGAAATTGTATCTCAGGATTGTATATGGTGACTGTGCTGCCTTTAAGGCATTTATTTAACTTTATTACATTTCCGCTTAAAATAATTTGTTGGTCACTATTTTCTATTTAAAGTTTAAGATAAAATTCATTGTCTATGGTATATCGCGGCATGTGATGATGTCACCTCCGGTTTCGCCTCATCTTGGGGTGTAACTTCCGGTTCTGAGAAGGTGGAAAGGTGGGGGCGTGAAGAGGTCCGTGTCTGCACACAACGAAACATTATAGAAGTAACGCCGTAAGTTCATATGACAGTATTTGAAGTAAAAATATTAACACGGATTCTGTTAAATGAAGTGGCGGTTGGAGCCGCACGCGTGCCGGCTCTTCAATTTCAAACGCGGGTTCGGCTGGAGCCGGGCGGCGGTTTGACGCGAACCCCTCCCTCCCCTGGGCGGCTGAAGACACTCGCTAAAAGAGCGCGCGTGGTTTCAAGAGGGAAACAGATACTGTATATATTTTGTATTATTTTATCAACAGCTTTCAACGTACGTTAATGTGGAAGAGTGAAAAGTAAACGGCTAATCTTACTGCGACTGCGTCTTCATTGGCTCCGGTTTGACTTGGTGTTTAGTCAGAGTTTCAACGCACTGCACGAGAACACTACAGTGACACATCAGTTTGGAGGCCACCCTCCAAGGTGTTGTTTCTCCAACCTGAGTGAGGCTTCATCTTGACAGTAGAGGAGGCCATGGATAGACCTATCAGAAAATCCAAGGTGAAAATCCATGGTCTCTCGAGACTGCCGGATGCCTATTAGACAAGGATTGTTTTAAGAATTAAAATAAATACCACCACCCTGGTCAATAATGTAATGTGGAAGAAATGCAGTGAGCGCACTGTGATGGACAATTT
Source organism: Hypanus sabinus (assembly GCF_030144855.1). NCBI lineage: Eukaryota > Metazoa > Chordata > Chondrichthyes > Myliobatiformes > Dasyatidae > Hypanus > Hypanus sabinus. The sequence goes on from NW_026779441.1 coordinate 304,989, forward strand.
CCCAATGTAACTGATAAGCGATTACTCGGAGCCGGAAGGAAAGTCATGAATATTACTTGTGAAACCCTGTCTGAGAGAAAGGTCAGTGACTCAGGAAGAGACTGGTGAGCGAGAAATAGTGAGAGTCAAAGATAGTGAAATAGTGAAAGTCAAAGGGTCAAAGAGTGAGTGTCAAAGAGAGTCAAAGTTAGTTCAGAAAGAGCGGAACTAACTTGACTGTAAAGATGGGAATGAAATGCGTAGACGGAGAAATAACAGCTGAACTGAAGACAGACATAACATTGTTACAAAATGGATGGTGCCCTGGAAAGAAAGCAGGCGAGGTTACTTGCGACGAGATCGTGTTGCTACACTCAACCAAAAATCCTTCCGTGTCCTAACTCTTGCTGTGGATGGATGCTGGCCGCATTTTCACGGACATGATCATTCTAGGTCAGGTCCGGGTCTTACTGACTACAGAGAGCATCCAAACCCGAGCCTGCGACCGGCTGATCGATTTATTTGTTAATAATCCGGATGAGAGCGTTGACCGGATATTTCACAGCGTTCACAAACATACCCCAGGAAATTATAGACCAGTGAGTCTTACCTCAGTGGTTGGCAAGATGATGGTGAAGATCCTGAGAGGCAGGATTTATGAACTTTTGGAGAGGTATAATATGATGAAGAATAGGCTCTGTCAAGGGCAGGTGATGCCTTACGAGCCTGAATGAAGTTTTCGAGGATGTGACTAAACACATTGATGAAGGAAGAGCAGTAGATGTAGAGCATATGGATTTCAGCAAGCAATCGATAAGGTACCCCATGCAAGGTTATTCAGAAAGTAAGGTGGCATGGGATACAAGGGGACATTGCTTGTGGATCCAGAACTGGCTTGCCCATAGAGGGCAAAGAGTGGTCGTAGACGAGTCACATTCTGCATGGAGGTTGGTCACCAGTGGAGTAACTCGGAGATCTGTTCCGGGACCCTCATTCTTCGTGATTTTTATAAATGACCTGAGTGGGGGGATGGGTTAGTAGGTTTGCTGACGACACAAAGGTTGGAGGAGTTGTGGATAGTGTGGAGGGCTGTCAGAGGTTACATCGGGACATTGATAGGGTGCAAAACTGGGCTGAGAAGTGGCAGATGGAGTTCAAACCAGATAAATGTGAGGTGGTTCATGTTGTTAGGTCAAATATGATGGCAGAATATAGTATTAATGGTAAGACTCTTGGCAGTGTGGAGGATCAGAGGGATCTTGGGGTCCGAGTCCATAGGACACTCAAAGCAGCTGAGCAGGTTGACTCTGTGGTTTAAGAAGGCGTACGGTGTATTGGCTTTCATCAATCGTTGATTTGAATTTAGGAGCCGAGAGGTAATGTTGCAGCTATATAGGACCCTGGTCAGAACCCACTTGGAGTACTGTGCTCAGTTCTGGTCACCTCACTACAGGAAGGATGTGGAAGCCATTGAAAGGGTGCAGAGGTGATTTACAAGGACAACACCTCGATTGGGGAGCAGGCCTTATGAGACAAGTTTGAGTGAGCTCGGCCTTTTCTCCTTGGAGTGACGGAGAATGAGAGTGACCTGATAGAGGTGTTTAAGATGATGAGAGGCATTGATCATGTGGATAGTCAGAGGTTTTTCCCCAGGGCTGAAATGGTTGCCACAAGAAGACACAGGTTTAAGTTGCTGGGGAGTAGGTACAGAGGAGATGTCAGAATAAAGTGTTTCACTCAGAGAGTGATGAGTGTGTGGAATGGGCTGCCGGCAACGGTGGTGGAGGCGGATACAATAGAATCTTTTAAGAGTCTTTTAGATAGGTACATGGAGCTTAGGGAAATAGAGGGCTGTAGATAGGCCTAACAATCTCTAAGGTAAGGACATGTTCGGCACAACTTTGTGGGCCGAAGGGCCTGTAATGTGATGTAGGTCTTCTATATTTCTTTGTTTCCAAAATAAAGTAGACAATTTTCGATAAACAAAAACAGCTATCAGCTCATAAATGCAAAAAGGTGCAATTTTAGAGCAGGGTTTTCTTCCAGAGTGTTTATGATTGACAGACTTGCAGGAGGGGTGGACGGAATGGATGCATGGGAGGGAAAGATGAAGTACCTAACAGAGAGAGAGAGAGAGAGAGAGAGAGAGAGATGCAGTCAAATAGACAATCAGGTAGTCAGCGATGTACAAACGAAATGTTATGCAGAATTTGTGAAATTCAGAGCTGCTAATATTTTGTCCTTTGGAATTCAAAAATACGATAACTTACCCGAAGCTGCTCAATTCGACATGCAAATCAGAAGGATGTATTATACCACCTTGGAATTGAGCTATTTATTCTCCAGCTACGGACAGATTGGTTTCGGATAGAAATTATGATCACAGGTCACCTAATATACATTTTAGATAACCAATTATCTTAACCACTCTGAATCCGACATGTTGGTCTGTTCTCACGTGCACTGTTATAATTCTTCACAGTTAACGCAGAAAAGTTCCTGCAAGGCAACTGGAGATACCTGTGGCTAAATAAGAAATCAAAGTTAGACCTTGCAGACAGGAAAGAGGTTCGCATGTGAAAGAATGACAGCGCCTGAGCACAGTGATATTTGTCAAAGCGGCCGTCACTAGATTTGGGGAGTCATGGATGCAGGACCATGGACAGCGCAGTGTGTACAGTTTCAGGACCATGGACAGTGCAGAACATACCGGTTCAGGACTATTTTAGAGAAAACTCATGGGACGGGGACATTTCTGGTAGCCACATGTTTCCCACGGGTATCCCAGTATCCTTCCACTTTCCAAAAAGTTATGGGTTGGTGGATAAATTGACCACAATAAAGTTTCCAAATGAGCGCTGAAAAGTCTGCTCAACTTTGATGGGTTACTGAAGTCTGAACCTCAAAGGAAAGTTGCCCCGCCCCCGTCCTTCTGCAAGTGTGGTCATGTTAGGCTTCTTGTCTAAAAGTGCTGATTCAGATCGAAATCATACTCAGGAGCACTGTTCCCTCTGAGTTGCCCGGGTACGCGGGCGCCCAGTCTCTGAAATGCTCCCGTGCCCACGTGGGCCTTTGCAGCCACGTAGCTGAAAGGGCGCGGTGTTTTCAGGCCGTGACCGAATTTCCTGCTCAGAGGAATGATTGGTCCGTGAACATGCAAACAAAAATAAAGGGAACGTTGTTATGGAGAATTATTTTGGATGGATTTAAAGGACAGCTACAACTTCATTATATTTTTGTCTTTTCCAGTTTCCAAGATACATTGTTATGAAAATAGTCTGAATGCATTGTTTAGAGAGTGTGTAAAGATTAAGCACTTACATTGACTGAGGACAGTAACGTTTTAAATATCTATATCGAGATGCATTAAAATGGTTCCTTTAATTTACGGCACTGTATTCATTGAAATGTTTTATCATTTGAACTAAGTAAAACACTTTGAAGTTCACATTCTCAGACGTTTCCTCCGGGATTCAGATGGTATTTTGTACTATCATGCCGCTTCAAGATCAATTTTGTCTGCATTGTATATCGAAGGATTGATATTGGAGGAAATTAATGATATTTTTCAATAGCTTTCTTTTGAAACAGTGTTAACCGTGTGATTACTGTGAAGTGTCTATTAATGTACCTCTATTAACTGACGAAATTTGAGATCAAATTACGTTTTTAATTGGAAATGTCTTAGGTAAAGAGGCTCAATCGCCACATTCGGGATTACTGCAATGAGAGGTGACTGTAGCAAATAGCATTAACTACCGGCCTCAAATGAGGAATGCCCACAGTGAAATAATACGGGATCCGTTAATTAACACCAGCAAGGTTGAGTAAAGAGCTTTATGTTTCACTGAAAGCGATTTCGCCTTTTCATTGATTAGCCTATTTAGAAGTGTCGCTACCCTGGGGCATTCATCACTAAGTACATCTAAACAGTTTCCAACTTTACTGACGTGTGATTTAATTAAAGCAATTCTGAATGTGAATGATGTTGTAACCTGACTGTCCCTGTGGGGATGTGGAGGGGTTTATACTGAAGACAGCAGGAACAAACATCTCACTGTGGTTGCTTGTAAATCAACGGATCGAATCCTTCACACAGAAAATGCTGGAGACGTTCTACAGTATCAGAAAAATATATTATATCATAATTGCAATTGTTGGTGTCCCTGGTAAGCAACTTTAATTTTACTTTGTTATTTATGTCACTTTACACTCGGGATTTTCTCCCGCTTTGATCTATGGTTGAGAATGTTTGCCTACTAATCCATGGTTTTGCATGAACTAACAGTTAAACAGTGGTGCCCGCTCCACGATCTAATGTCATCACCGTAAGTATCTAGGACTGATAATAATACCATTAGTAATTGCAATAATAGAAAATATGTAATAGTAATACTAAATATATCTATATAAATGTTCGGAAAGACACAACACGAAAAGGCAGTAGAATGGTCTGAAAGTTCCTAGCAATTGAAAAATGGGTGGACTAAGCCCGTACCTCAGGTTTTACCACCTTGAGCTGAGTAAAAACATAAATAAATCTAATAGCAGAACGAATATTTGTCTTTCTGGGCGTTTAAATTTATTCGTGAGAACTCAGATAGAACGACCATAGAGAGATATTTTGGGAAGAAGTCGACAAGTCACCCGTTTACTGCGTGATAATAATTAACATAATTCGCAGATGAGATCTGTGCGTTGAGTTTTCGGCCACTATACTGAAGGATAGAAACAAATGCTTTATAGTCGTTGCTTTATGAGAATGATCCAAGTAATTCCTATTTTATTTGGTTGTTGCTGATGTTATTTATATGTTTTTCCTCCTCTGCTGTTGTTTAAACAAACTTTTTAACTGGTGAAACACAGCGGAAGTGTTTACTCTCTTCTGTTTGAAATCCACAGAATCGATCGCTCTGGAGTTACTAAGAGTGATTGGCTGCTCATGTTTACAACAGGGAAATTGGTCTTTATTGTGTCAATAGTCAATTCAATTGTTCCGGCAACTTTTACCAATACTCACTGGTCTGTGACGTCACTGCACAGTCTGTGAACTATTGCTGTAGGTTTGTGGATTGTTAATATTCTATTGATTATTAAAAGTAATTCACGTTTCCGAAGTTATCCCTTAATATTATTTGGTGCCCCACCACTGTACGGACCTGTGCATTGAACTCAACGGAGTGACCGAGAGTGAAGGGATTCTCATGGAGTTAGATCTTACCTTAGCATCAATAGTGTGAAAATAAGATTAACATCAAACAATATATTATATCTCCTCTATGGGGTGCGAACCCACAGGTTGCTGAAACTAGCGGCATAACAGGGTCGGGGCGGTGTAAATGTAATTTTATATGGATGTCTTTATAAGCCAAGGCATTGAACGTACAGTTTTTACCTCGTGTTGCAGCAATTTGACAGCAATTCAACGTTTCCTCACAGATCTGGTGGGTACACAACTGGGAGGATGTCGTAGCGACAGAGAGAATGCTGATGGATTTTGCGAAGACGCGGCTCTCTATGGAATACCATACCTATAGGAATTAAATAAGCTGGTTTTATTCACAACGGAGCGCGGGAGGCGAAGGGGAGACTAATTGTATTTGTTTGCTTGGCGAATCATGGGGGGTCGAAGGGTCTGCTCCGGTTCTGTGTTGTTCTGTTTTCTATTGTCTGTCGAGTTTAGACAAGATCACAGAGATGGTGCACAGACAGAATCACCTTTTGCCGATGCAGACGAGTTCGAATTTGTAAGACACAGCTTTAAGGTGAGAGAGCAGATATTTTAAGGATATCGATGTAAAATGCAATATTTCAAACAGAGAATAGCAAGACCATAGGATCATAAAATCACATTGCAGAGGAGCACGGAACCACATCCTTCAAAACCCCTCACTGTCGCTTTCAAACCTAGCCAAGCTTTTCGGAAATATTACAACCGAACTCTTGCACTGGGATCGACTCTGCCATTTAACTGATCGTTAGGAATTAACTTGTGACTCTTACGCGATTAACACACAACCCTGGTGTGTTTTGATCTTGATTCCCTAGCCTATTTCCTGCTACCGGTGCAATGCGTGGACCCGTGTCGTGTTTCTGACATAACAAGTTGTGTTTCACTTTCAGCCCAGGGAAAGCACAAATCCCTGCCAAATTGGGAGATATAGGAAAGATATATCATACTAATTGGCATTATATTTCTACGTCGATATTTTCTCTGGGATAATTCTCTTTCCACCCACAACAGAAAGCAGTGGTACTAATGCCCTCCCTACTGCTTTCACATCGAAGTGATTTGTCTACGTATACAGTTTTGAATTTCCCGCTCGCTTGTGTACGGTTTAACCTACGCGACGATCATTGGAATCCTTCACTCCTAGATAACCGTTATGCTCCTTCATCCATGTGCCTACCTCAGAGATCCCACAATGCTCCAATGTATTCGCGTTTACCACCAACCCTGGCACGGCTCTGCAAGTACACAACACACTCTGGGTAAAGAATCAGGAAATCTCACATACTTTTCTCCAGTCATCTTAAAATTATACCCCCTTGTAATAGCTATTTCTTCCCTAGGCAAATGTCTCCCTCTGTCCACTTTATATCCGCCTCTCATCACCTCTACCAGACCTGTGCTGATTCTCCGTCGCCCCATACGCGCTAGCTCGCCGCTCAAACTGTCCTCATAGGACAGGTCCAGGAAATGCCCTCCTCTGCGCCCGCTCTGAGGTTACCACGTCCCTGAATCAGAGCTTCCCTCCACATGAGCTGCGTAGGGCTTTCCATGGTTGCTTGATTTATTTTAGAATGATATGAACACAATAAAATATCAGAGTCACAAACCGTCTACACAAGTTAGCAGAGTCATAGTTGACCTAATTACAAACTCAGATATCCAGTCCACGGTTCAGGATACTGACCTGAACATCCATCATAACGCTTCACGAAGGCTGTGCTCCTACTTTGCAAATGTTGTTCGACTTGATGATTAATTCGATTGTTCCATTTGTTAATCAAATGTATCCGCGAGTGCGTGATACAGCGTTTACCGTACAGATTTTGCCCAGAAAAAAAACGCCTGCATTCTGACTACTGTTCGGAATTTAAATGAAACACACAGAGAATATATTTTAAAATGTGGTACATTTGTTATCAATGGAAGGCTACCTGAAGACGCTTGGATTCCAGTCAGGCAGCGTGGACATTGTCGGGATCTACACACTAAAGCTCACAGTTAGTCGGTTCCTGGGATTATGCGGGGGTGGCGTCCACTACAGCTTCAGATTTCTGTTTTGTCCGAAATTCAAGTAAGGGCAGATTTAACTCAATGAGATCTTTGCTCTCACTGCAGTATTTCCCTCCATTTATTGCGTTACATCAGCAACAAAATATCAAGCTGATAGCAACTCTTGCAAACCGGAAGTTGGGTGCTTGGACCGTAGACTGGTGACAGTATGATCCTTTCAACTTCCCTACATCCTCCAGTAACGTGTACTCCGGACACAGAAATTCATCGCTTAGAGTTTTCGTGATTTTATTTTTCTTCTCATTTTTTTGCAGTGAATTTAGTGGCGATTGCGATCCTATCCCGGGGAAAGTGCGGCCTCTCCACCTGCACCACTCGCTACCTGGTGGCCATGGCAACGGCGGACATAATGGCTGTTACCACTGCAGTCATACTGAGGCGGGTCAGCTTTTATTTCCCAGGATCCTTCTTGGATATCTACCCAGTGTGTAGCATTATCTTTGTACTGCAGTGTGCATCCAGAGACTGTTCCGTCTGGCTCACCGTCACCTTCACCTTCGATCGGTTTGTCGCCATTTGTTGCCAGAAACTGAAAACAAAATATTGCACCGGGAAAACTGCAGTTTTGGTTCTGATGACTACCTGCGCACTGATCTGTTTTAAAAACGTTCCTTTCTATTTTATTCATAAACCAGGGACACTGATTAACAACGTTTTCTGGTTCTGCAAATTAAGGGCAAGTTATTACACCGAACAAGGATGGGTAGCTTATGATAGGGTGGACAAGAGTTTAACTCCCTTGATCCCCTTTGCTTTAATCCTGCTTCTCAACTTTATGACAGTCAGACACATCCTATTGACCAGTCGAGTGCGCAAGGCATTAAGGGGTCAGAGCAAGGGAGACAATCGGAGTGACCCGGAGATGGAGAGCAGGAGGAGGTCGGTGATCTTACTCTTCTCCATATCCGGCAGCTTCATTCTACTGTGGTTATCGACTGTTGTAAATTTCATAAAATATAATGTTTCTCAAACAGATCCTAATAATTACACCGATTCCGAATATATCCTTGAGCAGGTCGGGTACATGTTGCAGAATTTGAGCTGTTGCACGAACACATTTATTTATGGGGTGACTCAGGCCAAGTTCAGAGAACAGTTCATCAGCGCAGTGAGATACCCCGTGACGTCACTGCAGCGATTCATTCACAAACTAAAGAACTGACCCCGGCCACGGCCGCTTTCAATATCTCCCCAACATGAATGTTTATTTTTACTAGTTAATACTTGCATATGTTACAAGTGGCTGCAAACAACGGGATCGACATGCGGGGGTTTAGCTTAGAACGTGACGTTGGATCTAATGGAAAAACGTGGGATTCATATTGCAGATATTTATCCAGATAGACTAGATTCAAGATTCATGATAGTTCGTTTTCATCCTTCATTCGACCAGTGTAAAGGAGAACGAAATGAATGTAACTCCGGATTTGATGCAGCAAGAACCTAAATAAAATAGAATAAACAAAAATAACTCAATAAAGCACCAGCAATATAAGCAATCCCATGAACCAGTTTACAATAACTGTTTTATACACAGTCTGATGGAATAACATACAGTGATATGTGTGAAGATTTGTGCGGGGGGGGGGGGATCGGTTTTATACACAGTCTGATGGAATAACATACAGTGATATGTGTGAAGAGTTGTGTCTGATAGAATTACATACAGTGATATGTGTGAAGAGTTGTGTCTGATAGAATTACATACAGTGATATGTGTGAAGAGTTGTGCGGGGGGGATCGGTTTTATACACAGTCTGATAGAATTACATACAGTGATATGTATGGAGAGTTGTGCGGGGGGGGGGATCGCTTTTATACACATTCTGATAGAATTCCATACAGTGATATGTGTGAAGAGTTGTGCGGGGGGTGGGGGGGGTATCGGTGCAGGTGTTGATCACGTACGCAACGCTGGAAGAACTCGGCAGGTCAGGCAGCATCCGTGAGAAAAGAGTAGCCAACGTTTCAGGCCGAGACACTTCATCAGGGCTGGGGGGAGAGGAAGAGCGGGCCGAAGCCCAGTAATAGAGACAGGGGAGGGGGGAAGGGCTAGAGGAGCCAGGTGGAAAACCAATCAGAGGAAAGAGGAAAGGGGGAGGGGATAAGCATGAAAGAACTGTAGAGATAAAGGGGCAGAAAGTTGAAAGGGGAAAGAGGCAGAGAGGGACCTGGGATAGGGGAACGTAAGGGGGAGGGAATTACCGGAAATTGGAGAATTTAATGGGCATACCACCAGGCTGGAGGCTACCCAGACGGTAGATGAAGTGTTGCTCATACCACGTTGGCTACTCTTTCCTCACGGATGCTTCCTGACCTGTTGAGTTCTTCCAGAGTTGTGTACGGATTCTCTGATCCACAGCAACTGCAGTTGTATTTTTGTGTAGGTGTTCATCAGCCTGACGGTTTGGTGAAAATAACTATATTTCAGTCTAGTGACCCTGGCGTGGATTTTGTGTCACTTCTCCCCTGATGGAAGAGTGGGCAGTTCCACACACAGTCCACAGATGTATCGGGCGTGATCTATCTAGCAGAAGTTTACCGCCCTACCTTGTAGTCAATACCCAGGAAGATTTTTGCTTCTAATATTTTTATATTTCAGTACTCATCATCCCTTTGTGCAGATTCACTCAATAGAACGATCTGAATGTCATAGTTTGCACAAGTATCTGTTGTGATTTTCGATGAGGAAGTATATCAGAGAATAAACTTGTCATCCTTGAAATAGTGTCTGCTGGAGACAGCCTGGTAGATGTGTGCGAGGTAATGAGCAATATAGGAGAGGTAGGTAGGAAGAAATAAAGAGGGATAACGAGAAAGGTAAGGTTAATATAACCTCATAATCATGGATATGGAATTATTAATGGTAACTAACAAATGAATCGACTTACGTGTTCAAAACATGAAATAATATCGACAACTTTTGATAAATTTAATCACGGATTCTTCAAGTTGCAATTCTGCAACTGAGCTTTCTTCCAGATTAATTGTGTATGATTGAAAATAAAATGCAGGACGGCATGCGTCGGCGGAATGGGTCCGTGGGTGGATGACGACAATTACGTTTTCCGGGTCACGACTGCAAAATGAGTTAAATTTTCTGTGTTGCGATCTACGTGTGTTTCACTTCCTCAGCTCCGATGTGGCGACCTTATGAACGGAGAGTGCAGAGTAATAAATTGCAAGGAAGTCGTTAATTCTTGGTTGCATTGCGAATGCCTGCAAGATATGAAAACTCAGGATAGTATATGGTGACATAAATATAATTTCATAAGAAATTTACTTTGAGCTTCGAATTGTCGTGCTGGCTGGTGGGTGAGTTGGCACCTGAACAGATTTGTGAGTTTGATCCAATTCATTCCTGGCCGACTTGGCCGCAGAGAGTGTTTGATTTGTCTGTCAAAGTAATTGCCGCATCCCCCATCACTTCTGCTTCAATTACAGATGAGACTCAATCATTGTGTAGTTTCGTCTGGGGCGCAATACTGGCTCAGAGCAATAATTTTCTTTATTAACAATGCGAGGAATTATGGCCACGGGACATTTCACAGCGTTTAAAGATTACTCTCTGAACCTCACTGAGGCACTTGGAAGTAAGCAGGTCGAGCACATACTTGATTCTGGATCGTGTATACGAGATGGCCTCAGAAATACCAGGATCGGTTATAATTACTGGGATTTGTTCCTGCAGTATTATGATATAAGCAATCCATGACGGAGGTGAGACACGGGAGGATGAAGCTGACGGATATGGTGAAGAACAAAATCACAGAGCTCCCTTTGTTCTCAACTTCTACTGCGGTCGTTTTAGATACAGAATGTTTCTAATTATCTGATGTATATGGAAACATACAGTGAAATGGGTTGTTTCCGGTTCACACCAACACGACCTCAGGTTGTTAAGCTTTTCTTTTTTGCCTTGGATCCCTTCAACAGTCTGGTGAAGCCTATGGACCCTTCTTAGAACAATGTATTTAAATATATAACATGAAATACACAGAATTACAATATAAATCAAATTATATTGAAATGCACTTATCAAAATGTTTTAAAAATAAATTAGTGATAGTAGCATGTATGCCTTTTTATTAACGCATTGAAAGGTAAGGCAATACGTTTAAAATGTAGGCAAGTTAAAATCAAAATTTATTTTTAAAGACTTATCAGTGTGAAAGCCGTGATTGTTCAGCTTGAATAAGAACATTAAATTGTGAGGTGGTCTTTGATAAAGCAACACGCACGTCATGTTGGACGTTGTTACGTCATAACGCAAACAATCTACAATAGGAAGTGTGGAGAGAAAAACAAAAAAAAAACAGAAAGAACCTCTGCTGCTCACAGAATTTGCGACACAGTACGCGACCTGTATCACTTCACAATCTGCTAGCAAAAGTGCAACGTTACTTTAAGTAATACATTTCAAAAGTTATCTAAACAGTCTGAACCTGGTTGGTCTAGACTCGTAGCCCGTACGCCTCTCTGTATGACAAAAGGCAGACCGGTATTACGGAGGTTTAAGAACTATAATTTGAACTGTCCAGTTTTGCAAAACTTTAACACGCAACGAAAACGTACCACCTCCTTCTCCGTATTGATCAAGCGACAATTGCAGATGAGTTCAAAGTCCAAGATTCAAAGCATAATATATTATCAGAGGACATGCACGTCATCACACGCAGGAACTAAGATCCTCGTTCCTGCGGGCATACTTAGCAAATCTAGGAACATGCAATTGTAAATTGTAGACATCAGGAACCGTTAACTGTAAACAAACTGTCCAAATACAGTTATAAATAAATAGCAATAAATAAAGAGCATGAAGTGACAATAAAACAGACTCCTTCAATGGGTTCAGTTATCACTTTTTCCTCAACAGTCTGATGGTTGGGATGACTGTGTAAATGTGTTACTTAAGGTAACTACTGTTGAATCCGGCGGTGCGAGTCCTGAGGCACTTGTACCTTCTACCTGATGGCAGCAGCAAGAAAAGCGCATGCCGTTGGTGGTGAGGATCTCTGAGCTTGTGTGCTGCTTCTCTCCACGGTGTGCCGCGGTGTGTTGCCTAAATTCATACTTGAATGAAATGCTCAATTTCAGTTGGAGCTTTATGAAAATCAAGATGTATTTTCTGTCCATTTACGTTCATCTATCCACTGACCTCGAGAGCAGGTGAAAAACACTTGTTCTGGGCTCACAGGCTAATGAGAATGGAAGATTTATTTATAAACAGAGCACAACACTGATCGTTAGCAAAACCACAGTCGCCATTTTTCTCCGTGCAATGTTTGTCTTTACTTCTGGGAAATGGAGGGGGAAAGAGTGGAAAAGGAAGGATGTGATCTGTGTTTGATTAGTCCAAGAATATGTTTGATGGACTCGGTTGGCTGACGGTCCTGTGTCCGTCGTGTATCAGTAAACGTAAAAATTAATAAGAAGAATCGGAAGAATCTGTAAGACAACGAGATATCTCTCGCACTCTAGAGCCAGGATTGCCGTATTATTGCTTCGGCCATCCGATTGTCGGGTAAATGTGGACATTATGGAGAGAGAGAGAGAGAGAGAGAGAGAGAGAGAGAGAGAGAGAGAGAGAGAGAGAGAGAGAGAGACAGACCGACAGACAGAGAAACAGATGGACAGACAGACAGACAGACAGACATATAGATAGATAGCCAAATAGGCAGTCAGGCAGTCAAAGAAGTACAAACGAAGTTCTATGCGGAATTTGCGAAATGCAGAGCTGTTAATAGTATGGCAGAATAGGTCCTTTTTCATTCATGGACTGAAGATGACTTATTTGAAGTTGCTAAATTTAACATGGAAATCGGACGAATGAATTATGCGACATTGAAATTGAGCAATTAGTTCTCCAGCAATGGACAGATTGGGCTCGGATAGAAATTAAAATACCAGGTCATAGGCATTGTAGACATTTTAACCACATTCACTCCGAAAGTTGGGCTGTCAACACATGCACTATTATAATATCCTCTCATAACGCAGAAATAAAGTCATGCAAGGCAGTGGAAGATCCTTGTAGCTTAATTAGAATTCAGAGTTAGAACTTAAAGACTGGAAAGAAGATCGCATGATCAAGATTGAGAGCGCTGTGGACAGTGAAATATGCCATAGCGGCCGAACCTAGAGTTCGAGAGGACTGGATAATGCAGAGTGAGCAGCTTCAGGGCCATGGGTAGTGCAGAGTGCGCAGCTTCAGGACCGTGGACAGTGCAGAGTGAGCAGCTTCAGGACCGTGGACAGTGCAGAGTGAGCAGCTTCAGGACCGTGGGTAGTGCAGAGTGAGCGGCTTCAGGACTCGGGGTTGTGCAGAGTGAGCAGCTTCAGGACCATGGACAGTGCAGAGTGAGTAGCTTCAGGGCCATGGGTAGCGCAGAGTGCGCAGCTTCAGGACCGTGGACAGTGCAGAGTGAGCAGCTTCAGGACCGTGGGTAGTGCAGAGTGAGCAGCTTCAGTACCATGGATAGTGCAGAGTGAGCAGCTTCAGGACCCGGGGTAGTGCAGAGTGAGCAGGTTCAGGACCGTGGGTAGTGCAGAGTGAGCAGCTTCAGGACCGTGGACAGTGCAGAGTGAGCAGCTTCAGGACTACTTCAGAAGAGTTCTCGTGGGGTGGGGGACATTTCTGGTGAAAACTAGCTTTCCGATGGAAATCCTACTTTCCAAAAAGCTATCGGTTGGTAGATAAACTGGCCACTATAAAGTTGCCATTAGTGTATAAATGAGTCATGAGCTGTTCGAGTGGAGTGCGGTTGATTTGAGCGCGGTGCATGTATGGTATAAAGATCTTCATTAGTCTGATGAGCAGTATTAATTAAAGTAATACAATGACTAAGGACAATACCGTTTTAAATAGCTACATCACCATGTATTGAAATGGTTGATGTGATTTACGGCACAGTATTAATAGAAGCGTTTTATAGTTTTAACTAAGTAAACCATTTAGAAATTCAAATTATTATAAGTGTCTTATCAGCACTAACTTGATGTCTTGCATTCTTGTGTGGCTTTAAGGTCAATTTTATTTGAAGTTTATATCTAAAGTTTGATACTGGAATAAGATATTGATAATTTATTAACAATTGAAACATTGTTAACTGTTTAACTTCGGTAAAATCGACGATATCTATTAATTTTTCAAGCTATGGTCAACATAGGTGTTTCATGTTTGAGATCAAATTACGTTTTACATTGGAAATCTCTCAGTTAAAGAGGGTCAATAGTCACATTCGGTATTAAGAGAAGGAAAGCTGTCTGCAGCAAATAGTATTGACTATAGAGTGCAACTGATCATAGGCCCACAGTGAAATAATACAGGATCTGCTGATTAACACCAGCCTGTTTTAATAAAGAGCTGTATCTTTGATTGAAGGAAAGTCGCTTTTTCATTGATAAACATGTTTAGAATTGGTGGTACTCTGGGGCATTCATAGCCAAGTACATCCAAACAGTTTCAATCTTTATTGACGACAGATTTAATTAAAACAATTATGAATCTGAAAGGTGTTGTAACCTTACTGTCCCTGTGGAAATGTGGACGGGTTTATACTAAAGACAGCAGGAATAAATATCTCACTGTGGTTGCTTGTAAATCAACGGATCGAATCCTTCACACGGAAAATGCTGGAGACGTTCTACAGTGTCAGGAAAATATATTATATCATAATTGCAATTGTTGGTGTCCCTGGTAAGCAATTATAAGTTTATATTTTTATTTTGTAACTTTACACTCGAGCTTGTCTCCCGATTTGGTCTAGAGTTGAAAATGTATGCTTACTAATCCAATGGTTTTGCCTGAACCAACAGTGGATCAGTTTGCACAATCCGGCATCCTCAATGTATGGCACTAATAATGATAATCATACTAGTTGCAATAGTAATACCGATAAATAATAATAACAGCATTAGATAATAATAATAATAATAATAATAATAATAATAATAATAATAATAATAATAATAATAATAATAATAATAATAATAATAATAATAATAATAATAATAAACGACTGTTTGTCTTTCCGCGCGTTTAAAGTTTATTGAAAGATCAGATTGTACAACCACAGAGAGACATCCAGCGAAGAAGTTGAAAAGTAGTCCGGTTACTGCCTGATAACAAATAACACAATTCACAGAAAAAATCGGTGTTGTTGAATTTTTGGCCACTGTACTGAAGGATAGAAACAGATGCTTTAAAATGGTTGCGTTATCAGAATGTTCCAGGCAATTCCTATTTTATTTGACTTTCATTGATGTTATTCATATACTTTTCCTCCTCTGCTGTTGGTTAAACAAGCTTCTTACCTGGTGAAACACAGCGAAAGTGTTTACCCTCTTCTGTGTGAAATCCACAGAATCGATCGCTCTGGAGTTACTGAGAGTGATCGGCTGCTCATGTTTACAACAGAGCAATTGGACATTTTTGTGTCAATAGTCAATCCAATTGTTCCAGCAACTTTTACCAGTACTCTTTGGTCTGCGACGTCACTATTACATTTTGTAAAATATTGTTGTATATTTATGGATTGCTAATATTCTACTGATTGTTAAACTCACTTCACGTTCGGGAAGATATTCTCTAACTTTTACTTGGGGTCCCACCAATGTACTGATGCGTGCAACTCAGTGGCGTGACCGTGAGTGAAGAGATTCTCATCAACACATGTACTGTATTTGAATTTTACCGTACCAATTCAGGCCAAGGGGATTTGTGAAGATAGAAAGCTGTATTTACATAAGCGAGGTGGACTTAAAAAGCCCGGGTTTTGTGCGCTTCGATATTCCGATTGTATGATTGGAATGGAGATTCCCTACTGGCCCGGGCATCCCATCCAGACCAGAATAATCTACTTCGCTCTTCTCACTTCCGTGTTTGCTTTGCTGGTCATGTTCATATCCTTGTTCCCGGATTGTGATGTTCCTGCTATAGGTAAATTTCCTCTGTGTATATTTTGTTTGGTTATCAGATCCCCTCAGACTGACTCTAGACTGTCCACGCAACTGATCCTCTTCTCGGGGATCATCCCAATCGATTTGTTTCGCAGGATTCTGAGATATTTACGGATTTCTTAGAGACCGGAGCCTGAAATCTGATATCAGGGTCCTCAGACATTGCAGATATATTAGTCAAAACGTATCGCCAGGACTCCCCGGCTCTTGAAGCCACTGAATCATTGAGATTTGCCGCATGAAAGGAGGCACCTCAGACCATCGAGTCCCCACCGTCTATCAGACACCCATTTATACTAACACAATATCAATCTCTCATTCTCTCCACTTTGTGTTCAGTTCGGTTCAAACTCCACCATTCACATGTACACGAGAAGCAATTTGCAGCGTCGAATTGGCCGAGCACCACGTGGGACTTTCTGGTGTGTGATCTAACCGGGGCACCCGGGAGGAACCCGTGTGGTCAGAGTTAGAACGAGCAAACTCCACACAGACAGTCACCGAGGATAGGGTTCAATCTGATTCTCTGGCGGTGCTGCCAGGCACACGTAGGACAATCTGCGCCAAAATGTTCTCATAACTTCCATGGGTTTGGCTATTTAGTGAGTAAGTTCAGATGTCTTTTTAACAGTTTTCTCGGTCTCTCACACTGTGTTGTGTGTTTATATTTGGAGCAGAAATTCATACTTCAATTTGTGTTATTGCGGTGTCTTCCAGCAATATCATTAAAAATAACAAAAGGCAGGACTGAACTAGAAAAAATACTGTTTCTCGTTCTCCGATTCATTTCGGCCCAGAAGCAAACTTTCTTTCCATTTCCATGCCGACATGATCTTAAACCTAATCCCATCTAGCTGCACAGAAACATGTTCGTCAGAACCATCCCTTATCTTTTTCACACCTACCCAAACCTCTCTTAACTCTAACAACTGAACTCTTGCGCTGGGATCGACTCCGCCGTTTTGCTGAACCTTCGGAATGAACTTGGGCCTTCTCACTGAAATCCCTCACAGCCCTGGTGCGTTTTGAACTTGATTTCCCCGCCTATTCTCTGTTCCTGGCGCAATGGGTGGACCCGTATCTTGGTTCTGACATAAAAGTTGTGTTTCACTTTCAACCCATGTGGAATCACAAAATCCTACCAACCTGGGAGACATTGGGAAGATTGGCATGGTTATTTTTACTTCATGGATAGTTTCCCTGATATAATTCTCTTTCCTCCCACATCTGGAAGCTGTGGTTGATAATTTCATCCCTGTCGCTTCCACATGGCAGTAAATTGCTTAAGTTCAGAGTTTTTTTAAGTTCCTGATCTCTGTGTGACGAATTTACCTCTGACATCCCTCATTTTTTCTTCCAGTCATCTCAAAATCATTCCCTCTTGTAATAGCTATTTCCACCCTGAGCAAATTTCTCTGGCTGTCCACTGCAGATACGCTGCTTATCATATTCTACACCTCCATCGTGCCAGTGCTGAGTCTGCTTCTGTTTAAAAGCTCTTGTTCGCTCAACCTCTTCTCATAGGACTTGCCTTCTAGACCAGGCAACATCCTGCTCTGCACCCGCCTCTGATACCTGATCGATCTGATGATCAATTTGATCATTCCCCTTTAATTATCACATTTCTAGAGAACTTACTGCATCGGTTTTACCCAAAAGGAACTGTCTGCATGTTGACACGATGTGTTCATGTAGAACCGGGACTACGCATCGGATTGTAAAGGAAATGCACACAGAATTCATATAAAAATGTGTTAGTTTCGTTATCAGTAGTAAGCTGAACGAAGATGCTTGGATTCCAGTCAGACAGGATGGACGCTGAAGGTATCGGCACTCTAAAGCCCTTACTCTGTCGTTCGTCGGACGGTGGATGGTAGTTACAGATTTTGAGTTTGTCCCACCGTCGAGTAAGGGCAGGTCTAACCCAGAAAGACGTTCGCTTTCCCTGCAGCCAATTTCCTTCGATCGGCAGCAACAAAATATGAAGCTGATGCCAGCATTTTGTCTCGGTTGCACACGGGGAGCTGGATGTTTGGAAGGGAGAGTGATGGACAGTATTTCTTGGTAAACTTTCCGACATCCTCCAGTAGATGGCGGTATACACCGAGCTCAGAAATCTATTGCTCTGGGTTTTCTCGGTTTTATTTCTCTTGTCTTTTTCTTCGCAGTGAATTTAGTGGCGGTTGCGATCCTGTCCCGGGGAAAATGTGGCCTCTCCATCTGCTCCAGTCGCTACCTGGTGGCCATGGCAACGGCGGACCTCATGGCTGTTACCACTGCAGTCGTACTGAGGAGGATCAGTTATTATTTCCCAGGATCCTTTTTGGACATTTACCCAGTGTGTAGCATTATCTTTGTAGTTCTGTGCATATCTAAAGACTGTTCCGTCTGGTTCACCGTCACCTTCACCTTCGATCGATTTGCCGCCATTTGTTGTCAGAAGCTGAAAACAAAATATTGCACCGGGAAAACTGCGGTTTTGGTTCTGATGACTACCTGCGCACTGATCTGTTTTAAAAATGTTCCTTACTATTTTATACATAAACCAGGGACACTGATTAATAACGTATTTTGGTTCTGCAAATTACGGGCAAGTTATTACACCGAGCAAGGATGGGTGGCTTTTGATAGTTTGGACAGGATTTTAACTCCCTTGATCCCCTTTGCTTTAATCCTGCTTCTCAACTTTCTGACAGTCAGACACATCCTATTGACCAGTCGAGTGCGCAAGGCATTAAGGGGTCAGAGCAAGGGAGACAATCGGAGTGACCCGGAGATGGAGAGCAGGAGGAGGTCGGTGATCTTACTCTTCTCCATATCCGGCAGCTTCATTCTACTGTGGTTATCGACTGTTATTAATTTCTTAAATTATAACATTTCTCAAACAGATCCCAACAATTTCAGCGACTCTGAATATATCCTGGATCAGGCCGCGTACATGTTGCAGAATTTAAACTGTTGCACAAACACATTTATTTATGGGGTGACTCAGGCCAAATTCAGAGAACAGTTCATCAGCGCAGGGAAATACCCTGTGACGTCACTGCTGCGATTCATTAACAAACTAAAGAACTGACCCCGGCCACGGCCGCTTTCAATATCTCCCGAACATGAATGTACTACTTAAAATCTGATGTTACATATGGATGCAAACAACGGCAACAACATGCGGGAGTTTGGTTTAAAAGTGACAATAGTTCTCATGGTAAATCGCGGGTTTTATTTTGCAGAATTTTATCCAAATATTCAAGATTCATGACGGTTTATTGTTATTCGTCAGTGCCCGAGTGTAAAGGGGAACGAAATGATTGTTACTCTGGATTCAGCGCAGCATGAAAAATAAACACAATAATCATCGAGAAGAGAATAAACCAAAGAAAAGCACAACAAATAAAAGAATTCCTAATTACTGTTTTAACACAATTACATGCGACTGTCACACACAGAGACGGATTCTATGTACATAAAGTGCCACTCGGTGATGTGTGTGTAGCGGTGTCGAGGGTGATGGGTTGGGTTAATGGGTAGAGTGTTGATCCATCTGACGGTTTGGGGAAAACAATTGTTTTGAGTCTAGTGGCCCTTGGGGTGGATGCAGTGTAACCTCTTCCCTGATGGGAGTGGGACAAGCAGTCGCTGGAAAGGGCTGGTGTGATCCTTTATGATATTGCTGGCCTTTTTGTATGTGTGTAGTTGATGGCTGTAGACCGGTGCCGATGATGTGTTGGGCAGTTTAAATCCCCTTTGTAGAAACCGTGGAGAAGACAACCTTTCTACA
This sequence comes from Hypanus sabinus, assembly GCF_030144855.1. NCBI lineage: Eukaryota > Metazoa > Chordata > Chondrichthyes > Myliobatiformes > Dasyatidae > Hypanus > Hypanus sabinus. The sequence continues at coordinate 325,010 of NW_026779441.1, forward strand.
CACTACAGGAGATTACTTTATGATATTGCTGGCCTTTTTGTATGTGTGTAATTGATGGCTGTAGACCAGTGCCGATGATCTGTGGGCAGTGTAACTCCCCTTTGTAGAACCCGCGGAGAAGACAACCTTTCTACACACTACAGGAGATTACTTTATGATATTGCTGGCCTTTTTGTATGTGTGTAATTGATGGATGTAGACAGGTGCCGATGATGTGTGGGCAGTGTAACTCCCCTTTGTAGAACCCGCGGAGAAGACAACCTTTCTACACACTACAGGAGATTACTTTAAGTCCAATGAGCTGCCAACCTGCTCATCTTTGGGATTTTGATGGAAATGGAAACGGTAGAGGAACGCCAGGTCATCCTGCCCCTGTCAGGGGTCCGGATCGAATCCAGTTTACAGAAGCCGGCATCGGTTGCTCGCTGCTGTACTAACTGCAGGTCGATTAACCATCTTGTGGTGGTTTAGTATCTCACCTTGTCGCAGATACCCAGGAAGATTTTTGCTCCGAGGGAATTTCGGTGAGATTCACCAGGACATTGTTTGGGATGGTGAGATTCTTGATGGGGAGCGATGACAAAGACGGGGCTTGTCCTCCTGGGAACATTGCCTTCTAAATACAGACCTAGTAGGTGTATGAAATGTACAGGCAAGGAAGATAGACAGAAATTTACCTGCATGTTAGAGCAGTCTGAAATTAGACAGATAGGAGATAGGTACTTTATTGATCCCAAAGGAAATGACAGTGTCACAGTAGCATTACAAGTGCACAGTCATACAAATATTAGCAGAGAAGAAAGAATAAAAAAGAATTGCCAGGGTTTTAAGTCGGGTCCTTTGTTCTACCAAAGCCTCCAGTGTGTTCAGTTTGACTGCTACAACGGAGCCAGCCTTTCCAATCAGCTTATTGCGCCTGTTGACATCCCCCGTGTTGACGCCATTGCCCCAGCACACCACCGCACAGCAGATTGTGCTGGCGACTACAGACTGGGAGAACAAGTGAAGGAGAGGCCTGCACACTCCAGAGGGCCTCAGTCTCCTCAGGAAGCAGAGGCGACTCTGGCCCTTCTAGTTCACAGCCCCTGTGTCGGTGCGAGTTGTTTTCATCCGACTGTTGGAGCCTGGAATGCTCCGCCCAAGGAGGATGGATGTGGAGTCTTCCCCAACATGTCCGAACTGTTCAGTACGGGAATTGGAAAGCCAAGGCAGAGGGCTAACAATGGTCTGGAAAATGGGGTTGGTATGGATAGAAACGATGGAACTAATTGATCAAAGAGACTGTTTCTGAGTTGTATGTAGCCCGATGCCTCGACTCAAACTCCCACACCCTGTGTAAATGAACGATACAGTGAAATGCTCAGATCGATCCCCACTGCCCAGTGTTGCTCTGATCCTTAGCACGAACCCGAGACCGGAAATGTGCTCAGACTGACACTAATCCAATCGTTGTGACCCATTGCATCCCATCGTAAACCCCGGGACCGCAGCCGGGTGAACTGGGAAAGAGTTGTCACTTTCTGCAATAAATCAGATGGGTTCTCGGATCCATTATTTCACCTCACTGATTTGGTCCCGGGAATGTCCCTATTCCGCTTTATAGACAATAGATAATAGATGTAGAAGTAGACCATTCGGCCCTTCGAGCCTGCACCGCCATTCTGAGATCAAGGCTGATCATCTACTATCAATACTTGGGTTCCTGCCCTGTCCCCATATCCCTTGATTCCCCTATCCATAAGATACCTATCTAGCTCCTTCTTAAAAGCATCCAGAGACTTGGCCTCCACTGCATTCTGAGGCAGTGCATTCCAGACGCCCACAACTCTCTGGGAGAAGAAGTTTTTCCTTAACTCTATCCTAAATGACCTACCCCTTATTCTTAAACCATGCCCTCTGGTACTGGACTCTCCCAGCATCTGGAACATATTTAATGCCTCTATCTTGTCCAATCCGATGATAATCTTATATGTTGCAATCAGATCCCCTCTCAATCTCCTAAATTCCAGCGTGTACAAGCCCAGTCTCCCTAATCTCTCTCCGTAAGACAGACCGGACATCCCAGGAATTAACCTTGCGAATCTAAGCTGCACTTCCTCTACAGCTAGGATGTCCTTCCTTAACCCTGGAGACCAAAACTGGACACAATACTCCAGGTGTGGTCCCACCAGGGCCCTGTACAAATGCAAAAGGATTTCTTTGCTCTTGTACTCAATTCCCTTTGTAATAAAGGTCAACACTCCATTAGCCCTCTTCACTGCCTGCTGCACTTGCTCACTCACCTTCAGTGACTGATGAACAAGGACTCCGAGATCTCTTTGTATTTCTCCCTTACCTAACTCTACACTGTTCAGATAATAATCTGCCTTCCTGTTCTTACTCCCAAAGTGGATAACCTCACACTTATTCACATTAAATATCATCTGCCAAGTATCTGCCCACTCACCCAGCCTATCCAAGTCACCCTGAATTCTCCAAACATCCTCATCACATGTCACACTGCCACCCTGCTTAGTATCATCAGCAAACTTGCTGATGTTATTCTCAATGCTTTCATCTAAATTGTTGATGTAAGTCGTAAACAGCTGTGGTCCTAATACCGAGCCCTACTAGTCACCACCTGCCATTCCGAGAAACACCCATTCACCGCTTCCCTTTGCTCTCTATCTGCCAACCAGTTTTCTATCCATGTCAATATCTTCCCCCCAATGCCATGAGCTCTTATTTTACCCACCAATCTCCTATGTGGGGCCTTACCAAATGCCTTCTGAAAAGAGGTACACTACATCCACTGGATCTCCCTTGTCTAACTTCCTGGTTACATCCTCGGAAAACACCAATAGATTAGTCAAGCATGATTTGCATGATTTGGTAAATCCATGCTGGCTCGGCCCAATCCTATCACTGCCATCTAGATATGCCACTATTTCATCTTTAATAATGGACTCTAGCGTCTTCCCCACTACTGATGTTAGGCTGACAGGACGATAGTTCTCTGTTTTCTCCCTCCCTCCTTTCTTAAAAAGTGGGATAACATTAGCCATTCTCCAATCCTCAGGAACTGATCCTGAATCTAAGGAACATTGGAAAATGATTACCAATGCATCCGCAAATTTCCAGGGCCACCTCCTTTAGTACCCTAGAATGCAGACCATCTGGACCTGGGGATTTGTTAGCCTTCAGTCCCATCAGTCTACTCATCACCGTTTCCTTCCTAATGTCAATCTGTTTCATTTCCTCTTATACCCTACGTCCTTGGCCCATCCAATCATCTGGGAGATTGCTTGTGTCTTCCCTAGTGAAAACAGATCTGAAGTACTTATGAGATTCTTCTGCCATTTCTCTGTTTCCCATTACAATTTCACCCATTTCATTCTTTATGTTGTCATTTTCTTTCGCTGAGGGAAAATTGAGGATTTAGAGACATTCCATGTCTATGTTTCTCGCTCCACACATTTTATCCATCAGCAATTATTGACAATGATTGCGACCGATCAGTGAATCCTCGGGGATTTTTCTGTGTTGGGCGTCATCCAATGGTTAGTAGTAGAAGCGGGTGCCTGTGGTGATCAGGGTGAACGTGAATAAATGATTACTAGAAGGAATATCAGAAAGGGGAAAAGACTGGTGGCCGGGTGGCTGTGTAAAGTTGATAGAATTGCAAATCTCATGTATTTGGAATTATCACTGGCATCTGACTTAACTGTTGGAAACATAAAGTAAAACAAAAAATTTTCGATAAATATCTAATCCCTGTCTGCTCATTAATTCAACAAGGTGCAACTCTGGAGCAGAGTTTCCTTCCAGATTGATTTGTTTACGATTGAAAGAATTGCCGGAGGGGTGGACGGAATGGATGCGTGGGAGGGGGAATTGATGTACCCGGCGATAACAAGTTCCCAGCCTGCTCGGTGTTCTAATCTACGTGTGCTTGACGTCATCAGCTGCGGACCAAGGAGCTGATTGTTGACATCAGGAGGAGATCCTGAGGCCAGTGATCCCAGTCCTGATCGAGATAAACAGAGTTGGAGAGGGACATCAACTTTAAATTCCTCGGTGTGCTCACTTCGGAGGACTTGTTCTGGGCTCAGTACGGAAGCGCATTTACTAAGAAACCACGGCAGTGACTGTACCGCCATAGGGGTTTACGAAGATTCGACATGGCATCAGAAAAGATTTGCCAACTTTTAAGGACGTGCGGTGGAGAATAGATTGACTGACATCGGGTACTCATGTCAGTACCTGTGATAGAAGCACCAATTTCCTTAACGGGAAATCCTGCAAAAGTTTGGAGATTGTTGCTGCGATTAAATCACGAAGACTCCAGGACATTCCATACTGAACCCAAACCGTTCAAAGGTGAAATTGAGTTCGCAGCAGCCGCCCTGCAACCCCTGTTTGCTATTTGATTGGAATGGGGTCAGGTACCCATTGTCTGGACAAGGGGAGTGATTGTTACCGTCCCGAGGAAAGGAGCGCGATGAGATCGTAAAAACTGCCCAGTCCTCAAACTTCTGTCAGTGTCCAGCATGATTCTGGTAAAGCCATTGTCCAGTGGATGACATTTGCTACCGATGTGTGCTTGAGGAAGGAGCAAGCTCGCTTCAGGAAGAACAGAGGCTCTGACGAGCAGATCTTCACGCTGCAGAACATCACAGAGCAGAGCGCAGAGCGGCGGAGACAACTGTTTGTAAACTTCGTGGCGTTTGAAAAGGCTTTTGATCGCAACCACAGGGAGAGCTTCTGGCGGACTCTCAGATCATGCAGGATCCTTTCCAAAATTGTCCAACTCAATCTGAGAGTCTATGCACAGCTGGGGCCAGCACCCGGAGCTTTGAAGTCAGGACAGGAGTCAGACAAGGCTGTATAATGCCGGCGATATTGTTTAACCCAGTGATTGACTGTGTTATGAGGGAAACAACGAAAGATAAACAGAGAGACATTAGGAGGACTCCATTCCCTGCTTGGAAGAGCTTGACTTTGCGGATGGCCTCACATTACTCTCACAGATACACACACTGTACACTGGTTGCACTCACAGTCAGCCAGAGAAAGACTGAGACCATGACCCTCAATGCAGAGTCTCCTCCTCTCGTCAAGGCCCGGGGCATCGACTTACCCAGCACCGGCAGATTCACCGACCTGCGCCGCATCATTCAGCAGGATGGGGGGACCAGGGACACAACCAGTGCAGACTCAGCGAGAAATGTCTTCAGAACAGTGACACAACAAATGTAGATCAACAAACTACAGCGTCCATCCCAAGGTGAAACTTTGCAGAGCTGTGATCTGTCCACACTCTTGTATAGGTCAGAGCGCTGGGGAATGACAGAGAGCGACCTTGCCAAGCTGTCGTCATTTCACACACAACCTTCCGGGAGATCCTCTGTATCTCCAGGCCAGGGAAGATCTCAAACCACGCCCTGCGCCTCCAGTGTTCCCGACCCTTTTATGTCACGAACTGAAACCAGTGAGCAAGGGGACAGTGGACCTCAGGTTGAAAAACCCGGAATAAAGTCCCGGAATTGATCCCTGAACACGGAATGTGTCAGACGTGGATGAAGAGTCCTTGTGCACGACCTTATGTTATGGACCATATATGAGAAATATTCAAGGGTATAATCTTTAACTCCGTCTGGATACACTCCTGCGATATAATAAACACGGGGTTCGTGCCGGACGCCGCGCAGAATGCACTGAACACTAAAATCACAGACCCGTCTGCTTCCCCTCTCCGGGTCACTCGAGTTTCCGACCTTGTTCTCCCCACAACTCCGTTACACACGTGACTGTCCACTAACATGCGCCAGACTGTCACAGCTTCCAGAAATAAAACTAAAGCGAATGGTATGAACGGAGTGTAACTCTTAATGAGAGCACACACGCCGGCTTTAAGTGTACTCACCTTGTCTGAGTTTACAACGCCATCGTATGTTATTGATCACCTTTGACGGCGAATATATAAAGCAGAAAGGAGTGTTTTGTAAACACATGAAAATGCCAGTGGTCACCCAAATCAGCGCCGTGGATACCTGGGTGCAATATTTTACTTTCAATTTCTGGCAATGAATAACAGCAAAGCGATCAATGGGGAGAGTGATGGTCAACCGGACCGGAGACAGGAAGGGTCAGGGATCCAGGACTCGCCGAGGCTGTGGAGGCAGACTCTCGTTCTTGAAAATAAATTTCACACCAGGTCAGGAAACAGTGCCAAAGAAATCCAAATAATAATGAACTAAACAATAGACAAAATATCACTCTGGTGCCAGTTCTGGGACAATGGAGGAGACAGTTATGTCGAGGCCGAGTTCCTTGCGGGTCGTTCCGATGACCCCCTGGATTCACTAATCGATAAGATTGTAGACCGACGACTAGCATTCGGGTCTCTGTCATCGGCGACTGCGGAGTTCGAGGCCTGATCGGCGAGTCATGTGACCAATGTCCAGGATCGAATCGGAAGCCCATGGGCTCAGTATCGTCTTGTGCAATGGGATCCTCGACTTCCTTGCAGACCTCATTCAGTCCGGATTGGAAAGACCATGCTCTCCACAATCTCCATCAGCACACGTGTACCACAAGACTGTGTGCTCAGCCCCCGCTCTACTCGTTTTATACCGATGACTGTGAGGCTAAGCACAGCTCCAATGGCATGTTAGAGTTCGCTGACGTCACTACTACCATTGTCCGGATCAAAGGCGGTGACGAATCAGCAACAGGAACGAGGCAGAAAATCCGGGTAGGCGGAGCCACAATAACAACCTCTGACCCAATCTCAGCGAGACCAAGGGGCTGATTATTGACCCAAGGAGGAGAAGACCGGATCAATTAGAGAGTATTCATCGGGGGATCAGAGCTAGAGAGGGTCAGCAGTCTTCAAATCCTCGATGAATCATTTCAGAGGACCTATCCTGCACTGGAAGTGTGTGAAGATTCGGCATCGCATCAAAAACTTCGACAAAGGTCTATGGAGGAGACGAGGAGTCTGTATTGGCTGGAAGCTCGGTATGGAAACGCCAATATCCTTGAACGGAAATCCTACAGAATGAAATGAATACAACCCAGTCCACCGTGGGTAAAACCCTCCTCACCATTGAGCACACAGACACGGCGGATTGTCCCGGTAAAGTAGCATCCATCATCAGGGACCACATCGTGCTCCCTTCGCGCTGCTGTCATCAGGAATAAGGTACAAGAGCCTCAGGACTCACACCACCAGGGTCATGAACAGTCACTAGCCCTCAACTATCAGGTTCTTGAACCAGAGGCGCTAATGTTACTTCACCCAACATCACTGCCCCGTCACTGAACTGTTCCCAGAACCTAGACTCAGTTTCACAGACTCGTCATTTCATTTTCTCGATATTATTCCGTATTCATACATTTATTACAATTATTTCGTATCTTTTGGACACTGGTTGTCGGCCCTGTTGTGGGTGGTCTGTCATTGATTCTGTTATGGTTATTGAATTTATCGGGTATGCCGCCAAGAAATCGAAACCCCGTGTCCAATATGGTATCATACATGTACTTTGATAATAAATTTACTTTCGGCTTTGAACTCAGTTCCCGTCGGCCGGATCCCCAGAAATCCGGGAATCTCTGTGAGTCCGCAGAGGCAGTTGAACGCCCAGTGTCTGCGAGTCCAAGTCCGATGTTGGCTGGAGGACGCTCTGTTGTGTGGGTGGGAGGGAGGGACGGGGCTTGTGTTGCTGCCTTTGTTTCGTTGCTATTTGTGTTCTGTTTTGCAGTGTTCTCCATTGGTCTGTTCAACGCTGTGGGTTTGCTCTATTGGGAAAGAATTGATGGTAGAACTTGCGGGCTGCCCCAGAAAAACCCTCGGGTGTGTTGGTTGTTTACCAAACGACGCATTTCGCTGCATGTGTCGATGTACAGGTAATGAATGAACACGAATCTTCAATCTTGAAATGCAAGCCTCCCAGTACTGAACATTCCGTCTCTGGAAAAATGATGATCAGCTGCCGACTCTATCGATGCCGATCAGAATATCATAAACTTCCATCAGGTAAACCGGACAGTCTTTCAGCGTGTACATATAATCAGCCAATTCGTCACACATTTACAAACCATTACAAATCGGTCAGTCATGCTGAGCAATGACGAGACCAAGGCATGCCCCAGCCCTCTCAGTGAATTCTCCAACTCCAAATTCCATTTCGTTTGTGAATGCTGTTGAAAAGTAATCACTCTGTTTTAACGCAATCGCCCATAGCCTCTATGCCTAAGGTATTCAGTTCCTCACCTGAGAGTTTGTTTAAATAGCGTCACGACCCAGCTTACACCACTCCCTCAGCCTGCACATTCCAGAGTTCCAGGTACTGACCAATCTCAGTTTCATTTCTGCAGACTTTCTCCAATCCTTGCGCTGAATTCTCCAGTAAATTGGGAGAATGGCGGGACGGTGGATTACATTAGCTTTCAAATGACTTCCGATTCAGGATTATCAACACTAGCTCCCGCAGAGACGCTGGTCTTTGTAGTTGAAATTAATAAACAAGAGCAGGATCACTTGGAAACTGAAATGAACTTCAGAATGGAAATCCATAACTTATGCTTGTCATATTTTCCCCAGAACATTTATGGAGTGTTTCCGTATTTGAATCCATCACTCTTCGTCTGTACAGCATGAAAATAGACTTCGGGAGGCCATTAACTTTTCTCTTAACTCACAGCACGGTCGCACTCACGGACAAAAAAAAATGTTGGTTCCCTGTCCCTAGATTTACCATTCTGGGTGTTATTTACATTGTGCACGCGCAGGCACATACACGCCCTCACGCACAATCAGACACAAAGCTACGTACAGGGATATAACAATTAAAAAATATAAAGTTACACATGCAGAACCGCGGACAGACGTGCAGACGGACACACAAAAACACAGGCCCAGAAACACAGGGACAAACACACATAATGCCACCCAGAATTATAATAACGAAAGGTCATAATCAAATGCAAACAAAACGTGTGCATATTTCCAAAAGATACACGGACACAAATACATGGAGGCGGTTACGTTTGCACACTGCCACGCACGCACAATCACCCAGACATTCATGCACAAGGAAATAGAGGCACAGAAGAGCACACAAATGGACTCATGCAGACGTGCACAAATATACACTCCAATAAACATAAAGACATTCAACCTCCATAAAAACAAGCAGGGAATGCATGCATTGTTACACGCAATCTACCGGAACCGTTTACATGGACGTGTCCTCTCTTGTTGGTTCCCACTCCAGCAACATCGGACAATTGCTAGTCCATTACATGATTACTAGTGAGCAGAAGACTGTGTCATTGATTCGGATAATGGTCAGAGTAGCGGAAACCTTGAGTCAAACCTGGGCAGTCGTGATCTAACGGGGTCGTGGAGTGAACTAAAAGTCCACGTGACCAGTTACTGATCCTCCTTTCGCATAATCATATCCGTTGTTGTCTTTCCCTCACCTGCTGTAATGTGAATGTAATACTTAAAACTCTACATCACTTCATCCATCCCACACTTAATCTGGGGAAAATATGACAAGCTGATGCGTACAGGATAATACAGTCTCCTTCATGGATGATCCAGTTGGTTTATCAGTGTAACTAACTACTAGTTATAATAAAAAGTAGAATGAAATTATTATGGTGGCACTTGGGGATTTAGAATTTAAACAAATTATAACGAAATGATACATTTTCCGCAGAGAGAAACAGTTTTCTACCGTCCGTAACTTCTCTCTGTTCTGATATGTCAAAAATTAGATATATTCGAAAAGAATCAATTAACATATGACAGAGGAGTAATTAAGTCTTCAGATATTGTAAAGTCTGGAACTTGTGCAAACATTGAGGAGCTTTGAGTGGGACAAATTGGGGCTTTTATACGTATTATGGATGTGAGCCCCTCCCAGTCCATCACTGAGCAGCAGTAAAGGAAGTATAAAACTCATCACAGAAACAGTCTGGAGAAAGCCTGTCTGCTCTTATGGTCCCGGAACACATCCGACACAGTCAGGGAATCTCACCGACAACCCCACCTTCTGAGGAGGATGAAGCGAGCTGGGCTTCGCACATCCATGCTGACGTCATTCCGCAGCTGCGCAGTAGAGAGAATCCGAACACACTGCATCACTGTTTGATCTGGAAACTGTACAACAGCGGACAAGAAGGGTCAGTGACAGGGAGACAAAACTCCGCAACGTGTAGTCAACCAGGCTACAACCGCCGCCCCTTCAATGACAGATACAGAGAAAGGTGCCGTAAAAGTCAAAGTAAAAGTGCAGATAATGTCAATCCACTACAGGATCCTGAAATCTGATGGATAGTTTCTTGACGTTTTCTTCATTTGTGATCTCTGAATGTGTTGGTCTTTAATGATGTATTTTTGATACTTTTGTGTTAACGACCCGGTTCCATTTTGCTACAAGGAACACTTCTGTTTCTGGGAAGAGATCTCCATCCCTGAGTTCGACGCCTCCTTGTCGACATCTAGTCTGCTCAGACTGTGGGGATGTCTTCCATGGAGAGTCAGACTCTTCCATTGGTTAACGTTTTCCTCAATAGTGGTGACGTCTCCGTTTTTCTGGGTCGCTCTCTCATTGAAGTTTACTGGTGTATACTCCTGATCAGAATTGTATCTGCTTTCATGGGTTACTGATTCCTGTTTTCTTTGGTGAAAGTAATTCCCGAGAGTTAAATCCTGATGTGTATGTTATATTTTATGTTTCTTTTGTGCGACATCAGATCTGGAGTAACAAACACTTTGTTCTCCTTACACTTCTCTACAGAGAATGACATTATTCAATCGTTAAACCTGAATCATGAATCTTGAAATGTCACAGCTCCAAAGCATAAACAGCGAAATTGTCGATCGAACATTATGGCCTCTGCTGAATTAACATTCTGGTCGCTATCGGTATTATTTTCAGCGAGTGATCACAATATCAGGTGTGAAATATCACATTATAGTCCGGGGCCATTGAGAATAAACCCTGGCGGCCGTCAGTTGTTTTGTCTCCTGATGAAGCGTACAATTGTGATCACTGGCCATTTAACTGCGGCTAAGAACTGCTCTCTGAACTTAGACTGTGTTACTCCATATATAAACGTGTTCGTGCACAGACTCAGGTTCTGTAACATGAATCCAAGTGACTGCAAGATAAATTCAGAATCCGTGTAATTATTGGGATCTGTTCCTCCAGCGATATACTTGAAGAAACTATGTTCACTGGGCGGCAGAGAAGAGAAAACGGATATGGAGTCAAAACTTTGCTTTACTCTGCTGTGAACTTGATGAATTATATTGTATTTCTTCATATTTCTGAAAATGCCTGCAAGAAAACGAACCTCACGGTGGTATATGGTGATATTAGATTATATTTGATTATGAGGACACTCAGTCCTCGTTTATTGTCATTTAGAAACGCATGCATTAAGAAATGATACAATGTTCCTCCAGTACGATATCACAGAAACACAAGACAGACCAAGACTAACTGACAAAAACCACATAATTATAACACATAGTTACAACACTGCAAAACAATACCGTAGTTTGATAGAGCAGACCACGGGCACGGTAAAAAAAAGTCTCAAAGTCCCCGTTGACCCATCACCTCACGCAGACGGTAGAAGGAAGAGAAACTCTTCCTGCCATGAACCAGCGCCGCAAACTTGCCGATGCAGCACCGACCACAGCCAACTCTGAGTCCATCCGAAAACTTCCAGCCTCCGACACCGAGCACCATCTCGGCCGAGCGTTTCGACGCCGGCCCCGGCCGCCAAGCAGCAGGCAAGGCCGAGGATTCGAGGCCTTCCTCTCCGGAGATTTCTCGATCGCACAGTAGCAGCGGCAGCGTAACAGGCATTTCAGAAGTTTCACCAGCTGTTCCTCCGTGCTTCTCACGTCCGTCTCCATCAAATCAGGATTGTACATGGCATCCTACTTGGCAGATAACGGATATTCATATCTGACCAGAAATTTACTTTGAACGTTCAACATTAGGATGTAAAAAATTAGGACTGAAATGACTAAAGTCACAAAACAATACAGTTTCTGAAATTCTTGACCCAGGACGAATGTTCTACAAGAATTTGGCTCTGAGGTCTTAGCTGACGGAAGAGAAGTCTAGTTAATGTACTAACTCGAAGCCGTTCTTCGGAACTGGTTTATAGTTTTAGGCGGCTGTTGCCGCTACAGGGTGAGTGTGTAAGGGGGGCCGCTCTCCGAGTGGTAGCGGGGTAGTCAGAGGGATAAATTCTCGGCAATGTTACCGGTCAATGGATGAATGGAATGGACAAATGAATGGATACAGGATGAACAACATACAGAGCAGGAGCCATCCCCTGGGCTCTCCTTCACTCTCAGATGTAACCGGCTATAATGAAATTGAATGAAAGAGGCTGAGGGAACATCAGAGGCGGGAAACTTGGTCAGAAAGGGGCAACAAGAGACCGAACGTTGTCTCCTTCCCAATTCTGAAAAAGGCTCCTCGGCCTGAAACGCTCTTTACTTTCTTATTCTTCCCATGGATGCGGACAAACCTGCTGATCATCTCCCAGATTTTCCATTTTTCACATTGTCACAACCACAACGGGCTTGATAACATTATCCAATCTACAATTCCGCTTTGAAACTAATCATCTCTGATCAAGTATCGAATGGTGAAGAGTAGGATCACAGTCCACCGTCGGCTTTCCATTTCCGGGTCTCTGCAGTTCTCCCCTGATCTCTGACCCTTACGGAATCGACTGGCCGCTTCCTTATCGCTCCCATAAAGGCAAAAGACCAGGAGACATAGAAGCAGACTGGGGCATTCGACAGATCGAGTTTGCTCCCCCATTCCATCGTGGCTAATGCATTATCCCTCTCAACCCATTCTCCCTCCTTATCCCCGTAACCTTTCACACCCTGACCAATGAAGGACACATCAACCTCCCCTTTAAATATACCCAATGGGTTAGCTTTCATAAACGTCTGAGGCAAATGGATTCCACATAGTCACCAACCTTTCGCTTGAGAAATTCCTCCTCAGCTTTTCAGTAAATAGGCATCCACCTGCTCTGTGTCCTCTGGTCATAGATTCCCTCACTACCATAAACGTCCTCTCCATGTCTAGTCTAGTTAGGCCTATCAATGTTCGAATGGGATTAGCTACAACCCGCATATCTTATTATCACCAGAGATTTCTGTCGTTTGTCTCTCAAATTCACCAATTAACTTGTCAGGTGAAAGAATATTTCCTGGTGTTTGGCCTGCACTTAGAGATACTATGAATTAAAGGTTTACCTCGTGCTCACCTGTCATCACTATAACACGCCAATGTAATTTTTCCCCACTGCGAAGGATTGAAGGCGGGTGCAGAATTGGTTACCCGCTTGTCTCTCTGAATTTCTGGACCTTGCCAAGAGATAAACAAAATAAAACACGCAGGCAAAACAAAAATTTTACATTTTAGAAGCCTGAAGAGCAAGCAGGAAACGCTGGAGATTTTCAGTGGGACAGTCGTTGTCTCTGAGGAGGCAATCACATTTAAAGTTTCAGGAAAGCAATCTTTCCTCAGATTATTAACATCTGCCCAATGGTTAAGTAGAGGAAATTCGAGCTGGTTTTCTCTGATTTTTCTTTCTCTCTGCACTATCTCCAACTTCCAGTTTGATTAATAAAATTGAGAGTCCTGGTGATACAGAAGGCAAAAAAAAAAACTCTCTCTGGGCACATGGCTTCCTTCCACGAGGTGAACAGGACTGAAGTAGTCAGCAGACATTGCAACAGATGATATTATTTTGGATCAAACCAAGGAATTTTGTTTTCTATCAGCTGAGCAACCGGGAGTATTATTAATAGCCACTGTAAAGTGTATAAGCCATATGAACGATCTGCGCTGTTATTCTAATTTCTCGAAATGCTCTACAAGGTACCCGAGCGACACACACAAACACTCCAGTAGAACGCTGCAGGTGAGGGCGCGTCTGTTGAACCAATAAAAAGTCGTCGTTTCGGGCCGATTGTCAGGGTCCGGTCCAGAATCCGCGTTCCGGGTCTCGATCTGGTCCGAGGGCTCCGGACTCCGGGTCCTGCAGTTGTCCCTCCCGTCACCCGTGATCTCGTTAGGACCCTCCTGGCTCAAGGAGGCTCACCTGTGACTCATTGAGCTGCAGGTGTTTATAATGGGCCTTCGGACTGGGACCAGGCGGGTGGTCGTTTTGTTCTGTTTCCTGTTTCTCTGCATTCTGTTATCCTGCCCGGGCTCAGATCTACTCCTCATCGTGCTTCTCTGTCCCGTGCCAGTACAACCATGTTGGTCCTCTCCCCCCACCTTTCTTTCCATGCGCTGGTCCCGCTTCTCCGCTCGTTTGTGTTGTTCATGTGGTCGCGCTGTCTGCCGGCCTTTCCCGAATTTCCTGTTATCATGACTGTTGTGTTGGTCACCCCGGACCTATGCCCGTTCCTACCCCTTTCCTCCATCGGGCAGGCCCGGCTGACCTGCCACTGCCCGGCGGGGGTTCTGCCCGTTCCTATCCCTTGCCTCCGTCAGGCAGGCCCGGCTGACCTGCCACTGCCCGGCGGGGGTTCTGCCCGTTTCTATCCCTTGCCTCCATCGGGCAGGCCCGGCTGACCTGCCACTGCCCGGCGGGGGTTCTGCCCGTTCCTATCCCTTGCCTCCGTCAGGCAGGCCCGGCAGGGGTTCTGCCCCGTTCTCCTCTTCCGCCCGAACCGTGGGTTTGTGCCCCGCACCTGCCGAGGGGACGGCGTCGTGCCCAAGCCTCCGGTGTTTCCGCCTGGGAGGCGACCCTACCCGGGACATATACGGTACGCCCCGGGAGGGCTCTCCGCCAGCGTATCTGGCCACCTAGACCTGCCTGCCTGAACCGCGGGAGCCCGCTCCGCTCTGCCTGCCTGAACCGCGGGAGCCCGCTCCGCTCTGCCTGCCTGAACCGCGGGAGCCCGCTCCGCTCTGCCTGCCTGAACCGCGGGAGCCCGCTCCGCTCTACCTGCCTGAACTCCGGGAGCCCGCTCCGCTCCGCCCGCCTGAACCGCGGGAGCCCGCTCCCCTCTGCCTGCCTGAACCCCGGGAGCCCGCTCCGCTCTGCCTGCCTGAACCCCGGGAGCCCGCTCCCCTCTGCCTTCCTGAACCCCGGGAGCCCGCTCCGCTCTACCTGCCTGAACCCCGGGAGCCCGCTCCGCTCCGCCCGCCTGAACCTCGGGAGCCCACTCCGCTCCGCCCGCCTGAACCTCGGGAGCCCGCTCCGCTCCGCCCGCCTGAACCTCGGGAGCCCGCTCCGCTCTGCCTGCCTGAACCGCGGGAGCCCGCCCCGCTCTGCCTGAACCCTATCTACCTGAACCCCTGCTCTACCCTTAAATGCCCTGGCATCCCCATCCTGTCCTCCCCCTAGTATTTCAGTGTCTGCGTCCTGCGTTTGGGTCCATCCGCCCCGTTCCTGACACCGAGACTCCAACATCAAACTGGGAAAGTCGAATCTAGTTCAGCTCACATTCCTGCAACTGCGGGACTTCCAATTCCACGTTCTTTTGCATCACTATACATTTTCCAGCAAATGATTTATACACCTTGCTCTGAGTACTGCAAACTGACACTACTTTTCCACGTCCTTGCCATCGCCTGACAGTAATATCGAAAGTATTTTGTGTCTAAGAGCGTGCCTCTTGCTTCTTACAGAAGGAAAACAACCCATTGATC
This sequence comes from Hypanus sabinus, assembly GCF_030144855.1. Classification (NCBI taxonomy): domain Eukaryota; kingdom Metazoa; phylum Chordata; class Chondrichthyes; order Myliobatiformes; family Dasyatidae; genus Hypanus; species Hypanus sabinus. The sequence continues at coordinate 340,720 of NW_026779441.1, forward strand.
ACTTTAACCGAACCGTCAGCTCCCAGTTTTTAACTCTCGTTTAAGCGTGTGCAGTGCAGATGTTGAGAACTCGCTGAATTCCACACACTGAATCTCGCCGGTGCTGTTAGTGGAATTCAGAAAGGGCAAGACGAGGGAACAGAAACCAGTCCTCACAGAGGGGTCAGAAGTGGAGAGAGTGAGCAACTTCAAGTTTCAGGGTGTCAGTGTATCTGTGGGCCTAACCTGGACGGAACGCATGTTTGCAGCTATAAAGAAGGCAAGACAGCGGCAATATTTCATTGGGAGTTTGAGGAGATTTGGTTTATCAACTAAAACATCTGCAAATGTACCGGAGATAGAGCATTTGGACTAGCTGCAACACCGTCTGATATTGGAGGGGCTACAGAACAAGATCGAAGTAAGATGCAAAAACTTGCAAAATTAGTTAGCACCATCATGGGTACCAGTCTCCGTAGTGCACAAGTCATCTTCATGGAGCAGTGCCTTAAGAAGGCGGCGTCCATCATTGTGGATCCTCACCACCCAGGACGTGTCCTCTTCTCATTGTTACTGTCGGGAAGGAGGTACCCTCACTCACCGATTTAGGAACAGCTTTCTTCCCCTCTGCCATCCCATTGCTAAATAGATATTGAACTGATGAACACGACCTCACTACGTTTTTATTTGTTTTTCCGCACTATTTATTTTAAATTAACTGTTTAATAGAACTATATAATCCTAATGTAACTTGGATTTTTCTTCCTTGTACTTATTTGTCATGTCTTTCATTGTACTGCGGCTGTGAAGCTGATAAATCTCGCGACATACACCGTTGATATTAAACCTGGTTCTGATTCTGATATTGATCAACATCGAGACCCAATGCCAGAAGGTAACGAATGAAACAAAAGAATTGGGGACAGTTTCACGGAAAGCTGAGTTGTATGTCTTCACTGTGTCAGTTCATATATTTTGTTGAAACATTATTAAGCTGTATTCCCTCTTATTGAGAAATAATACAGATTAACAATCAGTAATTAGTCAATGAAGCAACCAAGTTATCATGCAAGTGATTCTGAGCACATTTGCATTATGGAAGTGCCTTTGAGACAATTTGAATGTGCTGATTGTTAATGTGTTTGACATTCAGCTTCTTCACTCTAAATGTTACTGGACTGCCACTGCACAGGAAGGTTAGCCCTGATTAACATACTTTAGTCAGTAAAGGTCGAGAGATCCTGGATGAGAACCTGCTTACCTCAGTCAGAAAGCTTAATCTGAGGAGAAAGATTTCTTTGAGCAGATCAACAACCTTAATCATACTGCCAGAGCAACCGTGGAGGGGCTTCAAATGAAGAGCATTGATGTGTTTGAGTCACTCACTCAGAGTCCTGAACAGAACCCGATGGAAAATCTCCGGCAGGACCTTTAGATGCTGTCCACCGCGGCTGCCCATCTGACCTGGCACAGACTGAGCACTTTTGCAAGGAGGTGTGGGACATCTTGCTCCATCACGCTGTGCAAAACTAGCAGAGCCGTGTCCAAAAAGAGTAACGGCTGTAACTGCTGGGAGAGGCGGTTCAACGAAGTTCTGAGCAAAAGGACATGAATAATCCTGAACTGCTTTCGTATTTTACTATATTCCTTGTTTTCTGGCCTCTCTGAGAAACAGGAGCATGTGATTCACAAATAAACATCCCCCGTTAAATTGATCACAATCGCTGGTTGTAATACTGAATTAAGTGAACGAAGTGTTGAGCACTGGGTGCATTTACAACGCTCTGTAGTAGCTGAATCGGTTTCAGAATTTCATTTGGAAATGTCCTGCCATGCATTTCCCATCACAGTAAACATCCATTCGCAGACTGGAATATTCTAAAGAATATAAACCTTCCACTGATCTTTTCATTGCATTATTGCTTAATATCAGACAGAATTTCACCCAACGCAAATCATACATGTTTTTTTCTCTTTTGTTTTTATGTCATCTGCAGGAAATTTCAGTCAAACAGCTTCGGTGTTTCATTAAATAGCATTTCACTATCATCAACTATAGTGCTGAGCACAGCTTTCTTGACATTTGGTAAAACATAGCACACCATTTAATATTGGTTACCGGGCACAGCGATAGCCAAAATGACCAGATAGTAGGTGACCTTGATGTGGTAAAAAGGTTCCAACATTTTCTGAGTGAGTTAATCAAAGAACTTCAGCAGCCGACAATCGGTCCCAATGTAAAATCAGAGGAAGAAGTCTCTCGCAACCTCCAATGTATACACTTGCCAATCACCACACAACACCAAAGATTCAGAACTCTCATGAAAGTAAATAACAGCTTTAAGAAGATGTAATACAGTGACTGTGTCAGCAGGGTGCATTATCAGCTGTCATATAAATAGTGTGGAATTGGAAATCCCCAGAGTACCGGCAGAACAGATTAAACTCTTTGGTGCTGTAATGAAGCTTTTGTCTCAGAGGTGAGGTAATTGTCCAAAGGGAGGTGGGCATGCCCATCCCTTTCCCTGTGAAATATTCACCTCCTTGCTAGCCAACCCTTGGGGCACAGAGGGTAGTGGATTTTGTCTTTACTGGAGGCAGACCTGGTAAAATGAAGTTAGTTCTTGTACTGCAGATTGGAGTTCATTCCCCGGCATAAACTCGCCAGCTCCCCGATATCGGAAAAGGATAAAGCCCGATGATCTCACATTCGAACTGACCTCCTGTTGTCAATGACGTCTTCCCTGGTGTAAAGGTGGACTGGTCAATGAAAACGCTCCTCAAACAACGCAGGGTTTGAATACAGCTGACACTGTGTTGCTGTACCACACCAAACTAGATGGACGTATGAACATTTAGAATATGGAAGATCAAACACTACGACACATTACACGCCCTTCGGCCCACGATGTTGTGTGAAATTTCAATCTACACTAAGATCAACCTGACCCTCCCATCCATCGTTTCCCATTGGATTTTCTGTCATCCAGGTACCTATCTGTGTTGCAAGGACGTGACTGAGGACGAACCCAAGTGCAGGACACAGGCACGGGGACAGGCTCGAGAGGCGCTAGCACAGTCGCGAACGTGGAGCAGATGCCCAGGAGAGTCTTTAATCAGAGACAAGGTTCCCGTAGAATATCCAGGGAATGATGCGGAGCTGGGAACCGACAGTCCTAAGGGATCAGGAAACGAGGTTTACACTCACTAGAATTGACCAACGATCTGGCAGCTCATTGTTGTGAGACCAGGGTTCTCATCCGGTCTTCACTGATGGAAACCAGCTGTGCTGTAATTAATGGACTGGGACCAATTGGAATTCAGACGAGGGGATTAAGGCCCAAACAAGGGGATAACAGCAAGATGGGGGATTGCCAGACAAGGCCATGATAGTATGCCCCCCCCCCCCCACAATGGGAGCCTCCAGGCTTGTCCGGATGGTCCCGATGAAAGTCCTGGATGACAGAAGGCTCCAGGATGAAGGAGCAGGGAACCCAGGAATGCTCCTCTGGGCTGTATCCTTCCCAGTCCACCAGGTATTGGAGACCCCTGCCCCGACCGCGCACATCCAGTAGCCGCCAGATGGTGTATGCAGATGGTTGTCGGTGATTCGGGCGGGTGAAGGGGTTTCAGTCGGAGGACACAAGGGACTGACAGAAACTGGTTTTAATTGGGAAACGTGAAAAGTAGGGTGGTTGTGCACAGACTTAGGTAGTTTAAGTCATACTACTGTGGGGTTGATGACACTTCTGACTTCGAAAAGTCCCAGGAAGCGAGGGGCGAGTTTCTTAGGCTCGTTTTTGAGAGGAATATCTTTGGACGATAGTCACACCTTCTGCCCAGGTCGATACTCAGGTGCTGGAGTCCGATGGCAATCGGCAATCCTCCGGTTGCGATCGGCTGATCAAATCAGGGCTGTACATGTGTCCTCCCAAACCTTGGGGCACCGATCGATATGGGCCTGAACAGACGGCACCGCCATCTCCTCATCCTGAACAGGAAACAGTGGGGGTTGGTACCCAAGGGAGCATTCAAAAGGAGATCTTCCAGTGGCTGTACTAACCAGAGAGTGGTGGTTGTACCCAACCCACACGAGGCGGTCTCTCCAGGTAGATGGGTTGTTGGTTGTTATGCAACGTAGCGCTGCCTCCCAATCCTGGCCGACCCGTTCCATCTGCCCGTTCGTCTGTGGGTGGAAGCTGGATGATGGGCTAACAGAGGCACCCAGGGCTTGACAGAAGGCCTTCCATACCTGCGAGACGAATCGAGGACCCCGATCGGAGATGATATCCGCAGGAATTCCACGGAGGGGAAGACATGACGGACTTGAAGTTCTGTGGACTCCTGAGCAGAAGGGAGTTTAGGGAGAGCTACAACGTGCACCACCTTGGAGAACCGGTCTACCACGGTGAGTACGGTGGTGTTTCTGTGTGAAAGGGGTAGTCCTGTGATGAAACCCAGGGCTCTGTGCGACCAAGGACGACTAGGGACAGGTAGGGGATGAAGTAATCCACAGGTGGCTGATGGGAGACTTCTCCATGGGCACAGACGGAACACGCAGACATAGGAACAGGCATCCACATCCACGGAAAGCCACCAGAAGTGTCTATTCAGGAGGGAGAGGGTCCGATCACTCCCGGGGTGGCAGGCGTACTGAGACGTGTGCCCCACTGGAGAACCTGAGACCTGACTGAAACGGGCACAGAAAGGCAACTGGCGGGTCCATTGCCAGGGTCCTGATGGCCTCTTTTACTTTGGACTCGATCTCCCCAGTGAGGGCTGCCTCCACACAGGATGGTGGGAGGATGGTCTCCGGGCTGGAAGTGTTCTCCTTGGAGTTGTATTGGTGGGAGAGCGCGTCCGGGTTCCCGGTCTTGGACCCCGGACGGTTAGTGAGAGAAAACTTGAATCATTCAAAAGATAATGCCCAACGGGCCTGGTGGTTGTTCAAACGTTTGGCGGTCTGAATATAACCCAGGTTCTTATGATCAGTCCACACAACAAGCGGTTGTTTCGCCCCCCCCACCCCCACAGTCAGTGCCTCCACTCCTCCAATGCTAGCCTGACCGCCAGTAGTTCCTGATTCCCCACATCGTAATTCCGCTCGGCGGGGGACAGTCGACAAGAGAAGAAGGCAAGGGATGAAGCTTTTCATCCGGGTTTGATCGTTGGGACAGGACTGCTCCTACCCGGAGTCAGAGGTGCCAACCTCTACAATGAATTGACAGGAGGGTTCCGGTTGGACCAGGATGGGAGCGCTTGTGAAACGCCTCTTCAGTTCAGTGACTGCTGGATCGGCCTCGGAGTCCCAAAGAAAAGGTGTTGCTGGCGATATAAGTTGGGTGAGGGGCGCCGCCACCCGACTATAATCCCTGATAAGTCAGCGATAAAAGTTTGCAAACCCCAACAACTGCTGAGATTGCTTGCGGATTGTGGGTCTGCCCGGATCTTCTCGGGGTCTGTCCTCCCCAGCCCGCTCTCAATGATGCAGCCCAGGAAGCTGACCGAAGGGACGTGCAACTCACATTTCTCCACCTTCACGAATTCTCCCACAGTCTCCGGAGGACTAGCCGGATATGGTGGCTGTGTTTCTGGGGGCTGCTAGAAAATATTAAGATATCATATAGGTAGACGAACACGAAGCGATTAATAAAGTTCCTCAGCACATCATTGATTGGGGCTTGAAAAACGATGGGGGCATTGGTGAGGTAAAACGACATGACCAAGTATTCGAAGTGGCCTAACAGTGTATTAAATGCCGTCTCCCTTCCTCATCCTGACCAGATGGTAGGCGCTACGAAGGTCCAACTTTGAGAAGATAGTATCTCCGTGAAGTGGTTCAAACGCCAAGTTAATGAGGAGTAGTGGGTACTTATTCTTAATGGTTACACTGTTTATGCCACGGGAATCAATACAAGGATGAAGGGACCCATCTTTCTTTTCGACAAAGAAGAAACCGGCGCCACCGGGGAGGATGAAGGTCGAATAATACCCGCCGCGAGGGACTCGCTAATGTCCTTCTCCATGGCCTTTCTCTCCGGGCGGGATAAGTTATACTGGTGGGTAATCAGGCCCCGGGGAGAAGGTCGATAGCACAATCACTTGGAGAAGGAAGTCTGGGAATCGGAGCGGGAGTGCGGGGGGAGCCATTTTGATTTTCTCTTCTTCTCATCAGAGTTAAGAGAGGTGGGACTGCGCAGGTGTGTGACGTTGGACAGGGAAGCGTGGAAGATTTGAAAGGTCAGAAATCCTAATTCAGGTTTAATTTGGAGAAGGAAGTCTGGGAATCGGAGCGGGAGTGCGGGGGGAGCCATTTTGATTTTCTCTTCTTCTCATCGGTGTTAAGAGAGGTGAGACTGCACAGGCGTGTGACGTCGGGCAGTGAAGCACAGAAGATTTAGAAGGAACACAGGCTTATACAGCAGGCAGCAGAGTGAGCCGGGAGCAGAGTGATGGCTTAAGGGTTTTGCTCAACGGGTTTAGGCGGAAACGGGTGAGGCAAGGGAGGTTTAGGTTTCAGTTTTTTCCTGTTATTTGAGGAAAGGGGAAGTATGAGTGTGAGGGCAGCTTGTTGTTCTCGGTGTCGGATGTGGGAGGTCCTGGAGTCTCCCAGCCTCCCGGACATCCACATCTGCACCAGGCGCGCCGAGCTGCAGCTCCTAAGGGACCGTGTTCGGGAACTGGAGCTGCAGCTCGATAATCTCCGTCTGGTCAGGGAGAGTGAGGAGTTGATAGAGAGGAGTTACAGGCAGGGGCCATGGGAGACAGACGTTGATAGAGAGGTAGGTGCTCACACCGGGACCATGGCAGGCAGACAAATGGGTCACGGTTAGGAGGGGGAAGGGGAAGAGTCAGGTACTACAGAGTACCCCAGTGGCTGCACCCCTTGACAATAAGTACTTCTGTTTGAGTACTGTTGGGGGGGACAGCCCACCTGGGGGGAAGCAACAGTGGCCGTGCCTCTGGCACAGAGTCCGACCCTGTAGCTCAGAAGGGTAGGGAAAGGAAGAGGAAGGCTGTAGTAATAGGGGACTCGATAGTTAGGGGGTCAGATAGACGATTCTGTGGACGTAATCAGGAGACCCGGATGGTAGTTTGCCTCCCTGGTGCCAGGGTCTGAGATGTTTCCGATCGCATCGAAGATATCCTGCGGTGGGAGGGTGAAGAGCCAGAGGTCGTGGTACATATAGGTACTAATGACATAGGTAGGAAAACGGAAGAAGTCCTCAAAGGAGAATATAGGGAGTTAGGAAGGGAGTTGAGAAGTACTGCAAAGGTAGTAATCTTGGGATTACGGCCTGTGCCACTTGACAGTGAGAGTAGGAATGGAATGAGGTGGAGGATAAATGCATGGCTGAGGGATTGGAGCAGAGGGCAGGGATTCAAACTTCTGGATCATTGGGACCTCTTTTGGGGCAGGGCTGACCTGTACAAAAAGGACGGGTTGCACTTGAATCCTATGGGGACCAATATCCTGGCGGGGAGATTTGCAAAGGCTACTGGGGAGACATTAAACTAGAATGGTTGGGAGGTGGCAATCAAATTGAAGAGACTAGGAGAGAGGAGGCTAGTTCACAAATAGAGAAAGCTAGTAGATAGTGTGTGAGGCAAGACAGGGAGGTGACTGAGAAGGGGAGCGCTCAGACCGAAGATGTAAGGGAGAAGGAAGAAAAAGAAAATAAAGTTGTTTGCACCATTAGGGATAAACAGAAAGTAAGAGGTGGAGAGTCTCTTAAATGCATCTCTTTTAATGCTAGGAGCATTGTAAGAAAGGTGGATGAGCTTAGAGCATGGATTGATACTTGGAAATAAGATGTTGTAGCTATTAGTGAAACATGGTTGCAGGAGGGGTGTGATTGGCAACTAAATATTCCTGGATTTCATGCTTCAGGTATGATAGAACTGGAGGCGCAAGAGAGGGAGGTGTTGCATTTCTTGCCAGAGAAAATATTACAGCGGTGCTTTGGCGGGATAGATTAGGATCGTCTAGGGAGACTACTTAGGTGGAATTGAGGAATGGGAAAGGTGTAGTAACACTTATAGTGGTGAATTACAGACCAATTAATGGGGAACGAGAATTGGAGGAGCAAATCTGCAAGGAGATAGTAGATATTTGTAGTAAGCACAGGGTTGTCATTGTGGGAGATTTTAATTTTCCACACATAGACTGGGAAGCCCATTCTGTGAAAGGGCTGGATGGTTTGGAGTTTGTAAAATGTGTGCACGATAGTTTTGTACAGCAATACATAGAGGTACCAACTAGCGAAGGAACAGTGCAGGATCTTCTGTTAGGGAATGAGATAGGTCAGGTGGCAGAGGTATGTGTTGGAGACCACTTCGTGTCCCATGATCACAATGCCATTAGTTTCAATATAATTATGGAGAAGGATAGGACTGGACCCAGGGTTGAGATTTTTGGTTGGAGAAAGGCTAACTTTGAGGAGATGCGAAAGGATTTAGAAGGAGTGGATTGGGACAATTTGTTTTATGGGAAGGATGCAATAGAGAAATGCAGATCATTTAAAGGTGAAATTTTGAGGGTACAGAAAGTTTATGTTCCTATTAGGTTGAAAAGGAAGGTTAAAAGTTTGAGAGATCCATGGTTTTCAAGGGATATTGGAAACTTGGTTCAGAAAAAGAGAGAGATCTGCAATAAATATAGGCAGCATGGAGTAAGTGAGGTGCTCAAGGAATATAAAGGATATAAAAAGAAATTTAAGAAAGAAATTAGAAAAGCTAAAAGAAGATATGAGGTTGCTTTGGCAAGTAAGGCTAAAATAAATCCAAAGGGTTTCTACAGTTATACTAATAGCAAAAGGATAGTGAGGGATAAAATTGATCTCTTAGAGAATCTGAGTGGACAGCTATGTGTGGAGCCAAAAGAGATGGGGGAGATTTTGAACAATTTCTTTTGTTTGGTATTCACTAAGGAGAAGGATATTGAATTCTGTAAGGTAAGGGAAACAAGTAGGATAGTTATAGAAACTATGCTGATTAAAGAAGAGGAAGTACTGGCTCTTTTAAAGAATATAAAAGTGGATAAGTCTCTGAGTTCTGACAGGATATTCCCTAGGACCTTGAGGGAAGATAGTGTAGAAATAGCAGGGGCTCTGACAGGAATATTTTAAGTGTCAAGAGAAATGGGGACGGTGGCAGAGAATTGGCATATTGCTCATGTAGTTCCATTGTTTAAAAAGGGTTCCAAGAGTACACCAAGCAATTAGCGGCCTGTAAGTTTGATGTTAGTGAAGGGTAAATTAATGGAAAGTATTCTTAAAGATGGTATATACAATTATCTGGATAGACAAGGTCTGATTAGGAACAGTCAACATGGATTTGTGTGTGGAAGGTCATGTTTGGAAATCTTATTAAATTTTTGGCAGAGGTTACAAGGAAAGTTGACAAGGGTAAAGCAGTGGATGTTGTCAAAACAAACTTCAGTAAGGCCTTTGACAAAGTTCCACACAGAACGTTAGTTAGGAAGGTTCAATCGGTAGGTATTAATATTGAAATAGTAAAATGGATTCAACAGTGGCTGGATGGGAGATGACAGAGTGTAGTGGTGGATAACTGTTTGTCAGGTTGGAGGCCGGTGACTAGTGGTGTGCCTCAGGGATCTGTACTGGGTCCAATGTTGTTTGTCATATGCATAAATGATCTTGATGGGGTGGTAAATTGGATTAGGAATAATGCAGATGATACTAAAATAGGTGGTGGTGTGGATAATGAAGTAGGTTTTCAATGGCCGAAAAAAGTCGTTCTGGTATTGAACTGAGAAGCGGCAAGATTTTCCCTGAAATGGAGCAAATGGAATAAACCAAGAAAACGGAGGAACCTGTTACACTAGCGGGAATATTTTCTTCAATACTGGACATGAAGTCGGAATTCGGATCGCTTAATATTAAAATTGATAAGCGGGCCGGTTTAAACGCAAAGCTCGAGAAAGCTATTTCTACGATTCAAGACTCTCTGGAAAACTTGGACTCTCAACTTCAAACACTTCAGCAGACTACAACCCGAACCGAGACTGAGCATGATCTATTCAAGCAAACTATTAAAGATCAAGGAATGAAGATATCTTTAATGGAAAAGAAAATTAATGAAATTACCTCGGAACTATCTAAAACGAAGAAAAGAATGGTTGATTTAGATAGTTTTCTGGGACTGCCTGAAAATACTGAAGTTGGCGATCCGTTAAAATTCTTTTCAGATATTATGTACTCACTTTTCAATGAGACCCTCGAAACCAGCCCCCTAATTGACAGAGCTCACAGAATTCCATTCAAAAATCTCAATCATTGAGAATCTACTCTCCTCAGGAGGGATGGGAGTGAATTAAAAACCTTAAAGTTAAGCCTACTGAATAAAATATAAATGTTACTCCGATTACTCAGTAGGCAATTTTGAAGTATCTGCGGTATGAGTTGTTTATGGAGCTTTTGAGTTAGGTACATGTTATACCTTTTCATTCTCTGGTATGGGATGTGGTCGATTTATGTTTATTCTTTATTTTATTAATAATTAGTACATATATAACTGTCTTGTAGGGAACCTTTATAGTATTGTACTGTAGTGGTCCGCGTAGGACCTGTTGTGTATTAACCTTCTTATTTCTTTTATTTGCTTCAATACTTATAGTTTTAGGTCTGTTTTACATATATACTCATTTACTTTTCTTTTTCGAGAGAAAGAATATTGTTTATAACATTACTCGCCCGGATTTATTCCTTCTTTTGAATATGTGTTTAAGTTTCATTAGCTGATTCTAAGATGGCCGTTGTTGATTATGTTTTTATTAATGTTAGACATAACATTATAGTAGTTGAATTCTGTTCGTGCCTTTTGTTCTGGCTATTTTTGGTGGGATTTTTGCTTTATTTTAATATGCAGAGCTGCAAGATGGAGAATAGGGTTAAGGTGATTAGTTAGCATGGGACCAGCCTATCGGTTCCTTCGTTTCATTCTATTGGGTGGCGGGAGGGGGGAGGGGTCTATTAGAGTAGGTTCTTTTCTTGATTGGGCAGTTCTTTCGATGGATTTCTCTTTTGTAAATGCGTCACACCTTCTGGTTGTATCTGCCCCTTTTGGTTTAATCTGTACTTGCGTAACATTTCTTTTAAATAATATTAAACTCAATTTTAAACATGGATGTTAATAAAATCAATATAATATCCTGGAATTGGAACAGTGCCAATCATCCCATTTAGCGTAAAAAGATTTTTAAGAAATTAAAAACATAATGCTGATATTTTTGCGCAAGAAAATGATATATGAAAACAGGATGAGGACAGGTTTTTTTGCTTTTGGAAAGGGCCCTTATCTCACTCGCTGTCAGATAGTAAAACAAGAGGCGTCTCTATATTTCTTCGTTGCAAAATCCCTTTTGTACACCTTAATACTACTACAGATTCAATTGGAAGATATTTAATTGTAACTGGTTTACCGGTGTGTGTATAAGCACCTAATGTAGATAATTCTGATTTTTTTTAAGAAACTTTTTTCTGAGTTACCGAATCTCAATGAATTAAGTTGATCATAGGTGGTGACTTTAATTGTTGTTTAAATCCGGTGATTGACAGGTCATCAACCAATCCGTCGCTTCCTAATAAAGCGGCAGCTTGTATTAACTCATTTTTATTAGAATATGGCCCTGTCGATATTTGGAGATATAAACACCCCAATGATAAAGATTTCTCTTTTTTCTCACACGTCCATCATAAATATTTTCGAATTGATTACTTTTTTTTTAGATACACGTCTGTTGAACTCCGTTGTTGAATGTGCATATGACATCATTGCGCTTTCAGATCACGCGCCTTCAGAGTTACCCCTTAAGCGTTCGGATAGATTTTTGAAAATCTCACATTGGAGATTGAACCCCGTATTGTTACAGGATCCAGCTTTTGTTAATTTTATTAAGGAGCGAATTTCTATATTTTTTGAATTTAATACAACTGAAGGAATGTCAAATCTAGTTATATGGGACACCTTAAAATCTTTCCTTAGGGGACAGATAATCTCATATTCAGCAGCCTTGAGAAAGAAAACTAAGTGTCAGTGCTTATTAATAAAATTAAACAGATAGATAAAGCGTATTCAGTTAAACCTACTGAAGACCTATATAAAGAAAGGGTCGAACTTCAATCACAGTATGATTTACTTCTGACCTTTCCCATTGAACAGCAAATTTTTAAATCTAAAAGTTTATTTTATATACATGGGGAAAAAATCTGCTAAACTTTTAGCAGGTCAGTTAAAGGCTGGGATGGTCAAGACAGATTTTAAAAATTCGCCTACCAGATGGAACAGAAACTTTAGATATTTCCGAAATTAATAAGATATTTATGGACTTTTATTCTATAAATCTGAATTCTCTGATAGTACCATGACTATGAATAAATTTTTGCAAAGGTTAACCATACCCCAAATTTTGATTCAAGATGCCGATATGTTAGATGCACCTATTAAACAAGAGGAGATAGCCAAGGCTATATCCTCTATGCAATTAGGTAAAGCTCTGGGACCTGATAGTTATACAGTAGAATTTTACAAGACACTTCATGAAATGCTTATACCACATCTTCAGCAAACATTTACCGATTCTACATCCTCTGGGAACCTTCCTAAAACTTTCTATGAAGCACAAATTTCATTGATTCCAAAAAAAGGGAAAGACCCACTGGAATGTGTATTCTATAGACCTATTTCTTTACTGAATGTAGATTTTAAAATCCTCTCTAAGATTCTAGCAGATAGGCTTGAGGCTATCATGCCTAATGTTATCTCAAATGATCAAACAGGACTTATTAAAAATAGGTATTCACATTTTAATATTTGAAGATTATTAAATATCATTTATTCCCCCTCAGCCAAAAAATCGAAATGTATTGTATCTTTGGATGCAGAGAAAGCCTTTTATAGGGTGGAGTGGCCTTACCTATTCCAGGTTTTGAAGAGGTTTAATTTTGGTCCAGGATTTATTTCCTGGATTAAAATGATTTATCATGTCCCGGTAGCTGCGGTTTTAACTAATAATCAAAAGTCTCCTTACTTTAGATTATATAGAGGTACCCTTAAGGGATGTCCCCTTAGTCCTTTATTATTTAATTTGGCTTTAAAACCACTTGCTATTGCTCTTAGGGATTCTAATTCTGTGCAGGGTATTAGGAGAGGGGATAAATTACATAAGGTTTCGTTATACGCTGATGATTTATTAGTTTACATTTCAAATCCAAAGAAATCTATTCCTATGTTATCTATATTTATGGAATTTGGTACTTTTTCTGGATATAAACTTAATTTACATAAAAGTGAATTATTTCCTATTAATAATTATTCTGATTATTATGAGCAAATACCTTTTAATATTGCCAAAAAACATTTTACTTACTTTGTTATCAAAATTACAAAATATTTTAAAGAGCTATATAGGTATAATTCTTTCCCTTTAGTTGAATATACTCAACAGGCGCTTTCTAAATGATTGCCTATGTCGATGTCATTGATAGGTCGAACAAATGCTATAAAAATGGTTATTCTACCGAAATTTTTATATATATTTCAAGCAGTTCCCTCTTTTGTTCCAAAAACATTTTTTGATAAAATAGATTGTTTGATTTTATCTTATGTTTGGAATAATAAAAGCTCTAGAGTGAATAAACTTTTATTGCAAAAATCAAAAAAAGATGGAGGACTGGCTTTACCAAACTTTAGATTTTAGTATTGGGAGATTAATATTCGTTATATTACTTTTTGGATTTATGATATAGACAACCAAGATCGCCCTTCATGGTTACATTTGGAGGAGAATTCAGTAATGGGGTTTTCGTTAGCTTCTTTATTAGGAGCTCCTCTTCCGTTTTCGTTCTCCAGAATAGGTAGACAAGCTCTTTACCCTATTGTTAAACATAATTTAAAAATTTGGTTTCACTTTCGTAGATTTTTTGAATTAAATGATTTTTTACTTTCTAGTAATATTTATTCTGATTTCTTTTTTAAACCATCAACTTTGGATAAGGCTTTCTTAACATAGAAAATTAAGGGAATTAAAACATTTTTAAAAGATTTGTTTTTACAAGACAGTTTAATTTCTTTTTCACAGTTAATGGGTAAATATGATATCTCTATACACATTTTCTCAGGTATTTACAGGTTAGGAATTTCTTACATGATTTTTTTACCGAAATACCCCTTGGCCTGCTCTTCAAATTTGGCGTATGCTATTTTTCAGTTTAAACCTTTTCAAAAACGATTAATAGCTATCATTTATGATCAGTTAACGAATGCTCGCATGTCACCTAATGATAGGGTTCAACGTACCTGGGAAGTAGAACTTCAACATTCACTTTCAGATAATCAATGGAGTAAAATTTATTATTTAGTCAATAATTCATCTATCTGCGAATGCCATATCTTAATTCAGTTTAAACTAGCACACAGGGCCTATATGTCCAAAGATAAATTGATGCATATTTTTCTGAATATAAGCCCTATTTGTGACAGATGTAACACAGAAATGGCTACTTTAACATATGTTTTGGTCATGTGTAAGTTTAAACAATTTTTGGAGAAATGTGTTTGGAATGTTATCTAAAGTTATAGATGTGGATGTTCAACCTAATCCACTTACAGCAATTTTTGGGATTATTCCAGTGGAAGCAAGCAATGTGTCTGCTTCCACAACATGTGATAGCTTTTTCAACGTTACTGGCAGGAGAGCCATTTTGCTACACTGGAAAGAATCTAACCCACCTACTGTTTTCTATTGGCTCTCCTCCATTATGTCATGTCTCAGCTTGGAGAAAATTAGAAGCCGGACATTTGATACATCCTTTAATTTTGAACAAGTCTGGCGACCTTTTATTCAATATTTTCACAAGATTTAATTTTTATTTTTTTGTTTTTTAATTCTCTTTGGGGAAAATCCTTGTCCATGAAGGTTCGGAGATGACTGGAAGGATGTGTTTTTTTACTCTCTCTCTGTTTTTTCTAATTTTATCCTCAATCGGACCACCAAATCTTTCTTTTTCTTTCCAATTTTCCTCTTTCTTTTTTTTTTTGTTTTTTGTTTCAGTTTAGTTAGTGGGTTT
Organism: Hypanus sabinus; assembly: GCF_030144855.1. Lineage (NCBI taxonomy): Eukaryota > Metazoa > Chordata > Chondrichthyes > Myliobatiformes > Dasyatidae > Hypanus > Hypanus sabinus. The sequence continues at coordinate 355,788 of NW_026779441.1, forward strand.
TTTTTCCTTATCAATAAAATTTCCAATCTTTTTTTTTATTATTGTTATGAGGAGTTGTAGTTTTTTTGACCATTGTTTATATAACAGCATAATATTTTACTTATTTGATTTTGATATTATATACTTTCTGTTTTTACTATTGCTCTTTATATGTCTTTTATATTATCTATTTGTCAAACTTCTTCTGATTTGTATATTCTTTTTTTGAAAATCAATAAAAAAGATTGAAAAATGAAATGATTGAGGGGGGACCATAGAGATATTTAAAATTATGAGGGGGATAGATAGAGTTGACGTGGATAGGCTTTCAGCATTGAGAGTAGGGGGGATTCAAACAAGAGGTCATGAGTTACGAGTTAAGGGGCAAAAGTTTAGGGGTAGCACAAGGGGGAACTTCTTTACTCAGAGAGTGATAACTGTATGGAACGATCTTTCAGTAGAGGTGGTACAGGCAGGTTCGATTTTCTCATTTAAAAAAAAATTGGATGGGTATATGGTTAAGAAAGGAATGGAGGGTTATGGACTGATTGCAGGTAGGTGGGACTAGGTGAGAGGAAGCTTTCAACACGGACTAGAAAGGCCGAGATGGCCTGTTTCTGTTCTGTAATTGTTATATCGTCATATGGTTTTAATGGACGGAGATGGTGAGAGAGGGACAGTTCACAGGATAAATCCCCCCACACCAGCAATGTGTCAGTGTTGGACACTGGGCTGAGTTTACAGGAATATAATGGACAGAGAGGGTGAGAGAGGGACAGTTCACAGGATAAATCCCCCCACACCAGCAATGTGTCAGTGTTGGACACTGGGCTGAGTTCACAGTTCAGTTAATCTCCCCGCCCGGTGAGCCGCACCTCCTGCCCTGTCATTGGTGAATTCACCTGCGCAGGTTTGCCAGACTGAAATATTAATTTAAGGCCAAACAATACTAGAAAAAAGCAAAACGAATTTCAATGTTTCTCATACTCACATCACATGAAAAGCTCCAGATCCAGGTCATTACTGTCCTCTTCACAGGAATGTGTGGAACGTGCAGCACAAACCTTGTCCGAAGTGAAGTTTTTTAGCATTTTTGGAGATGCAGTGAAGTCTTTGCAACACAGGCCTGAAATCAATAATTCTGCCCTGATTCTCACCGTAGCATCAAGAAGATTCAGCTGCATTCTATTTCTTGCCTTTGTTTTAACGGAGGATACAAGAGAAAATATCCTCACAACTACTGCATTGCTGACAGGGGTAGTTAGGCAAGTAAGGGCAAAGGTGGCACCATGCCTGATGGTGAAGTGCACCCATCCAAAACTGTTCAGTGTCTCTTGGGAGTCCATCTTTCTTAAATGGGGCTTCTTCTTTCCAGTCGACAAAAGGCATTTTTCTGTATTGTTCTTCAATAATGCTGACGTTGTTTCCTGCAAGGTGTATAAAGGGTAACTCGGAAAACATGGGCCTTGAGTCCTCATTTAAAATTATCACAGGGCTCAATTTTGATAAACTTTCAAATGTATCTCTCGCTGACGGAAGTCTACATGTAACTTGACTGAGAGCTTCTTCTAGTATAGACATACATCTTCCTTTGACATTTTTTATTTCTATATGGGCCTCAGCGCTGTTGTTCTGCTGTAGGATCTTATTACACGCTGTTAAGAATTTGATACCAAAATCAACTTCATGAATTTTTTTTCTGTCTTTTGGCATCATACAGTCTGTTCTGAAGACTCTTCTGGTGTAAGAATATTTGTTGGTACAATTCATAAGGATCAGCTTTGGTTTGCTGAAAAAGGCTGTTCAGTTTTTCAAATTCATGCACAACAGGCGTTACAAACTCAAAGAACAAGTAGTTTTTGTAGTCTGAGTCACAACATTTCTTTTCGGCGTCTTGCTTTGAATTTTGTACCAAACTTTGATTGGGCTAGTTCAGCAGAAGTGAAATAAGCCTTTAGCTCTTCCCAGTTCATCAAAACTTTTCCACGCACAAGCCACTGAGCAGATGAAGGGTTTACACAGAAAGGAGACACATCGTTTTGTCTGGACCGCACAGAATTGTTGCACCCAACCATGTTTGATGCACCATCAGATGCAAAACCAATGCAATTTGCAAGACTCTGGCCACATCTTTTGATTTCCTTGTCAATCAAATTGAATTTTTTTCCCTCCTGTAGCCTCTTGCACTGGAATTAAACCTAGAAACCCAGTTACAATTTCCTTTGTCCTGTCACTTAAAAATTGAACAAAATATACAAGTGTTTTTGTATTGAAATGTCTAGATTCATCTATAATAATGGCATATTTCTTGTTCTGAAAATCGTCAATATCCGTGCAGGCGAAATGATGTTTTTGATTAAGCATGCACATTTAGTTTTATGTAACTCTATGTGCTCCAGTGTACTCCCCTGCCCATGTGCGATCATGATTTCACTAAGGTGGTCAACTGTACATATCGCACAATGGCAGGTCATGCTGACAGCAATTTGCAGCTCTGCTGCCTTAACTTTATCATTACCTTGCCTCGGAGTCTTTGTTACATTAAGCTGCGTCTGGAGTTCTCCGCTTGTGTTTCTCCGATTTTTCATGGTTTGAAAGGTTGCTAACTCTTGGTGAAATGCTGCAGGGGCACAATTTACAATAAGCTGCCCCCGATCCATCAGCAGCCTTTTGTACCCAGACAAGTTTTTGTTCCCATTTGCTGTTGTACTTACGATTGCTCTCGGAACAAGCTTTCCATTTCTTTGACGACATGTGTTGATGATAAATGATTTATAAAAAGAGCCGAAGGCGTCACAGTTTCGCCACAAAACGTGATTCCGTATAGAAAGTCGATGTGTGTGATTATAAATCACATCCGAGACAAACTGGAGCCGGATCATGTGACCGGCCGTGTTGCCGGTTTGGATACTGCCGAATGGAACTGACCGAAATACATCTTTCTCAAAGGAAAATGTTTCAGAAACAGGACGGCTTGTAATTTTCCTGCAGATAATGTCAGCAAGTGAAAAAGCCGGGAAAAAGCCAAATGAATTTTCCGAAGCCAAACAAATTGAATAAAAAGCCAATTTTCTGGAATTTGCTCCGATAAAGCCAATCAGGTGACCGCGCACTTCGCCTTACGTCACTACTCAGGTAACTCCGCCCACCCCGAGTTACGTCATTGGGCAGGTAAACCGTCGGCTCGCGAGCTCCTCCCTCCGCCTCTGGTCGGTTCTTTTTCCCGCAGCGCGAGCTCCACCTTCCACGCTTCGTTATTGGTCGGTCAGTCCGCCAATCCTGCTAGCCCCGCCTCCCTCCCTCCGTCATTGGTCGAATAATCCACCCGAGGCTCGAGCTCCGCCGGAGGGTGTCGTAATGGGGGGGGGGGGGTCTGAGGGTGAGGAGGGTCAGAAGGTGAGGAGTCCCGGTGAGGGCGTCTGAGTGTGTTTGGAGTGACTGAGGGCAGGGAGGGTCTGTGGGTGAGGGAAGGTAGTAGCTGAGGATGATTCAGTGAGGGAAGGTCTGGTAGTCATGTTTTTCAGTGAGGGAATGATTGAACGTGAGGGAGGGAATGAGGATAAGCAGTGTCTCTGTAGGAGGGACTGAGGGTGAGGAATGTTCTTGGTTAGGGCGAATATGCGAGTGAGGGAGGGTCCGGGGGTGGAGGGTCGCAGTGAGGGAAGATTTGGGTCTGAGGGTCTTGATGAGGGATGTTCTTGGGGTGTGGAGGGTCTCGATGAGGGAGGTTCTGAGAGTGGGGAGGGTCACAGTCAGGATGGTGTTAGTGAGGGGTGACTGAGGGTGAGGAGGGTCTCGATGAGGGAGGTTCTGAGAGTGGGGAGGGTCACAGTCAGGATGGTGTTAGTGAGGGGTGACTGAGGGTGAGGAGGGTCCCGTTGAGGGAGGTTCTGAGAGTGGGGAGGGTCACAGTCAGGATGGTGTTAGTGAGGGGTGACTGAGGGTGAGGAGGGTCTTGGTGAAGGAGGTTCTGAGGGTGGGGAGGGTCACAGTGAGGATGGTGTTAGTGATGGGTGACTGAGGGTGAGGAGGGTCTTGGTGAAGGAGGTTCTGAGGGTGGGGAGGGTCTCAGACCATGGGACCTCTTACATTGAGTGTTGGTCTGAGTAACTCCTGAGGTAGAGATGGGTCTGAGGTGAGGGAACACTCTAGGATAAGAGATGGACTGCGGAAACTCATGGGGTAAGAGGACGTTGTCTCTTGTAGCAGCTCCAGGGATGGGCTGAAAGATCTCCTGTAGTGGGAGGGATTGAGGTGAGCGAGCTCCTGAGATCAAGGGACCATCTGACTTGAGGGATCTCCGTAGGGTGAGAGATGGCTGGGTCTAAGGGACTGACGAGGGAGCTTTTGAGGTAGTGGGGTAGTCGGAGTGATGAGCTCCTGGGGGTGAGGGACGGTTTTGAGAGGGAGCTCCCGAGGGTGAGGGATGGTGTGTTGAGAGGGAGCTCCTGAGGGTGAGGGACGGTGTGTTGAGAGGGAGCTCCCGAGGGTGAGGGATGGTGTGTTGAGAGGATGCTCCCGAGGGTGAGGGACGGTGTGTTGAGGGGGAGCACCCGAGGGTGAGGGACGGTGTGTTGAGAGGGAGCTCCCGAGGGTGAGGGACGGTGTGTTGAGAGGGAGCTCCCGAGGGTGAGGGACAGTGTTGAGAGGGAGCTCCCGAGGGTGAGGGACGGTGTGTTGAGGGGGAGCTCCCGAGGGTGAGGGACGGTGTCGAGAGGGAGCTCCCGAGGGTGAGGGACGAGTCTGAGGTGGGCAGAGTCCCCGTGGTCAGAGTCCACTGATGACGGGTCTATTACAGGAAGGTGTCAGACTGAGAGCGATGGACTCTCCGTGTCAGAGGCAGAGGCAACGTCTGGTGAGGAGCCACAGGGGAACATTGAACAACAGATGGAAACCAGGCTGAGGTGAGAGATGGAGCTGAGACTGGGAGGGTGAACATTTCCTCTGGTCTCACTCCCCACTGAGATATCACTGCTGTCCCATCCCTGCCCCTATTATCCTGAATTAATCTCTACAACACTGTCCACCATGACCCTCTGCTCTAGAATTACCTCCCGAGACCCCTCCACCACAGAGTGTGTGTCCCTCATGATTGTCTACACCTCTATAAGGTGACCACTCATTCTCCTACTCTCCAATGGGGACAAAACAAAAAGTCCCAACCTGCTCACCCTCTGTCCATAACTCAGTCCCACGAGTCCTGGCAACATCCTGGTAAATCTCCTCTGCACTCCGTCCAGCTTCATGATATTGTTGCTGTCGCAGTGTGACTAAACCTGAGCATAGTATTCCAAATCTGGCCTCACCAACATCTCGTACAATGTCAGAACATAGAAATAGGAGCAGGAGAAGACCCACAGACACGAGACAATCTGCAGATGCTGGAAATCCAAAGAAACGCACACTAAATGCTGGAGGAACTCAGCAGGTCAGGCAGCATCTGTGGAAAAGAGTAAACAGTTGATGTTTCAGGCCGAGACCCTTCATCAGGACAGAAGAGAAAGAAGAGAAGTCCGATTAAGAAGGTGGGGGAGTGGAGGAGGAAGTACAATGTGGTGGGTGATACGTGAAACCGGGAGAGGGGGAGGAGGTGAAGTAAAGAACGGGGAAGTTTGATGGAAGACATAAAGGGCTGGAGAAGAGGGATCTGATAGAGGGTAGAAGACCATGGGAGAAAGGGAAGGGTAGGAGCACCTGAGGCAGGTGATGGGCAGGTAAGGAGGTAAGGTGAAAGAGGGAAAAGGGAATGGTGAAGGGGGTGGGGGCAATTACCAGAAGCTCAAGAAATCGATGTATATGCCATCTGGTTGGATGCTCCCCAGACAGGTGTTGTTCCTCCAACCTGAATGTGGCCTCATTGCGACAGTAGAGACCATGGACTGACATGTCGGAATGGGAATGGGAAGCAGAATTGAAATGGGTGGTCACTGGGAATCCTGCTTTTTCTGGCAGATGGATCGTAGGTGCTCGGTGAAGCGGTCTCCCAATTTTCGTCGGGTCTCTCTGATATACATGAGGCCACACCAGGAGCACCGGATACAGTAGATGGCCCCAACAGACTTACAGGAAGTGAGTGAAGGAATTGTAGTGAGGAAGGAGGTGTTGGGACAGTTCTAACTCTTGTTCCGCTTGGAAGGATGAATACCAGGAGGAGATCAGTGGGGAGGGACGAGTGGACAGGGAGTTGTGTCAGGAGTGATCCCTGTGGAAAGGGGGGGGGAGTGCGGGAGAGGACGAAGGCACAGAGTGAATCTACCTCCACACCGTCCCATTACACACTCCCCCAGTCAGACACAGAGTGAGTCTCCCTCCACACCGTCCCATCACACACTCCCGGGTTCAGACACAGAGTGGATCTCCCTCCACACCATCCCATCACACACTCCCGGGGTCAGACACAGGGTGAATCTCCCTCCACACCGTCCCATCACAAACTCCCGGGGTCAGACACAGAGTGAATCTCCAACCACACCATCCCATCTCACACTCCCGGGGTCAGACACAGAGTGAATCTCCCTCCACATCGTCCCATCACACACTCCCGGGGTCAGACACAGGGTGAATCTCCCTCCACAACGTCCCATCACAAACTCCCGGGGTCAGACACAGAGTGAATCTCCAACCACACCATCCCATCTCACACTCCCGGGGTCAGACACAGAGTGAATCTCCCTCCACATCGTCCCATCACACACTCCCGGAGTCAGACACAGAGTGAATCTCCCTCCACACCGTCCCATCACACACTCCCGGGGTCAGACACAGAGTGAATCTCCCTCCACATCGTCCCATCACACACTCCCGGGGTCAGACACAGAGTGAATCTCCCTCCACATCGTCCCATCACACACTCCCGGAGTCAGACACAGAGTGAATCTCCAACCACACTATCCCATCTCAAACTCCCGGAGTCAGACACAGAGTGAATCTCCCTCCACACCGTCCCATCACACACTCTCCAGTTGGCTTGCCACCTTCCTGCCTCCCTCCCCTCATCTCCCATGTCCTCTACCCCACAGTGACAATGACTACAAGGAGGATGAGGAGGAGCTGAGCGAGGTGGATTCCGATGATGTTTACGAGTTCTTCGATGACCCCGAGGATGAGAATTACATCCCTTCATCCGATAGGTGTGTGTGTGTGTGTGTGTGAGTGTGTGTGTGTGTGTGTGTCTGTGTGTGTGTGTGTGTGTGTGTGTGTGTGTCTGTGTGTGTGTGTGTGAGTGTGTGTGTGTGTGTGTGTGTGTGTGTCTGTGTGTGTGTGTGTCTGTGTGTGTGTGTGTGTCTGTGTGTGAGTGTGTGTGTCTGTGTGTGTGTGTGTGTGTGTGTCTGTGTGTGTGTGTCATCTGGTTGGATGCTCCCAGACAGAATATAAAATGTTGCTCCCCCAACCTGAGTGTGGCGTCATTGTGACAGTAGAGGAGGCCATGGACTGACATGTTGGAATGGGAATGGGAAGCAGAATTGAAATGGGTGACCACTGGGAAATCCTGCTTTTATCTCCAGACAGAATGTAGGTGCTTGGTGAAGCGGTCTCCCAATTTTCATTGGGTCTCTCTGATATACAAGAGGCCACACCAGGAGCACCGGATACAGTAGATGGCCCAACAGACTCAGCTCACCTGGAAGGACTTTTTAGGGCCCTGAATGGTACTGAGGGAGGAGGTGTAGGCACAGTTATGGCTGTAGTTCTGCTTGCAAGTGTAGCATCTGTGCCCCCAATTTACCCCGGGTTAACCGCAGTCGCCCCCCCAATAGTAAAATACTTCGGTGTAAATACAGTGTAATGCCCCCCAGTACACGCCCGCAACACAAGTATCAGACAATACACCAAAGGCAAGTAAATAATTGCAACTTTATAGTTATTTCCTAGTGATGGGTTAGCAGAAACAGATAACCTAAAAACGCCGAATCAGTAGGTTCATCAGTTTGTGCACATAATATTTTAATACATTGGAGCTCACGCCTCCAGTTCCATCCACAACGACCTTCCGAGCCTTCAGCCACCGTCCAAACCTCCGACGTCCAGTATCCACTGCCCTGGAACCGCTGTCCGCTCCTCACACGTCATCCTCCTCGCTCGCCTCCCGAGAAAAGACCGTGAACTCCTGCTCAGTTCACAGATACAAGATAGTATAACAATTCTCCATTGACTAGTTCCCCCCTTAGCTACAGTTATAACCCAAACATTCCAGATACTGAAACCCATTACAGCATTAAGTAACATTACAGGGAAGCCATTTCATTATAACAATTCAAAGAAGCCATTTTGTTAGCCTGAACAGTTAACACCACAGTTACTGGTACTGAGAGCCCTACATAAGACTTTTACTCCTGTATATGAAGGTTGTAAGTTGTAAGTTCAATTCCAATTCAATGTACACAGGCCTCGGAACAGTAACTAGGATGTAGACTACAAATTGCAACAGGAGATAGGAAGGGCATGTAAAAAGGGACAATGTAATGCTAACCATGGGGATTTCAATTTGCAGGTAGATTGGGAAAATCATGTTGGTGCTGGATCCCAAAAGAAAGAATTTGTAGAATGCCTACGAGATGGGTTTTTAAAGCAGCTGGTGGTTGAACCCACCAGGGAAAAGACAAGTCTGGATTTGGTGTTGTGTAATGAGGTAGTGATCATGATACAGAATTCACCCTGCAGTTTGAGACGGAGAAACTAAAATCAGATGTATCGGTATTACAGTGGGGTAAAGGGAACTACAGAGGCATGAGAGAGGAGCTGGCCAAAGTTGATTGGAAGCGGACATTAGTCGGGATGATGTCAGAGCAGCATTGGCTGGAGTTTCTGGGAGTAATTTGGAAATGCAGGATAGATAAATACCAAAGAAGAAGAAATATTGCAAAGGGAGGATAAGACAACTGTGGTTGTAAAGAGAAGTCAGTTACAGCATAAGATCGAAACCAAGGGCATACAGTAAATCAATAATTAGTGTGGACCTGGAGGGTTTTAAAAACTAAATGAAGGCAATAAAAAAGAAAGAACAAGAAAAGATTAAATGTGAAGGTTAATTAGCCAGTAATACAAAAGAAGAAAACAAAAGGTTTTTCAGGTATGCAAAAAGTAAAATAGAGACAAGTGGAAAATGACACTGGAGAGGTCATAATACAGTATTAAGAAAGGCGGCCAAACTTAATAAATATTTTGTATTTGCCTTCACTGTGAAAGACACCATCAGTCTGCCAGAAATTCGAGTGTCGGGGGCAGAAGTCAGTGCAGTTGCTATTACGAAGGAGAAGGTGTTTGGGTTGGTGAAAGGTCTGAAAGTCGATAAGTCACCCGGACCAGATGGACTACACCCCAGGGTTCTGAAAGAGGTGGCTGAAATGATTGTGGAGGCATTAGTAGTGATCTTTCAACAATCACTAGATTCTGGGATGGTTTGGGAGGAATGGAAAATTGTAAATGTCACTCCACTCTTTAGGAAGGGTGGGAGGCAAACAACAGGAAATCAAAGGCAACAAAAAACGCCCAGATTGAGAACAATGGGCTGTTCATTTCACACACGCAGGTATCACATGTTGAAAGCCACAGATGCAAATTCACCCACTAACAGAACTGAGAGGAGTTCCTGGAATAGGGTGCTGAGCTGATACGGAGAGTGAGACAGAAAAGTCGGAGGGGGGGGGTGAGGTGAGAGAGGGTCAGAGAGATGCCCATGTAGTTTGTGGGGCTGAATATTCAGTTTCTCTGCAAAATATTCCAGATTATTCACTTTGCTTCTGTGGCCATTACAGTTCCAATAGGAACATCCCTCTGGTTAATTCTGCCCTGTTCTGTTCTCCTGTTTGCCACCAGATGACAACAGACTGAGAACAGAGGGGTTTTCACATCAGAGGCACAGGTCACATTTGGTGAAAGGTCGCAGGTCAAAGTAAGAGGCATTGGCACAATGTGAGGTGTTGGGGGGTGGGGAAAGTGGAGAGGAAGAAAGTGAAAGACAGTTGAGGTGAGAAAGGAAGGGGGGAGAGAGAGAGAGATTGACAGTGTGATTCACAGTGTCATACAACAGTGAAACTAGCCTCCCCACCATTGAGCACATCCAGAAGGAGCGTTGACACAAGAAAGCTGCATCCATCATCAGTGACCCCCATCCAGACTGTGCTCTCTTCCCCCTGCTCCCATTGGGCAGGAGATACAGGAACCTCGGGTCTCACACCACCAGGTCAAGCACAGTTATTACCCTTCAATCATCAGGCTGCTGATCCAGTGAGGATAACTTCACTCACCTCAAACTAAACTGATCCCAACACCTTGTTCACCTTAATAACCAGGGATGTTGATTAATTTAACTGAAAATGTGGTCCTTTTTTCACCATGGAGCCAAAAAACAGAGAAAATTGTACAGCATGGTGAAACTAAATTTCAAAAACTGAAACGTCATTAGTCTAAATATTCATTCCGTTTGCTCAGTACTTAACTGAACCGCCTCTCACAGCCAATAGTCTTTTCAGATGTCTTTATTCGCTTTGTACAATGTAAGGGAACGGGATTTGCCCATTAACTCCTGTAAATTTGCTCAAACTGTGCCAGATTAGTTGGGAAGTGACGGTCGACAGCTTTATTGTCGTTTTGCCAGAGATGTTCAATCGTGAAGGTCAGGACTCAAATTGGGCCTCTCAAGGATGTAGACATAAAACATAGAACAGTAAAGCACAGGAACAGCTCCTTCAGCCCATAATGTTGTGCCGATCCAGCTACAAAGCATATCAGACAGACTAATCCCTCCAACCTACAGAATGTCCATATCCCAACATCTTCCACACATCCATGTGTCTATCTAAACATCTCTTAAAAGCCTCTCGTGTATTTGACTCTACCACCTCACCAGGCAGCACATTCCAGTCATCCATCACTCTCTGAGTTAAAAACTTACCCCTCGCATCCCCTTTGAACCTAACTCCTCTCACCTCTAATACATAACTGTTTGAGACCTTTCAACCCTGGGAAACAGATGCTCCTTGTCCACTCCACCTCGCATAATATTATAAACCTCTATCAGATGTCCCCTCAGCCTCCTCCGCTCCAGAGACGACAACCCAAGTTTATCCAACCTCTCATGCCCGCTGAACCGGGGACCATCCTGGCAAACCTCTTCTGTACCCTCTCCAAAGCCTCAACATCTGTCCTGTAGTGATGTGACCAGAACGGTTTGCAACAGTCCAGATGTGGCCCAACCAGAGTTTTATGAAGTTGCAACATAACCTCTTGACTTTGGAACTCAATGCCTCGACTAATAAGAGCAAGCATTCCATAAGCCTTCTTCACCACCTTATTGAACTGTGCAGCCACTTTCAAGGAGCTGTGAACTTGGGTCCAAAGATCTCTCGGCTCAGCAACACTGCTAATGATATTGCCCTTAACAATGAACTGTCTCCTTTCATTTTCCCTGTCAAGGTGCAAAACCTCACATTTACCTGGGTAAAGCTCCATCTGCCACTTCTCAGCCCATATCTGCAACTGATCTATATCACACTGTATTCTCTGCACGTCTTCCACACTATCCACAATTTCACCAATCTTGGTATCATCCTCAAACCGGGCTGGTGTTGCCAAGCCCCAGTGGGTCACCTCCCCCAAGTAGGATCCAAAGAGGTGTCATCAAAGATGCCCTCACCCGCATCTCCTCCCGCACTTCAGCCTTTAACCCATCCTCTGGTCACTACAACAGGGACAGGGTTCCCCTTGTCCTCACCTACCACCCCACCAGCCTCCAGATCCAACATATTATCCTCGGCAACTTCCGCCACCTTCAACAGGACCCCACCACCCAGCACATCTTTCCCTCCCTACCCCTCTCAGCTTTTCGCAGGGATCGTTCCCTTCGCGACTACCTAGTCCACACATCCCTTCCCACAGAACTCCCACCCGGCACTTATCCCTGCAAGCGCAAATGCTACACCTGTCCCCACACCTTCCCCCTTACCACCATTCTGGGCCCCAGACAGTCCTTCCAGGTGAGGCAACACTTCACCTGTGAGTCTGCTGGAGTCGTCTATCACATCTGGTGCTCCCGGTGCGGCCTCCTCTACCTCGGCGAGACCCGAAGCAGTTTGGGGGACCGCTTCGTTGAGCACCTACGCTCCGTCCGTCACAATAGACAGGACCTCCGGGTTGCCACCCACTTCAACTCTGCCTGTCATTCCCATCTAGATATGTCCATACATGGCCTCCTCTACTGCCATGATGAGGCCAAACTCAGGTTGAAAGAACAACACCTCATCTACCATCTGGGTAGCCTCCAGCCTGGTGGTATGCACGTTGAATTCTCCAGTTTCTGGTAATTCCCCGTCCCTCTCTGCCTCTCTCCCCTTTCAACTTTCTGCTCCTTTATCTCTACAGTTCTTTCATGCTTATCCCCTCCCCCTCCCTCCTTTATCTTTCCTCTGATTGGTTTTCCACCTGGCGCCTCTAGGCCCTACCCCCTCCTTTATCTCTATTACTGGGCTTCGGCCCTCTCTTCCTCCCCATTCCTGATGAAGGGTCTCGGCCCAAAATGTTGGCTACTCTTTTCTCACGGATGCTGCCTGACCTGCCGAGTTCTTCCACGTTGTGTACATATTCTTTGATCCACAGCATCTGCAGTTGTATTTTTTTGTTGTCCGTAGAGATGTACTTGTTTCTGAGGTTAATGGCCACAGGGGAACCCTTCCTAATCCCCTTACCTCCCCTTCAGACTGGGGTTGTTGTTCTCACACCGGTCCACAACCCTCTCCACGTCCTCTCTGTACTCCAACTGGTCATTGTTGTTGCTGAGGCCACAACCACTGTTGACAGGGTTTGATCTGAATCCCGTGACACAGTCGTGTGTCAGCAGGGGGCTGAGCATACAGACCTGGGGAGCGCCAGTGCTCAGTGTAATGGGACTGGAGACTTTACTGTCCACACAGACTGACTGTGGTCTTTCATTCAGAGTCCAGGATCCAGTCACAGAGGGACGTGTTGACACCCAGAGAGGGCAGTTTCTGGGGTACGATGGTGTTAAATGCCAAACTGGTGTATAAATGTGAGACCCCATTTTCCAGGTGGGACAGGACAGAGTGGATGGCAGAGGCTAATGCATCATCATTGGATCAATCCAATCCGAACCAGAAAGTGAACCGGTAAGGGGGCAATGTAGGCGGGAGAGAGGCTTTAATGCGCTCCATGACCAGCCGGTCAAAGCATTTCATAATGGCTGATGTCAATTCCACGAGATGATAGTAATTTAGACAGGTTACTGTCACCTCCTTTGGCCCTGGAATGGTGGTTGCCATCTTGAAAACTGAGGGGCAATGGACTGCTCGAGAGAGATGTGGAATATATCCGTCAGCACCTCAGTTAGCTGGGATGCACAGTCATTCAGAACCCGACCTGGTATATTATCAGCTTTGTGTGGGTTAGCACTGGCCAGGGTCTTCCTCACCTCAGCTTCAGCCAGACGGAGGGTCTCCTCCCCTGGGTGTCTCTCTCACCAGCACTTTGTTCTGTGCCTCAAACCGGGCTAAAAGACATTCGTCCTGTCGGGGAGTGAGGTGTCCTGGTCCCTCTGATCCAAAGACAGCATCACGATCCCTCAGCCATGCATGGCCCTCTGCGGTGAGCCGTGGCTTCTGACTTGCCCCGTATAGATGTGTTTTGTAATGGTAACAGTCTCAGTACACTCCTCTATGTAGCTGGTCACAGAATCCACATATTCCTCGATGTTAACATGGTTGACATAGGTAGCAGCCTTTCTGAACATTCTCCAGTCTGTGTTTCAAAGCAGTCCTGCAATGGGGCTGAGATTGTTCCCTCAGAACTGGTTTGGCCAGTTTGATCAGTGGTTTGTGTGCTGGAATTAGCATAACAGACAAGTGATCTGAGAGCCCAGTGTGGGGCAGGGCAACAGTTTTATATGCTCCTGGTATGTTAGTATAAACCAGGTCTAGTGTACAGTCAGTTAATTCTGCTCTGTTCTGTTCTCCTGTTTGCCACCAGATGCAAACAGACTGAGAACAGAGGGGTTTTCACATCAGAGACACAGGTCAAAAACAATGTATTGAGGGGAGGGGATTAGAAGAGCGAGAAAGTGAAAGAGAGCAGAAGTGAGAGAGGAGGGGAGAAAGAATCGCAGTCATACAGCACAGAAAGAGGCTCTTTGGTCCACTGGGTACGTGCTGACCATCAAACACCATTGACACTGATCCTACCCTAATCACTCGTTATTGTCTCCATATTCCCCCAGTGGCAGTTTTCTGTGGCCATTTAATCTACTGATTAGTGTGTGGAATCAAACCAGGACACCCTGCTCCAGAGTTACCTCCTGAGGCCCCTCATCTCATTATGCAAGAAGACAACACACCAGGAGCAGAAGATGTCCCGGACCCTCGAGTGATTTGCCCCAGTCCCACACCAGTACACAAGAATGGAGAAGCCTGTTAAAAGTAGTGGGGTCAGCATCTGTCAGAAACACACTGACTCTCAGCAATTTGCAGAACGGTAAACTTTATTTTTCGAGTCTGCAGAGTCGGACCCAACCAGCTCCTGCTAGATTGAGTGCCGAATTACACTTTGCACAGTTTTTTTATACCCTACTTGTTTACGACTTTGTGAGTTGCACCCATGTGAGGTGCAGACATTCTTCCTTAATCTCATTACAAAATTACAAATGTGATTACCCTTTGGCCCACTTATCAGCCTCAGCGCATTTTGACCGTTATTGTTCAACCGTTAAGCATGTCTTCCCGTGACCCGTATCGCTTCTTTAATCAGCAAGCTATTGTTTCATCCTCATTTTGCAAATTGGTTTATACGTTGCCCTGCAAGTTGATTTGCACGCTCTTTCTGTGTCAGCACATTCTAAATGGACTTCTTAAGTACCGTCTTTAATTTAATCATTTCTCTCAATCCACCCTTTTTCTTTTTAGAATGTGCTATCAGTTGGGCTTTTGCCACGGGTTTACATAGGCTTCTTCCTCTAGCTCTATTTCCCTTTGTAGGAGTACCTGAACAGGATCAGCTGGGGCCCCTGGTTGCATGACTTGTCTTGCCACCCGAGCTACTAGCTCCCGCAAGCAGGGGATCAGACATGGTAGCAGAAGGAGGACCATCAATCCCCCTCCTATAACCCCTAAAGCGGTTCGCCACCAGCCTCCTTTCAACCATCCGTCCAGCCAGTCCCAATACCCCAGCGGCTTCCAGGTCTGTATCGGCACGTGGGCCAGTTTCCTTATTTTATCTGATATTTTTTGAACCACCTTTCCGTTGTCATCTATCTTTAAGCAGCAGTTGGTTAGATTAAACTTTCCACATACTCCTCCTTCAGCCGCAAGCAAATAATCTAATGCCAAGCGGTTCTGATAAATAGCAGTGCGCATCTGATTTTGTTGCTTAGCTAGTAGTTCCAGGGCCAATGCAGTCTGATTTGTAATTACTTCTACCACCGCCTGTAGTCTGATTATTCGGTTTAGCATGTATATGGGCGTCCTATATCCCCAAGACCCATCCTGAGCCCAGGTCGCTGGTCCATAATACTCAATAATCCGGGCGGGTGGCCAGCTATCTCCCCAGTCTCCAACCTGCAACTCTCGCCTACTTCTTCGTAGGGAATCAAATACCTTTACCCCCAATGCTTTGTCATCCTCCTCGGGCAACAGGAAGAATTCAGGCCGGATAATTCCCAGGAAACACACTCCCCCCCAGTTGGGCAACAGGCGTGTGTATGCCCTTCCTCCGCAAATCCAAAACAATCCCTCTGGGGCAACACCCTGTCCTTTGTCCCAAACCTCGCTCACCTCGGGAATTCCGTGGTATGGGTCCGTTCCAGTACAATTCCATACTTCGGGGGTATTCCCGAGGGGCGTACAGTTTCCTTTTGGCTCTATACCATTTCGGTTCCTCTGGCCACCAGGTAATCTTTCCGCTCTGCTCTTTATACTTAATGCTCTGACAGGGGCTTTTTCCTACTTTTATTTCCCCGTCCCGCGCAACACATATTTGTCCTTCGGGGAGATTCGTTAGTTCCCACCCCTGCTTCCTTCTATCCTTAACCACCGTCCAGTTCCGCTGAATTAATTCCCATGTATTTAGGCTTTCACCCCACCAAAGCCATTGTTCACTCATGTGTGGCCCTCCACAGACCCAACAGTTGCTAATATTTAGACTGCCTGCTACCCGAGTTGCCAGATCTATAAAGAGGTTTTCTTTTACGTCTGGTAGCGTAATCTCCCTTTCTATTTCTTGGTATATCGATGGGTCTGTGGAGACTGCAGCTTTTTGTCTGTGTTGAGTTTCCTCAGCTATTTTCTTTTTCTCATTCTGGATTATAGTTTCCTTAACTTTATCCACATAATCGTCTACCAATATCGAGGGAATATCCCACTGTCCTCCCTTGTTAATGCATAGCCATTTATCCTTGGGAGGACAAGTGGTAACACTCCCATATACCCCTAATCCTTGGCCCCCAAACCCCCACACATATCCCTTATTTCTTACTTGATAATATCGCCTTCCGTTTTCCAGGCATTCCTCCTTTTTGTTGTAGTCATAACATTTCTCGTTTACATGCGAGTGTGATACAAAGGACCCTGGAAAAACCGTCATGCCCACCCTTACCGTCGTCCTGCACTTATCACATCCCCCTTCAGCGCTTCTCAACAATAGCAGTATATACATTACAGTCCCAAAGTTCATTCTGTCCGTCTTTTGAGCTTTAGCACCATCGGGTCTTCTCCCTGGACGCAAGTCCATTCTGCACCTTCTTCGGGCTTTACGGGTCCCTTGATTCTCGCGGCGTGGGTCCACCCTTTTTCTTTTGTCCTTACTGCGGCTTCGGTGGTCAGTAGCACCTGGAATGGGCCTTCCCACTGCGGCTGTAACTTCTCTGGCTTCCAAGTCTTGATCAGGACCCAGTCACCGGGCTGAGTTCGGTGGAGTGCGAAGTCCAGAGGTGGGGTTTGTGCGAGTAACCCCTTCCTGCGCAATTCTGCAAAAGAACGAGACAGTGCCTGTAAATAGTCCCTTACAAAGACATCTCCCCCTTGCAGGGAAGGATAGCCCTCCACCTTGTTCCAATATGGAAGGCCAAACAACATTTCATAAGGGGATGCTCCTATATCTTTTCGAGGAGCCGTGCGGATTCTTAGTAGGGCCAGGGGTAGACACTTGGTCCAGGGTAGCTTGGTTTCCATCATTAGTTTTGTCAATTGCGTCTTCAAAGTACTGTTCATCCTCTCAACTCTTCCTGAGCTCTGAGGGTGCCAGGGGGTGTGCAGCTTCCACTGGATTCCTAAGGCGTCACAGATTAGCTGGTGTGTTTTTGAGGCAAAGTGTGTTCCCCTATCTGAATCAATAGACCCCATTATTCCATATCTCGGGACTATATTTTCTAATAGGATCCGTGCCACTGTAGGGGCGTCCGCTTTAGTGGTTGGGAATGCTTCCACCCACCGAGTGAAGTGATCCACAATTACTAACAGATACTTCCATCTCTGAACTTGTGGTAGTTCCGTAAAGTCTATTTGGATCCGATGGAACGGTCGGACGGCTAGTGTTTGTCCCCCCTTATGGGTGGCATGCATCATTTTCTTCTTTACCTTTTGGCAGGTGTAACAGCCCCACACCTCCTGTTGAGCTAGTGTGAATATCCCTTTACAAACATAGTCCCTTAGGATAGTGTCGCACATAGCTTGCACTCCCCAATGGCTTTGTTGGTGTAGTTGTTGCAGTATATGACGAGTTACTTCCTTATTCAGTACTTGCCGTCCGTCGGGGGTCTTCCACTCGCCTTCTGATGTTTGTCGGGCTCCCAGCTGGCTCATAGAGTCTATTTCTACTTGGGTGAAGACTGGTAGTTTGTTAAGCCCTTCCCTTATTGGTATCAGGGTTAGAAGTCGGACCGTTTTTTCCATTGCTGCCCGTTTGGCTTCTTCATCTGCGAGCCGGTTTCCTATTGCTTCCGGGGCTGTTCCTCGTTGATGTCCTGGAACGTGAACCACTGCAATTTCTTGAGGTAATGTTAGGGCTTCCAGAGTCATGCTTATCATTTGTTCGTGAGCTAATTCCCTTCCCCTGGCTGTTATCAACCCCCGTTCTTTCCAAATCTTTCCGAAGGTGTGTACCACTCCATAGGCATACTTAGAATCGGTGTATATAGTGCCTATTTTGTTTCTTAACAGTTGCAGTCCCCTCTGCAAGGCATATAGTTCACAAGACTGGGCTGACCAATTACCCGGGAGCCTGCCGGACTCCACCGTCTCCCTAGTCCTCCCGTTTATAATAGCATATCCACTGTGTCGTACCCCATTGATGCATCTGGAGGAGCCGTCGATATATAGTTCCTCGCCTTCAATTAGGGGAACTTCTTGTAGATCTTCCCTACTTTTTGTCTGAAGGTCTGTTAGCTCCACGCAGTTATGCTCGGTTTCCTCCCCTGTTGATTCCCCGTATAAGAACTGTGCCGGGTTACAACTATTGTTCTTTTCAAAGCTTAAATCATCCCCGACCATCAGAATGGTTTCGTATTTCAGTATGCGAGAGTCCGTCAACCACCGCTGAGCTTTTTGGGCTAAGAGGGTGCTAACGGAGTGCGGGGTATACACCGTCATTCTTCCCCCAAAGGTTAATTTCCGTGCTTCTTCTACTAGTACGGCTGCTGCCGCTACGGCTTGTATGCACGTCGGCCATCCCCGGGATACCGGGTCTAACATTTTTGATAAAAAGGCCACAGGTTGCCGCTTTCCTCCTTTTTCTTGGGTTAGTACTCCTAACGCAGTTCCTTCATTGTTTGTTGCATACAGCTGAAAGGGCTTTTCCAGTGCTGGCAGTGTTAATACCGGGGCCCGAATTAGTTGCCCTTTTATTTTCCTGAACTTCTGTTCTTCTTCTTCGGTCCAGCTGATTATTCCCCGGTCTTCCTTTGCCAATTTGTCGTACATAAACTTCACCAGGGAGGTATAATTCTCTATCCAAATCCGGCAATAGCCCACTAAGCCCAGAAATTGTCTTATTTCCTTCTTTGTCCTGGGAAGCGGTATTTTAGTTATTCCCGCTATTCTTTCTGGGGTTATTTAGCGGTGCCCTTTACTGACTCTGTGTCCGAGATATGTTATTTCCTTCTCGACAAATTGCAGTTTCTTCTTGGACACCCGCAATCCTTTTTCTCCTAGGTAATTCAGGAGTCTTATAGTATCGTCTCGCACTACCTCCTCTGCTGGTCCCGATAGTAGTAGGTCATCGACATACTGTAATAGTTGGTTCTTTTCGGTACAATGGAATCCAGGCAATACTTGCTCCAGTACCTGTTCGAATAGGTTTGGGGACTCCGTGAACCCTTGGGGCAAGACGGTCCACCGGAGTTGCTTCTTCCGCCCAGTGAAGGGATTTTCCCATTCAAATGCGAACATATCTCGGCTACCTTCCTCCAACGGGCAACTCCAAAAGGCATCTTTTAGATCTATCACACTGAACCATTCATGTTCAGGAGGTATTTTGCTCATTAATGTATAGGGGTTAGGCACTACCGGGTATCGTGTTTGGACTACCGCATTTAAGCCTCTCAGATCTTGAACCATTCGATACGTGCCGTCGGGCTTTCGGACCGGTAGGATGGGGGTATTAAAGGGTGACATACATTCTTCCAGGAGTCCATCTGATACTAATGTCTCAATTACAGGTTGTAATCCCCTCCTCCCTTCCATGGCAATGGGATATTGCCGTCTTCTCTCTTCTGCTTGTTTGTCCCACTGTGGGTCGTTTACTGGAAATTTCCGGTCCCCCGGTAACTCATTCGGCTGTTCCCTTCCCCAAATTGATATTGCAGCTTGTCGTATCATTTGCCTCTCTTGTGCAGAAAATAGCGTTCCCATAATCGCATGCATTTCTTCCCAAGTGTAAACATTAGGTCCTAAGAATTGATCCAACTGTTCTGCCAGTCCCATTGGATCTTCTAATAAAGTTTTCATATCTTTCTTAAATCCTCGTACTTCGGTACTTGTCAGAGGGACGTTTACAAATCCTGTTCCTGCCCGTTCTCCTCCCATTGGAACCTCTCGAAGGGGACACAGCTGTACCTCTTCCTTTTTTAATTCGTCTTTCTTTTTCTTATCTGCTCTTGTCACACTCCTTGTTTCGATCCTTGCTTTTGCTTTTTCCCTAACATCCCTCTCTTCCCTCTCCGGGTCTATTTCTTCTGTTTTTTTCACTTTCTTCACGTCCTCCCTCTGCTCCCGCAAGGGGCGCAGAAGGCTGGACATAGGGAGGGGGTAAATGATCGAGTGGGTCCCACTTCCGCTCCCCTTTAATGCCCAATTTAAAACTCTTTGTTGTTACTCCTGGCCAGGGAGCCCAACAAAAAGCATAAGCAATTTCTTCCGGTTTTACATTTGGTTTTGAATTAACGTAAATGTTTAAGGCTTGTCGTACCCAATCCTCCTCAGACCCAAGCCGCGGCCACCAGACCGCAGGTTTTTCTATCGGCTGTTTCGACCAAATTAAACAGTACTGTATCATTTTTTTCTTTTGTTTCCCTTTTAGTCTTCCACATCCCCAATTCTCAAACATTCTACCGAGGGGGCTATCAGGAGGAACCCCCGGGTATGGTCCCGGTCTGTCCGTTTCCTCTTTCTTTTTAGAGCCACCCCCTCCCATCTTATTCCGCTCTTACTTAATCAGGAGGACCCCCGGGTAGCGATCCCGGTCTTCTCCGTCCTTACTTATTCCCGCACCTTTCTACTATAATAGTAGGCACTTACCCGGTGCGTCCTGGGGACTTCCAGTACCAGGTACTGTCCCCTTCTCCCCGTTTACCGCTCTGCGCTGTCCGGATATCACTCGCTCAAGCCGCGTTGGAGCGACGAGCAAGGAGTCAGGGACCGCCAAACTCGGCGGGGTGCACCGTCTCCGATGTCCTTCCTCGTGTCCACCGCGGCCGGAGTGTGGATCCCAGACGAGCCCCCACGTTGTCAGAAACACACTGAGTCTCAGCAATTTGCAGAACGGTAAACTTTATTTTTCGAGTCTGCAGAGCCGGACCCAACCAGCTCCTGCTAGATTGAGTGCCGAATTACACTTTGCACAGTTTTTTATACCCTACTTGTTTACAATTTTGTGAGTTGCACCCATGTGAGGTGCAGACATTCTTCCTTAATCTCATTACAAAATTACAAATGTGACTACCCTTTGGCCCACTTATCAGCCTCAGCGCATTAACACCGTTATTGTTCAATCGTTAAGCATGTCTTCCCGTTACCTGTATCGCTTCTTTAATCAGCAAGCTATTGTTTCATCCTGATTTTGCAAATTGGTTTATATGTTGCCCTGCAAGTTGCTTTGCACGTTCTTTCTGTGTCAGCACATTCTAAATGGACTCCTAAAGAATCATTTCTCTCACATATATTGAGTTCGATGGAAACGTGGCGACACAATCATGGGTGTTCAGTGAGTACTGCAGGGGGCTGAGTACACAGCATTGAGAGGCACCGGTGCTCAGAGTGATTGTAGAGGGGAGCTTGTCCCCTATTTTTACAGCCTGGGTCCTGTCTGTGAGGAAGTTGAAGATCGAGCTGCAGATCTGAGTGCTAAGACCCAGTGTCTGGATTTGGTGTTGTGTAATGAGACAGAGATCAAAATATGATGGAATTCACCCTGCAGTCTGAGAGGGAGAAGCTAAAATCAGATGTATCAGTGTTAGAGTGGGGTAAAGGGAACTACAGAGGCATGAGAGAGGAGCTGGACAAAGTTGATTGGAAGGAGACATTAGCAGGGATGATGGCAGAGTAGCAATGGCTGGAGTTTCTGGGAGTAATTTGGAAATACAGGAGAAGGTGCTTGGACACGTGAAAGGTCTAAAAGTAAATAAGTCACCTGGACCAGATGGACTACACCCCAGGGTTCTGAAAGAGGTGGCTGAAATGATTGTGGAGGCATTAGTAGTGATCTTTCAACAATTACTAGATTCTGGGATGATTTCGGAGGAATGGAAAATTGTAAATGTCACTCCACTCTTTAAGAAGGGTGGGAGGCAAACAACAGGAAATAATTATCAACAAAAAACACACAGATTGAGAACAATGGACTGTTCTTTTCACACACGCAGGTATCACGTGTTGAAAGCCACAGATGCAAATTTACCCACAGATGCAAATTCACCCACAGACAGAAGTGAGAGGAGTTCCTGGAATAGTGTGGTGAGGTGATCCGGAGAGTGAGACTGAAAGGTTGGGCGGGGGTGAGGTGAGAGAGGGTCAGAGGTATGATATGCAGTTTGTGGTGCTGAATACTCAGTTTCACTGCAAAACATTCCATATTATTCACTCTGGCTCGTGTGGGCATTACAGATCCAATAGGAACATCCCTCTGGTTAATTCTGCCCTGTTCTGTTCTCCTGTTTTGCCACCGGATGCAAACAGACTGAGAACAGAGGGGTTTTCACATCATAGACACAGGTCACATTTGGTGAAAGGTCACAGGTCAAAGCAAGAGGTATTGGCACAATGTGAGGTGTTGGGGGTGGAGAAAGCAGAGAGCAAGAAAGTGAAAGACAGTTGGGGTGAGACAGAGGAAGGGGAGACACACACACACACACACACACACACACACACACACACACACACACACACAGACACACCCCTCCCCACCATTGAGCACATCCAGAAGGTCATTGACACAAGAAAGCTGCATCCATCATCAGTGACCCCCATCCAGACCGTGCTCTCTTCTCACTGCTTCCACTGGGCAGGAGGTACAGGAGCCTTGGTCTCACATCACCAGGTCAAACACAGTAACTATCCTTCAATCATCAGGCTCGCCTCAATACTAAACTGATCCCAAAACCTTGTTCACCTTAATGTGTATTGCAACAAGGGATATTGATTAATTTAACTGAAATTTTTTAATTGAGAATCACGTGCTCTTTTTTTCACATTGGAGCCAAAAAAAAAAACAGGGAAAATAGCAAAGCATGGAAAAGCTAAAAATTCAGAAACTGAAACATCATTAGTCAAAATCTTCATTCCATTTGCTCAGTAATTAATTGCACCACCTCTCACAGCTATTATGGCCAATAGTCTTTTTAGAGGTTTTTATTAGCTTTGCACTACATGATGGAGCAGGGTTTGCTCACACCTGTCTGTAAACCTGTGCCAGATTAGTTGGGGAGTGAAGGTGGACGGCTTTATTGACATCTTGCCACAGATGTTCGATCGAGTGAAGGTTAGGACTCTCACTGGGCCACTGAAGGACCCAGACATAAAACACAGAACAGTAAAGCACAGGAACAGCTCCTTCAGCCCATAATGTTGTGCCGATCCAGCTACAAAGCAAATTAGACAGACTAATCCCTACAGAATGTCCATATCCCAACATCTTCCACACATCCATGTGTCTATCTAAACATCTATTAAAAGCCTCTCGTGTATTTGACTCTACCACCTCACCAGGTAACACATTCCAGGCATCCATCACTCTCTGAGTGAAAAACTTACCCCTCACATCCCCTTTGAACCTAACCCCTCTCACCTCTAATACATAACTGTTTGAGACATTTCAACCCTGGGAAACAGATACTCTCTGTCCACTCTATCTGTGCCTCTCATAATATTATAAACCTCTATCAGATGTCCCCTCAGCCTCCTCCACTCCAGAGACGACAACCCAAGTTTATCCAACCTCTCATGCCCTCTGAACCGGGGAGCATCCTGGCAAACCTCTTCTGCACCCTCTCCAAAGCCTCAACATCTGTCCTGTAGTGATGTGACCAGAACGGTTTGCAACAGTCCAGATGTGGCCCAACCAGAGTTTTATGAAGTTGCAACATAACCTCTTGACTTTGGAACTCAATGCCTCGACTAATAAGAGCAAGCATTCCATAAGCCTTCTTCACCACCTTATTGAACTGTGTAGCCACTTTCAAGGAGCTGTGAACTTGGGTCCAAAGATCTCTCTGCTCAGCAACACTGCTAATAATGTTGCCCGTAACAATGAACTGTCCCTTTGCATTTTCCCTGTCGAGGTGCAACACCTCACATTTCTCTGGGTTAAGCTCCATCTGCCATTTCTCAGCCCATATCTGCAACTGATCTATATCACACTGTATTCTCTGCACGTCTTCCACACTATCCACAATTTCACCAATCTTGGTATCATCCACAAACCGGGCTGGTGTTGCCAAGCCCCGATGGGTCATCCCCCAAGTGGGATCCAAAGAGGTGTACTTGTTACTGAGGGGAATGGCCACAGGAGAACCCTTCCTAATCCCCTTACCTCCACTTCAGTCTTTTTAAAATTTGAAGCCACTTCATGGGAAGATGAAAGCTGCTAAACACAGAGAGATCCTGGATAAAAACCTGCTGGCCTTTTCCAGAAAGTATAAACTGTGCAGGAAGTTCATCTTTCAACAGGACAACAACCTGAAGCACACTGCCAGAGTGCAGAGACAGCCTGAAGTGGAGGTGCTGCTGTGCCTTCTTATTCAGGGAGATGATATTGAGGGACCGGGGAGGTTATCCGTGACGTGAACTCACAGGAGCTTGGTTCACTTGACTCTCCCTACAGAGGAGCCATGTATACACAGAGGGGGATGGTTCATCTTCACTTTCCCAAAGTCCACAATCATTTCCTTGGTCTTCTCCATGTTCAGACTGGGGTTGTTGTTCTCACACCAGTCCCCACCCTCTCCACTTCCTCTCTGTACTCCAACTCATCATCGTTGTTGCTGAGGCCACAACCACTGTTGACAGGGTTTGATCTGAATCTCGTGACACAGTCGTGTGTCAGCAGGGGGCTGAACATACAGACCTGGGGAGTGCCAGTGCTCAGTGTAATGGGACTGGAGACTTTACTGTCCACACAGACTGACTGTGGCCTTTCATTCAGAGTCCAGGATCCAGTTACAGAGGGAGGTGTTGACACCCAGAGAGGGCAGTTTCTAGGGTACGATGGTGTTAAATGCCAAACTGGTGTATAAATGTGAGACCCCATTTTCCAGGTGGGACCGGACAGAGTGGATGGCAGAGACTAATGCATCATCATTGGATCAATCCAATCCGAACCAGAAAGTGAACCGGTAAGGGGGCAATGTAGGCGGGAGAGAGGCTTTAATGTGCTGCATGACCAGCCGGTCAAAGCATTTCATAATGGTTGATGTTAATGCCGCTAGACGATAGTCATTTAGACAGGTTACTGTCACCTTCTTTGACCTGGAATGACAGTTGCCGTCTTGAAGACCGAGGGGACAATGGATTGCTCCAAAGAGAAGTGGAATATATCCGTCAGCAGCTCAGTTAGCTGGGATGCAGTCGTTCAGAACCCAACGTGATATATTATCAGCTTTGTGTGGGTTAACACTGGCCAGGGACTTCCTCACCTCAGCTTCAGCCAGATGGAGGGTCTCCTCCCCTGGGTGTCTCTCTCACCAGCACTTTGTTCTGTGCATCAAACCGGGAGTAAAGGACATTCATCCTGTCGGGGAGTGAGGTGTCTTGGTCACTGACGTATAGGGTAGATTTGTCTGTAATCCTGTGAATTTCCTGCCACATGTGCCTCGTTTTTCTAGTGTGGCAGAGTGGTTGCAAATTCTCTGAGAATGCTCCCACTTTGCCTTCCGGATGGAGTGGGAAAGCACAGTTCTTGCTTCTCTGAGAGCTGTCACGTCCCCCAATCTAAAGACAGCATCATGATCCCTCAGCCGTGCATGGCCCTCTGCAGTGAGCCATGGCTTCTGACTGACCCCACACGGATGTGTTTTGTGATGGTTACAGTCTCAGTACTGTGCACTTCTCTCTGTAGCTGGTTTCAGAATCCACATACTCCTCGATATTAAGCCTTTCTGAACATTCTCCAGTTTGTGTTTCAAAGCAGTCCTGCAATGTTGAGATTGCTCCCTCAGAACTGGTTTGGCCAGTTTGATCAGTGGTTTGTATGCTGGAATTAGCATAACAGACAAGTGATCTGGGAGTCCAAAGGGGCAGGGAAACAGCTTTATGTGCTCCTGGTGTGTTAGTTAAACCAGGTCTAGTGTATTTTCACCTCTGTAACCAAAATCAATACGGTGGTGGAATTTAGGCAGATGACGGGTCAAAACTGCAGTCAGTGGGATAGGGTGAAGTTTGTCTTCAAACTAAATATTCGGTTCAAAGTTTCCATAGTTGGGAAGAGTGAGGATAAGGCAAAAAGGAAGGAGAGTACAGGAGAGGTTACAAAAGTCTCCAGTATAAATAAAAAGACAAAAAGCTTAGAAAGGGATATAAATTTAACTGATGGTAATGGGGTTAACACTGAATACAGTACTGAAAGTGTTATCTTTGAATGCTCATACTGAATGAATAATGTCGACAAACTCGTAACACAGACATTGGCAGGTATGACATGGTGGGCATCACTGAGTCATGGTTGAACGAACATTGGTTGAGATCTAATTGTGCAAGGCTACAAGTTGTATCAAATAGACAGGAGGAGAAGCAGAGGGAGTGGGGTGGGTAATGAATGCTGAGAGAGAGTTGGCATCGCATTAGGAAGATGTAGAGTCATTGTGGGTAAAGGTAAGAAACTGCAAGGGTACAAAGACCCTGATGGGAATTATATACAGGCCTCGGAGCAGTAACTAGAGTGTGGGCTACAGATTGCACCAGGAGATAGAAAGGGTAATGTAATGATAGGCATGGGAGTTTCAACTTGCAGGTAGATTGCTAAAATCATGTTGGCGCTGGATCCAAAAAGAAGGAATTTGTGGAGAGTCTATAAGATGGCTTTTTAAGGCAGTCTGTGTTGAGCCCTCAGAGGAGAAGACAGGTCTGGATTTGGTGTGTAATGAGGCAGAGATCATGATAGGATAGAATTCACCCTGCAGTCTGAGAGGGAGAAGCTGAAATCAGATGTATCAGTATTACAGTGGAGTAAAGGGAACTACAGAGACATGAGAAAGGAGCTGGCCAAAGTTGATTGGAAGGGGACATTAGCAGGGATGTTGGCAGAGCAGCAATGGCTGGAGTTTCTGGGAGTAATTCAGAAGGTGCAGGATATATCAATACCAAAGATGAAGAAAGACAAAGAGAAGTGGCAGATGGAGATCAACCTAGTAAGTGTGGATTGGTTCATTTTGGTGGGTCAAATATGATGGCAGATATCGTATTAATGGCAAGACTCTTGGCCGTGTCGAGGATCAGAGGGATCTTGGGGTCCAGTTCCATGGGACGCTCAAAGCAGCTGCACAGGTTGACTCTAGTTAAGAAGGTTTATAGTGTATTGGCCTTCATCAATCGTGGAATTGAATTTAGGAGCCGAGAGGTAATGTATTATATAGTACCCTGGTCAGACCCCATTTGGAATACTGTGTTCAGTTCTGTTTGCCTCACTACAGGAAAGATGTGGAAACCATAGAAAGGGCGCAGAAGAGATTAACAAGGATGTTGACTGGATTGGGGAGCATGCCTTATGAGAATTGGTTGAGTGAACTCGGCCTTTTCTTCTTGGAGTGAAGGAGGATGAGAGGTGACCGGATAGAGGTGTACAAGATGTTGAGGGGCATTGATTGTGTGGATCGTCAGGGACGTTTTTCCAGGGCTGAAGTGGTTGCCACAAGAGGACACAGGTTTAAGGTGCTGAGAAGGTACAGAGGAGATGTCAGGGGTAAGTTTCTTACTCAGAGAGTGGTGAGTGCCTGGATTGGGCTGCCGGCAATGGTGGGGGAGACGGATACGATAGGGTCTTTTAAGAGTCTCCTGGATAGGTAATGCAGCTTAGTGAAGTCGAGGGCTATAGGTAAGCCTAGTAATATCTAAGCTAGGGTCATGTTCGGCACAACTTTGTGGGCCTAAGGGCCTGTATTGTGCTGCTGTTTTGTTATGTGACACTTTCCTTGGTAGAGTAAAGTCAGAGAGGCGTCTGGCTCGTCACCTGTGCCTGGAGAAGACATGAAGATACTGGTCAATGTTCCAGCAATCTCATCTCTTGCTTCCTTCAATAACCTGGGGTAAATTCCATTAGGCACTGGGGATTTATACAACTTGATATTCATTAGGACCTCTAAACAGATTAGTACACTGATTAAATGATTAAACAGATCATTAACAGTGTTGCTGAGCAGAGAGATCTTTGGCTCTAAGTTCATAGCTCTTGGAAAGTGGCTACACAGATTTATAAAGTGATAAGAAGGCTCACCACCCCATCAGCCTCTGGATCCAGCACGTTATCCTCCGCAACTTCTGCCACCATCAACAGGACCCCAACACTGAGCACATCTGTCCCTCACTACCCCTGTCCTCTTTCCGCAGGGATCGTTCCCTCCGCAACTCCCTAGTCCACACGTCCCTCCCCACAGATCTCCCACCTGGTACTCATCCCTGCAGGCGTAGGTGCTACACCTGTCCCTACACGTCCTCTCTTACCAACATTCAGGGTCCCAAACAGTCCTTCCAGGTGAGGCAACACTGTTGGGGTCATGTATTACCTCCGGTGCTCCCGGTGTGGCCTCCTCTACATCGGGAGACCCGGCACAGATTGGGGGACTGCTTCATTGAGCACCTCCACTCCGTCCTCCACAACAGACAGGATCTCCCGGTTGCCACCAATTTCAACTCTGCTTCACATTCCCATTCGGATATGTCCATCCATGGCCTCCTCTACTGCCATGATGAGGACAAGCTCAGGTTGGAGGAGCAACACCTCATCTACCGTCTGGGTAGTCTCCAGCCTCTTGGCATGAACTTTGAATTCTCCACCTTCTGGTAATTCCCTCCCTCTCCCTTCCCCCATCCCAGTTTCACTGTCTCCTCCTCCAGCTGCCTATCACCTCCCTCTTGGTTCCGTCTCCTTCGACTACACATAGTGCTTTCTCCCTGTGGTGAACTACATATACCTGTCTGGACAAGCCCCCCGCTGACTGCTCCTGTGGCTCCTCCCACAGACCCCGGTATAAAGGCGATCGAGGCCTGAGCCTGGCCTCTCAGTCTCCAGGATGTAGTATGGTGGTCACTCACTGCTTGCTCCTTCTTCCAGCCAATAAAAGCCGATATCTCGCCATATGTCTCAGAGTGAGTTATTGATGGTGCATCACCCCTTACATTCCTTCTTCAACTTTCCTGCCTATCCCCTCCCTGCTTCCCCTCCCCCACCCCTTGATCTTTCCCCTTACTGGTTTTTCACCTGGCAACTACCAGTCTTCTCCTTCCCACCCTCCCCCCTCCTTCTTTATGGGGCCCCTGCTACCTCCCTCTTCAGTCCTGACGAAGGGTCTCGGCCCAAAACGTTGACCGCTCGTTTCCACGCTTGCTGCCCGACCTGCTGAGTTTCTCCAGTGTGTTGTGCGTGTTGCTTTGACCCCAGCATCTGCAGAGTCTTTTGTGTTTAAGAAGACTTAGGGAATGAATGCATTTGTTAGTTGAGACACTGAGTTCAAAAGTCAAGAGGTTATGGTGGAGTCAGGGGAGGGGGAGGGTAAGTGAGTGGGAGGGTGAAGTGAGAAGCTGGGAGGTGATAGGTGGAGTCAGGCGAGGGGGAGGGCAAGTGAGTGGGAGGGTGAAGTGAGAAGCTGGGAGGTGATAGGTGGAGTCAGGCGAGGGGGGAGGTAAGTGAGTGGGAGGGTGAAGTGAGAAGCTGGGAGGTGATAGGTGGAGTCAGGCGAGGGGGGAGGTAAGTGAGTGGGAGGGTGAAGTGAGAAGCTGGGAGGTGATAGGTGGAGTCAGGCGAGGGGGAAGGTAAGTGAGTGGGAGGATGAAGTGAGAATCTGGGAGGTGATCAGTGGAGCCAGGCGAGGGGGAGGGTAAGTGAGTGGGAGGGTAAAGTGAGAAGCTGGGAGGTGATAGGTGGATCCAGGTGAGGGGGAAAGTGAGTGAGTGGGAGGGTGAAGTGAGAAGCTGGGAGGTGATAGGTGGAGCTAGGCGAGGGGGGAGGTAAGTGAGTGGGAGGGTGAAGTGAGAAGCTGGGAGGTGATAGGTGGAGTCAGGCGAGGGGGAAGGTAAGTGAGTGGGAGGATGAAGTGAGAATCTGGGAGGTGATCAGTGGAGTCGGGTGAGGGGGAGGGTAGGTGAGTGGGAGGGTGAAGTGAGAAGCTGGGAGGTGATAGGTGGAGTCAGGCGAGGGGGAAGGTAAGTGAGTGGGAGGGTGAAGTGAGAAGCTGGGAGGTGATAGGTGGAGTCAGGCGAGGGGGGAGGTAAGTGAGTGGGGGGGTGAAGTGAGAAGCTGGGAGGTGATAGGTGGAGTCAGGTGAGGGGGAAGGAAGTGAGTGGGAGGATGAAGTGAGAATCTGGGAGGTGATCAGTGGAGCCAGGCGAGGGGGAGGGTAAGTGAGTGGGAGGGTAAAGAGAGAAGCTGGGAGGTGATATGTGGATCCAGGTGAGGGGGAAGGTGAGTGAGTGGGAGGGTGAAGTGAGAAGCTGGGAGGTGATAGGTGGAGCCAGGCGAGGGGGAGGGCAAGTGAGTGGGAGGGTGAAGTGAGAAGCTGGGAGGTGATCAGTGGAGCCAGGCGAGGGGGGAGGTAAGTGAGTGGGAGGGTGAAGTGAGAAGCTGGGAGGTGATAGGTGGAGTCAGGCGAGGGGGAGGGCAAGTGAGTGGGAGGGTGAAGTGAGAAGCTGGGAGGTGATAGGTGGAGTCAGGCGAGGGGGGAGGTAAGTGAGTGGGAGGGTGAAGTGAGAAGCTGGGAGGTGATAGGTGGAGTCAGGCGAGGGGGGAGGTAAGTGAGTGGGAGGGTGAAGTGAGAAGCTGGGAGGTGATAGGTGGAGTCAGGCGAGGGGGAAGGTAAGTGAGTGGGAGGATGAAGTGAGAATCTGGGAGGTGATCAGTGGAGCCAGGCGAGGGGGAGGGTAAGTGAGTGGGAGGGTAAAGTGAGAAGCTGGGAGGTGATAGGTGGATCCAGGTGAGGGGGAAGTTGAGTGAGTGGGAGGGTGAAGTGAGAAGCTGGGAGGTGATAGGTGGAGTCAGGCGAGGGGTAAGGTAAGTGAGTGGGAGGATGAAGTGAGAATCTGGGAGGTGATAGGTGGAGTCGGGTGAGGGGGAGGGTAGGTGAGTGGGAGGGTGAAGTGAGAAGCTGGGAGGTGATAGGTGGAGTCAGGCGAGGGTGAGGGCAAGTGAGTGGGAGGGTGAAGTGAGAAGCTGGGAGGTGATAGGTGGAGTCAGGCGAGGGGGGAGGTAAGTGAGTGGGAGGGTGAAGTGAGAAGCTGGGAGGTGATAGGTGGAGTCAGGCGAGGGGGGAGGTAAGTGAGTGGGGGGGTGAAGTGAGAAGCTGGGAGGTGATAGGTGGAGTCAGGTGAGGGGGAAGGAAGTGAGTGGGAGGATGAAGTGAGAATCTGGGAGGTGATCAGTGGAGCCAGGCGAGGGGGAGGGTAAGTGAGTGGGAGGGTGAAGTGAGAAGCTGGGAGGTGATAGGTGGAGCCAGGCGAGGGGGAGGGCAAGTGAGTGGGAGGGTGAAGTGAGAAGCTGGGAGGTGATCAGTGGAGCCAGGCGAGGGGGGAGGTAAGTGAGTGGGAGGGTGAAGTGAGAAGCTGGGAGGTGATAGGTGGAGTCAGGCGAGGGGGAAGGTAAGTGAGTGGGAGGATGAAGTGAGA
Organism: Hypanus sabinus; assembly: GCF_030144855.1. Classification (NCBI taxonomy): domain Eukaryota; kingdom Metazoa; phylum Chordata; class Chondrichthyes; order Myliobatiformes; family Dasyatidae; genus Hypanus; species Hypanus sabinus. The sequence continues at coordinate 387,278 of NW_026779441.1, forward strand.
ATCTGGGAGGTGATCAGTGGAGCCAGGCGAGGGGGAGGGTAAGTGAGTGGGAGGGTAAAGAGAGAAGCTGGGAGGTGATAGGTGGAGTCAGGCGAGGGGGAGTGTAACTGAGTGGGAGGGTGAAGTGAGAAGCTGGGAGGTGATTGGTGGAGTCAGGCGAGGGGGGAGGTAAGTGAGTGGGAGGGTGAAGTGAGAAGCTGGGAGGTGATAGGTGGAGTCAGGCGAGGGGGAAGGTAAGTGAGTGGGAGGGTGAATTGAGAATCTGGGAGGTGATAGGTGGAGCCAGGCGAGGGGGGAGGGTAAGTGAGTGGGAGGATGAAGTGAGAATCTGGGAGGTGATCAGTGGAGTCAGGCGAGGGGGAGGGTAAGTGAGTGGGAGGGTGAATTGAGAATCTGGGAGGTGATAGGTGGAGCCAGGCGAGGGGGGAGGGTAAGTGAGTGGGAGGGTAAAGTGAGAAGCTGGGATGTGATAGGTGGAGCCAGGTGAGAGGGAAGGTGAGTGAGTGGGACGGTGAAGTGAGAAGCTGGGAGGTGATAGGTGGAGCCAGGTGAGGGGGAAGGTGAGTGACTGTGAGGGTGATGTGAGAAGCTGGGAGGTAAGTGGTGGAAAAGGTAAAGGGCTGAAGAGACCCGAAATGTTGACTCTTTATTTCTCTGCATAGATGCTGCCTGACCTGTTGAGCTCCCCAGTATCTTGTGTGTCCGATACACAGCCCAATGCAGAATGTTTAGTCAGGGGTTTATCGCACTCCCTAATTCATGGGTTTAATTCGACTCTCTGGTCTGTGTGTCCATTCCTGTCCCGACACTCAGAGCCCTTTTCCTGCCCTGAGCTGTTGCCGATGCTGTGTCCGTTGAGGAAGTTTGGGAAATGAGAACAATGGACTCTTCATTCCAGGCAGCTGGGATACATGTCAACTCCCTCACTTTGCATGTTCACCCATATCTTATCTTCAGCCGTGTCGTTACCCAGCCCTGTGTTCTTTCACACCAGCAGCCGGTGTGGAAGGTAGTTGGGGCCAAGGCTGACACCACTGACGGACGGACCCCAGAACTGAGGAGGATACAGGTAGGTCCTTCTCCCTCCGTCTCTCACGCAGACTGTAAACCGTGGTCAGGCTCAGGTATCTGTGATCTGTGCCGTTAATGTGTGTGTGTGTGTGTGTGTGTGTGTGTGTGTGTGTGTGTGTGTATGTGTGAGGGGCCATTTCCTATTGAGGGTCAGAATTTGTGTGTGTGTAAGAGAGAAGGTGGGCTGTTCCGCATTGAGAGTCAGAGGTGTGAGTGTGTGTCATGGACCAGTTTCCGTTAAGGGTCAGAGTGTGTGTGTGTGTGCTCTCTGCATGGGGACAGGGTTTGGTGGAGGGAAGAGATCTGAAGAGGGAATGGGCTGGATGGATGCAGGGACATTAATGCAGGTGGAGTTTCTGAAAGGAGAGAGGGAGATCTCACCCACATCTATGTGGTGGGAGGGAGAGAGAGAGAGGGACGAGTGAGAGGGGGAGGTATCTCACCCCTCTCTGTATGGTGTCAGTGTGAGAGAGATGGGCAGACAGACTCAGGTGGTCTCTCTGAGATCCCAGAGAGAGAGAGATCTCACCTCTGTTGTGTCCCAGTGAGAACGTGGTGTATCACACCCACTGTCGATGGATCCTCAATTATTGTCCCAGTTTGCACTCTGGTCCGTACCCCATTGCATCATTTCTCTCTGATTTAAATTACGTTCAGAATCAGGTGTGTTATCACTGACCTATGTCCTGAGATTTGTTGCTTTACGGATGCAGTGCAGTGCAATGAATAAAATATACTATAGATGATAATAAGAAATGTAGAAATACATTAATGAGAAAATTAAATTATGTTTTTTCCCCCTTTTAGCCAGGAAGATGAGGGTCCCGTTGCTGGTTCTGGCTTTGCTGGGTAAGTAATTTCCAACAGCAAGGGGCAGTCACAGCAAGGCAAGGGTTAATTAATGTCCAGGCAAGAATGAATCGTAGACCGCGTGCAGACATCCCTGGCAACAAAGGCCTTTAAAGAGCATTGCTCCCATTTTGTTTTTACAAAACTATATAATTTTATTCACTCACGAAACACAAATACAGTATCAATGATTGCAAGATTGTTCACAATTTCAAATTAAAATATGGTTATTCCTAACCACAAAACACTCAATTCCCTGCAGGACCCACCGTCCCAGGAAATCCCCCTGTACCCATAGTGATCACATGCTCCATCTCTACATGATGGTAACCCCAGAAGAGGGAGAGGCATTCAGCTCGGGCAGAGCCCTTGACTGCCTGGACCCACGAATGGCCATCTTGGCCAGGTCCAGGAACAAGCCCACCAGTAGATTCTCTGAGTGACCCAACCCCTCCGTACTGGGTGACCATATATCAGGAGCACAGGGCTGAAGTACAACCAAAACGTGAGCAGCAGCCCCTTCAGATACTCAAACAGGGGCTGCAACCTCTCACACTTCATATAAACATTGTACACTGACTCCTCCCGGCCTCACAAAGGACAGGTGAACCGGGTGTCTGTGAAACGGCTCAGAAATCTATTGCACGGCACAGGGGAAAAGTTCACTCAACTTCACTCGCCCCATCATTGAAATGTTCCCACAACCTATGGTCTCACTTTCAAGGACTCTTCTTCTCTTGATCTTGATATTTATTGTTATTTATTTATCATTATTATTTCTTCTTTTTGTATTTGCACAGTTTGTTGTCTTCTGCACTCTGGTTGAATGGCCTAACTGGTCGGTCTTTCATTGATTCTTTTGTGGTTATTATTCTATAGATTTATTGAGAATGCCCACAAGAAAATGAATCTCAGGGTGGTATATGGTGACATATCTGTACTTTGATAATAAATTTACTCTGAACTTTGAAATGCACCTTATGCTAAATGTCACTCTTCCGGAATATGTTTTATAATTTGTTAATTTATTTGTGGTAATGTTACTTGATGTGTTGTTGTGAGTTACATGTACTCTGTTCTACTCTCTTGTGCAACTTGGTCCGGAGGAACGTTGTTTTTTGGCAGGATTGAATGATGATAACCTTGAACTTGAGAGTCCATTTAATCAGTGACAGTAGGTTTTATTCATCGTCTGTGTCGAGGAGCAAGAGCAATATATGTTTTCACTACAATTAATGGGGATAAAAGAACGCAATGTAGCGGTGTGCTACACGCAGTGCTGCAGTGAACGACACGGAGTCGGTGAGCTGCAGTTGCAAAGGAGATTTATCCAAACTTGGCGGCCTCGCTTTCAAGCCTTCCCGTCCCCGCCCTCCCCGGGAGGGGGCGTGCGTTCATATTCCCGTCCCCTTGCTGGTGAAGCAGGCTTGGCGCCCTCCTTGGAACCGACGCGCACCACTTTGTGATCCGGTTCGAGTGCGCTGGGAAGTGGATCGCCACAACAATACATTACAGAAAGTTACTAATCAAAGTTTGGCATGTTAAGGGCAAGATTGTTAATCGTGTTGTTGAGCAGAGAGATCTTGGGATCCAAGTTCAGAGCACCTTGAAAGTGGCTCAGAGTTCAATAAGGTGGTTAAGAAGGCTGATGGAATGCTGATTTTGTTCGTTGAGGCATTGAGTTCCAACATTAAGAGGTTGTGTTGCAAATTTATAAAACTCTGAAGAGGCCACATTTGGAGTATTGCATACAGTTCAGTCACCTCACTATCGAAAGGATGTTGAGGCTTTGGAGAGAGTGCAGAAGAGGTTTACCAGGGTACTGTCTGGTTTAGAGGGCATGTGCTATCACGAGAGGCAGGATAAACTTGGGTTGTTTACTCTGGAGCATCGGAGGCTGAGGGCAGATCAGATGGAGGTTTATAACATCTGAGAGGCAGAGATAGAGTGGACAGAGGGTACCTGCTTCCCAGGGTTGAAATGTCTAATACCAGACGGCATGTATTGATAGTGAAAAGGGGTAGGTGCAAAGGGGATATGAGGGGTAAGTTTTTACAGAGAGTGGTGGACACCTGAAATACACTGCCTGGTATGGTGGTAGAGGCAAATACATCAAGGGCTTTTAGGAGACGTTTAAATAAGCACATGGATGTGAGCAACGGAGTGATAAGGTCATTGTGTAGGTAGGAGGGAAATGTTTAAATTAAGTCAAAGTAAATTTTATTATCAGAGTTCATATATCACCATACACAACTCTGAGGTTCATTTTCCTGTGGGTAGGCTCAGCAAATCTACAGAATAGTAACTGTAACAGGATCAATGAAAGATCAAGAAGAGTGCAGAAGGCAACTACTGTGCAGATGCAAATATAAATTAACAGCAATAAATAATGAAAACATAAGACCACAAGACATAGGAGCAGAAGTTAGGCCAGTTAAACATTCAGTGTGCTCCGCCATTACATCATGGCTGATTCTGGATCCCACTCAACCCCATACACCTACCTTCTCACCATATCCTTTGATGCCCCGACCGATCAACTTCCAACTAAAGATATACACATGGACTTGGCCTCCACTGCAATCTGTGGTAGAGCAGTCCACAGGTTTACTACTCTCTGGCTAAGGATGTTTCTCTTTACTTCTGTTCTAAAGGGTCACCCCTCTGTTTTGAGGCTGTGACCACGAGTTCTGGATACCCCTACCAGAGGAAACATCCTCTCCACACTCTCCTTATAAAATACTAAGATAAAGAGTCCTTCGAGGAGATCATCGGTTGTAGGAACATCTCAAGGGATTAATGTTTGTGTGTTTCTGATTTGTTTTTTAGCTGGGTCAGCACAACATTTTGGGCTGAAGGGCCTGTTCCTGTGCTGTACTGTTCTATGTTCCATGTACTAGAACACAGAATCAGAATCAGGTTTATTATCACTGACAAATGTCATGAATTTTGTTGTTCTGCAGCAGCAGTACAGTGCAATACACAAGTTACAATAACAAATATGTAGAAAATAAATATGTAGTGTAGAAAGAGAGCAAAAATAGTGAGGTAATGTTCACGGGTTCACTGTCTGTTCAGAAATCTGATGGCGGAGGGGCAGAAGCTGTTCCTGAAACGTTGAGTGTGTGTCTTCAGGCTCCTGTCTCTCCTCTCTGATGGTGGTAATAGGAAGAGGGCATGTCCTGGGTGGTGGGGTCCTGACTGATGGATACTGTCTTTGTTGATTTCTATTGCACATTTGTTGCTTGTCAGTCTTTGTTTGTGTGTAGTTTTTCATTGGTTCTATTGTATTTCTTTGTTCCACTGTGAATGCCGGGAAGAAACTGAATCTCAGGGTATTATATAGTAATATGTAACAACACACTCACACAATGCTGGGGAAACTCAGCAGGTCAGGCAGCATCTATGGAAATGAATAGTTAGTTGATAATTTGGGCCAAGACCCCCTGTAAAGAGGGTTTCTTCTTTTTGTTAACTAGCAGGAATGCTAATTTACTGATAACGAGAATGGTATTCCTTTGTAAACCAAATGGGGATTAATGTTCTTTCTTCTGAGTCTGTAAGCTTTTGTTGACGGGCTTTTGGGGAGATCGGCACGAGGGGGTCGAGAGAGAGGATGCAATGCTCTAAGCTGGGCGAGGATCGGATCCCAAGGGGGGGTCCGAAGCCGGGACGTACTCCGAGGAGGGGGGATGAAGCTAGATGTGCTTGGTTGACCACTCGGAGGGTCCTGAGCTGCGAGTCGAGGAGTTCGGAGGGGATCGAATGGTGGCCAGAAGACTTCAGAAATTGAGCTCCAACAGTTGTGCACGAAGTGGTTTGGACTTTGATAAGTTTGGCGCCTTTTCTTTATTTTTTTTCTCTTCATATACACTGTATCATTATTAATCACTTAGTTATAGTAACCTTTATAAATTGTACTCATTTAATCGCTTATGGTGTACTGTCTGTTTTTGGGCGAGGCGGCATCCACACCAGCTGATTACCCAGTTTGGCGGGGCCGAAGGCTGCTCCCCCTAGACGAGAACGAGCTGAGCGAGCCTGAGGCGACCCAGGGGGTTACATGTGGAAATGAATAGTTAGTTGATAATTTGGGCCAAGACCCCTCTTTAGGACTGAGAGGGCAGGGGCAAGATGCCAGAACAAAGGTTGGGGGGGCAGAGTGGTTAGCTGGAAGGTGACAGGTGAAGCCAGGTGAGTGGGAAGGTCAAGGGCTGGAGAAGAAAGAAACTGATAGGAGAGGGGAGTGAATACAATTGGAGAAACGGAAAGATGAGGAGACCCAGGGGAAAGTTTAAAGCAGGTGAGAAGTAAAAGATCAGAATGGGAATATAGGAAGGGAGTGGAGTAAATTTTGTTCACCGGAAAGTGAAATCGATATTCATACCATCAGGTTGGAGGGTACCCAGATGGAATATGAGGTGTTGCTCCTCCACCTTGAGGGTGGCCACATCTTGGCACAAGATGTGCCACCACCACGTCTGTTCTCGGGATGTTGTTTCCATTCCAGAATATCAGAGATGTCCTCCTGCTTTAAAGAATGGGATTTCCTTCATTCTACTACTTATGTTTCCTTCACCCGGATCTCCTACATTTCCCATACATCTCCACTCACTCCATCTTCCCAAGTCACTCGTCCTTACCTACCAGCACTTCAGCCTCCACTCCAGTGCATTATCCTCCATAATATCCTCAACATCCACAGAGACCCAACTGCTAAACATATCCTTTCCTCCCCCTGCCCACCGCTGTCTGCAACGATCACTCTCTCCACAATTCCCAAGTCCATATGTCCCTCCCCACTAGCCTCCCTCCAGGCACTTATCTCTGCACCTGCACATTCATCTCCTCCATTACCTCCACTGAGGGCCCCAAACACTTCACCAAATCTGCTGGGGCTGTCTATTGTTCCAAATGTGGCCTCCTCTACATTGGAGAGACTCATCGTAAACTGGGGGACTGCTTCTCCAGCATCTTCACACCATCTGCCATAAATGGGATTTCCCGAAGGCCAAATATTTGAATACCGATTCCCAATCCCATTCCACTGTCGTTGATCTATACACGTTTTGTACCAAGATGAATTCCCTTAAAGTCGGGGAGCAACACCTTATATTCCTTGTGCATAGCCTCCAACCTAATGGTACGAATATCGATTTCTCCTTCCGGTGAACAAAATTCTCCTCCCCTTTCGTCTATTCCCCAATGTGAGCTTTTACTTCTTGCACCAAACTTTTACTTCCCCCTGGGTCCCCTCCTCCTGCCATTTCTCCTATTGTCCACTCTCCTCTCCGATCAGATTCTTTCTTCTGCAGCCCTTGACCTTTCCCACCCACTTGGCTTCACCTTTCACCTTCCAGCTAGCCTGCCTCCCCTCCCCCCACCATTTAGTTCAGGATGGGGGTTGTGATTGGCAGAGAATGAGGATGGGGAACGTGAGCTGTACATTAACACTGAACATCGTTCTGTCCCTCAGTCACAGACTCCACACTCGGTGATCCGTGTGTAACCCACACCGTCCTGGATCAGCCCTGGAGGAGCACGGATTGTTCCAACACTGACTGTACCGGTGGAGAGTTGATGGCTGATGCAAATCTTGATGAGGGATGGTACAGGTTTAACAGGTAAAGTGAGGAGATAATCACTGAGAAACTGGACACAGAAGGGGAATGTAAACAGGGGAACAAGGGGTGTGTGAATGGGAAATGCAGAGAGACCGGGATCATCAGTGACTACACTGAGATGGGGAGTAAATACAGCGAGAGGGGAGATCCCACATTCTCGGGGTAGAGACAAGGGAGAGGTACAACAGAGAGGGAATTCCCAGGATTGGGGCGTTACTGACCAGAGACAGGGTACAGACAGGGTGAGTGTAATTTCCCATGTCTCTCTGAGTGACTAAACTCCCTCAGATCAGGGACTGACTCTCTGATTGTTGTTTCAGTTCCGGAGGATGGAAGATTCCCGAGACGGTTGTTCCACAGGATCGCTGCTCTGGAGAGGCCACAGGCTGGTTAAATGGTAGGGTCAGAGTTTACATCAGTGGGGCTCGGTTATTTTTGGGGAGGGTCACAATAACAACCTGAATCACTTCAGAGGGCCCTAGCACTGACACAGAACCCCATCTCCCTGAGAGGTCTCCCCACAGTCACTCAGACCGCTCTACGGTCCTGTATCGTCATGGAGTCCGGTGGAGGAGTGACAACTTCCCGGAGTTGGGTTACAGAACTGATCTGTCCACTGACCCCATTCTGGATACGACCCGGAGGAGTTTCAACGACCTCAGACTCATTTCAGTGGTGGGGCAATCTCCAGGGTGTTGGGGGAGTCTGCAGACATCATTATTCAACAATTAGTGTGAGAAATTAATGGTTGCCATAGTAACGTAGTTGTTAGTGCGTCACTATTACAGTTCGGGGTATCAGAGTTCAGAGTTCGATTCCAGTGTCATCTGTAAGGAGCCTCTGTCCGTCCTCCCCATGGAGTGCATGGGTTTTCCCCGGGTTCTCCGGTTTCCTCCCACTGTCCAAAGACGTACCAGGTGGGTTCATTGGTCATTTTAAATTGTCCCATGATGACGATCGGCTTTTTTGAGATTGTGAAGGGTTGCAGAGTTAGTGTGGCCCAAAGGATCAGACGGTCCTACTCCTTGTTTTATTGCCAAATAGATAAATAAATAAAACAGATTTAAACTTTTGTTGAATGTCGAGAAACAGAAACATTCCTGGAAATGACAGTGTGGATCGAGCTGCCTGAGCAAGTGGTGGATGCCATTTCGATTTCAATGTTTGTGAAGTTTGGTTGGTACATGGATGGGAGAGATGGACGGCTGTGGTCCGGGTGCAGGTTGACGGAACAAGGCAGTTTAAATGGTTCAGCATGGACTGGATGGGGTGAAGGGCCTGTTTCTGTGCTGTAGCTTTCTGTGACTCTCTGACCAGTAAGTCTCACGTCAGTGGTAGGGAAGGCAGTGGAGAGGATTCTTATGGATGGGACTTATGGGCATTGGGAAGACCGTGGGTGAATGAGGGACAGTCACAAATGACACCCTCACTAATCAAAAAAACCTCTCAACCTCCACTTTACATTTATAAATGACGTGACCTCCACAGCCGTTTGTGGCAATGAATTCCTCAGATTCACCACCTTCTGGCTAAAGAAATTCTCCCTCATCTCTGTTCTAAAGGGAGTCTCTTGTGTTCTGAGGCTGTGCCCTCTGGTCCCAGACTCCCCCACTATAGGAAACATCCTCTCCATGTCCACTCCATCCAGGCCTTTCAATATTCGATAGGTTTCAGTGAGATCCCCCAGACGTTTGACAAGGTCCCTCATGGGGGGGCTCATTCAGAAGATGAAGGTGCTGCTGCGGGGAGGGTGGGGTGGAGAGGGAGAGGGCAGCAGCTCAGTGCTGACTGAGGCCGGACCGGACCGTTCGTTGTGAACCATGATTTACAGTGGGTCCTGATTCACATTCCCCGCTGTACTGTGGGACCGGGTACATTTTACAGTGTTTATAAATCTCATTCCAGGTCCCCATCCCAACATGGGAGAGGGGGAGGTGACCAGGACCGTCTGCTTCAACTGGGCTGGAAACACCTGTTTTTGGAGCCGGCGGATCAATGTGAAAAACTGCTCTGGTTACTTTGTGTATTGGCTGAAGCCGACTGGGTATTCTCTTGTGTACTGTACAGGTAGGTCACCGTTCCCCAGTGACACAGCAGTGTGGTAGTTGTGGGGAAATTCTGGGACGTCCTGAGTCACCAACACACACCACGGGCTGAGTTTTCCAGTCGGCTGCCCTGCCCGTGGTCTGTGATCACCTTTCCCGTATCCCCCTTCACACCGGGGTCAGAATGAAACTGCCCAGTCTGACCTGTGACAGAGATTATAGAACTCAGAACAGTACAGCACAGCACAGGCCCTTCGGCCCACAATGCTGTGTCAGCTGCCGGGAGAGAGTCTACCCATCCCCTGGAGTGAGGGAGGGTGAGGCTGACAGGAAATGGAGAGAGAAATGATGCGAGTGAGGGGAGAGGGGGGAATGACATATCAAGTGGAGAGGGAGGTGGAGGGAGACCGAGGGGTGAGGAAGATAAGGAGAGGGAGTCAGCAGAGACCCATAGGAGAGGGAGGAAGGGAGAGTCCGAGGGGAGCGAAAGACGGTGAGGCCGGGGACTGGGAGACAGGGAGCGCCCAAGTTGTGGGGCAGAAAGGGAGGGGCAGATGAGAGGGGAAGGTGGGGGAGAGGCCGAGGGGATGGGGAGTCATGGAGAGGATGAGTGGACAGTGAGACCGGTGTTGTATTCTTTATATTAATACGTTCCGGGGGTTTCTAATAATGAAACATATTCTGGAAGAATAGAATTTTATTGACAACAGCAGCAAAACCACACGAGTCTCACAGGGCCAGGCTTCTCGATGTTTCTCGATCTTTCTCAGATTTCTGCACATGCTCAGAACTCTCTCCAATCACGGTCTTACACGTCATATCTCCACCACAGGGAGCGCCCGAGGTGTGGGGTAGAGGGGGAGGGGCAGAGTGGAGGGGGGAAAAGGCCGAGCAGAGGGTGAGACAGGGGGGATGCCGAGGGGAGTGGGAGACAGAGAGAGGCCGAGGGGAGAGGGAGTGATGGAGAGGTTGAGGGAATGGGAATACAGTGAGAGGCTGAGGGGAGGGTGAGACAGAGAGGGAAGGGGGAGTTAGGGAGAGGCTGAGGGGAGTGGGAGATAGGGTGAGACCGAGTGGAGGGCAAGATAGGGAGCAGGAGACAGGGAGAGGCCGACAGGAGCTTGTGACAGAGAGGCCGAAGGAAGTAGGAGACAGGGAGAGGCCGACAGGAGCTTGTGACAGAGAGGCCGAGGGAAGCAGGAGACAGGGAGAGGCCAAAGAAATGGGAGTGACAGAGAGGCTGGGTGGGGGGGGGGGATAGGAGTGGCGAAGAGGCCAAGGGGACGGGAGGGGGAGATGGTGAGAGGCCGAGGAGTGGGGCAGACAGGGAGAGGGACACATGACAAGATGGATTTGGCAGACAAGGGTTGGAGGTATTAAACAGGAAAGTAGAGGGGAGTATGTGTATTTCAAAAAGCAGATTTGACCAGGAATTAAGCACCTGGCCCATAGCCCTCCATACACCTCTCATCCATGTACCCATCTAAGTTTTTCTTAAATGTTAGAAATGAGCACGCATTTACCACTTCATCCGGAAGCTCATTCCACATTCCCATCACTCTCTGTGTGAAGAAGCCCCCCCAATGTTCCCTTTAAACTTTTCCCCCTTCACCAATGTCCCTAAGTCCTCTGTTTTTTTTTCCCTAGCCTCAGTGGCGAAAGACTGCTTGCATCACTCTATCTATACCCATCATAATTTTATATACCTCTTCAAGTCTCCCCTCATTCTTCTACACTCCAGGGAATAAAGTCCTAACCTATTCAACCTTTCTCAGTAACTCAGTTTCTCAAGTCCCGGCAACATCCTTGTAAACCTTCTCTGCACTCTTTCAACCTTATTAATATCCTTCCTGTAATTCAGTGACCAAAACTGCACACAATACTACAGATTCGGCCTCACCAATGCCATAAACAACCTCATCATAACATTCCAACTCTTATACTCAATAACAAACATGAGGAAATCTGCAGATGCTGGAAATGCAAACAACACACCCAAAATGCTGGTGGAACACAGCAGGCCAGGCAGCATCTATAGGGAGAAGAACTGTCGACGTTTCAGGCCGAGACCCCTCGTCAGGACTAACTGAAAGGAAAGATACTAAGAGATTTGAAAGTAGTGGGGGGAAGGGGAAATGCAAAATGATAGGAGAAGACTGGAGGGGGTGGGATGAAGCTGAGAGCTGGAAAGGTGATTGGCAAAAGAGATACAGAGCTGGAGAAGGGAAAGGATCATGGGATGGGAGGCCTCAGGAGACAGAAAGGGAGAGGGGAGCACCAGAAGGAAATGGAGAGCAGGCAGAGTGATGGGCAGAGAGAGAGAACAAAACAAACAACTAAATATGTCAGGGATGGGGTAAGAAGGGGAGGAGGGGCATTAACGGAAGTTAGAGAAGTCAATGTTCATGCCATCAGATTGGAGGCTACCCAGCTGGTATATAAGTTGTTGTTCCTCCAACCTGAGTGTGGCTTCATCTTGACAGTAGAGGAGGCCATGGATAGACATATCACAATGGGAATGGAATGCCCCCTCCCCTTTTTACCCAATCCCTGATATGTTTAGTTCCCCCTTTTTTTTTTTTCCTCTTTCTGCCCATCACTCTGCCTGTTCTCCATCTCCCACTGGTGCTCCCCTCACCCTTTCTTTCTCCCGAGGCCTCCCGTCCCATGATCCTTTCCCTTCTCCAGCTCTGTATCAATTTCACCAATCACCTTTCCAGCTCTTAGCTTCATCCCACCCCCTCCAGTCTTCTCCTATCATTTCACATTTCCCCCTCCCCCTCCTACTTTCAAATCTCTTAGTATCTTTCCTTTCAGTTAGTCCTGACGAGGGGTCTTGGCCCGAAACGTCGACACTGCTTCTCCCTATAGATGCTGCCTGGCCTGCTGCGTTCCACCAGCATTTTGTGTTTGTTGCTTATACTCAATACTTTGATTTATATAGGCCAATGTACCAAAAGCTCTCTTTACTATCCTATCTACCTGTGTCGCCACTTGTAAGGAATTTTTTATCTGTATTCCTAGATCCCTCTGTTCTACTGCACACCTCAGTGCCCTACCTTGTATGTTCTATCTTGGTTTTTCCTTCCAAACAGCAATACCTCACACTTGTCTGTATTAAGCTCCATCTGCCATTTTTCAGCCCATTTTTCCATCTGGTCCAGATCCCTCTGCAAGCTTTGAAAACCTTCCTCATTGTCCACTACACCTCCAGTCTTTATATCATCCGCAAATTTGCTGATCCAATTTACCACATTATCATCCAGACTGTTGATAAAGATGACAAATAACAATGGACCCTGCACTGACCCCTGTGGCACACCACTAGTCACAGGCCTCCACTCACAGAAGCAATCCTCCACAACCACTCTCTGACTTCTTCCATTGAGCCAATGTCTAATCCAATTTACTTCCTCTCCATGTTTACCTAGCGACTGAATCTTCCTCACTAACCTCCCATGCGGGACCTTGTCAAAGGCCTTACTGACGTCCATGTATACAACATCCACTGCCTTCCCTTCATCCACTTTCCTGGTAACCTCCTCGAAAAACTCTAATAGATTTGCTAAACATGACCTTCCACACAGAAAGCCATGTTGACTCTCCCTAATAAGTCCCTGTCTATCCAAATACTTGTAGGTCCTATCTCTTAGTACTCCTTCCAATAGCTTACCTACCACTGCCGTCAAACTTACCAGCCTATAATTTCCCGGATTACTTTTAGAGCCTTTTTTAAACAATGGAACAACACGAGCTGTCCTCCAATCCTCCAGCACCTCACCCGCGGATACCGACATTTTAAATATATCTGCCAGGGCCCCTTTAATTTCAATACTAGTCTCCCTTAAGGTCTGAGGGAATACGCTGTCAGGTCCTGGGGATTTATCTACTCTGATTTGCCTCAAGATGGCAAGCACCTCCTTCTCTTCAATCTGTATAGGTTCCATGACCTCACTACTTGTTTGCCTTATTTCCGTTGACTCCATGCCAGTAAATACAGATGCAAAAAACCCATTTAAGATCTCCCCCATTTCTTTTGGTTCCATACATAGCCGACCACTCTGATCTTCGAGGACCAATTTTATCCCTTGTTATCTTTTTGCTTTTAATTTACCTGTAGAAGCTCTTTGGATTATCCTTCACCTGGACTGCCAAAGCTACCTCATGCCTTCTTTTAGCCCTCCTGATTTAATTCTTATTTATTTGCACTTTTTATACACCTCAAGTACCTTATTTGCTCCATTTCCTATACATGTCATACATCTCTCTCTTCTTCTTTATCAGAGTTCCAATAACCCTTGAGTACCAAGGTTCTTTATCCTTGTTCACTTTGCCTTTAACCCTGACAGGAACATTCAAACTCTGCGCTCTGAAAATTTCTCCTCTGAAGGCATCCCACTTCCCAACAACATCCTTGCCTGAGGACAACCTGGCCCAATCCACGATTCTTAGATCCTTTCCCATTTCTTCATATTTGGCCTTTTTCCAGTTTAGAACCTCAACCTGAGGACAAGGTCTATCTTTATCCATGATCAAGTTGAAACTAATGATGTTATGATCACTAGAACCAAAGTATTCCCCTACACACACTTCCGTCACCTGTCCTAACTTGTTTCCTAATAAGAGATCTAATATTGTATACTCTCTCATTGGTACCTCTATATATTGATTTAGAAAACTTTCCCGGACTCACTTTACAAACCCTAACCTGTCTAAACCTTTAACAGTATGTGAGTCCCAATCAATATGTGGAAAATTAAAATCCCCTACTATCACAACTTTATGTTTCCTGCAGTTGTCTGCTATCTCTCTGCAGATTTGCTCCTCCAATTCTCTCTGACTATTGGGTGGTCTATAATACAACCCCATTAATGTGGTCATACCTTTCCTGTTTCATGGCTTCACCCATATGACCTCAGTAGACAAGCCCTCTAATCTGTCCTGCCTGAGTACTGCAGTAACATTTTCCCTGACTAGCAATGCTACCCCCTTCCCCCCACCCTTCATCCCTCTGCCTCTATCACCTCTGAAGCATCGGAACCCTGGAACATTGAGCTGCCAGTCCTGCCCCTCCTGTAGCCAAGTTTCACTCATGGCTACAATGTCATAATTCCACATGTCAATCCACGTCCTCAGCTTTTCAACCTTCCCCACAATACTCCTTGCATTGAAATAGACACACGTCAGAAGATTATTACCACCACACACAACCCTTCTATTTGTGACTTTGCATGAAACTGTAACATCATTTATTTTCACCCCCACCCCACTATCTACTCTGGCACTCTGATTCCCATCCCCCTGCAAATCTAGTTTAAACCATCCCCACCAACAGCACTAACAAACCTCCCTGTGAGGATATTGGTCCTCCTGTAGTTCGGGTGTAACCCGTCTCTCTTGTACAGGTCCCACCTGCCCCAGGAGAGGTCCCAATGATCCTGAAATCTGAAACCCTGCCCCCTACACCAGTTCCTCAGCCACGTGTTCATCCTCCAGAGCATCCTAGTCTTACCCTCACTGGCTCGTGACACAAGTAGCAATCCTGAGATTACCACCCTCGAGGTCCTGCTTTTTAACTTTCTACCAAGCTCTCGATACTCACTCTTCAGGACCTCCTCACTCTATCTTCCTAAGTCATTGGTACCGATGTGTATCATGACATCTGGGCTGCTCACCCTCCCATTTCAGAATGCTGTGCACGTGATCAGAGACATCCCTGACCCTGGCACCCAGGAGGCAACAAGCCATCCGGGCGTCTATATCACAACCACGGAACCTCCTGTCTGTACCTCTAACTATCGAGTTCCCTATCAGTACCGCTGTCCTCTTCTTCCCCCCTCCCTTCTGTACTGCAGAACCAGACTCAGCACCAGAGATCCGGCTGCCGCAGCTAGTCCCAGGTAAGTCATTCCCCCCCCCCCCCCCCCCAATAGTATCCAAGTCGGTATACTTGTTGTTGAGGGGAATGGCCACAGGGGAGCCCTGCTCTGCCTGCCCTTTCCCCTTCCCTCGCCTGACGGTAACCCAATTACCTGTGCGCTGCTCCTTTGGCGTAACTATTTCCCTGTAGCTACTATCTATAAACTCCTCATTCGCCCGAATCATCGGGAGGTCATCCAGCTCCCGCTCCAGTTCCCTAATGCGGTTTGTTAGGAGCTGCAGCTGGATGCACTTCTTGCAGGTCTCCCTGAATTCCCACATCCTGCAAGAGGAGCATTCCAACATCCTGCCTGGCATTCTCTCTACTCTAAACGAACAAAAAAAAAACTTACCGGGGACCTACCCTCGCCTCTGCCTGTTCACACGGAAGCCTGTTGAGCTAAAGCTGTCCCTCTCTGATTCAGTCCACTCCGACGATGGCCTCTTTATATGGCGGTCTTTTTTTAAACCTTTGGCGCACTATGTCATGCACCTGCGCAGTCTAGCCTCTTTTCCCTGATCAGTTAAAAAAAAAAGCTTCTCTCCGAGATGCCTTTTCTTCTTCACTCTCTGCCTCTTGCTTCGATCCTCCACACATGTCTCTCAAATCCTTCTCCACACATCCCCCTCTCTTGGCATTCACTCTGTCTCATCACTCTTGTCAGTCCCCCCTTCTGTCCCTCCAGTTGGAGGGTCACTCTCACTGATCTGTTTGCCCAACTCTCCTCACACAGTCATCACTCTCTCCTCACTCTCCTCATTCCTCCCACTCCAGCATCCCACCTCTCTCTCCATCCCTCTGTCCTGTGTGTTTTCATCCATTTCCTTCTGTCCATGTACTGAATTACTCAAATCCCACTCCGGTCGTTTCTATGTCTCATCAGTCACCGTGTAACTCCTCACAGTCATTCCTCCCTTCCTCTCTGTGACCATCCTCCCCTCTCACCTCCATCACTCCTCTCCTCCATCCAGTACCACTCAGTCACTCCACCCCTCTCTGCCCTATCATGTTTGAGCGTTGGACTGACAGTCTGGATTGCGTGTGTCTGTACACTGCCGGGAGACAGTACCATCGACTGCTGGACATTGTCTCTCAGGGACTTGCACTGTGTATGATTTCCTTTTCAAGTGAAGATGCTTCTTTGCTCGATATTCTGAACTCTGTTACTCAATGTTTTTGAATGTTTGCTTGCTATTTTGAATGTTTTGTACCTTGTCCCCAGAGGAATGTGGTCTCGTTCGGCTGTATCCATGTATGGTTTGAATGATAATTAAACTTAATTTGATTTGATTTGTAGACCTATTGTGATAGGCAAATCATAGTGGGTCCAGGTCCTCGCTCTGGCACGAGTTGATTCTAGTCATGAGTAATTCAGTACATGGACAGCAGAAAATGGGTGAGAGGGGTGGAGAGAGAGGGGCAATGCGGGAGTGGTGAGTGAACAGAGAGGGGTGGAGTGATTGAGAGTGACACAGGAGGGAGGGGAGAAGTGATGGAGGTGAGAGGAGAGGATGGTCACAGAGAGGAAGGGAGGAATGACTGTGAGGAGTTGCACAGTGACTGATGAGACATAGAGACGACCGGAGAGGGATTTGAGTAATTCAGTACATGGACAGAAGGAAATGGGTGAAAACACACAGGAGAGAGGGATGGAGAGAGAGGTGGGATGCTGGAGTGGGAGGAATGAGGTGAGTGAAGAGAGAGTGATGACTTTGTAAGGAGAGTCAGATAGAGAGATCAGTGAGAGTGACACTCCAACTGGAGGGAGGGAAGGAGAGACTGAAAAGAGAGTGATGCAGACAGAGTGAATGCCGAGAGAGGGAGATGCGAGGAGGAGGATTTGAGAGACAAGGGTAGAGGTATTAAAGACTAAAGGAGAGGGGAGTGTGTGTATTTCAGAGGACAGATTTGACCTGAACTTAAGCTTCCTGTTCCTTCCATTGAGTTCCTTCCCGACTGAACGTAAAGCTTGTTCACTACTTAACCCTTCCTTTGTATGTCTTCTTATTACAGATTCCCAGTCAGACACAACTCGGGAACCCCAGGGACCAGTGACGGGAGACCCTGGTTCAAGTTTGACCACCACCCCAGCAGGCTCTGTGAACTCAGGTATCCATGGTGGGGTGATGTTTCCCTTCTTCAGTCCTCTCTTCATCTGGGCTTTGACTGAGAGTAGTGACGGGTCACAGATGTTCATGAGGGAGAGTTGCTGAACAGGGACTGGATGGTTTTGGTATCTCTTCAGATCAGAGACCTCCTTCTCAAATTGTGGTCCCAGTGGCTACCCATTTCAATTCAACTTCCCATTCCCGTTCCCACGTGTCTGTCCAAGGACTCCTGCACTCACCTGATTAGGCCAATCTCAGAATGGAGGGGTTACACTTCATATTGTGACTGGGTAGCGTCCAAACTGACGGCATGAACATTGATTTCTCCAACTTCCGGCAATTTATGCCCCTACCAATTCCCTCATTTTCCATCTCTTTTTGGCCCCTCTCTTAGCCCTTCTCTTCTGCTCACCTGGCCATCATCTCCCTCTGGTCTCCTCCTCCATTCCTTTATTCTCTGGTCCAACGTCCTCTGATATTGGACTAGTCCTTCTTCAGCCCTTTACCTCTTCCACATATCACCTCCAAGCTTCTCAAATCATCCCCTCCCTCACCCACCCACCTTCCCACTCACCTGGCTTCACCTATCACCTGCCAGCTGTACTCCTCCCCACCTCTTTATTCTGGCTTCTTTCCCATTCCTCTCCAGTGCTGATGAAGGGTCTCAGCCCAAAACATTCACTGTTTATTCCCCTCCAGAGATGCAGTCTGACCTGCTGAGTTCTTCCAGCATTTTGTGTGTTGCTCTGGAATTTCAGCATCTGCAAAATCTCTCATCTTTATGAATTATTGTCCCTGTTTAATCTCTGCCATTCTCCCATGTCTCTGTTCCAGACCTGGAGGTTTCCACAATGGATCAGCCTGATGGATCATCTACCGGACAACCCACCCCATCACCCTCCTCTGTCTCAGTGGGAGAGACATCCTCAGGTATTAGATCTTGTGTCCATTGGGGTCTCTCAGTCTCTCGCTCTGTGATGTCGAACTTCTCACAGACCAATTCAGCTGTTGGATGTGCATCGTAACAGGCTGCCAATGAGTGTTCAGTTATTCTTTCCCTCCTGTCTGCATGAAATTTCTGTGAAGTTCAAGATTACTCACAGTAAGCTTTGTTGTGATGAATATCAGACACAAAATAATTGATTGTTTCAGTATTCAGCCCCTTTAAGTCAGTATTTAGTAGATGTACTGGTGGCCATTACAGCCTTGAGTCTGTGTGGATAGGTCTCCATCAGCTTTGCACATCTGGAGACTGCAATCTTTCACCATTCTTCTTACAAAACTGCTCAAGCTCTGTCAGATTGCATGGTGATCGTGAGTGAACAGCCCTTTTCAAGTCCAGCCACAAATGCTCAATTGGTTTGAGGTCTGGACTCTGACTGGGCCACTCCAGGACATTAACTTTGTTGTTTTTTAGGCCATTCCTGTGCAGCTTTGTCTTTATGTTTGGGGTCAATGTCTTGCTGGAAGACAAATCTTCCCCCAAGTTGCAGTTCTTTTGCCCACTGTGTCAGGTTTTCCTCCAGGATTTCCCTGTCTTTTGCTGCATTCATTTTACCCGCTACCTTCACAAGCCTTCCAGTGCCTGCTGGAGTGAAGCATCCCCACAGCATGATGCAGCCACCACCGTGTTTCACGGTAGGGATGGTGTGTTTTTGGTGATGTGTGGTGTTTGGCCAAAAAGAATTTTGGTTTCATCAAACCATAGACCCTTCTTCAGCTGACTTTGGAGTCTGCCATATGCCTTCTGCCAGTGTTCATTGAGTTTTTTTCAACAGTGGCTTTCTGTTTGCCACTGTCCCATAAAGCTGCGACTGGTGACACACATGGGTAAGAGTTGTTGTGTGCACAGTCTCTCCCATCTCAGCCACTGAAGCTTGAGACTCCTCCAGAGTTGTCATTGGTTTCTTGGTGGGTCGCTCTTTAGTCGTTATCTTGCTCAGTCACTCAGTTTTTGAGAACAGCCCGCTCGAGGCAGATTTCCATTTCTTGATGATTGACACAACTGTACCCCAAGGGATAGTCAGTGATTTGGAAATTCTCTTGTTTCCGTCTCCTGGCTTGTGCTTTCCGATAAACTTTTTGCGGAGTTGCTTGGCGTGTTCTTTTGTCTTCATGGTGTAGTTTTTGTCAGGATACTGACTCACCAACAGTTGTACCTTCCAGATACCGGTGTATTTTACGACAATCAATTGAAACACAGGTCTCCAAAAACAGATCTTCATTTAACTAATTTTGTGACTTCAAAAGTCAATTGGCTGCACCAGTGATGATTTACTGTGTCATATTAAAGGGAGTAAATACTTACGGAGTTATTTTGTGCTCTATATCTGTAATTAATTTAGATCACTTTGTTAAGGATCTGTTTTCACTGTGACAAGAAAGAGTTTTTTTTTCTGTTGATCAATGTCCAAAAGATAAATCCATTGTGATTAAATGTTGCAAAGCAATAAAACATGAAACTTCCAAAGGGGGAGGGATACTTTTTATAGGCACTGTATGTATGCATGTGTACGTGTGTGAATATATATATATATATATATATATATATATATATATATATATATATATATTTTGCTGCCGCAAAACAAATGTTTTATGACACGTACTGGTGATATTAATTCTGACTCTGACTAGAAGATGTCAGTGAAGGGAATGTCTGGGTGAGGTGTGTGGGTGTGAAAGGAGGAGATGGGAATTCAGGGAGTGTGGTGTAGACTGTGCTTTACGAGATGCTAATGTAGGGGATGAGCAGTTTGATTTGTCAGACTCGTGATGCTTAATGGATTCTTACGAACTGGTAACTCCTGTTCTCTGCAGCCAGGTTCATCCTGATCAGCTTTTCAGTGTCTTTTTCTATAATCACTCACACGTCCTCACCCACCCTGTCTCTCTCCTCACAGATCCCCATTTGGACACAACTCAGGAACCCCAGGGACCAGCGACCGGAGAACCTGGTCAGGGTTTGACCAGCACCCCAGAAGGATCTACAAGCTCAGGTATCTGTGATGGGGATGTTGTTCCCCATGGTCAGTCCCTAAAATTCATCCTGTGTCAGACTGAGGGCAGTGACAGAGGACTGGGAAAGAGAGAGATGGTGTCAGTTTCACCACAGACCCAGTCTCCCATTCTCTGAACTCCTGTCCCACTGTGATGACCTGTTTCAGTGTTTCCACTCAGGTGTCTCTCTGTCCCTCATTACAGACCAGGAGGAACCATCCTCTGCCCCAACGGGTACCTCAGGGATGAAGTCTTGTGACTAATGGGGATATCTGATCTCTTTCTCTCCCTCTCTCTCTCTCCCCCCTCCCCTCTCTCCCCGCCCTCTCTCTCTCTCTCCTCTCCTTTCTCTCTCTGTTTCAGACCCATTCACCTGCGTGACCTGCAGTGAATGACGGTGTCAGGAGAGACGATGGGCAGAGGGGCTGGTAGGTAGGTAGGTGGCTGGAGTGGGAAAGCGTGGAGACCAGGGAGAGGGTCAGAGTATCCGGGAGAAAGGGTCTGTGGGGGTGTGGGTTAGTGACAGGAAAGTGATGGGGAGACGGAATAGGATTCATCATTAAAGACACCCATCACTCAGGAATCCCTCTTCAAATTGCTATCACAAAGGAGGAGGAACAGGAGCCTGAAGACACACAAGCAGCGTTTCAGGAACAGATTCTTCCCTCCATCATCAGATTTCTGAATGGACAATGAACCCATGATCACGACTTCCATTACATTGTCCTCTCTTTCTGCGCCACTAGTTTATATATGTATGTTTGTGTGTGTGTGTGGAGATTATGTCGGTGACACTAAACCTGATTCTGATTCTGAATAGAGAGACCTGATGTCACTGAGGAAGGGAATGACTGGATGTGATGGGAGGGATGTGTGGGTGAGGGGAGATGGTTGGAGTGATTGAGGAGGGAGAGGGTGACGGGTGGTGAGGTGGAGTGGGAGTTGACTGATATCTGGAATGGCCTGAATACGGAGAGATGGTGAGTGAATGAGGGAGGTTTCCTTCCAGTTTCCATGACGTGTTCCTCCAAGAGTCCATTCTCCGTGTGATCACAAGTCTTCACTCCTCGTTAACACACTACACCCAATACCAAGGACTGTAATCTTCTGCACCGATGACCGTGTACTGCTCTAATCTTACATGTGGATGTAACTGACATCATTTCCCATGTCCATAAAACTGTCCAATGCAGGTAATTGGGAAACCTCACATTCCATGTCTCTGTCTCTCACTGGATTCATCCATCTTTCTCTTTCCTTTCTCACTACCACTTTCCACCCCTCGCTGTCTGCCCCTCCCTCGTTCTCTGCCTCTCTTCACTATCTGTGCACACTCTCTCCCTGCCCCCACCCCTGCCCTTTTCTCACACTCTTCCTGTCCCTGTCTAAATGAATATTGACTCAGATATTTGATGAGGGTGTGGGGACGAATCAAGGTGTTCAAGGGTGTGGAGGGGGGAGAAGAGTTTGCGTGATCGAAGGGACAGAGATGAGGAAACATCCTGTGAGCAGCACTTGACCTGAGAGTGACTCCATGTTGACATTGGGCTGTTTTGTTCAGGAGTTCACGTGTGGATTAACGTGCAGCTGACATCGAGTGGAAACGTGAGTGAGGATGGAGTGTGGGAAGCTACTCAACACAGGGTGAGAGAGTGAACTCCCTCCTGTCCCTTATTTCTTAATCCATCTCTTTTCCCAACTCTCCCCCTCCATCACTTCTTCAACTCCCCTACCTCAGCAATCATTCATCTTTCCTCCTCTCTGACCGCAGCTCCAGGAGATGTTCGGTGATCCAAATCTTCAGATCAATCTTGCACGGTTCAGGGCAGAACCTTCAGAGGAGTGAGGGAGTGATCTGTCAACGAGTGAAGGAGTCTGCAATTCCATCTCCCTGATGCTTTGCACCCTCTCCCTTACTCCAGCCTGCCTTTAGACAAGGATACGGCTCACAGAGGGTTAATCCTAGGAGAGCCCGAAGATGTTGCTACACTCTGCTGATTCCCCAGTGTGCCTCAGCCTGCAAGCTTTTAGTGGTCAAGCTTTTTGTGAAGTACGATCCCATTGAGTAGTGATGCCAGAAGCCCAGAACTGAGAGTGAGGACACAGACCCGGCCTGTTCCAGGAGGAGCAGATACTCCGAATGATGAGATTAATCACAGAACATCCCGGGTACGGTCCCCGTAAACACCGACAGCCCTCACTACAGGACCGGATCGGTGTGAGACGTCACACACCTTCCACAGTGTACGGTCCGTAAACACCGACACCCCTCACTACAGGACCGGGTCGGTGTGAGACGTCACACACCTTCCACAGTGTACGGTCCGTAAACACCGACACCCCTCACTACTGGACCGGTTCGGTGTGAGACGTCACACACCTTCCACAGTGTAAGGTCCGTAAACACTGACACCCCTCACTTCAGGACTCGGTCAGGGTGAGAAGTCACACACCTTCCAAAATGTATGGCCTTCTGAAAATCCAAGTACACAACGTCCACTGGTTCTCCTTTGTGTAGCCTATTTTTAATTTCCTCAAAAAAAAATGTGCTGAGTTTGTCAGGCAGGATTTTCCTTAAAGTAAACCATGATGAGTTGTCATATGCCTCCAGGTAATCCATAACCTCTTACGTGACAATCGACTCCAACAACTGCCCAACCACAGATGTCAAGCTAAAAAGTCTATAATTTCCTTTTTGCTTCCTTGCCCCCTTCTTAAATAGCGGAGTGACATTTGCAATATTCCAGTCCTTCGGACCCAGGCCAGAACCTATCGACTTTTGAAAGATAATTGCTAACGCCTCCACATCTCTACTGCTACATCCGTCCAAACATGAGGGTTGATTCCATCTGGTCCAGGAGATCTATCTACCCTTAGAGTATTCAGCTACCTTAGCACTTTCTCTGTCGTAATTGTGACTGCGTATATTTCTCTTCCCTGATACCCTTGAATGTCTGGTATATTGCTGATGCCTTTCTCAGTGAAGACTGAAGCAAAATCCTTGTTCAGTTCCTCCGCCATCTCCGTATCTCCCAATACAATTTCTCCAGAATCATTTTCTATCAGTCCTATATCTACTCTCCCCTGTCTTTTACTCTTAATATACTTGAAAATGCTTTTAGTATGCTCTTTGATATTATTTGGAAGCTTCCTTTAATAGTACATCTTTTTCCTCCTAAAGACTTTCTTAGTTTCCTTTTGTAAGCTTTTAAAAACTTCCCAATCCTCTGTCCTCCCACTAATTTATGCTTCCCTGTATGCCCTCTGCTTTGCTTTTACTTTGGTTTTGACTTCCCTTGACAGACACAGTCGCATCCTTTTTCCATTCAAAAATTTATTCTTCTTTAGGATATATCTGCCTTGCACCTTGCTCACTTCTCGCATAAAAACCAGCCTCTGCTGCTCTGTCATGCTTCCCGCTAGTGTCCCTTTCCAGTCAACCTTGGCCAGTTCCTCTCTCATGCCACTGTAATCTCCTTTACTCCACTGAAATACCGACACATCGAATTTCGTCTTCTCTTTCACAAGTTTCACAGTGAACTCAATCATGTTGTGATCACTGCTTCCTAAGGGTTCCTTCACTTCCACCTCTTTAATCGCCTCAGGTTCATTACACAAAACCCAATCCAGTACGGCCCATCCCCTAGTGGGCTCAATAACAAGCTGTTGTAAAAAGTCACCTTGTAGACATTCTACAAATTCTCTCCCTTGAGATCCAGTGCCGATCTAATATTCCCAATCCACTGGCATGTTAAAATCCCCTATATCCCCTACAGTGAGGGATGTCACACACCTTCCACAGTGTAAGGTCTGTAAACACCGACACCCCTCATTACAGGACTGGGTCAGTGTGAGTCGTCACACACCTTCCACAGCGTATGGTCCGTAAACACCGACACCCCTCACTACAGGACCGGGTCGGTGTGAGACGTCACACACCTTCCACAGCGTACGGTCCGTAAACACCGACACCCCTCACTACAGGACCGGGTCGGTGTGAGACGTCATACACCTTCCACTGCGTACGGTCCGTAAACACCGACACCCCTCACTACAGGACCGGGTCGGTGTGAGACGTCACACACCTTCCACGGTGTACGGTCTGTAAACACCCACACCCCTCACTACAGGACCGGGTCGGTGTGAGACGTCACACACCTTCCACGGTGTACGGTCTGTAAACACCCACACCCCTCACTACAGGACCGGGTCGGTGTGAGATGTCACACACCTTCCACAGTGTACGGTCCGTAAACACCCACACCCCTCACTACAGGACCGGGTCGGTGTGAGACGTCACACACCTTCCACGGCGTACGGTCCGTAAACACCAACACCCCTCACTACAGGACCGGGTCAGTGTGAGACGTCACACACCTTCCACAGTGTACGGTCTGTAAACACCGACACCCCTCACTACAGGACCGGGTCGGTGTGAGATACACATCTAGGTTTACAATAAAGTGTATTCATTGCATTAATATATCATCAGTAATTTGCTCTTAGCTGATTGAACTGAAATATTTGTGAAATAATGAATCGCTTTTTGATAAAAACACAGAACCGTGATGACATCATGGTCTGTGGATGTAGTGAGGAAGATCCCTGATCTCCAGAGGTGCTGAGGAAAGTATCCTGTGCACCTTTGCAGACATCTGTGTACACTCGCAAAGCACAGGACAATCCTGCACATTCCCACCCGATCAGCACAACACCCGGCACATCCGTCTGACACCCTCCCGATCTCCATCTCGCAGTCTGACACTCTCATTCTCCATCTCGCAGACTGACACTCTCATTCTCCATCTCTCACTCTGACACTCTCGTTCTTCATCTCTGCCTCAGACACACTGTCATTCTCTGTCTCCCTGTGATGCACTCTTTTTTTCTCCATCTCACCCGCTGGCACACTCTTGTTCTCAATTTCTCTCTCTGACAGTCTTATTTCCAT
This sequence comes from Hypanus sabinus, assembly GCF_030144855.1. Lineage (NCBI taxonomy): Eukaryota > Metazoa > Chordata > Chondrichthyes > Myliobatiformes > Dasyatidae > Hypanus > Hypanus sabinus. The sequence goes on from NW_026779441.1 coordinate 412,846, forward strand.
TTCTCACACCAAGCAAGTCAGTCCATCTCTAACCACAGATTCCCACAAAGGGAGAGAGGGAGATTGGGACAGGGCGTCGGAGAACAGAGTGCAGAGTCCGTATAATGTGTCCTCAGTCTGCAACGGTTTGAAGGGTTGAAATCCAAGGGATCTTTGACATTCCTGAATATTATTTGGAAGTGAAGCTGATGATTTGCATTGCTATTGCTTGTTATGCTGCTCAATAAACATGGAACTGTCCGAACGCAAGGTTTTGAGAGATGTGTTCCTTTTATATCATCTGTAATTGCGGGTAAATTTGGAGAGCTGAGCATTGGCGTCCTCTGCTGGGGAGAGTGGGCAGGGCAGAAACAGTGAGTGGCGGGAGGTCAGGAAGTGTGTGTACAGGTCACTTGGGTGGGTGCGCAAGATCCTTCACGGACCTGGGGGAATTTGCAGCGTCTATCCTGACAGGGTGGGGGTGGTTTGATTGATAATGAGGAGATGGAGAAAGAAACTGGACCTGACTCTCAGGTACCTGTTACAGGTTAAAAAGAACCAGCAGAAATGGAGACACCGGGAGTCTGAGTCTTCCGTTATAATCTCTGTTAGCAACTACGTGATAAAGTAATATAAAACAAGATTATGTAAACAAATTTGCATAGTCTATGCATATATATGTGAGTAAATAAAGTTCCCAAGCTTCCCAGCTCAGGTGGTTAGGTGATACAGTCTTACGGTGGAATGGTAAGTAGTCAGTTCAGATCTGGAATTTGATTTGAGTGGAGTTGGAGAAAGACGGAGGGTGTTGTTTTGTCTTCCCAGTGCCGATGCCGATCCTCCACGTCGCCTTCCTGCTCCCAAAACTTACAGTCACCGACTTGTGACCACAAAAAGAGGACCATTTTCCATGGTAACGCCATCAACCCAGGCGAGGGTTAAACACACCGATAGCGTTCCACCGGTCGCTCCTTGGTCCACACTGTGAACAAAACCCCGCCCTTGTCGCGGGCACACAAAGCTCACCAGTGTCCTCCTTGTCTCTGGCGTCGTGTGTCTCTTGTGTGTCTGATTCAAAAACCAACTGTCCTTGCATATATCTCCAGTCAGAACGCGAGCTCTCCATCATATATAAAGCTCACCAGTGTCCTCCTTGTCTCTGGCGTCGTGTGTCTCTTGTGTGTCTGCTTCAAAAACCAACTGTCCTTGCATATATCTGCAGTGCAGACCACGAGCTCTCCATCATATAGCTCCACCCTTCAGTTTCCAAGGCAACTCACGGATTTTCTCTCTTCCTGCTGAAATAGCACACAAGCTGTTTGCTCCCTCTCTCTCTTTTTTAAAGGGAACAGTCCACTTCAGAATAATCCTTCAGATCTCGTCACACCTTTCTCCTTTTAAGAAAAAAAATTCATCAAACTGCAAAATTTTTGTCTTAACTGTCGATTATACAGCTTAAAGCAATGCATGTGTAATTATCAGGTAACATAGCAAAACAGTACAAACTCAAACTTAAATTATAGACCAACAGTCTGCTATAATATTGTCAGTACCTTTCACGTGTTTTATTTCCATGTCATACTCTTGCAAGATCAGACTCCAGTTTAGTAAACTTCTATTCTTATCCTTCATTTTACTTAGAAACGCTAGTCAACTCAAGTCACTTATATTGTCATTTTGACCATAACTGCTGGTACAGTACATAGTAAAAATGAGACAACGTTTTTCAGGACCGTGATGTTACATGACACAGTACAAAAACTAGACTGAACTATGTAAAAAAAAACAACACGGAGAAAGCTACACTAGACTACAGACCTAAACAGGTCTGCGTGAAGTGCACAAAAACAGTGCAGGCATTACAATAAATAATAAACAGGACAATAGGGCAAGGTGTCAGTCCAGGCTTCGGGTATTGAGGAGTCTGATAGCTTGGGATTGTTTTTTCTTCAGTGGCTTTTGCTGCCCCGACTGCAAATGATGACTCTTCCTGTCAATATTTATCAAAACATCAGAATTCCGCAGTCTTGTGCAGACTACATTGTGCTCGTTAAAATGATCTGGTATCCCAGTAAGAGACACCTCAATCTTTTCCGTTGTCACAACAGTGTGCAGGTTCGGGGTCATGATAAAGCTTGATCATATTTACGTAGAGGAGCTGCGTAGCCGTCCGTCGGTGAGGAGTTCCAATAACATAATTCAAAGAATTAATTGTCTTAATTATTTCATATGGTCTTCTAAATCTCGCCTTAAGGGTGTTGGTATGGAGGGGGAACAGCACCAAGACCTTATCTCCAACACGATATCTCTGCTCTCGCGCTCTCCTGTCATACCACTGTTTCATGTTTATATGGGAGTGCTGTACATTCTGCTTTGCAAGGTCACAACCCTTTTTAAGTCTGTCTCTGAATTCCAAAACTTAAACAAGCACGCTGATACTTACATTCTGATGTGACTATTGCTCTCTGAGTAGGGTCAAAGGTCCCCTAGCTTTGTGACCAAAAACAAGTACAAATGGACTGAACCCCAGGAACTCCGGGTGACATGCAGATGACACAAGGTGCTTAGCTCTCAACTCTTTAACTATCCCCTGGAATGTTTTCGAAATAAATGTACTTCTATGATCAGATTGGATTTCGTTAGGTAGACCTACAGTGTGAAAAATAAAATTATAAGGGCTTCTACCACAGTCTTGGCCCTAATGTTTCTGAGAGCCACCTCTTCAGGGAACCTAGACGCAGCACACATGATAGTTAACAAATACTCATGAGCAGCTGCAGTCCTTGGCAATGGGCCAACACAATCCACCATGACCCCAGAAAAAGGTTCACCAAAAACAGGTATTGGTCTAAGTGGTGCCGGTGGGATCACGTGATTTGGTTTTACCGCAACCTGACAGGCATGGCAAGTCCTGTAAAAGTTCACCACATCCTTTCTTAAATTAGGCCAGTAGAATTCCTTCATAATCCTGTTCACTGTCTTTCTCACTCCAAAGTGTCCAGCTAGAGGTATACCGTGAGTCATGTTTAAAATCGCAGCCCTGTAAACTTTTGGAACCACCACTTGATGTCCAATGGCCCAATCCTCACTTGCAGGCACAGGAGGTGGTCTCCACTTCCTCATTAACACCCCATCCTTAAGATAATATCCCACTGACTCTCCCTGAACGTCCTCTTCTGTGAGAGCTGTCTGCTTTAACGCAGCAATTTCAGAATCTCGACTTTGTTCCACTAATGAATTCATCCCTGGACTAGGACAACCCTTTCTGATCCTCCTTACTACCCAAATCCTGATGTAACATGGAAGGTAGAAAAGTCTCTGACAAATTCTCATAAGTTGAGCACTTGTCTTTGTTTTCTGTGTCAGCAGCGTTTTTAGACATGCTTCGGGTCAATGCGCATGTGGTGTCAACATTAGTATCTCTGTGTGGGTCATCAGCCGCAGGCTTGCTCGTTAGCTGTACTGCTGAATAAATTTCACCCTGGACAGGTGCCAACCTATCCTTAATGCGTACCAAACTCTGTACCATCACTAGACTTGCGAAGACCATGTTTACATTATGTAAAATCCCAAACACCCATTTTTCCTATTCCAACGACCTTTAGCTCGATTCGTCTCCACAGTAACCCATGCAGGTGGCCTCCCAAGAACAAAACAATCCTTTCCCTCCAACATCAAAATCGTGAAAAGCAACTCCATAACCTTGAAGGCGTTTATATCCAAATGCTGAAACAAACGTCAACAGAGTGTCACGTACTTCTTTAACAGGCCATTGTCCCGAAAGCCGGGTCAAAGGTCGCGAAACCAATCCAAACTTTTCAAGTTCTTTATTCAAAAATCCAGAAACAGCACCTTTCTCAATACTTTCCATAACATTTACCTCACTAGCTTTCAACTCATCCCCAATTTTTAGAAGACCGTCTAACACAAGTGACTGAGAATCCTCAATTTCCACTGGCACCGAGGTTAATCCTTTTTTTTTCACTGAACCAAGCCAATCTGAGTCAAAAGCACTGCTTTCCTTTCCAACCGAGTAAGACACCTCAGAACTTTACTGAGTTTCAACACAAGGTTCAACACCCTGGGAATTCCTAGGTGCTTCAACAACCTGAACACAGGCAATCGGGACAGGCTTTCAATATCAGTCCCAGTTTCAAATTACAGGTTACCCTGATCCACCCAGGGAAACTCTGGGAAACTCTCATCCGGAGTAAAGCCAACAATGTGGGTTAAAGCAACCTCGTCTGCTAACCTAACAGACTCCCACAAGGTAGCCGCATCCTTTTCATCTCGGTATGCCCTTACATCATCGGGAACACTTCTTAAATTCTTCAATCAAGACCAGCTCTTTCAAGCTATCCAAACCCTCAGTTACCCCTTCCGAGTTATACCAGCGATTGAAGTACATAAGTTTCTCCCTCTCAAACCGTCACTTTTTTCAGCCTCGTCCCTTTGCTTGTCTTCGTCCTCCTCAGCCTCGAGCCATTTCAATTGCAACACATAGTCATACTTCATTTTTGCTACCTGAAGCTGAACTTCAGCCTCAGTAAACACTTTACCTTCCGCAAACATTTCCAACATCTCCACTTTGAATTTCCCCTCGGCTACATACTGCTGTGTTATTAGCAGCTGTACCTTCCTTCGTCATTCGTCATTCGAGTGGTTGCCTTAAACTTTAACTTGCGAGCAATTCCCAAAAGCACATCCCTGTTAGCATCATCCAACATCCTCAGGGGTTGGTTCTGCCATAAAACTTATTAACGTAAAACTCAATTTCTGATGATAATCCACTCGCACAAATCGAAAGGGAATTTCCCCAATCAAATCAGCTAGTCGATGAAGCCTCCAATAAGTTTTAAAATGGAGCCAGGTTTTTGTTATATCCCAGACGAGCCCCCAATTTGGTTACCTACCCAATAACCGGTTAAAAAGGACCAGCAGAAATGGACACACCTGGAGTCTGAGTCTTCCGTTGTAAACTCTATTTTATTAATAACTACGTGATAAATTAATATAAAACAAGATAAGGCAAAACAGGTTAGTAAAGTATATGCATAAATAAGGTTCCCAAGCTTCTCCCAGCTCAGGTGATCAGATGATACAGTCTTACGGTGGTATGGTAAGTAGTTCTGGAATTTGATTTAAGTAGAGTTGGAGAGAGAGGGGAGTTGATTTGTCTTCTCAGTGCCGATGTCGTCGATCTTCCACGTTGCCCTCCTGGTTGAATCTTCCGAAATTTACAGTCACCGACCGTGAGCACAAAAGGAGGATGCCCTTTTCACGTGGTCTCGCTATCAACCCAAGCAAGGGTAAAACACACTGATAGCGTTCCACCGGTCACCCACTTGTCCACACTGTGAGAAAAAACTCCACCCTTTTCATGGGCACACAAAGCTCAACCAGTGTTTTTCTTGATGTCTGGCGTGTCTGATTACAAAGCCAACTGACCTTGTATATATCTCACAAGTGCTGAACAAGAACTGTCCATCATATACTTCTGCCTTTCAGTTTCCAAGGCAACTCACAGACTATTTGTTGCCCACCCTCTCTCCCTGTAATAGCACACAAGCTGTTCGCTCCCTCTCTATTTTTAAAGGCACAGTCCACTTAGAATAATCCTTCAGATGTCGTCACACCTCCTTCCTTTTAAGAAAATCTTCGATGAAACAACATTTTTTTTGTCTTATCTATCGATTATACAGCTTAAAGCAATACATGTGTAATTGTCAGGTAACATAGCAAAGCAATACAAACTCAAACTTAACATCTAGACAAAAAGTCTGCTATAACATTGTCAGTACCTTTCACATGTTTTATTTCCATGACATACTCTTGCAAGATCAGACTCCAGTTAAGTAACCTTCTGTTCTTATCCTTCATTTTATTCAGGAACACTAATGAATTATGGTCCATGTAAACGACAAGCTGTTTCTGCACAGGACATACGTAGACATCGAAATACTGCAATGATAAAATGAGTGCTAGCAAGTCTATTTCAACAGTGGACATGATGGACATTAAATCCCCTTGCAACAATACTGCCCCAGCTGCTTCATCACCAGCGTTTACCGCGGTTGAAAATGTTTTATTGAAATCAGGTGCTTTGAGCACAGGGTAATAACACAGGCTGGTTTTCAGGCGGTCAACAGCCTCCTGACAAAGGTCAGTCCACACAAATCTTTCACTCTTCCCTGGGAGTTTCGTTAGGGGGAGAGCGATGTCTGCGAAGTTCTTACAAAACTTTGTTCTACCCAACCATTCCTAAAAACCTTCTTAACACTTTCTTGCCGGTCGGAACGGGAACCTCAGCAATCGCCTGAACCTTGGCCTGCGCAGGTGTCAGTTGGCCATGGCCAACTACATAGCCAAGGTACGTGACAGTGGCGTGGCCAAATTCACTTTGAGCAAGGTTTACAGTGAGATCTGCCTTGGACAGCCTTTGAAACAGTTTCTCTACTGCTCTTCCTAAGTGTCATTCCAAACAAACAAATCATCAAGGTAACCCCCAGTATGTTCTAAACTTTTACTCACACCATTCATCATCCTTTGGAACGTCCCTGGTGTATTTTTCATCCCAAAGGGCAAAACATTGTACCCATACAGTTCAGATGGTGTCACTAATGCAGATATTTCTTTAGCCCTTCCTGTCAAAGGAACACACCAGTAAAATTTCAACAGGTCAATATTTGTCAGGTATTTAGCCCTCCTCACTCTGTCAATACAGTAATCCACTCTTGGGATGGGATAATCATCTGTCTTAGTTACTGCATTAATTTCCTGTAGTCAGTGCAGATTCTCATGCTCCCGTCCGGCTTAGGGCGACGCCCAGTCTGAGGTGGATGGCCTAATTATGCCGGCTTTTAGCATGTGTTCAATTTCTTGTTCAACCATTTTATTTTTGTCTTGGTTCATTCTGTCAGGGTGCTGCCAAATGGGATCGACCCTATCGACAATGCCGTCATGCACCGCAGCTGTGCACGGTCTTGGAATGTCAGGGAATAAATCTCTGTACTTGTTAATTAAGCTCTTCAGTTGTTTTTGCTGCCTTGACTGCAAATGTCGAATGTTTCCATCAATATTTTTCAAAACATCAGGACTCCCGAGTCTTGTGGCGACTACATTGTGCTTATTAAAATGATCTGGTATCCCAGTACCAGGCGCCACAATCTCTTCCGTTGTCATTACAGTACTTGCAGGTGCAGGTTCGGGGCCATGATAACGCTTGATCATATTTACGTGCACGACCTGTGTTGCCTTCCGTTGGTCATGAGTTCTAATAACATAATCCAAAGAATCAATTTTCTTAATTATTTCGTATGGTCCACTAAATCTCACCTTAAGAGTGTTGGTATGGAGGGGGAACAGCACCAAGACCTTATCTCCAACACGGTACCTCTGCTCCCTCGCTTTTCTGTCATACTACTGCTTCGTGTTTATCTGAGAGTGCCTTAAATTCTGCTTCGCAAGTTCACAAGCCTTGTTAAGTCATTCTCTGAATTCCAAAAGATAACTAAGCACGCTCTTGCACACTTCCTGATCTGACCATTGCTCTCTGAGTAGGGTCAAATGGCTCCAAGCTTTGTGACCAAAACAAGTTCAAACGGGCTGAACCCCAAAGACTCTTAAATTGAATCTCTAACAGCAAATAGGAGTAGGGGAACCCCTTCATCCCAGTTTCTTCCAGTTTCCTCACAGTACGTTTTAATCATCATCTTAAGAGTGGAGTGAAACCGTTTCAAAGACCCCTGGGTCTCAGGGTGATATGAAAATGACACAATGTGCTTAGTTCTCAACTCATCAGCTATCCCCTGGAATGTTCTCGATGTAAAGTTACAACCCTCGTCAGATTGGTCTTCTTTAGATAGACCTACCCCAGTGTGAAAAATTTAATAAGTATTTTTACCACAGTCTTGGCCCTGATGTTTCTGAGAGGCACCGCTTCAGGGAATCTAGACGCAGCAGATATGATTGTTAGCAAATACTCATGGTCCAATAAAAAGTTTCACCAAAAGCAGGTATTGGTCTAAGTGGTGCCGGTGGGATCACCTGATTAGGTTTTCCCGCAACATGACAGTTATAGGAATTCCTGCAAAAATTCACAACATCCTTCCTTAAATTAGGCCCGTAGAATTCCCTCAAAATCCTGTTCATTGTCTTTCTCACTCCAAAGTTTGCACCTAAAGGCATACTATGAGCCAAGTTAAACATCTCAGTCCTGTAAACTTTCGGGACCGGCACTTGATATTCAATGTCCCAATCCTCACTTGCAGGCACAGTAGGTGGTCTCCACTTCCTCATTAACACCTCATCCTTAACATAAATATCCCACTGACTCTCTCGGAACGTCCTCTTCTGTGAGAGCTGTCTGCTTTAACGCAGCGATTTCAGAATCTCGACTTTGTTCCACTATCAACTCATCCCTGGACAAGGACAACCCTTTCTGATCCTCCTCACTGCCCAAATCCTGATGTAACAGGGAAGGTAGAAAAGTCTCTGACAAATTCTCATGAGTTGAGCCCTTGTCTTTGCTATCTGCGTCACCAGCCTTTTTAGACATGTTTCGGGTAACTTCGCCAGCCATTCGTACTGCGGAGAGTTAGAGAGTCTAAACTCCGGAGGTTGGCGCTGTTGGGTGTGTCCTGTTACAGGTCCAGCCTTCTGCATTTGTATCCAAATCGTTTTCAGAAATTACAATTAACAAGGGTCTGGACACTGATCCCTGCGGCACACACCTAGTGACCAGTCTCCATTCAGAGAAACAAACTTGAACCAACACCATCTGCTTCCTGCCTCTGTCAATTTCGAATCCATCTCAGTAGCTCTGAGTTGATTCTGTAAGCTCAATATAGCTTAAGCTCCAGGGAGATCTCTCCCTGGAGAGATCTGATAGAAGTCTGTAAAATAATGACCGGCAGAGATAGGGTAGATGGTCAAAGTTTCTCTCCTACTGTAGAAATGTTAAACACCACAGGGCAAAGATTTAAGAGGAGAGTAGGAAATTTAATGGGACATTTTCGGGGCAAGTTCTTTGACAAAGAGAATGACAGCAACCTGGAACACACTGACAGGGAGGGGGGGGGGATCAAATACGTCAGCAATGTTGAAAAAACATTTAGACATTTCTCAACCCCGTCTTTACTTTGTGCATCCCTTTCTAAAGCGAATGAAACATCTGAATCCCCATATCTTGAACTACCAGTCCTACCCTTGTTTCACCACAGTTCTGTGACGGTGGAAGGGAGATGGCGGAGGGAAGTGAGAAAGAGGAGAGGTCGGTGGGTGGGGCCCTGGAGTTGGGTGGGTTCTGAGGGTCTAGGGCAGGGAAGTAATGGGAGCCCATCAGTATGGAGCCCGGACCTCATCCCTCTGTAAACCCTCCAAACGGTCTTCTGCCCTCTCTTCTCCCCACTGACAAACCCCCTCCTCCCAATTCCCTCCTGTCCGTATTCCCATAGGCTGTGAACACCCTGAACCGCAACCCCATCCCATTACTCTCACAGCTTTAGCCCTCCACCACACCCTCACCTTCACAAGGACATCGGTGAGTGGACAGAACTCAACTACCTGAGTGAAACCCCCTCCCCTCCCCTTTCCTCTCTCTCCCCACACCCTCACACAACAAAGTCCTCCCAGGGACACCTGTGAATAGATAGAATTGAAAATTGCGAGTATAACCCCCTCACCTCTTCTCTCCTCTCTCTCCCCACACACTCAGCCTCACCAATCCCAGTTCCCCCAGGTACACTGGTGAGGGGGAACTACCTGAGAGCAAAGTCCTCTTACCTTCTCTCTCCTCTCTCTCCTCACACCCTCAAGGAAATAGGTGAGCGTTTCATACCTGGCTTACCGGTAATACTCCTTACATTGAAATAAACACCTTCCTGTATATTAGTCCCGCTGTTTGCTCACCTGTCCCCGTTTCTTCTTTCTTTCAGACAGACCTGACAAAGCCACTGAATTTCCCTCAAGCCTTGATCAGTTTCCACCACTCATCCACTATCACCTCTCAGTAACCTCGAGTCGGGTATGATGTTCTCTGAAGAGGTTGTCTATCGGTGGGTCCTCAGTTGACTATTGAGGCCGATCTGGGACCTACATAACCGGGACATTAGGGCCGATTCCCTTAATGGAGAATGCTTCTGCGTGACTTTGTTCAACGTGGGGAGGTTGATGCACGGCCCGTGACAGATCGCCGTCAGATCCAGTGGCTCTGAATGCAAGGGGACTGGGATCTCTTCACGGCTGAAGCTTTCCTCCGTTTTCACTGCCGTTGTGATGTCATTATCTTTCCCCACCACCACCCAGTTAGCTCCACCCCTCCCGAGTAGCACCAGCGAATCTCTCTGCGAGGATATCGGTTCTCTCCAGCTTAGGTACAGCCCGCCCTCCATGTACAGATTCCTCCTTCTCCAGCCCTTTACCTTTCCCATCAACTTGGCTTCACCTATCATCTTCCAGCTAGTCCTTCTTCCCTTCCACCACCTTCTTATTCTGGCATTATCCCCTTTGATTCCCATTTCTAAAAAAAGGTTCTTGGCTCAAAATATCGGCTGTATATTCATTTCCATAGATGGAGCTTGACCTGCTGAGTTCCTCCAGCATTTTGTGTGTGTTGCTCTGGATCACCAGAATCTATAGAGACTCTTGTGTTTACAATACTACCTGATTTAGTATCACGTGAGAACTTCCACCAACCACGCCGTTTACATTCTTCAAATAATAAATAATCAAGAGCAAAGTTCACGACGTCCATCCCTATGGCTCACAACTAGTCCTGGGCCTCCAGTCCGAGAAAAACACACTCAACCTTCACCCTTTGTGTCCGAGCACCGAGCCAGTTATGCATCCATCAAGCCATCCCATCCGATCCGACCTCCCTCTCGAGCCTTCTATCTGGGATTTCCTCTATCCTCATATCCCCTTGATCAAAAAAATATTCCAATAGTTTTTGTCTGACACGATTTCCCAGGGGGAAAACCATCTGATAAGTTTTATTTCTCTATCCAAATGCTTGTAGATTCGATTCCTCAAATACCCCGTCCGCTGCAACACTGTAGAAATACAATTAAACAGGTCGGTAACCAGGGCATTACAAGACGAAGATACAATTTCTACAAAGGTTTACTCGATTTCTTCCTTACTGTTCACAGGGTCCGAAGGTGAACTTGCCGTGGCCCCGGGGATTTTATCCACCTCAGGCTAACCAATCCCTCTCACGTGGTAACCGGTGAAAATCACTGACGGCCCTTGGTGTTGGCACGGTACATAGCAGTTAGTGTAACGTTTCACAGCGCCAGCGACCCGGGTTCAGTTCCGCGGTCTGTAAGTTTGTACGTTCCCAACGTGGGTTTCCTCAAGGTGTCCCGGTTTCCTCCCACATCCCAGAGACGGGCGGGTCAGTAGGGTAACTGGTCACATGGGTGCAATTGGGCAGTGCGAGCTCATTGGCTGTTGCTGTGCTGTATCTCTGAATAAGTAAATAAATCAATAGAGATGAAAATGAAGCTGACATCAACACAGGTGGGAGTTGCGGTGAAAGTGAGATCGTGCGTCTCTTGAAAGTAGAATGTGAAGTATCTTACTCAGAACGTCAGCTTAAAGCAATATGTCTTGAGGAGTCAATATTGCATTCAGGGCAAAAATAAATAGCTACATCTCAGTTTGAGTGTACAGAGGACCATATGCGTGGTTTATACCATTGATACAACAAGCACCACAACAGCAGCGATAATGCAAAACCGAGCTACACATTCATTTTCACTTGTAATACCAGACCGTGCCTCAGGGTGGCGCCATTGTCCCGGCAGTGCCGATGGAAATGACCTCACAGAATTGTGGGAAGTAAAGAGCCATATTTGCTGATGAACCGGAGGGAAGGAAAAGTCTCAAACGTCACCGGTTTCCAGAAAGACCGTCATTAATTACAGTCACTGAACAAACACACTAATTTAACTGTTTCCAGCCCAGAATGACTACCTCAATATCAATGGAAACAAATGTGATATTAAACGTATAACTTTCTCAAAGCTCCAGAAGGATGTTAGGTTATCACTGAGAGCGGGGATGTAGCTGTATTTGTGGCAAATAATGGAGGGGTCAGGCAGACCCTATGGAAGGGAATAGAAGGATTGAAAATGAAGGAACTTGGGAAAGGCGTGGGTGGACCGCCGTGGGAGGAAGTGTGGAACAGTTAGCAGAGAAGGAGTGCCGGGGCGGGTGGGTGTGGCGGAGGTGCAGAGACACCCAGCACTGAGACTCCAGGCAGGTCATTTTATTGCAAACAATTGGTTTATTGATCATCATAAAATGAATCACAGGTGCTTCCCGCTCCCTCACCTCTCCCTTCCCCCTTTCCCAAACGTGATTAAACTCTCCCTGCCCCCTTTCCACTCTCAGTCCAGAAGAGAGACCCATATCAAAATCAGGCTCCGGAGCTATATATATGTGACTAATACTTGTTCACATTACTGTATAGGGAAATTGTTGTGGTGTGCTCGTCAACAAGAAAAACACACGATAAAATAGCCCAACATTCAGCAACGACGAAGAATAAAACATGTTTAAAATAAAGTTAGAGGTTAAAGTACGGATATGGAATAAAATGCATTGCTAATATAAATATTATAAAAAGCGGTTTAAAACGCTGACGGTGCGGTGACGGGGGAAAAGTAATAGGTAGAGGAGGTGGGGATCTAACTAAAATAGTCTATCAGATTATCCACGTGGAGATGAGGAGAAGGTACAAACTCCTTGCAGGTAGCGGCAAGGAGAGTGGAGAGTGGAGGAGAGTTTTTTTACACAGTGTGGTGGGTTTTTGGAACAGTGTGGTAGAGGTTTGTGTAACTGCGACGTTTAAAAGACGCTTAGAGAGTTGGGTGTTAAAGACGGGTTATGGTCCGTGTAGGAGGGAAGAGTTATAGTTACGGGGAAGTAGTTTACATAGGTGGATAAAAGATCGTTCCTTTCTATTTTGTACATAAGCCAGGGATACTGATTAATAGTGTTTTTTGGTTCTGCTAATTAAGGGCAAGTTATTATACTCAGCACGGGTGGGTGTCTTTTAATACTTTGTGCAGGATTTTAACTCCGATGGTCCCGTCTGCTTTAATCCTGATTCTCAACTTTCTGACAGTCAGACACATCCTATTGGCCAGTCGAGTGCGCAAGGCATTAAGGGGTCAGAGCAAGGGAGACAATCGGAGTGACCCGGAGATGGGGAGCAGGAGGAGGTCGGTGATCTTACTCTTCTCCATATCCGGCAGCTTCATTCTACTGTGGTCACCCACTGTTGTAAACTTCCTGTATTAACACATTTACCGAACAAATCCTAATAGTTACACCGATTCCCAATATATCCTTCAGCAGGTCGGGTACTTGTTGCAGAATTTGAGCTGTTGCACAAACACATTTATTTATGGGGTAACTCAGGCCAAGTTCAGAGAACAGTTCATCAGCGCAGTGAAATACCCCGTGACGTCACTGCTGCGATTCATTCACAAACTGAAGAACTGACCCCGGCCACGGCCGCTTTCAATATCTCCCGACCATGAATGTACTATCTAATACCCGAATAAGTTACACATGGATGTAAACAATGGCAACGACAGGTGGGAGTTTGGCAGAGAAAGAGACGTTAGATGTAATGGTAAATCTCGGGATTTATTTTGCAGAATTTTATTCAGATATTCAAGATTCACGCTTCATGATGGTTTATTGTTATTCGTCAGTGCCCGAGTGTAAGCGGAACGTAATGAATGTTACTCCGGATTCGATGCAGCATGAGAAAATACACAATAAACATTGTGAAGAGAATTAACCAAACAAAAACACAACCAATAAAAACATACCTTTAAAACACAATGATGTGTGACTGTCATACAGAGAGACGGATTGTATATACATAAAGTGTCACGGCGTGATGTGTATGCCGCGGTGTTCCAAGGTTGATCAGCCTGACGGTTTGGGGAAAAGGATTGTTTCCCCGTCTGGTGGCCCTGGGGTGGATGCTGTGTAACCTGTTCCCTGATGGGAGTGGAACGAACAGTCAATGGAAAGGGCGGGTGTGATCTTTTATTGCTGGCCTTTTTACCGGCATCTTTCTGTATGTATACGAGGGGTGATTGATAGGTTCGTGGCCTAGGTAGAAGGAGATGAGTTATTAACTTCAAACTTTCTGCATAGTCTCTCAGATAGTGGGCCTGCATGTGGATGTAACGAGAGCTGTATAACTCTTCTCCTTTTACCTTAGGCTACGAACGTATCAGTCACCAATCTGTGGATACTTTCTTGAGGTCCAAGATCCGTATGGTCCGCAACCTCTGGACTAAGTGTGTAAGTGAAGGAGGGGACTATGTTGAAAAATAAATGTGCTAGGTTTTCTAAACTTGACTCCTCCTACCTCAATAATGGGTTGGTCAGTTTTAGCTTCTCATTCTAGATCCTCTTTCTACGCGCTAAAGGAGATGATGTTTCTGTGTCCAATGAACCACCAACCTGCTCATATTCAGGATTTTGATGGAAACCGGAACGGTAGAGGATCGCCAAGTCTTCCTGCCCCCGTCATCGGTCCGGATCAACTCCAGTTCGCAGAGCTGTCGGTGATTGCTCGCTGCTACACTAACAGCAGATCAATTAACCATTTTGCAGTGGTTTAGTATCTCACCCTGTCGCTGATACTCAGGAAGCTTTTTGCTTCTCATTTTTAATTGTTCAGTCTCCGTCATCTTCCGGTGTAGTGTCACTCTGCAGACTGATCTGAATGCCAGAGGCCGGACAGGTGTCTGTTTTCTCTTTTTGTTCCTGGACACCGATGGAAATCCCCAATCTGAGCAAGCTTCTCCACCAAAGGCAATTTCAGTGAGATTCACCGGGATATTGTTTGGGATGGTGTGATCCTTGATGAGGAGCGATAACAGAGACGGGGCTTGTCCTCCTGGGAACATTCCCTGCTGAATACAGACCTTGTAGATGCATGCAATGTACAGGGAAGTTAGATAGACAGAAATTTACCTCCATGTCAGAGCAGTCCGAGTTTAGACAGATAGAGGACAGATACTTAATTGTTCCCAAAGGAAATGACAGTGTCACAGTAGCATTACAACTGCACAGATGAACAAATATTAGGAGAAGTAAGAAAGAATAAAATAAGTCACCTGAAATAGTGTAACAGTAGGGGGTCAGAATTTTCCAACTCACCCTGAGCTTCTACGCACAGCTGGGCTAGAAAAGATGCCATGAACTGAAACCAGTGAGCAAGGGGACCGTGGGCCCCGGGTTGGAAAACCCGGAATAAAGTCCCGGAATTGATCCCTGAACGCGGAATGTGTCAGACATGAATGAAGAGTCCTTGTGCACGAACTTATATTATGGGCCATATATGAGAAATATTCACTCTCAGTAAATCCAGAGCAATCTTTAACTCCGTCTGGATACTCTCCTGCAATATAATAAACACAGGGTACATGCCGGACGCCGCGCAGAATGCGGTAAAACTGACAGAAATGGCTGAACAATAAAATCACAGACTTCCGTCTGCTTCCCCTCTCCGGGTCACTCGGGTTTCCGACCTTGTTCTCCCACAACTCCATTACACACGTGACTGTCCACTAATATGCGCCTGACTGTCACAGCTTCCAGAAATAACGCCCGAAGCGTTGACTGCTCCTTTCACCGGATGCTGCCCGACCTGCTGAGTTCATCCAACTTGTTCTTAAGTGTTTACTCTCTTCTCCTTGAAATCCACAGAATCGATCGCTCTGGATTTACTGACTGAATCGCTGTTCATGTTTACAAGAGGGCAATTGATTTTTATTGTGTCAATAGTCAATATAATCGTTTCAGCAACTTTTCCCAATACTCGTTGGTCTGTTACGTTACTATTACATTTTCTGAAATACTGTTATCTGTTTGTCGATTGTTAATGTTCTGAAATTAATTCACTTTTGCGCCAGATATTCCTTAACTTTTGTTTGCGGTCCCACCTCTGCATTGACCCGTGCGCGCAACTCAATGGTGTGACCGCAAGTGAAGGAATTCTCATCAACACGTGGAAATAATTTTACTTCGGGTGTTAGTCTGTCGGATAGGCGACAGGAATGGAAGAAACTGGCTTCATTCACACCAGAGCGCGGGAGGACAAGGGGAGAATAATTGCATGTATTTGCTTGGCGAATCGTCGTCGGTTGAGGAGCCTGTCGCTCTGGTGTATTGATCTGTGTTCTATTGTCTATTGAGTTTTATAAGATTACGACCTTCATGGAGATGGTACGTAGACAGAAGCACGTTCCTCCCGATACAGGCGAGTTCTGAACTATTCAACAGAGGTTTAATGTGAGAGAACATGGATTTTAACAGGATGGGTGTAAAGTGAGAGATCTCATGCAGAGAATAGCAAAACCATATGACCATAAAAGCATTTGCCACGTGGGAAGAATGGGATCTTTCAGACAATCATACCAGAGTAACTTATTTCCCTTTTGTAACTTCAGTCTTTGCTTTGCTGGCCATGTTAGTATTCTGGGTCCCGGTTCGTGACGTTCCTGCCATTGGTAAATTTCCTCTGTGTATATTTTGTTTAATCATTTGAGTCCCCTCAGACCGGCTCTATTGCACAGGTGACGCCCGCCACTCCAGGCTCTCCACGCATCTCATCTTCTTCTCGGAGATTATTCCAGTCGACATCTTTCGCACATTTCCAAGATATTCACGGTTTTTATTTAGAGAGCAGAGCCTGAAACCTGACATCAGATGCATCAGACATTGTAGATCTATCTGTCAAAATGCTTCGCCATGACATTCTGTCTCTCAGAGCCACTGAATCATCGAACTTTGCGACATGATAGCAGGCACTGTCACACTATCGAGGCACCACTGACTATCAGACACCATTTATACTGACACAATATCGATCTCTTGTTCTGTCCTCATTTGTTCCATTCCGGGCAGATTCCACCATTCACACGTACAATAGAAGTAATATGCAGCGGCCAATTGACCAAGCAGCACCACGAATGACTTTCTGATGTCTGATTAAACCCTGGAATCCAGGATGAACCCGTGGAGTCTGAGTGTTAACGCGTAAACTCCGTAGAGAAAGTCACCGAGATTAGGACTAAAACTAGTTCTCTGGCCCTGTCAGGGACCCGTACCAAAATTTCCCCATCACTTCCATTGTTGTTATGATTTAGTCAGTGTTGAGATTGCTTTTTAACTGTTTTCTCGGTCTTTCCTGACAATTTTATGGGTTTTATGTCGGAACAGAAATGCACATTTCCACCTGTGCTATTTCGGTGTCTTCCAGAATTATCTGCAGGTTTTCTCTCCATTTCGTCTATGCTGACATGATCTTAAACCCAGACTCATCGACCTGCAACGAAACATATTCTTCCAAACCCATCCCTATCGCTTCCACACCCACCCAAACTGCTCTCAGATATTACAATTGAGCTCTTGCGCTGATATCGACTCTGCGCTGTAACTGAACTCGGAATAAACTGGACACAGCTTACCTGATTCGCTCCTCGTCCGAGGCGTGTTTGGAACTTGATTTCCCCGCATATTCCCTGTTACCGGTGTAAAACGTGTCCCTGTCTCGGTTCTGAGGTAACAAGTTGTGTTTCACTTTCAGCCCACGTGGAATCACAAAATCCTGCCAATTTGGCAGATAAAGGAAAGATACATTATCCTTATTTTCTCCAGGATAATTCTCCTTTCCCCCACGACAGGAAGCAGTGGCTGTTAATTCCCTCCGTATCGCTTTTACATTGGTGTAAATTTCATTTCTTTACTGTTTTGAACGTCCCGTTCGCCTGCCAACGCTTGATACGGAAAATCACGTGGACCTCTTCTGCCCGTTCTCTCGGTTGTCATTCAGAATAATTGCTGCCCATAGAACATTACAGCACAGCACACGCCCTTCAATCCAGGATATTGTGCCGACGGTCTAGAGTAATCTAACGTCAACGTAATCCTTCGCTCCTGCATCCACGTGTCTACAAAATGAATTCGTCTTTTCCGCCTCGCCTTGCCTCTGCCTGGAGCCCTGCTTCGCCTTGCTTCGCCTCGCCTCTGCCTCTGGAGCCCTGCCAGAATCCTAGTTCTGGGGTCCGAGTCCGAGTCAAGGCCCAGGTTTTGGGTCCTTGTCCAATCTCTGGCTCAAGACGTATAATCCTTGTCCGGATTCCTTGTCTCCCGGAATCCTTGTCTCGTCCGGGGCCGGTGACATGTCCAGTGCTCTTTCTTCCCCATTTTTCCTTGCTTCCTTCTCACACCTCTGCCTCCACCTGGAGACTTGCCTCGGCTCGCCCTGGAGCCCTGCTCTGTTTGGACCTGTCTGTCTGTGTCCACGCCTTTGCTAGGAAGGTTCGGCCATTTTGCCGCTACCTAGCGTTGGGAACTGTCTTGTCGTGTTCAGCGTTCTGTGTAAAGAGTCCCGGCCCTACGTCCTGTACCCAAGGAGGGGTCCCGGCTTTGTGTTCTGTGTAAAGAGTCCCGGCCCTACGTCGTGTACCCAAGGAGGGGTCCCGGCTTTGTGTTCTGTGTGATGAGTCCCGGCCCTACGTCCTGTACCCAAGGAGGGGTCCCGGCTTTGTGTTCTGTGTGATGAGTCCCGGCCCTGTGTCTGTAACCAAGGAGGGGTCCCGGCTTTGTGTTCTGTGTAAAGAGTCCCGGCCCTACGTCGTGTACCCAAGGAGGATTCTAAGCTCTGTGTTCTGTGTGAAGAGTCCCGGCCTGTGTCTGTAACCAAGGAGGGGTCCCGGCTTTGTGTTCTGTGTGATGAGTCCCGGCCCTGTGTCCCGTACCCAAGGAGGGGTCCCGGCTTTGTGTTCTGTGTGATGAGTCCCGGCCCTGTGTCCCGTACCCAAGGAGGGATCCCGGCTTTGTGTTCTGTGTGATGAGTCCCGGCCCTGTGTCCCGTACCCAAGGAGGGGTCCCGGCTTTGTGTTCTGTGTGATGAGTCCCGGCCCTGTGTCCCGTACCCAAGGAGGGGTCCCGGCTCTGTGTTCTGTGTGATGAGTCCCGGCCCTGTGTCTGTACCCAAGGAGGGGTCCCGGCTTTGTGTTCTGTGTGATGAGTCCCGGCCCTGTGTCTGTACCCAAGGAGGGGTCCAGGCTTTGTGTTCTGTGTGATGAGTCCCGGCCCTGTGTTCTGTAACCAAGGAGGGGTCCCGGCTTTGTGTTCTGTGTGATGAGTCCCGGCCCTGTGTCTGTACCCAAGGAGGGGTCCCGGCTTTGTGTTCTGTGTGATGAGTCCCGGCCCTGTGTCCCGTACCCAAGGAGGGGACCCGGCTTTGTGTTCTGCGTTCCCGTACTCCCTCGACCAAGGTTTTGCTTTCCTGTCTCTTCCTCGACCAAGTCAAGACTTCGGGATGTCGTCCAGTCCTAATCACGTCCAAAAACCTTGTCCTGTCCGAGTCGCGGCTTTGTGTTCTCGTCTTGTCATGTCCCTCGCCCAGCCCAGGAGTACCTCGCCCAGCCCGATGCTGGGGTTCTCTCGTCCTGTGCTGGGGTTTCCTTGTCCTGTCCAAGTCACGGCTTTGTGTTCTCCTCTTGTCCATGTGCCTCGCCCAGCCCAGGAGTACCTTGCCCAGCCCGATGCTGGGGTTCCCTCGTCCTGTGCTGGGGTTTCCTTGTCCTGTCCAAGTCACGGCTTTGTTTTCTCCTCTTGTCCATGTGCCTCGTCCAGCCCAGGAGTACCTTGCCCAGCCCGATGCTGGGGTTCCCTCGTCCTGTGCTGGGGTTTCCTTGTCCTGTCCAAGTCACGGCTTTGTGTTCTCCTCTTGTCCATGTGCCTCGCCCTGCCCAGGAGTACCTTGCCCAGCCCGATGCTGGGGTTCCCTCGTCCTGTGCTGGGGTTTCCTTGTCCTGTCCATGAGTCTCACGTTCAGTCCTGTAACCTGGTCATGTCCTCGCCTAGTTCTGGGGTCCGAGCCCGAGTCAAATCCCAGGTTCTGGGTCCTTGTCTAGACTCTAGCTCAAGTCCTAGCCCGGACCCGGTATCCTTGTCTCGTCCGTGGCCTGTGTCATGTCCAGTGTTCTTTCTTCCCCATTTTCCTCGCTTCCTTCTCACACCTGGTCCTGTTCCTGGTAGGTCAATGTCTGTGTCTTGCATTTGGATCCAGTCTCAATGCCCCCATAAAGACAGGTGTAATGTAAATGTATTTCAGCAAAACATTTGAGAGGTACCCTGTGCAAGGTTATTGAGAAAATAAGAAGGCATGGGATCCAAGGGAACATTGCTTTGATGATCCAGAACTGGCTTGCCCACAAGAAGGCAAAGAGTGGTTGTAGACGGGTCATATTCTGCATGGAGGTCTGTCACCAGTGGAGTGCCTCAGGGATCTGTTCTGGGACCTTTACCCTTCATGATTTTTTATAAGTGACGTGGTTGAGGAAGTGGGAGGATGGGTTAGTAAATTTGCTGATGACACAAAGGTTGGAGGTGTTGTGGATAGTGTGGAGGGCTGTCGGAGTTTACAGCGGGACATTGATAGGATGCAAAACTGAGCTGAGAAGTGGCAGACGGAGCTCAACCCAGATAAGTGTGAAGCGGCTCATTTCGGTTGGTCAAATATGATGACAGAATATAGTATTAACGGTGAGACTCTTGGCAGTGTGGAGCATCGGGTGGATCTTCGGGTCCGAGTCCATTGGACGCTCAAAGCAGCTGCGCAGGTTGACTCTGGTTAAGAGCGCACGGTGTATTGGCCATCATCAATCGTGGAATTGAATTTAGGAGCCGAGAAGTAATGTTGCAGCTCTATAGGACCCTGATCAGATCCACGGAGTACTGTGCTCAGTTCTGATTGCCTCACTACAGGAAGGATGTGGAACCCACAGAAATGGTGCAGAGGAGATTTACAAGGATGTTGCCTGGATTGGGGAGCGTGCCTTATGAGAATAGGTTGAGTGAACTCGGCCTTTTCTCCTCGGAGCGACGGAGGATCAGAGGTGACCTGATAGTATATAAGATTATGAGAGGCATTGGTCGTGTGGATAGTCAGAGGCTTTTTTCCCAGGCCTGAAATGGTTGCCACAAGAGGGCACTGGTCTAAGGTACTGGGGAGTAGGTACAGAGGAGATGTCAGAGGTAAGACTTTTACTCGGAGTGGTGAGTGTGTGGAATGGGCTGCTGGCAACGGTGGTGGAGGCGGATACGACAGGGTATTTTAAGAGACTTTTGGATAGGTACATGGAGTTTAGATAAATAGAGGACTATGGGTACGCTTAGTCATTTCTAAGGTAGGGACATGCTCGGCACAACTTTGTGGCCGAAAGGCCTGTATCGTGCTGTAGGTTTTCTATGTTTCTGTCTCCTCATCGCTGACAATCCACACTGGGGCACCTTGAGCATGCGCACTTAGCTCACCGCTCCTCTCTCTCCGTCCCCTCGACGGTGTGGATTGACGCAGCTCAAACACCATGTATGCATTTGAGGATATCTCAGTTGTTGTTGGGAGAATTTCCGATGGTGAAGGGGAGGGGACAGGAGAGAGAGAGATCAGCTGGTTGAGTGGTGTTGCAACAGCAGCCTTGCACTCAGCGTCAGGAAGAGCAGGGAATTGATTGCGGATCTCGGGAAGTGGAGGGAACACACACGAGTCCTCATCGGGGATCAGCAGTGGAAAGCCTGAGCAGTTTCCAGATCCTGCCCGGCAGCATCTCTGAAGGTCTGTCCTGGGCCCAACATATAAACGCAATTACAAAGAGGGCACAGCAGCGGCTGGACTTCATTCGGAGTGTGAGGAGTCTTGGTGTGTCAGCAAAGACTCCAGTAAATTTCTACAGATGTGTCATGGAGAGCATTCTAACTGCATCAGCGTCTCGTGCGGGCGGGAGACTGCACAGGTTCGGAAAAAAGACTCAGAAAGTAGTAAACTCAGACACCTCCATAATGGGGACTGGTCTCCCCGCATCAAGAACATTTTCCGAAGGCGATGCCTCAAACAGGCGGCATCTATCATGACGGACCCCGATCACTCGGGACAGGCCGTGTTCCCATTGTTACCATCAAGGGGGAGGTACAGGAGTCCGAAGACACACAGTCCAGGGTTCCAGAACAGATTCTTCCCCTCCGCCATTAGGTTTCCGAATGACCAATAAACTAGTGTTACACCTGCTCACTCCGCTTTTCTCGTTTTCCATTATTTATTTAATTTGATTATAAATGTATTTCTCATTGCAATATGAAGTTTATTATTATTACGGATCGCAATGCCCTGCATTTTAGGACACGTTGCCAGTGATGTGAAACCTGATTCTGATACTTTATTGATCAGGCGCATCAGATATTTTACTGTTTAAGGCCAGTGTCGTTTAGTGGAGATATTTCTGTACAATGTATGCCTTTGTTCCTTACAGGTGAATGCAGTTTTCTATCAGATTTATAAACCACAAGTATATTTTACGGAATCTTTGGAACACATAAGCTCTTTCCAGGGTTTTTATTAACGTGTCTATTAAATTGGGCGCAATATTTCAGCGGGAAATTTATACCAAAGGTGAATTCGATAATGGATTTCAAGCCATTGTGTGAGTGTGGATTTGTGTGAGTCGGCGTGACTCCCTCTGTACTACTCCTGTTCCTACAGCTCCTTGACCGTGAGTGTCTGGGTCTGCATATGCGTGGGTGGCTGTTTGTATGCGTAAGTGTCTCAGTGTCTCGGTGTCCGTCTGTCTTTTGGAAATCTGCACATATTTGTATGTATTTGATTATGTGCATGACATTGTAAGTATCTGTGATTTTGTGTACGTGTGTACATGAGTCTGCTTGCGTTTCTGTGTGTGTAACTTTGTATTTTTTCTTTGTTATATCATTGTACGTAGCTTTGTGTCTGACTGTTCGTGAGTGAGTTTATGTGCCTGGGCTTTCAGAATGTAAAGTACACCCAGAATAATAAAAATCGGGTTAGTGAACCAACGTTTATTTTGTCCGGGTGTGAGACCTTGGTGTGAGTTAACGAAACAGTTGGTGGCGCCCCGAAGTCTATTTTGATGCTGTACAGGCGAAGAGTGATGTATTCGATCACGGAAACAATCCAGAAATGGTCTGGAGCAAATACGACAACCTCATGTGTACAGGATAAAACAGTCTCCTCCGTGGATGATCCAGCTGGTTTCTCAGTGTAATTAATTATCAGTTATAGTAAAAAGGACAATTAGTCTCCTTCATGGATGACCCAGTTGGTGTCTCAGTATAATTAACTTTCAGTTATAATAAATAGGATAATTAAATTATTATGGTGGTACTCAGGGATTTAGAAGTTACACAGATTATAACGAGGAAAAGTTTCGGCAGGGAGGAAAATGTTGTCACCTTCCGTAATTTGTCTCTATTTTGATATGTGAAAAATTAGATACACTCGAAAGGAAACAATTAACATATCACAGAGGAGTAGTTAAGTCTTCAGA
This sequence comes from Hypanus sabinus, assembly GCF_030144855.1. Lineage (NCBI taxonomy): Eukaryota > Metazoa > Chordata > Chondrichthyes > Myliobatiformes > Dasyatidae > Hypanus > Hypanus sabinus. The sequence continues at coordinate 436,233 of NW_026779441.1, forward strand.
TATTGTAAAAGTCTGAAACGAATGCAATCACTGGGAGGGACTCCTGAGTGGGACAAATTGGGGCCTTTGTACGTATTATCGTTGTAAGCCCCTCCCAGTCCATCCTTAAGCAGCAGTAAAGGAAGTACAAAACTTATTACAGAAACAGTCTGGAGAAAGCCTGTCTGCTCTTATGGTCCCGGAACACATCCGACACAGTCAGGGAATCTCACCGACACCCCCACCTTCTGAGGAGGATGAAGCGAGCTGGGCTTCGCACATCCATGCTGACGTCATTCCGCAGCTGCGCAGTAGAGAGAATCCGAACAAGCTGCGTCACTGTACGATCTGGAAACTGTACGACAGCGGACAAGAAGGGTCTGTAACGGGTAGTCAAAACTACCCAACGTGTAGTCAACCAGGCTACACCCCATCAATGACATATATAGAGATAGGTGCAGTAAATGGCCAGTAACATAATGAAGGGCCCTACACACCCTGTACGTGGTCTGTATATCCCATCCCATCAGGGAGGATGCAACGTGATATCCACGGCAGGTCCATCAGACACAAGGACAGTTACTTTCCCCGAACAGTGTGAGTGATCAACACCTCCACTCACTAACGCCACCACTGCTGTATCATTTCCCGTCATTCACAGCACGGCGTCATGTTATGGTCATAAACAATCTTTCTATATGAGATCTTAATTATTTATATGTATTGTTTTTTTAGTCATTTATATTATTTGTTTTCTTTTCTCTCAGCTCAAGCTGGTATAACCTAAGGTACAGTCAGAGACAAGCACACTCATTTCCCAGTTGCTACATCTCCGGCCATTCCAGTGGTGCTCAGTATCGTGGCTCCCTAATTGTTTAATGCCAATGTGTAGTGACTTTGGCGTGATACCAGTTGTAGATATTAACATTGGGACAATGTATACCCTGGTCATGTTCCAAAGTCTTTCAGTTTCCCGTTTTAATTCAGCATATTTCTCGTGTTTTTTGCTTATTGATTTCTGTAAGTTACAAGTGTTTGTAATGACTACATCTTTTAATCAAATGGTTCTTGTCTGTTATTCCTGTATTAATACATCCGGGCAGTTTTATGTATTTTCCTATCTGTAATAACTGATCTGCCATCATATCATTTGTGTTATTCTGACTCCAGACCGGGATCAGGCTTGTATTTATAATCAGGAGTGATTTATTTTATGAGTTTGCATTTTAAAGCGAGATTTCATGAATGATGTTTACCACTTGATTGTGCCTGTGTAAGTAATCAGAGAAAATCAATCTGCTACAGGATCCTGTAACCTGTTGGATTGTTTTGGGGTATTTTTGACATTTTCTACGTTTATCATCTCTGAATTTGTTGGTCTTTTATTATGTATTTTTGATATTTTTGTGTTAACCACCCAGCTCCGTTCTGCTACAAGGAACACTTCTGTTTCTGGGAAGAGATCTCCATCCCTGAGCGAGGCGTTCGACGCCTCCTTGTCGACATCTACTCTGCTCAGACTGTGGGGATGTCTTCCATGGGGAGTCAGACTCTTCCATTGGTTAACGTTTTCCTCAATAGTGGTGACGTCTCCGTTTTTCTGGGTCGCTCTCTCATTGAAGTTTACTGGTGTATACACCTTATCAGAATTGTATCTGCTTGCACGGATTGCCGATTCCTGTTTTCTTTGGTGAAAGTAATTCCTGAGAGGTGAATCCTGATATCTTGATGTGTATATTATATTTTATTGCTTTTATGCTGCATCAGATCTGGAGTAACAAACACTTTGTTCTCCTTACACTTCTCTACAGAGAATGACATTATTCAATCGTTAAACCTGAATCATGAATCTTGAAATGTGACTACTCCAAAGCATAAACAGCGAAATTGTCGATCTAACATTACGGCCTCTGCTGAATTAACATTCTGATTGCTATCGGTATTATTTTCAGCTAGTGATCACAATATCTGGGGTTAAGTATCACATCATAGTTTGGAGCCATTGGGAATAAACCCTGGCTGCCGTCAGTTGTTTTGTCTCCTGATTAAGCGTACAATTGTGATCACTGGCCATTTAACTGCGGCTATGAACTGCTCTCTGAACTTAGACTGTGTTACTCCATATATAAATGTGTTCGTGCACAGACTCAGGTTCTGTAACATGAATCCAAGTGCCTGTAAGATAAATTCAGAATCGGTGTAATTATTGGGATCTGTCCCTCCGACGTTATACTTGAAGAAATTGACAACAGTCGCCAACCACAAAATGATAAAGCTGCCGGATATGGTGAAGAGGAGGATGGCAGAGCGCCGCCTGCTTTCCATTTCTGGGTCACTGCAGTTCTTCCCCTTTCTCTGACCTCTCAGTCCCTTACGAACCCGACTGGCCGCTAAAATGTGCCGGACCGTCAGGGCGTTGAGGACCAGAATTAGTGCGAATGGAATCAGTGGGGTTAAACTCCTGTCGAATCGGTCAAAGCTCACCCACTGGTGTTCAGTGAAGTAAGCTGGGTTTAACTTACAAAGCCATAAAACTCCATCGATTATCTCACTTGGGTTATGAATGAAATAGAAGGGGATATTTTTTAAACACATAACAGCGGAGATGATCACGAGAACTAATGCCGCGGTCTTTCCTGTGCAATAGCCGGCTTTTAACTTCTGACAACAAATGGCGACAAACCGATCGAAGGTGAAGGTGACGGTGAGCCAGACCGAACAGTCTCTGGAAGCACATTGCAGTACAAAGACAATGCTACACAGGGGATACGTCTCCAGGAAGGATCCCGGGAAATAGTAATTGATCCGGGTAAAGAATGCAGTGACGACAGCCGTCAGATCCGCCGCTGCCATGGCAACCAGGTAGCGTGTGGTGCACGGGGAGAAGCCGCACTTCCCCCGGGACAGGATTGCAATCGCCACTATGTTCACTGGGCGTCAGAGAAGAGAAAACAGATATGGAATCAGAACTTTGTCTTATTCTGCTGTGATATTGATAAACTCTGTAACATTTCTAGATATTCCTGCAAATGCGTGCAGGAACACTTATCTCAAAGTGGTCTACCGTAAACTTAGAACATTAGAATGTATCACTTAAGGATTGAAATGACTAAAAGTTATAAACAGTATAGATGCTGAAATCCGAGATTCAGAAAGTATAATTCTTCAGGTACTCGGCTCTCACATCTCATGTGAGGGAAGAGAAGTCCTTTAATTCGAAGCAGCCCATCAGAACTGGGTTTGGAGGTATCGGCCGCTTGATGCTGCAGGTGAGTGTGGAAGGGGGCGCCTCTCTCTGAGCGGAAGCGGGCTAGTCAGAGGGATAAGCTCCAGGGAATGTTACCGGTCAATGGATGAGTCAAATGGGCAAATGGATGGATACAGGATGTACAACACACAGAGCAGGAGACATCCCCTAGGCTCTCCGTCACTCTCAGATGTACCTGAAAATGATGAAATTGAATGAAAGAGGCTGAGGGAACATCAGAAACGGGAAACCTGGTCAGAAAGGGGCAACAAGAGACCGAACGTTGTCTCCTTCCCAGTTCTGAAAAAGGCTCTTCCGCCTGCAACGCTCTTTCTTTTCTTACTTTTCCCATGGTTGCGGACAAATCTGCTGATTACCTCCCGGATTTTCCGTTTTTTTTCCCATTGTTCTAACGACAACGGGCTTGATAACATTATCCTATCTGGAATCCCGCTTCGGAGCTAATAATCTCTGTTGAAGCATCGAATGGTGACGAGCAGGATCGCTGGAGATGTTCAGTGGGGCAGGTATCATCTCTGAGTTTCAGGAAATAATCTTCCCGTTTGATCAATAAATCTGAGAGTCCCGGTGGTAGAGAACGCACTGAAATGCAGGTAGTGAGGATAGAATTAACTGCACCGTATGAATGTGAAGGGAAATAAACTCTCCCCGGGTATATGCCTCCCTTCAACGAGGTGATAAACTAGCATCAAACGACTTAAGAAGCCAGGATACATTGCAATAGAGCAAATTGTATAAATAATTAGCTGGAAATGCATATTGATCGCTAAGTTGCAGAAATGCAGGCTAACATAAATTCCGCTTCCTCAGTTTGTTGTTGGAGTCCCGGCCCGAAACGACGAATCTTTATTTGTTAAACAGATGCTGCCTCACCGGCTCTGCTCGACAGGAACTTTTGTGAATGTCGCGCTAGTGCTTGATAGAACATTTTGAGAAATTGGAATAGCAGTACAGATCGTTTAAACGGTTCGCAGCAGTGGGTATCAAGAACAATTCGAGTTATTTTGTTGATTGACAGTAAAATTGCTGCTTTGATTTAAAAAAAAGTTTCAATTTTCTCTCGGTATTGCAGACTGAGTCTATTTTTCCAACATCCGTGCAGTTGCCTGACGATAAAATCGGAACTACATGTGCCGGTGATATTGAACCTGATAGTGATTCTAACTCCTATTCGTCAATCCGAGACCCACTCCAGAATGGCAAAAAAGAAACAAAAGAAAGATGGACATTTTCACAGTAAGCCGAGTTATTATGTCTTCTCGGCGTAAGTTAATATATCATGTTGAAACTTCTTTCATTGGACTGTATTCCTCTTGATTGAAAAGTAATACAGTTGATTCAGTGATAAAATACAATTACTCACCAATTGTGTCATTTCCGGGAAATGTAAGGCATGGGTGTTTTCGCTAAACAATTGCAGAGTAACAAGCTGGTGCAATAAATATGTCAACAAGATAACCCGCTCATAATGGTCAACGCGATGTTATGACCCGTGATTATACAGGTCCGTCCACGTATGGACAAGCATTTTAAAAATATCCGGAACTTGCTCGGTGCAATTTATCAGGAGAACCGTAATAAATGAAAGGGCAAAATATTCATCTGCAGTCACTGTGTTCGAATATAACGAGGAGAAGCAGGAGTTTAAAAACACATCAGCAATCAGCATTAATCAATGAGACGACTACGTTATTGTGCGAGAGATTCTCTGCACATTGGCAGCATGCAAGTGCCTTTCAGGCAAGACATAAATTTGTTGATTTATAATGTGTTTCAAATTCCTGCTTTTCTTTACAAGGTTTGCCTTAATTTACATATTTCAGTCAGTAAATGTCAGGATACTATTACATGTCACCTCGCTAATGAATATCCGGAATCTGGAATGTTGAGAAAAAGAAAATGAACTTCTCCGCAAAATAGAAAGAAAACAACCAAACAAACAGTAAGTGCGAAGTCAGACATGACGAGCATTTTGTTTTCATGTGCCATCAGGTGACAATATCAACGTGTCAGTTGTACCGAAGTGACCAGTGTGTTCAGCCGACGTTAACAGCTGATATTAACCAGAGACTAATCGATTGTACAAGACGTTCCATGCCGGATCTATCCTGGAATGGTTACTTCCCAATAATATTTACGCTATCATCATATAAATGTGCGTTACCACCAGGGACTTTTATCAATTTAACAGAGACTTTTCATTTGTGCATCACGTGCTCCTTTTTTACCTTCTTCCGCATCCACACAGTATGTCGTACGTAAGGCTCTGCAAAGACTCTACAGGCAAAATATATGTTTTTAGTGATGCGTGGTGCGTCCCCATCTTGCCAGCTGGAACCTTTTCAGCAACAGTGACTGGAAATATGATCAGGATTGATGAATGAGCTAAATATAGAGAGATACTGAATGAAAAACTGCACGTCAATAGAGTGCCTTGAAATGAAGAAAACTTCTGTATTTGAGTGACCCAGTCAGAGTCCTGACCATAACCCGATCGGAAATCCCTGGCAGGACCTCTAGATGGCTGTCCACTGCGGCTGCGCCTCTGACCTGGCACAGCCTGAGTAATTTGCAAGGATATCTTGCTCCACTGCATTGTACAAAACTAACAGAGGCTTATCAAAAAAGTCTACTGGCTGTAAATGCTCCAAAAGGTGGTTCAACTAAGTACTGAGCGAAGGGACACGAATAAATTTGAACTTCTGACATTTCGGTTTCAGATATTTTTAGATTTTCACGCTTTATATTATTCCTTGCTTTCTATTTCTACTGTGAAAGCAGGAGCATGCGATTCGGAAATAAACATTCACAGTTAAATTGATCACAATCGCTGGTTGTAATACTCATTTACGTGAACAAAGTGTTGAGCTCTGGGCACTTTTACAAGGTTCTGTATCAACTGATTCGGGTTCAGAATTTCATTTGGAAATGCCCTGCAATGTATTTCCCATCGCAATGAACATCCATTCGCAGCTTGGAACATTCTAGACAATATAACCCTTCTTAAGCTCATGAATAACCCCTCACAGCTAGTACAACCAATATTACTTTTGGATAAGGCTCCATTGGCTTTGCACAACGTGACGGAACAAGTTTTACCCACTCCTCCTTGCAAACCTCTCAAGCCGTGCCGGGTTAGTTCAGGAGCGGTGCTGGACAGGAATCCTGAGGCCGTGACAGAGATGTTGAATCGGTTTAAGGTCGGAACTGTGATTGGACCCCTCAAGGATATCAATTTTGAGCATTTGAAGCCACTCCACTATTGCTCTGGAGATGTGTTTGGCGATGTTGTCCTGCTGAAAGAGGAACTTCCTACCCAGTTTAAGCTTCCTGGCAGAGGCTGGCCGGTTTTTATTATCGCGCGGTCCGGCATTTCACCCGGTATATGTTTTGTTCATTCATTCTGTGCCATCTACGGGAAATTTCAGAAAAACAGCTTCCGGCTTTCATCAAATCTCACTTCAGTATCATCAATGATAGCGTTGAGCACAGCGTTCTTGACTTTAGTAAGCACATGACACATCATTTAATCTTGCTTAGCGGGCGCAGCAATAACCAGAATGACCAGATAGTAGGTAGGTATCTCTTTACTGGAGGAAGACCTGGGAAAATGAAATGAGTTCTTGTACTGCAGATTCATTCCCCGGCATAAACTCGACAGCTCCCCGATATCGGAAAATAAAGCCCGATGATCTCACATTCGAACTGATCTCCTGTTATAAATGACATCTTCCCTGGTGTAAAGGTGGACTGGTCAATGAAAACTCGGGGTTTAAATACAGCTGACACTGTGTTGCTGTTCCACGCCAAACTGGTGGGGCTGAGAATGACATGAAGCCGCCTAACTAACTGAGCGCTTCACACAGATCATTTCTGCAAACTGACAACATGACACATATCTTCAGTGTTTTACATACTGTTTTGAAAAAACATCACTTGGACTCAATGGGCGTGTGAACATTTGGAACAAAGAACATCAGACACTACACCACAGTACACGCTCTTCACCCCCGATGCTGTGCGATCTTTCAACCTACTCTAAGATCAATCTCACCCTCCTTTCCAACATAACGCTGTATTTTCCTATCTCCCATGTACATATCTCAGAGTCTCTGTAATGTATCAGCCTCTACCACCACTCCTGGCAGGATTTTCCACGCACCCGTCACTCTCTGTGTAATAAAACTCATCCCAGGCTCCCCCGCAATGACTTCCTCCAATTCCCTTTAATGATAGACTTTCATATTGGCCATTTCCACCTCTGGATAAACGTTTCTGGCTATCCACTCTGTGAGAGCTAAAGTTGGAGTGTCCCAGTTACAGAACTTTCATCTTCTCACTCAAAGTCCGTGTCAGTGTAATTACCCAAAACCAAGCGGCAGCTCTCATTGGAATTGAACCGGCCCGACAATTTAATTCGCACTGATAAGTACGTATGAAAATGTCCGACAGAGTGAGCTGGAGGTACACGCACAAAATTCAGGTGGAACTCAGCGGGTCAGGCAGCATCTATGGAGAGGAACCAGGAGCCGACGTTTCAAGCCGAGACCCTCCATCAGGAATGACGTCAGATCCCACCATTGCTGTCTGACCTGCTGAGTTGCTCCAGCATTTTGTATGTGTTACTCTGGATTACCAGCATGTGTAGAACCTTGTGGGTTGATGGTGGAACGAGCAGGTTCAGCGGGGTGGAGATAACGGAGGGAGAATTGATGGAAATTTACAGGATAACAATGGAAACATCATTCCCAGTTTAGGACGGGTGGAGCTCAGCTGGCACGGAGTTCAGTTATTTAGTCACAGATAAACAGTAAAGCGAAGAGAACATCACAGAACCGGAATCTGTCGGACTGGCGATGCAGGATTTCCACCGGAAAGTCGTTCATTCCTTTCCTCCCCCTGATGCAGCTGGACACGAGGAGTTCTTCCGGCAGGTTATCTGTTGCTCCGAATTCGAACTGGGAACATGGAATAGAGACCAATACAGGCCATTCGGCCCAGGATGATCTGCCGACATTCTAACCCACTGCAAAATCAATCTAACCCAGGGGTTCACAAACGTTTTTATGCCATGGACTGCCATTAACGAGGGATCTGATAGCCTGAAGTTGGGAATCCCGGATCGAACACTTCCATCCCACGGCGCCCTCTATTGATCAGTCATCCATTTCAAACATCAAGGGTTCCAACACCCATACCTGCGGAACACCACAGGCAGGCGATCATCAAAATAACTCTCCTTCATAATCCTCCGACTCCTGTTCCTCAGGTAATAATGGATCCAGTTTGCTAATTGCTGTGAATCCCATGGACCTAACCATCTGGACAAGTCTCCATTTCCGGACCTCGTCGAGATCAGGTTCTCACTGGTGACCATGGAAACAACATCGTCACTACCCTTTGCTCCCTCCTTGACAGTGGTGGGGCGCGGAGGTGTGGAAACACAGAGCGACAGAAACGATAGCAACGGAATCAGACAGATAGAGAGGAGGAGGGAGGGGATGAGGGGAGAGAGAATAAGGGACGGAGAAGTAAAGTGAAAGAATAAGGGGAAGGGAAACAGACGAAGGAAGGAAGAAGGAGAAGTAGATGCAGGGATGGATGGGAAGATAGAACCTGCTGCAAACACTGGGTAGGTCGGTCTGCATCTGTGGAGATAGAAACGGGGGCATTGATTTACATAAATTTAAACCAAAGAGAGGAAGTTTCGAAGTTTTCCTGTTCAGTGGTTAAATATTTATTATTATATTGTCGCTCTCAAAACTAGCATCTTTCATCCCTAGTTCTGAATAACGAATAATCATGCAACGGTTCCATTGACTAACATACACAAAGCTGTCAGCATTCTTCACAGACTTTTACCACTATTTGTATTCCGTTTCAGGGCGAGGGAGAGTCAACTGAGGGCGAGAGAGAGAGAGAGAGAGAGAGAGAATGACGGCTGAAATGTTCATATCGGGGAGGGGCAGAAGTTCAACGTTCAGAAGTTCAGGTTTCGAAGTAAATTTATTATGCAGTACAAACATATCAGCATGCAGACGACTGAGACGCATTTCCTTGTGGGCATAATCAATAAACGCATATTGGAATAATTACCACAATAGGCTCGATTCCTATAATACCCCCTCTTTCCTCATATTCTTTTCATCTTAGACACATTTTGCTGAGTCTCATCCTTTTCACCTCTTTCCGATGTGACCTTGAATTATCCATCTTCCCCCTTCGGCTCCCCCCACCCCCTCTCACACTCACTCACTCACGGGGTTGGTGATTCGCTTTATTTGTCCGTTAAAACACGACAGGTGGAAGGATCAACTCCTGAAAGGCAAAACACTAAAGTCTGAAGGGATGCTAGATAGAACACAGGGAACAAGAGAGATGTGGGACGCAAAAAGACATTTGGTTACAGCTTAGTAACACTACAAATAAACTGTATTGGGACAGAGAGGAAAGAAATGATTGGGCGCAAACGCTGAGAGAAGGAGGGAAAAGCAGAGCCGAGTTTTACACGGAAGAAGACAGAATCGATACGTATGCTGGCATTTATAAATCAGAGCATTGAGTGTACGAGTTGGGATGTAATGTTAAAATTGTACAAGGCGTTGGTGAGGCCAATTTTGGAGTATTGTGTACAGTTCTGATTACCGAATTATAGGTAAGTTGTCAACAAATTAGAGAGAGTACAGAGGAGATTTACTAGAATGATACCTGGGTTTCAGCACCTAAGTTACAGAGAAAGGTTAAACAAATTAGGTCTTTATTCTTTGGAGCGTAGAAGGTTGAAGGGGGACGTGATAAAGGTATTTAAAATTATGAGGGGATAGATAGAGATTACGCGGATAGGCTTTTTCCATTGAGAGTAGGGGAGATTCAAACAAGAGGACACGTTGAGAGTTGGGGGCAAAGGTTTAGGGGTAACACGAGGGGGAACTTCTTTACTCAGAGAGTGGTAGCTGTGGGGAACGAGCTTCCAGTACAAGTGGTAGAGGCGGGTTCGATATTGTCATTTAAAGTAAAATTGGATAGGTATATGAACAGGAAAGGGATGGAAGGTTATGGGCTGAGTGCAGGTAGGTGGGACTAGGTAAGAGTAAGCGTTTGGCCTCGACTAGAAAGTCCGAGATGGCCGGTTTCCGTGCTGTAATTGTTATATGGTTATACAGATAATATAGAGTCGTGCAATTTAGTTGCTGTCCTCTTTTGGCTAAGTGTTACTAACCTCTCATTTTACTCGCAGGAAATATCAATCAGCCACATGATGTCACAATGTAATAAAAAAATGAAAATTTTACCCCTTTGACAAGGGTTCATCTCAACTGAGAAAAAATTACAACATCTTTCCATCTTCTGAGTTTTCTCAGAAAACTAACTGAGCTGGGTTTAAATAGGCTGCAGGTGATGAATTGGAATCGAGTGGCAGTTGACCCCTGCTATCTGGGTGGAGACTGGGCGGTGCCTCGCTGTGTAGCCTGACAGGATCACTGACACTTTTATGGAGACTCCCGACTGTTCAGGTCGATCCCGATGCGGGCAGTGGAACTCCTCGATGGGCGATCGATCAGGAGTTTTATTTATTTATAAGATACAAGGAGCAGTAAGCCACGCCGCCCAGTAATCGCTTCATTTAATCCTAACGTAGTAGCGGTACAGTTCACAATGAACCAGTGAGTCTTTGCACTGTGTGTTTCCTCCCAAAGTTCAGAGACGTACCGGTTGGTAGGTTAGTTGGTTACTGTAATCTGTCTCGGGGGTAGGCTGGGGTAAATTCGGGAGTTTGTTGTGCAACCAGGCTTAAAATTCCACTTGCCCCCATCTCTGAACTCTTTCCAGAGCCTATCGACTCAATTTGAAAGATTCTTCATTACATTTTGGTTTATATTTCCTGCTTAATTATAACTTATCTCTGCTGTATTTTCAGGCTGGTTATTGGCCATCATGTTGGGCCGGGCCGTTCATTGACTCTATTTCTTGGATTTACTGTGTGTGTCCGTATGGAAATGAATCTCAAGGTTGAATATGGTAACACACATGTACTTTGATAATCACCGTGAACTTTGAGATTTGAACTTGCGAGAAATGCCAAAGAGACAATATAATGAAAGAAATATTACGATGAGGGAGAATCCCGAACAATTGGATGTTCTTCAAAAGTCACTATTAACTGAGATACATTGAAGAAATTTCCACAAACATTAGTGAAAGTCAAGGCTAAAATACTCTGGAGATTTGTGGAGCGAAGTAATTGATAATATTTAAAGGGAAGGATTGTGAAAATGAGAGCTATGTAGAGCTGGTAAAACACAAGTATAAGGCGTGCGGCCGATTCCCAACAATTCTCTCTCTCTCTCTCTCTCTCTCTCTCTCTCTCTCTCTCTCTCTCTCTCTCTCTCTCTCTCTCTCTCTCTCTCTCTCTCTCCATTGTCATCGTTTATGCCAGCCAATAGAATTCCTGCACTTGCTCTACTCACTGCTGCCTATTGCTCATGATTTCACTCGATCCCCACAACATTTTCCAATGAATCTCATCCTCCATCCGGCTTTCTACAGATTCGCCATTTTGATCTCTGCTCCCCACTACAAAATCTCAAGTCCAGAAACTTGTTTCACGTTTTTACTTGCTCCCTTTCCAAGGCAATATCATCGACCTAAACCGATAAGGCTAATGATGCAACCTGTTGCAGGATACTGATAAATCACAGCTTTATCGTTTACATTTAGTAAATTTAAGGTTAATCTAAAATTCATATGGTCTACAATCCACTTTACCCCAGCCTACACACGGTTTAACAATATGACAGAATCCTCCTCATCCACATCGAGTATGTTTCTCTGTTTAACTATAGTCTGCAAATTTTCCCGTTCAATGTAAATATGTATTTCACGCCATTTCTCAGTTCCTCTCTGAATTTCCGCTGCGTTAATCCATAGATACACGTGTTTGTGCAGGTACTGAGAATCTGCAACATAAACCCAACCTCCTGGGCGATGTACACTGGGTCACTCAAGAACCGATCAGGGTAAAAGAAGTTCCTCACCGGCCAGTTCAAAGAATGCACGACATATATCATCCATAGTAACATGAAATTAGCCGAAATAGTGAAAAGTAAAATCATGGACTTCTTCCGATTCTTCTCCTCTGCATCATCCTTTGAATTCTCTCCATTGTTTCGGAATTGCTTGCGAACTTTATTGGCCGCGATAATATGTCTGACGGTCAGAGCATTGCAGAGTGAAATGAACAGGATTGGTGATAAGGGGGTTATGATGCTGTCGACCCACTCGTAAACTGTCCAGAGTGGTGAGGTTAAATATTGAGATGTTACAATGCAGCCCCAACCGACTTTGTTAATAATAACTACAGGGTCATGCAAAAAATGGAAAGGGATTGTCCTCAGGCAGCTTGATACAATCACAACAGCGATAATCACCGAAGCTGTTTTCTCTGTGCAATATTTTAACTGAAGCTTCTGACAGCAAATTGCCACAAAGCGATCGAAGGTAAAAGCGACGGTGAACCAGACAGAACAGTCCACAGCTATAATGTACGCGACAAAATTGATGCTACACACCGGCGTGAGAAACAGAAAGTTCAATGAGAAATACATGAAATTAACCCGACGTATTATCACTTCGACAATAACCACCAGCAGATCCGCCGTTGACATGGCCATCAGGTAGCGAGTGATGCATTTGCACAAACCGCACCTTCCTCGTGACAGGATCACAATTGCCACCAAGTTCACTGCAAGAGACAGGAAATGTTCAATTATATTGACATAATTACGGCGTATATAAAGAAATTTAAATATAGAAAGGGTCAAGTATAAATTCCCCCAATTCTGTATTGAATACATTTCATTTTATGATTACACATTACCTCCTGCATGAACGAATAGAGGAAGTAACTGATTGTTGAAGTTACTCGATGTGTTGACAAGTGAAATGTGATGTTAATAACAATCACAACTGTCCGGATGACTCACGATCGACCCTGAAGTTTCGATATCTTTCTCTGTCCAAATCCACTGTGTCACCCGCTGAAAATTCCAGCATATTTAATTTATTTACCTCTTTTTGAAGGAACATGCGGTATTTAGTAATTTTTTAGTGGCTGGTGAGGAAAAAAAAAACCCTGACAATACTCTGACTATCCCCTTGTTGTGCTGAGGACTGAAATGAGGAGACACGTTTCACACAGAGAGCGGTGGATCTCAGGAGTCCTTTCAGCTGGGAGATGTAGATGACCAGACATTGATTTTAGTTAAGGTTCAGGAGGACAGATTTTTAGAGTTTAGTTTTATGCACTGCGGAATACATGATTTGTGAGTCCATCTTGGTCCAGAGGAACGTCCCTTCCATTGTTTCTACGGCAGAGTCTTGAAGAGAATGGAAAACAATCTGTTGTCCGAACTCAGAGGTGTGTATCTGTCGACGTTTCGGGTCGAAACATTCCGTTCAGACCCGCAAGTATCAGAATCTGCATCTCCTGAGTCTCCAGGAGAATGGGAACTACTGGCGATGGGCATCACTGACTGATAACGTGACAAATCACTTATTCTAGTCCGCTGGTGAACCACAAACTGAACCAAATATGCAGCAGAGACCTCACATCAATAGCAGATGCGAAAACCAGATAATGGGTAAAAAGTACTGATTTAATATGTTTATATTTAATATTAACATGTATGATGTTCGGAACAACTGACTTTAAAAAAGAAACATGAATTATCTCTGATCTGCTCCCTGGACATCAAATAGAGCCTTTTCACATTGGCATCATTTATTGAAATTTATGGAAACAGGACATTTCCCTGTCTCCGTTAATATTCCATTGAAGAAAATTAAAACAAACTGATCTTAATGACTTTAAACGCTCCGCACGGATAAAGACTGACCGTAGCTGGACAATAATATTTAACCGCAATCGTCTTCATCTCACCTGGGACACCGACTGCAGCAAGAACCGGGTAATAGATCCGGTCTATCCGGAAAATTAGCGGGTACCCCATCTTCTCGCGAATCAGACCTGATCATCCCAATGAATCAGGTTGCTGAATGTGGTCGTTATTATAGTGCAGAGTATACTCCGGGGGGAGAGTCACAGCAGGGATCCGAATTACGAATGTATTTACAGTCTAGTAAACAACACAGCTAATTAATCATGTTTTCCTTTGATTATTTGGTCCTGCTGTCTTATTTTCCTCATGAGTGGTCAAGAAATAATATACAACTTAAAATGTCTTTGAAATACGGTTTTTCCACAAAATGAGCAGCTATGAGATGCTTGGAATAGAACAGAATGGGAGACAACAAGAAACAAAAGACCAGCAACAAAACAAGCTCCGTTTCTCCCTCCAAGGCAAGCACATACACGGGTCTCCAACTCCAGAAACAAAATCCCACTTGTTCAGCCTCCATCTGCAGTGGACCCGGGTACGGAATTGGCTCACAGACAATAGACAATAGACAGTAGGTGCAGGAGTAGGCCATTCGGCCCTTCTAGCCAGCACCGCCATTCCCTGTGATCATGGCTGATCATACACAATCAGTAACCCGTTTCTGCCCTCTCCCCATATCCCTTGACCCCGCTATCTATAAGAGCTCTATCTAACTTTCTCTTGAATGCATCCAGAGACTTGGCCTCCACTACCTTCTGGGGCAGAGCATTCCACATATCCACTACTCTCTGGGTGAAAAAGTTTTTCTGCATCTCTGTTCTAAATGGCCTACCCCTTATTCTTAAACTGTGGCCTCTAGTTGTGGACTCACCCATCAGCGGGAACATGCTTCCTGTCTCCAGCATGTCCAATTCCTTAATAATCTTATATGTTTCAATTAGATCCCCTCTCATCCTTCTAAATTCCAGTGTATGCAAGCCCAGTCGCTCCAATCTTTCAACATATGACAGTCCCGCCATTCCGGGAATTAACCTTGTGAACCTATGCTGCACTCCCTCAATAGCAAGAATGTCCTTCCTCAAACTTGGAGACCAAAACTGCACACAATACTCCAGGTGTGGTCTCACCAGGGCCCTGTACAGCTGCAGAAGGACCTCTTTACTCCTATACTCAATTCCTCTTGTATAAAAGCCAGCATGCCATGACATTGGGCCTTGAAAAATCAGCTGTAGTTCTGAAGCCGGCGACCACACACAGTCAATTAATTCCATTATCTGGTTTTTTGTAATAATTAGCAGATTATTATAATCTTGAAACCACTTAGCAGGAGCATAGTGGAACGAGTCTGAATATGTCTCACAAGGTGGATTTTGCTGTAAAAGTACTACTTCTGCACAGAGACATTTGTTTACGCAGCCACCTATTTCAAGTTCTGGAAGAGGGTGAAGAACGCGGCCAACTAACCTGCCATGAGCTCAGACAGAAATGACCACAGAATCCATCTTCCAGCCACTGTTATTCACCCATTCATGCAGGAAGAGGTGCTGCAGGGTGCACTGTTCAAACAATAGTCTTTTACAGATAGTGACTGTAGTCGTTTCAACAGTCCCCTCTGGCACATTGCGGGTGTGAAAACATCTCCGTGTTTAAAACACAACTGTCCCCTCAAACCATTTTTAAAAAGTAACATTCCCCACATCTTAACTCCACATTGGCTTTCACATCCGACTCATTAGAGGAGAGATTGACAACATCTACCTCATCAAGATGGTTAATAATATTATATCGGCTGTTACAATCCACAGCCACTTATAGTTGTAAGCCATTCGTTTTTATAGGCGTTATTTTATATATATCCGAAACCTCTTTCAGCCCAAGGTAAGCACACCATGAATATTCGAACTTTTATTATAAGTAAATATCCAATTTATGATTCAAAATGTTCCAGCTCCTGTGAAGACAAACGTTTCAGCTGTATTGTTAAACAACGCTTCTTAGATGTATGATTTTTGCAATGTAGGATAAACAAAAAATAATCTATCCATCAGTAAACCTGAATATTTTGGATATACCATAATTCCAGAAAGGTACGTCTAAAGCATTGACCTTCCAGAAAGATACGTCTAAAGCATTGACATTCCAGTGAAACGGGGCGTATTGGCAATGTTTATAACTGCATATGAAGTTTCTCTAGATATATCAAAGAGACGATGAATAAAAAAGGTAACGTCAGACTCCAAGGAGAAAGTAAATTTGTATTAGAGTGCGCATGTGTACCAAATGGTACATTGAGATTC
This sequence comes from Hypanus sabinus, assembly GCF_030144855.1. Classification (NCBI taxonomy): domain Eukaryota; kingdom Metazoa; phylum Chordata; class Chondrichthyes; order Myliobatiformes; family Dasyatidae; genus Hypanus; species Hypanus sabinus. The sequence continues at coordinate 452,675 of NW_026779441.1, forward strand.
ATTTTATTGTCGGCATTAGTGGGGATAAAATAAACGACTTTATAATTGGCAGATTCGTCACCACCATTGATTCGGCCAACAACGGTGCTGTCAACATCGCATTAAAAAAAAACGGGATGTGGCTGTATTTCGCCGCTCAGTCATCAGTTCAAATGTTGAACGTTGAACGATGAAAATATATTTTCAATGTTGAGAGTATTTATGATCAAAATACGGATACTCTACCCACACTTGATATTCGTCTTCCTCAGTCGGCCACAAAGCCAATAAATCCAATAGAATCCATTAAAACCCCCACAACAAAAACCATCAAGCACACAAAGTTGGAAAAATAACAAACCGTGCAAACAGTAAACAAGTAAACAAGTACAATATAGAATATTATCCGAAACGGAATGAAACGGACCACATTACATTGAAAAACGGAAGTAGAAACATAGAAAATCTACAGCGTAATACAGGCCCTTTGGCTCAAAAAGCTGCGCCGAACATGTCGTCACCTTACAGTCGTTACTTGTCGTTACCCAGAGCCCTCTATTTTTCTCAGCTCTATGCACTTGTCGAGGAGTCTCTTAAAAGGCCCTATCATATCCGACTCCACCACCGTTGCCAGCAGCCCGTTCCACGTACTCACCACTCTTTGCGTAAAAAACTTACCCCTGACGTCTCCTCTGAAACTCCTTCCAAGCACCTTAAAATTGTGCCGTCTCGTGCTAGTCACTTCAGCCCTTAGAAAGAACCTCTGACTATCCACACGATCAATGTCTCTCATCATCTCATACACCTCTATCAGGTCAGCTCTCATCCTCCATCAGTCCAAGGAGAACAGGCCGAGTTCACTCAACCTATTCTCATAAGGCATGTTTCCCAATCCAGGCAACATCTTTGTAAATCTCCTCTGCACCCTTTCTATGTTTTCCACATCCTTCCCGCAGTGAGCCGACCGGAACTGAGCACAGTACACCAAGTGGAGTCTGACCAGTGTACTATATAGCTGCAGCATTACCTCTCGGCTCCTAAACAGTCCCGTGATTTATGAAGGCCAATGTGCGGTATACATTCTTAAACACAGAGTCAACCTGCGCAGCAGCTCTGAGTGTCCTATGGACTCGGACCCCAAGATCCCTCTGATTCTCCACACTGCCAAGACTCTTACCATGAATACTATATTCTGCCGTTATATCTGGCCTACCAAAATGAACCGCCTCATACTTATCTGGGTTGAACTTCATCTGCCACTTCTCAGCCCAGTTTTGCATCCTATCACTGTCACGCTGTAACATCTGATAGCCCTTCATACTATCAACAACTCCCCCAACCTTTGTGTCATCAGTAAATTTACTAACCCATCCCTCCACTTCCTCATCCAGGACATTTATAAAAATCACAAAGAGTAGGGGTCCCAGAACAGATCTCTGAGGCACACCGACCTCAATGCAGAATGTAACCAGTCTACAACCACTCTTTGCCTTTTTTGGAAAGCTAGTTCTGGATCCTCAAAGCAATGTTCCCTTGGATCCTATGCCTCCTGACTTTCTCAGTAAGCCGTACATGGGGTACCTTGTGAAATCTCTCGCTGAAATCCATATAGACCACTACAGCTCTACCTTCATCAACGCGTTTAGTCACAATCTCAACAAAAAAACTGGCCAATCATCACTCTGCTGTCAGTGTCCGGCATGATTCTCGGCAAAGCCTTTGTCCAGTGGATGACATTTGCTACCGATGTGTGCTTGAGGAAGGAGCAAGCTCGCTTCTGGAAGAACAGAGGCTCTGACGGGCAGATCTTCACGCTGCAGAAATTCACAGAGCAGTGCGCCGAGCTGCAGGGACAACTATATGTAAACTTTGTGGAGTTTGGAAAGACTTTTGATCGCATTCACAGGGAGAGCTTCTGGCGGACTCTCAGATTATGCAGGATCCCTTTCCAAAATTGTCCAACTCATCTTGAGATTCTATGCACATTTAGGGCTAGAAACCTGATCTTTGGTGTCAGGACAGTAGTCAGGCAAGGCTGTATAATGCCGGCGATATTGTTTAACCCAGTGATTGACTGTGTTATGAGGGAAGCAACGAAAGATAAACAGAGAGACATTAGGACTCCATTCCCTGCTTGGAAGAGCTTGACTTTGCGGATGGCCTCACATTACTGTCACAGATACACACACTGTACACTGGTTGGACTCACAGTCAGCCAGAGAAAGACTGAGACCGTGACACTCAATGCAGAGTCTCCTCCTCTCGTCAAGGCCCGTAGCATCGACTTACCCATCACCGGCAGATTCACCGACCTGCTCAGCATCATTCAGCAGGATGGGGGGACCAGGAACACAATCCAGTCCAGACTCAGCGAGAAATGTCTTCAGAACAGTGACACAACAAATGTAGATCAACAAACTACAGCGTCCACCCAAGGTTAAACTTTGCAGAGCTGTGATCTGTCCACACTCTTGTATAGGTCAGAGTGCTGGGGAATGCTAAGCTGTCATCATTCCACACACAACCTTCCGGGAGAACCTCTATATCTCCAGGCCAGGAAAGATCTCCAAACGCGCCCAGTGTCTTCAAGAGGGCTTGGCCAAAATCCTCATGAGGGAGCGTTGTAGATGGATTGGGCACATGATGTGAAAACGGTCAACTCCATCATCAAGACAGCACTTCACTCTTACTGAAAGGCGATGAATACAACTGGGCGCCGGACCGTGAGGTAGAAGTGATGACATCAACCACACCTGTGGCCCAATAGAGAAGATGACCAAGGACAGACCGAGATGGAGGACTTTCATTGCCGCCCTGAACGCGAGCGGCATAACCGGCTGTCAGGAAATGAATAACAGAGGGCCATGTCAGTACCTCCAGTTGAGCTTCGTCTTCTTGTGTGTTTTACCCCGAGCCGTCAGTCTGTGGTTTTGTATTGCCATGTTCTCTTGTTTGTTTTCATGTCCCATTTGCTCCTGTCCCCGCTCCTGCTCTACTCCAACCCCTGTACTGCTGAGTACACCGCCCCTCACCTGTTTCTCATTATTACCTGTTTTGCTGCCACTTCAGTCTCATTGTGCTCCACCTATCATCTGCCTCTCTGTTCATTGCTCAGTGTATTTCAGTCCTGTGTTCTCACCTGTTTGTTGTCAGATTGTGCCGGTGAGCTTTCCTGAGCCTTTCCAGCATTCGCACCTGAACTCTGTCTATCCGAATATCGACTCTGCCTGTTTCCCGATTCCGGTTTTCGATTTCTCTGGATGTTTTGATCTCAGCCTGAACTGCGACGCCGACTTTGTTCGCACCTCGGGATGTGTTACTCAATTAATATCACTGTGCACAGTACTGGGTCTGACAGGCCATGAATCTCGTGTTACTCGAATGTCAGATCCTTCCGCATTGAATAAATCAGGGGTGAAGCAAACAGGGTGAATGTCTTTATTCACCTGCCAGTAATGGGAGAATATGGATGTTTGACGCACCTGTTAGAAGAGCGGTGAGAGTGAAGTGTAGATGTCTCGTTCCCCACACTGTAGGCAGGATATCGTTGCACTGGATGGGGTGTAGAGGTCACTCTCCACTATCTGCCCCGCAATGGAGCAGGTCAGTTACGGGACGGGTAGGGATAGAATTCCGCACGTTTTCATTGTGGTAAGAGAGTCTGAGGTGTGAACTAATAGAGGAATCGAAGACTGTTATTAGGGTAAATATCTTGAGGTGTTTCCTAATCCGGGATATGTCTAATGGTAGGACACTTTGGATTGAGGGACATCCAAATAAACTATTTTTCGCACAAAGCCTATTCGGAGTCTGTTTGAGGGGATGGTGTAGACAGTCCTGGAGCATCTGTAAGATGCATAGTAAAAGGGTCCAGTAGAATGTTAGTCAATAGAATGAGTGTAATTGTAATGATGCCGGTGGGCGTTATTAGCTGAAGGACCCATTTTGTTATATAACCCTGCGAGGCTACGTGCTCGGTGTTTCTCGGCCTCCCAAAATGCAGGCAGCAGCTCTGATCCGCGTTCAAAACAAAAAGCGATGGATTTCCGGACCGAACCGTGTCAGATCGATTGCGAACAAGAGAGAATCTGCAGATTCTGGAAATTCAAGCAACACACACAAAATGCTGGAAGAACTCAGGAGCCAGACTGTATCTATCGAAAAAAGTACAATCGTTCGAAGAGTCGTGGCCCGAAACGTCGACGGTACCTTTATCAACAGTTGCTGCCTGCGCATGCGTAAGGTGCACATGATCGGAGAGTGAATGTACAGAACAAATGTTGCCGGGTTGAAAGATCTGTCGTGGTTTTGATGAAGGACGGAACGGGTTGGTAGGGCCGAGGGTATAGACCCGCTTTAATTTCGCATCTTCTTGATGAAGGGCTGTTTTGCTCTGAAGCAGTGGTACAGTGCCTAGTCACATGACTCTATAGGATTGGATTGTAACTCTGGATGGCTACATACTGCATTTGATATTACTGGAATTAAAAACCCTATTGACTGAACATCAACCTGGCGATGATACCAAAGACAGCAGTGAACATGATCACAGATCCAGATGTTTATATAGTATACAATCAGGCTATTCGGCCCACCATGCCAACACCGACAAGCACAGTCATTTCCCAATTGCTGCAAACTTTCCAGCCATTCCAGTGGTGCTTAGTATCGTGGCTCCATAATTGTTTAATGCCATTGTGTAGTGACTTTGGCGTGATAGCAGATGTAGATATTAATATCGGGATAATGTTTACCCTGGACATGTTCCAAAGACTTTCAATTTCTTATTTTAATTCAGAATACTCCTAGGATTTTTGCTTATTGATTTCTGTAAGTTATCTATCTTTGAAATGATTGCATCTGCTCAATAAATGGTGCTTTCCTGTTTACTCCGGATTATTATATCCGGACGGTTCTTATGGACTGTCTGACCTGTAATAACTGATCCTTCATCATATAATTTGTGTTATTCTGACTCTAGACCTGGCTTGTATTTATAATGAACAGTCGTTTATTTTATGAGTTTGCATTTTAAAGCAAGATTTCATGATTGATGTTTACCACCTGATTTTGCCTGTGGAGGTAATCAGATAAAAATAAACTAGTACAAGATCTTGTAATGTGTTGGATTGTTTCTGGGTATTCTTGACATTTTCTACATTTATCATCTCTGAATTTGTTGGACTTTAATGATGTATTTTTGATATTTTCTGTGTTAACGACGGAACACTTCTGTTTCTGGGAAGAGATCTCCATCCCTGAGCGAGGCGTCCGACGCCTCCTTGTTGACGTCTAGTCTGCTCAGACTGTGAGGATGTCTTCCATGGAGAGTCAGACTCTTCCATTGGTTAACTGTTTCCTCAATAGTGGTGACGTCTCCATTTTTCTGGGTCGCTCTCTCATTGAAGTTTACTGGTGTATACTTCTTATCAGAATTGTATCTGCTTGCATGGATTGCTGATTCCTGTTTTCTTTGGTGAAAGTAATTCCTGAGAAGTAAATCTTTATATCCTGATGTGTATTTTATATTTTGTTTTCTTTTTTTTGTGCCGCATTGAATCTGTAGTTACAAACACTTTGTTCTCCTTCCACTTCTCTACAGAGAATGACATTATTCGATCGTTAAACCTGAATCATGAATCTTGAACTGTGACAGCTCCAAAGCATAAACAGCGCAATTGTCGATCTAACATTATGGCCTCTGTTGAATTAACATTCTGGTCGCTATCGGTATTATTTTCAGCGAGTGATCACAATATCTGGATTTCAGTATCACAGCACAGTCCGGGGCCATTGAAAATAAACCCTGGCTGCTGTCAGTTGTTTTGTCTCCTGATTAAGCGTACAATTGTGATCACTGGCCATTTAACTGCTGCTATGAACTGCTCTCTGAACTTAGACTGTGTTACTTCATATATAAATGTGTTCGTGCACAGACTCAGGTTCTGCAACATGTATCCAAGTGCCTGTAAGATAAAATCAGAATCGGTGTAATTATTGGGATCTGTTCCTCCGACGTTATACTTGAAGAAATTGACAACAGTCGCCAACCACAAAATGATAAAGCTGCCGGATATGGTGAAGAGGAGGATGGAAGAGCGCCGCCTGCTTTCCATTTCTGGGTCACTGCAGTTCTCCCCCTTTCTCTGACCCCTCAGTCCCTTACGAACCCGACTGGCCGCTAAAATGTGCCGGACCGTCAGTGCGTTGAGGACCAGAATTAGTGCGAATGGAATCAGTGGAGTTAAACTCTTGTCGAATCGGTCAAAGCTCACCCACTGGTGTTCAGTGAAATAAGCTGGAACGACCTTACAAAACCACAATACACCATCGAGTATCTCTCTTGGCTTATTAACGAAATAGAAGGGGATATTTTTTAAACACATAATAGAGCAGTTGATCACCAGAACCAAGGCCGCAGTCTTTCCTGTGCAATAGCTGGCTTTTAACTTCTGACAACAAATGGCGACAAACCGATCGAAGGTGAAGGTGACGGTGAGCCAGACCGAACAGTCTCTGGAAGCACATTGCAGTACAAAGATGATGCTACACAAGGAATACGTCTCCAGGAAGGATCCCGGGAAATAGTACTTGATCCGGGTAAAGAATGCAGTGACGACAGCCATCAGATCCGTCGCTGCCATAGCAACCGGTAGCTTGTGGTGCACGTGGAGAGGCCGCACTTTCCCCTGGACAGGATTGCAATCGCCACTATATTCACTGGGCATCAGAAAAGAGAAAGCAAGTATGGAATTAGAGCTTTGTCTTATTCTGCTATAAATTATACTGCATTTCTTAATATTCCTGTAACAGCCTGCAAGAAAATCGAATCACAATTTGGTACACGGTGATAGAAACATACCTGAATATAAATTGACTTTGAACTTAAAATTAAGACGTAAGACATTAGGACTGAAAGGACTAAAGTCATAAAGAATATAAATGTGAAATTCGTGACCAAATTTCTAGATTTTGGTCTAGAATCTAGAAAATTCTAGATATATTAGGCTGTCAGTTCTGATCGGTAGGAAGAGAAGAGCAGTTAAATTTTTAATTCGGAGTAGTTCGTCAGAACTGGGTAGGAGTCAAAGGCGGTTCTTGATGCTGCAGGGTGAGTGCGGAAGGGGCGCCTCTCGGAGGGGAAGCGAGGTTTTCAGAGGGATAAGCAGAATTAGGCCATTCGAGTCACCGTGTCTGCTCCGCCATTCCATCGTGGTGATTTATTTTCCCTCTCAAATCCGTTCTCTGGCCTTATCCTCATAACCTTTGATATCCTTAATAACCAAGAAACTATTGACCTCTACTCAAAATGTACCCATTGACCTAGCCCCCACAGCCGTGTGTGGCAAAGAATTCCAGACATCCATCTCTCTCCGGCTTCAGAAGTTGCTCCTCATCTCAGTTATAAAGGTGCGTCCTCCTCACCAGTGACCTTTGGTCCCAGATTTCCGTCACAATAAGAAACATCCTCTCCATATCCTGTCAATGCTCGAATGGGATTAGTTAAAATCAGTATACTATCACCCGCAATTGCTGTCTCTCGTCTCTCAATTTCACCTATTCACTTGCCAGGAGTCGGAATAATTCTTGGTGTTTGACCTGCCGTTAGAGACATTGCGAATTTAATGTTCATCTCATGCTCACCCCTCAGCCCCACGGCACGTCACACACCAGAGGCACTGAGTGTGTTTCCCCAATAGAAGGCTTGCCACTCTGAATTCTGGGAAGTTAAATAAACTCTCTCCGCTCACGTGGCCTCTTTCCTCGCCATGATCAATGAGAATGAGAAAGGTTTAGGTAGACAGCATGCACTGCCATAGATTAAGCCACTTCTGCTCAAACCAACGTGTGTTTTCTATTAAATGAGTAATCCAGATTATTGATGATAGCCACTATAAAGTGTAGTGAAGCATACGGACGATCTGTACTGTTAGTCCAATTTCCCAAAATGTTCGACAGGTACCGGAGAGACACACACAAATCCTCAGCAGGAGAGGCAGCATCTGTGGAACGAATGAAGAGTCCACGTTGGAGGCCGAGACACCAGCACCAAGCTGAGGAAGGGGAATGTGTGTCAGCTCGCATTTCTGCAACTCGGTGATTCTGATCACACTCCTCTTCCTATCGATATGCAATTTCCAGCAAATTATTTGTATAATTTGCTCTGAGAACAACAGACCGATACTATTTTGTCAACATCCTTGCTGCCGGCTGACGGTAAAATCGGAATTATTTTGAGTTTAAGAATGCGCCTCTTGCTTCTCACAGAAGGAAAACAAACCCCTCTTCGCTTTAAACGAACCGCCAGCTCCCGGTTATTTACTCCCGTTTAAAACTGCCCGGTGCAAACGTTGAGATCTCGCTGAATTCTAGACACGGGAGTTCGCCGGTGGTTTCGGTGCAATGTCGATTAATATCGAGACCCAATGTGAGAACAGCAAAAAAAAGAAGCAAAGTCCGGGTGGAAACTTTCTCGGTAATCTGAGTTGTCTGTCTTCACTTCCTAAATTAATATAGATTGCTGAAACATGCTTCATTAATCTGTACTTTCTCTGATTGAGATGTAATACGGTTTAATACAGTGACAAAACACAATTACTTACCAATTGTGTCACTTCCGCGGAAAAGTAAGGCTTCCATGCTTTAGCTAAACAACGGCAGAGTAACAAAATAGTGAAATAGAAATGTCTGTACTGGTGCGGGAAATTGGAGCTTACAATAAAACAGATTATGATAGATGCACTCAATAGGTCAGACAGCAGTGGAGAATGGGACACAAAACTACTGACTGAGGTCTGAGAGTCTTCATCAGACAGAATCGGCACACTTTGCTCGGTGATGTTCAAGCGTATCTGTCCGTGACAATAAGAATTACACTGACTTCTGGTATTTCTAAACACTATCGCCATTGTCAACAGAATAACCCGGGTAAAATCCTCAAGCGGATGCTACGAGCTGTAATGATGCGGGTCTGTCCAGATATGGTCAAGCATTACAAAAATATCCCGGACATGCCAGTGCTATTTATTTACAAAACCGCCATAAATCAAAGGCAAACCTTCATCTGCAATAACTCTAACACAATTTAGCGAGAGGAAGCAGGAGTTAAAATATATTTACGATTGGGAAGTAATGAAATGAAACAACTACGTTTTTATGCAAAGGACTTTGCATATTTGCAGTTTGAAACGCCTTTCAGACAAAATTGAAATTGGTTGACTGTTTCTGCATTTTCCAATTCCTGCTTTCTCTCTCTGAATTTTATTGGATCGCCTCTGCCTTTCATTAATAACTAACTCCATTGGCATATTTCAGTTTGTAAATGTTGAGATGTTTGTGCATGTCATCGGAATATTGCCAGTCTGGAATATTGTGCAAAATAAATTGAACGAATCGGCAAATTAAAGAAATCAAACAAATAGGAAAAAGCGAAGTCAGAAGTGCCAAGCATTTTGATTTCATGTGTTACCGTGTTACACCGGTGAGTTCAGTGCCGCACATTAACGAATCTACTGCAGTTACCGGATAGGAAAGAGTCGATGGGCTGAAGAGTCTAATTCTGCTCCTGTGGTCGTGTTATCTTATGAAACCGCAGTGTAGACTCATGCTATTTCTTAGAATTGCCCTGCAGCGACATTATTTGACTAGTTGATATGTTGGAAATTATTTTGCATAGATTTCAACCTGCACCGCATTTCTCCAGAGCAAACAAATTGAAAAATGACCTGGCAGCCACTCAGAGAGCGAATGTTTGTGGACAGTGGCGGCAATTGCACCGACCGAGTAATTGAGAACACGTTCTGGACAAGCGACGTGGCTTTGCTGCACAACGATTGAAAGGAACGCACACACACATTTGTATGTTTCCGTTTGTTTACAGAAGCTCACCAGGAACGCCAATAGCAACAATGATAAGAAGAGCGAATTCTCCTGATTGGATAAAATTCCTCGATCACTTTCTGTGAGGGACGATCAGTCGCTGCCACTCACGTGCAATCACTCTGAATGAAATTTCCGAGAGCGACACTTGTCCAGCCCTGAATTGAAACAAGAGGCGATCCCCACCGGGACACAGGGATTACAACATCGCCCTGGAAAATAAAATAACAAACTGATGTAACTTACTGATTGTGCTGGTAGTCATGCAGTCGTGCTGTCTGTAATCTATTGTCCCAAGGATATGGATGTTTTTAAAATGAGATTTTTCGTGACATTCTTTCGGGTAGAGTCCTTACTACATATCTAAACAACTAATACAATGAAATTGTGCTGAAGTTACTCAGTCTAAATAGTTTGGTGACATTCCTGTGTAACGATCAAAGCGACTATTTTCTTTGTAAGTTTTCTAAATCGTTTCGGAGCAAAGTGTTATGCCAAAAGAATACTTTAATACGAGTACAGCAGAAGTGTTCATCGCCGTTGTTATACGTTTACTATTGAACACTGTTTGCAAGAGTTACTGAAGCCTTGAAGGAGATTCTGTCAGAGGTTTTCCCTTTATCACACTCTAACCTATTGTCTTTGCTTGTTGTCAAGAGGGGTGAAGCGTTCTCCATTTGTCCCTCATGTCAGTCAGGGTTGTATTGAATGACGGAGCCGGGGGGGAGGGGAGGGGTGAAGCGTTCTCCTTTTGTCCCTCATGTCAGTCAGGGTTGTACTGAATGACGGAGCCGGGGGGGAGGGGAGGGGTGAAGCGTTCTCCTTTTGTCCCTCATGTCAGTCAGGGTTGTATTGAATGACGGAGCGGGAGGGGTGAAGCGTTCTCCTTTTGTCCCTCATGTCAGTCAGGGTTGTATTGAATGACGGAGCGGGGGGAGGGGGAGGGGTGAAGCGTTCTCCTTTTGTCCCTCATGTCAGTCAGGGTTGTATTGAATGACGGAGCGGGGGGAGGGGGAGGGGTGAAGCGTTCTCCTTTTCTCCCTCATGTCAGTCAGGTTTGTATTGAATGACGGAGAGGGAGGGGTGAAGCGTTCTCCTTTTGTCCCTCATGTCAGTCAGTATTGTATTGAATGACGGAGCGGGAGGGGTGAAGCGTTCTCCTTTTGTCCCTCATGTCAGTCAGGATTGTATTGAATGACGGAGCGGGAGGGGTGAAGCGTTCTCCTTTTGTCCCTCATGTCAGTCAGTATTGTATTGAATGACGGAGCGGGAGGGGTGAAGCGTTCTCCTTTTGTCCCTCATGTCAGTCAGGGTTGTATTGAATGACGGAGCGGGAGGGGTGAAGCGTTCTCCTTTTGTCCCTCATGTCAGTCAGTGTTGTATTGAATGACGGAGCGGGAGGGGTGAAGCGTTCTGCTTCTGTTCATCAGGGATGTTCTTTTTCCCATAATGATAATCCGTTCCAACATTATGAACGACTCCGCCTTCACTTCGTGCAGCCAAACGCGAGGCTTTCTGCCGGCTCCGCTGAACCCAGCAACATCGGAGCCGCAGGAGCCCACCAGGCCTCTCAAACGCGTCCGTCCATTCAATCTACTCCATGATAAATTCTGTTTTCAGTGACGGATCATCACATCTCCCTCATTCGCCCACCTTCCACCAACTTGTCAACTTTCTCTGGGAATCGCTCAATCAAACCATCCGCCTACCGATGGAGAGAATTGCAGAGTTTCAATCCAGAAGCCATGAGGTGAGGTTGACGTGTTAATAACGCCCCCTCCCCCGTAACTATTTATCATTGTGTGAGATTTTCTCATTTCTGGGAATATCTCGAGATCTCCCTGCTTTGCCCTTTTCACACCATAAATTTCACAGAGAGCATCTCTCGTTCACTGAACCGATAAGCAATGCAGATCTACATTATTCAAATTGTGCGAATTGTCATTCAAACTTATACACCTACCCCGCCAAGCAAAACCATGCAGTGCAGGTAACTCACACACATAACACATAAAATATTACCACAATCAAATTAGCGAACCAGTCAAACCAGACACTCAGTCACCGGGTCAGGAATACGAAATGACTTCTGCAAACTGAAAAGAAAGTGCTTGGGTAGCTGAAAGGTCTGAAAGTCGATAAGTCACCTGAACCAGATGGACGACACCCCAGGGTTCTGAAAGAGGGGGTTGAAATGATTGTGGAGGCATCAGTCGTGATCGTTCAATAATCACAACATTCCGGGATGGCTTCGGCAGAGTGGAACATTGCAAATGTCACTCCCTGTTTAAGAAGGGATGGAGACAAAAACAGGAAATTATATTCAGAACAAAGGGCTGTTTCATTTCACTCACGCAGGTATCACGTGATGAAAACCACAGATGCAAATTCACCCACGGACAGAAATGAGTAGCATTCCTGGAATAGGGTGGTGACCTGATACAGAACGGGGGAGGGAGGGGGTCGTGCGCGGGAGGGTCAGAGAGATGCTATGCAATGTGTGTGGTTGAATATTCTGCTCCTCTACAAAATCTGTCAATTATTCACTCGTGTTTCTGTTGCCATTACAATTCCAATTCAAACATCCCTCTGGTTAATTCTGCCCGGTTCTGTTCTCCTGTTGATCACCGGATGCAGACAGACTGAGAACAGGGGGTTTCACATCAGAGTCCCGTATAATGCATTCAGCTGTTCGGGGGAGGGAATGCGGAGTGAAAAAGTGAAAGACAGCAGAGGTGAGAGAGGAAAGGAAAAAAGGGTGTTCCAGTCAATCATAGCAGAAACAGGCCCTTTAGCCCACGGAGTACGTGCTGACCATCAGCCCCTGCAATTACTTCTGGAGCATCTCACAAGATCCGAAGGAACAGCTTGTCAGGCACTGGGGATTTATGCATCCTCATTTGCTTAAAGTCAGGTAATCACTTTAACTCTGAAATAGACAATAGGTGCAGGAGCAGGCCATTCGGCCCGTATAGCCAGCACTGCCATTCACTGTGATCATGGCTGATCATCCACAATCAGTACCCCTTATACCGTCCCTGCTCTCCCCACTTTGCCTCACTTCTATAGACTTTATATCCGGCTCCCAACTAATACAAATGCAAATTATCCATTTAAGATCTTCCCCATCTCTTTTGGTTCCATGCATCGAAGATCTTCAAGAGGACCAATTTTATCCCTTGCTATCTTTTCGCATTTAATATATCTGTAGAATCCCTTGAGATAGTCCTTCACTTTCTGTGCCAGAGGAACCTCATGGTTTCTTTCAGCTCTCCTGATTTCTTCCTTGAGTGTTCTCCAGCATTTCTTATACTTCTCAAGTGCCTCATTTGTTCCTTCCTGTCCCCCACCCCCTTGCTATGTACCTCTTCCTCCTTCTTACCCAGGACCTGAATATCTTTCAAAAACCAAGGATTTCTAAAACTGCTATCCTGGCATTTTATTCTGACAGGAACATACATACAGTGTACTCTCAAAATTCCACCTTTGAAGGCCTCCCACTTACCGAACAAACCTTTGCTAGAGAACAACTTGTCCCAATCCGCACTTGCCAGATCCTTTCTATACCATCAAAATTTATCCAGCTTAAAATCCCAACCTGAGGACCAGACCTCTCCTGCTCCAAAATTATCTTGAAACTAATGGCATTGTGATCAGCAGATACGAAGTGTTCCCCTACACAAACTTTTATCTGCTGTCGTGTCGCATTCTGCAAGATCGGATGAAGTACTGTACTCTCTCTCTCTCACTTCGACCTCAATGTACGGAATAAGAAAACGCATGTTTCCCCCTTACTCCAAATGAACGCTTTCCTATGTTGAGTGTTCCTATCCCTCTTCAATGTTATGCTAGATAAACCTCAGGCTTTCTTATAGCTCTCCTGATATTTTTCTTGAGTGTTCTCTAGCACCTCTTGTACTCCTCAAGCACCTGATTTGTTCCTTCCTGACCCTCCTTGCTTTGACATCTCCCCCTTCTTTTTACCCAGGGCTTGAATATCTCTCAAACACCAAGGATCCCTAAACCTGTTATATTTGCCTTTTATGCTGACAGGAACATACATACATTCTACTCTCAAAATTCCAGCTTTGAAGGCCTCGCACTTGGCAGAAATAGCTTTGCCGGAAAACAGCCTGTCACCGTCCACACTTGCTCGATCTTTTCGGATACCATTAAGATTTCTTCAAATTAAAATCGCAACCCTTGGGACAGACCTCTCCTGCTCCATAGTTATCTTGAAACGCATAGTACTCTAATCATCAGCTGTTCCCTGGCACGTAACCCCACATGGATAGAAAGCATCTCCACTCCATCGCCAAAAATGGCATTTCTCGTTGGCCAAGCATTGTGTTTGAAATGGCCGTATCTATTCAGTCTGTTGTTCCTGCTTGTTTATCCAGTATCATTATATCCCGAAGGTTATTATGGATTGTTCTAACTATAGTAACTAAAGTGTTGTTATTATTATTATTAATAATAATATTAATATTGTTGTTGTTGTTGTTAGTATCATTATTACTGTAGTAGAAGTGGTCGTAGTAGTTTTGTATTTTTTAATCTTTTCTGTGCTGCATCGGATCTAGCATAACAAATTTTTTTCTCATTTCACTTGTCTACAGGAAATGGCATTACTCTGGCTTGAAACCTGAATCGTGTATCTTGGGGTGTGATTTTTCCAAAAAAATAAACAACGAAATTGTCGATTTAACATTATGGCCTCTTTCGGATTTATATTCGGACCGACTATTGCTATTATTTTCAGCGAATGATCACAATATACGGGGTTAAGTATCACATCACAGTCTGGAACCATTGGGAATAAACCGTGCCTGCTGTCAGTTGTTTTGTCTCCTGATTAAGCGTACAATTGTGATCACTGGCCATTTAACTGCGGCTATGAACTGCTCTCTGAACTTAGACTGTGTTACTCCATATATAAATGTGTTGGTGCACAGACTCAGATTCTGCAACATGTATCCAAATGCCTGTAAAATGAATTCAGAATAGGTGTAATTATTGGGATCTGTCCCTCCGACGTTATACTTGAAGAAGTTGACAACAGTCGCCAACCACAAAATGATAAAGCTGCCGGATATGGTGAAGAGGAGGATGGCAGAGCGCCGCCTGCCATTTCCGGGTCGCTGCAGTTCTCCCCCTTTCTCTGACCCCTTAGTCCCTTACGAATCCGACTGGCAACTAAAATGTGCCGGACCGTCAGGGCGTTGAGGATCAGAATTAGTGCGAATGGAATCAGTGGAGTTAAACTCTTGTCGAATCGGTCAAAGCTCATCCATTGGTGTTCAGTGAAGAAAGCTGGGTTTAGCTTACAAAACCATAAAACACCATTGATTATCTCTCTTGGGTTATGAATGAAGTAGAAGGGGATATTTTTTAAACACATAATAGTGCAGGTGATCACCAGAACCAAGGCCGAGGTCCTTCCTGTGCAATAGCTGGCTTTTAACTTCTGACAACAAATGGCGACAAACCGATCGAAGGTGAAGGTGACGGTGAGCCAGACCGAACAGTCTCTGGAAGCACATTGCAATACAAAGATGATGCTACACAAGGGATACGTCTCCAGGAAGGATCCCGGGAAATAGTACTTGGCCCGTGTGAAGAGCGCAGTGACGACAGCCGTCAGATCCGCCGCTGCCATGGCAACCAGGTAGCGTGTGGTGCACGTGGAGAGGCCGCACTTCCCCCGGGACAGGATTGCAATCGCCACTATATTCACTGGGCATCAGAAAAGAGAAAATAAGTATGGAATCTGAGCTTTGTCTTATTCTGTTATGAATTATATTTAATTTCTTAATACTCCTGTAAAAGCCTGTAAGAAATTCGAATCTCAAGGTGGTATACGGTGATAGAAACATACCTGATAATAAATTTAGTTTGAACAAATTTAGGACGTAAGACATTAGGACTGAAAGGACTACGGTCAGACACAATATATATATCTGAAATTCGTGACCCAAAACAAAGTTCTAGATAGACACGGCTCTCAGTTCTGATCTGTAGGAAGAGAAGAGCAGTTAAAATTTTAATTCGGAGCAGTTCGTCAGAACTGGGTAGGAGTCAAAGGCGGCTCTTGATGCTGCAGGGTGAGTGTGGAAGGGGCGCCTCTCTCGGATGGGGAAGCGAGGTTTTCAGAGGGATAAGCAGAATTAGGCCATTCGAGTCACCATGTTTGCTCCGCCATTCCACCGTGGTGATTTATTTTCCCTCTCAAACCCGTTCTCCGGTCTTATCCTTGTAATCTTTCAGGTCCTTAATAATCAAGAAACTATTAACCTCCGCTCAAATTGCACCCATTGACCTAGCCCCCCCCCCCCCCCCACCGTGTGTGGCAAAGAATTCCAGACATCCATCTCTCTCCGGCTTCAGAAGTTGCTCCTCATCTCAGTTCTAAAGGTGCGTCCTCCTCACCAGTGACCTCTGGTCCCAGATTCCCGACACAATAGGAAACATCCTCTCCATGTCCACTCTAGCTAGGACTGTCAATGCTCGAATGCGATTAGTTACAACCCATATACTATCACCCGTGATTGCTGCCTCCTGTCTCTCAATTTCACCTATTCACTTGTCAGGAGACGGAATAATTCCTAGTGTTTGATCTGCCGTTGGAGACATTGCGAATTTAATGTTCATCTCATGCTCACCCCTCAGCCCCATGGCAGGTCACACACCAGAGGCACTGAGTTTGTTTCCCCAATAGAAGGCTTGCCACTCTGAATTCTGGGAAGTTAAATAAACTCTCTCCGGTCACATGGCCTCTTTCCTCGCCGTGATCAATGAGAATGAGAAAGGTTTAGGTAGACAGCATGCACTGCCATAGATTAAGCCACTTCTGCTCAAACCAACGTGTGTTTTCTATCAAATGAGTAATCCAGATTATTCGTGATAGCCACTTTAAAGTGTAGTGAAATGTACGGACGATCTGTAT
This sequence comes from Hypanus sabinus, assembly GCF_030144855.1. Taxonomy (NCBI): domain Eukaryota; kingdom Metazoa; phylum Chordata; class Chondrichthyes; order Myliobatiformes; family Dasyatidae; genus Hypanus; species Hypanus sabinus. Next base: position 469,479 of record NW_026779441.1, read on the forward strand.
GTTAGTCCAATTTCCCAAAATATTCGAAAAGTACCGGAGAGACACACACAAATACTCAGCAGGAGAGGCAGCGTCTGTGGAATGAATGAAGAGTCCACGTTGGAGGCCGAGACACCAGCACCAAGCTGAGGAAGGAGAATGTGTGTCAGCTCGCATTTCTGCAACTCGGGGATTCTGATCATACTCCTCTTCCTATCGATATGCAATTTCCAGCAAATTATTTGTATAATTTGCTCTGAGACCAACAGACTGATGCTATTTTATCAACATTCTTGCTGTGGCTTAACGGTAAAATCGGAACTATTTTGAGTTTAAGGACCCTCCTCTTGCATCTCACAGAAGGAAAACAAACCCTTCTTCGCCTTCAACGAGCTGTCTGCTCCCAATTTTTAACTCCCGTTTAAAACTGTCGCGTGCAAGTGTTGAGTTCTCACAGAATTCTAGACAGGGAAGTTCGCCTGTGATGTTGGTGCGGTATCGATCAATATCGACACCCAATGTCAGAATAGCAAGAAAGAAAAGAAAGCCGGGTGGAAACTTTCTCGGTAATCTAATCTTCACTGCCTGAGTTTGTATATCTTGCTGAAACATGCTTCATTAATCTGTATTTCCTCTGATTGAGAAGTAACACGGTTCAATACAGTGACAAAAATACAATTATTTACCAATTGTGTTACTTCCGCGGAAATGCAAGACATCGGTGTTTTAGTTAAATAATTTGTAGAGTAACAATGTAGTGAAATAAATATGCATGAAGGAAGGCGGGAAATCGGAGTTTAAAATAAAGCTGTGACGCTACATGCACTCTGTGGGTCAGACAGCACTGGAGAGCGGGACACAAAGCTGCTGATTCAGGTCTGAGAGTCTTCATCCGACAGACCCGGAATATTAAATTTCCCTTTCCACCGATATTTCCCGGCCTGTTGACATTTTACAGCATTTCCTTTTCCATTCTCAGACAATGAGGTTTATGGAAATCTATGACCAGAATCGACACATTTTGCTCAGTGCTGTTCTGGTATTTCTAAACACTATCGCCATTGTCAGCAGAATAACCTGTGTATAATCCTCAAGTGGATGCTATGACCTGTAATTATGCGGGTCTGTCCAGATATGGTCAAACATTTCAGAAACATCTCTAACTTGCCAGGTGCTATTTATTTACAAAACCGTCATAAATCAAAAGGCAAACCTTCATCTGCAATAACCCTGTAATAAAATTTAGCGAGAGGAAGTAGGAGTTAAAAATACATTAACAATTGGCAAATAAGCAAATGAAACAACAACGTTGTTATGCAAACTATTCTGTGCATATTTGCAGTTTGAAATTACTTTCAGACAAAATTTAAACTTGTAATTCTGCTCCTGTGGTCGTGTTATTTTATGGAAGCCAATTGTAGCCACATTCTATTTCTCTGTATTGTCCTGCAGCAAATTTTTTGACGGATTGATACGTTGGAAATTATTTTACGTAGATTTCAACCTAAACCGCATTTCTCTAAAGCAAACAAATTGAAAATTGAACTGGCAGCCACACAGAGAGCGCATGCTTGTTCACAATGGCGGAAGTTGCACCGACCGAGTAACTACGAACTATGACAAGTGACGTGGCTTTGCAGTATTATGCAAGTAGCATCAAAGACAAACTTTGAAAGGAGCTCTCATACACATTTGTATGTTTCCAAATGCTCACAGAAACTTACCAGGAACGCCAGTGGCTGCTGTGCTGTCTTTACGACAGTTATTTAGTTTATAATATTTTCGCTTAGTAATTCATTCAATAGTATTTTCTAGTTAGAATTAGAAGTGTTTAAAGTATATTCATTGCATGTAAAATATATCGGCATGCGATGACGTCACATCCGGTTTCGCCGCGTCTTGTGGGAAAACACCGGTTTGAAATTAGCGCGAGGGTGGGGGCTTTCCACGAGGCTCACCTGAGCACAAGCAGTTTTGCAAGCATGAGAAATCACAGTGAGAGCAACGCTGTAAGTTAATAGATAATCGATATATTGAACTAAGATGTTAATGCTGATCCTGTTAGAGGTAACGACGGTAGATAATGTTTATGCTTTCCTTAGTTAAAGAGTCGCGGATAGTTTGCATGGAAGTGTATTTAAAGTAGTCAATGGAGCAGGTAAACTCTCCCTGTATACTGCACCTTAGTGTAATGTAGTTATAGTCACCTTTGCAAGTATTTACACTTGAAATGTGATATTAAGGAAGGAACAAATACTGTATCAATCCTGTATTGTTTTATCAACAGTTTTCACCATATGTTAATGTGAAGAGTGAACAGTAAATGGTTAATCTTACTGCGATCTAGTTCTTATTAACTGTGGTTTATCCGGACGTTAAATTCGGCGTTTCGTTACACCCGAAGGAGAACGTTACAGCTGCAATGATAAGAAAGTATATTTTCCTTATTCGATAAAATTCCTCGATCATTTTCGTTGAAAGACGATCAGTCGCTGCCACTCGCGTGCAATCACTCTGAGTGAAGTTTCCAAGAGCTACACTTGTTTCGCCCTCAATTTAAACAAGTTGCAATCCCCACCGGGACTCAGAGATTACAACATCACACTGGAAAATAAAATAACAAGCTAATGCAATTTACCGATTGCGTTGGTAGTTATGCAGACATGTTGTCTTTACTCCATTGTCCCAAGGACGTGGTTGTTTTTAAAATAAGATTTTTCATGACATTCTTTCGGGTAGAGCCCTTACTGCTTATCTGAACAAATCATCCAATGAAATTGTGATGAATTTACTCAGGCTTCTGCAGGCTGAATATTTACGTGTCTCTCTGTATACTGATGAAAGTGACTAATATCTGGACCTGCTACAAACAAAATGCCCGTTACTGCAACTGACTTTCTCTGCATTTATCTTCTTGAAGTTTTTGGTCTTTCATTGTGCATTTCTGTTGTTTTTTTTTAGTTAAACACCTACAACTTATTGCAACGAGAATTTTCATTGATCAGAACAACTTATAATTCTGGACAATATTGGAATCTGTAAATATTTTATCCTCTTTCCTCCATCTGTCAGAGCAACTGCTAGTCCAAGCGCGTTCGAGTGTACACGGTGTTTCCTAATAGTTTTCATGTCAGTACTTACTTTTCTTTGTAGGTTTTCCAGATCGATTTCCGACCAAGGTATTATGCCAATAGAATACGTAAATATGGATGTAACAGAATTATTAGATGTTTACTATTGATCTGTGCGTGGCAGAGTTTCTGAAGCCTTGAAGGAAATTCTGTCGGTAGTTTTCCCTTTATCGCACTCTGACCTGTTTTCTTTGCTTATTGATTCCCAGATAATTCAATGTCTCATACTTATCGATCAGTTACATAGAAACACAGAAAGCCTACAGCACAATACAGGCCGTTCGGCCCACAAAGCTGTGCTGGACGTCATTACATTAAAAATACCCTAGGGTAACCCATATCCTTTTATTCTTCTCGGCTCCATGTAACCATTCAGGAATCTCTTAAAAAACCCTATTGTATCCGCCTCCACCACCGTCGCCGGCAGCTCATTCCACGCACTCACCACTCTGTGGAAAAAAAAATACCCCCCTCTACCTATTTTCAAGCCTTTTAAAACTGTACCCTTTAGTTTTAGCCATTTCAGCCCTGGGAAAAAAAAGTCTGACTATCCACACGATCAATACATCTCATCATCTTATACACCTCTATCAGATCACCTCTCATCCTCCGTCGCTGCTAATAGAAAAGGCCGAGTTCACTCAACCTTTTCTTGTAAGGCATGGTCCCCAATCCAGGCAACATCCTTGTATATCTCCTCTGCACCCTTCTTATGGCTTCCACATCCTTCCTGTAGTGAGGCGACCAGAACTGAGCACAGTACTCAAGTGGGGTCTGGGCAGGGTCCTATATAGCTGCAACATTATCTGTCGGCTCCTAAATTCAATTCTACGATTAAAAAACCAATACACCGTACGCCTTCTTAACCACAGAGTCAACCCGCGCAACTGATTTGAGCGTCCTTTGGACTCAGACTCCAAGATCCCTCTGATCCTCCACACTGCCAAGAGCCTTACATTAATACCATATCCTGTCAAATTGAACCACCTCACACTTAACTGGGTTGAACTCCATCTGCCACCTCTCAGTCCAGTTCTGCATCCTATCAATGTCCAGCTGTAAACTCTGACTGTCCTCCACACTATCCACAACACCTCCAACCTTTGTGTCATCAGCAAAATTATTACCCCATCTCTCCACTTTCTCATCCAGGTCATTTCTGAAAAATCACGAAGAGTAGAGGTCCCAGAACAGATCCCTGAGGAACACCTTTGGTGACCGACCTCCATGCAGAATATGACCCGTCTACAACCACACACGGCCTTTTGTGGGTAAGCCAGTTTTGGATCCACAAAGCAATGTCCCCTGGAATCCAATGTCTCCTTCCTTTCTCAAAAAGGAGGAAGTATGCATTGGATACCATAACAAATGCCTTGATAATATCCACGTACTACTGCTCTACTTTCATCAATCTGGTTAGTTACATTCTCAGCAATTTCAATCAGGCTCGTAAGGTATGACCGGCCTTTCACAAAGCCATGCGGACTACTCCTAATCATATTATGCCTCTCCAAATGCTCATAAACCCTGCTTCAGGATCTTCTCCATTAACTTCTCAACTACTAAAGTAAGTCTCACTGGTCTATCTTTACACTTTTTCTCTGGAATAAGGGAACATCGGCAACCGTACAATCCTCATGAACCGCTCCAGCCCCAGTGATGATGCAAAGATCAATGCCAGAGGCTCAGCAATCACCTGCCTCGCCTCCCATAGGAGCCTGGGGTACGTCTTGTCTGGTCCGGGTGACATATCCAACTTGATGCTTTCCAAAAGCTCCAGCACATCCGCACATGCTCTTTTTTAAATATCTACATTCTCAAGCTTTTCAGTGCCCTGTAAGTCATCCCTACAACCGCCGAGATCCTTTTTCGTAGTGAATACTGAAGCAAAGTGCTCATTAAGTTTTACCTCTACCATCTCCTTCGGTTCCATGCACCATTTTCCAATCTCACACTTGGTTGGTCCTATTCTTTCACATCTTATCCTCTTGTTCTTCGCACACTTGTAAAATGCCTCGCTGTTTTCCTTCATACTGTCCGCCAAGGCCTTCTCATGGCCCTTTTGGCTCTCCCAATTTCATTCCTAAACTCCTTCCGGCTAGCCTGATAATCTTATAAATATCTAGATCTCTATCATTACCTAATTATTTGAACCTTTCATAATCTCTTCTCTTCTTCTTGTCTAGGTTTACAACAGCCTTTGTACACCACAGTTCCTGTACCTTACCATCCTTTACCTGTCTCTTTGGAACGTACATATGCAGAACGACACACAAATATCCCCTGAACTTTCGCCACATTTCTTTCATACGTTTTCCTGAGAACATCTGTTTCCAATTTATGCTTCCAAGTCCCTGCCTGATAGCCACATTTTCCCTTACTCCAATTAAACGCTTTCCTAACGTGTCTGTTCCTCTCCATCTTCAATGCTATGGTAAAAGTGATAGAATTGTCATCACTATCTCCAAAATACTCTCCCTTTGAGAGATCTGACACCTGACCAGGTTCATTTCCCCAAATCAGATCATGTACAGCCTCTCCTCTTGAAGGCTTATCTACATAGTATGTCAAGAAACCTTCCTGAACGCACCGAACAGACTCCACCCCGTCAAAACACCTTGCTTTAGGGAGATGTCAATTGATATTTGGGAAATTAAAGTCACCCACCACAACAACCCTGTTATTATTACAACTTTCCAGAATCTGTCTCCCTATCAGCTCCTCGATGTCCCTGGTACTATTGGGTGGACTATAAAAAACACCCAGAGGATTTATTGATCTCTTCCAGTCCTAACAGGAACTCAGTAGACAACCACTCCATGACTTCCTCCTTTCCCGCAACCGTGGCACTTACTCTGATCAACAGTGCCACATCCACACCTCTTTTACCTCCCTTCTGTCCTTTCTGAAACATCTAAAGCCTGGCACTGGCAGTAGCCATTACTGCCCCTGAGCCATCCAAGTCTTTGCAATGGCCACAACATCATAACTCCAAGAACGCTCTAAGGTCATCTGTTTTGTTGATAATACTCCTTGCATTAAAATAGACACAACTGAAACCATCGGTCTGAGCGCGTCCCTTCTCTGTCATGTGCCTGTCGTCCCTCTCACACTGTCTCCAAACTCTCTCTATTTGCAAGCCAACCGCCTCTTCTTCCGTCTCTTCAGTTCGGTTCCTAACCCCCAGCAATTCTAACTTAAACTCTCCCCAATAACCTTTGCAAACCTTCCCGCCAGGATAGTGATCCTCCTGGGATTCAAGTGCAATCCGTCCTTATTGTACAGGTCACGCCTGCCGCAGAAGAAGTCCCAATGATCCAGAAATCTGAATCCCTGCCCCCTGCTCCAATCTCTCAGCAACGCATTTATCCGCCACTTCACTCTATTCCTAAACTCACTGACGCGTTCCACAGGATCTAATCGCGAGATTACTACCTTTGAGGTCCTGCTACTCAACCGTCCTTCCGAACCCTGTGTAGTCTGTTCTCAAGACCTCCACCTTTTCCCTTTTTCCTACCTATGTCGTTGGTGCCAATATGTGCCACGACTTCTGGCTGTTCTGCTTCCCACTGCGGGACATCGCAGACGGCATCAGAATCAACCCGGACCCTGGCAACTGGGAGGCAAACTACCATCGGTGTTCCTTTCCTGTGTCCACAGAATCGGCTGTCTGACCCCCTCAACATAGAGTCCGCTAACACTGCTGCTATCCTCTTCCATTCCCTATCCATCTGAGCCCCAGGGCCACAGTCTGTGCGAGGGTCGGCCACAACACACCACCCCCCCCCCCCCCCCGCCATCACAGCAGTACTCGGATTTACTGTCAAGGGGTACAGCCAGAGGGGTATTCTAACATCTGACTGTTGCCCGTCCCCCTCCTGACTGTCACCCTCTTTTCTCTCTCGCGAGACCCCAGTGTGACGACCTCCTAACTATCACTTCCTCACTCCCCTGATCAGACGAAGGTGGTATAGCTGCATCTCGAGCACCATAAAGCGGTCCCTAAGGAGCTGCAGATCTACGCACCTGGCGCAGATGTGGCCGTCCGAGAGGATTGAAGACTCTGGGACTTCCTACTTTTGACAGCAAGCACAGAAAACCGGCCTCACACACGTAACTCCTTTCTGTATTTCACACAGGCAACCTATCCCGCCTCGACCAGTTATCGCCGAAGCCCCGTTGAGCGAAAGCCCACCAACTCTGTCTCCCTCTGCTCTGCACATTATATCCTGCTGCTCCGTTTTGTATTCCATTGGGTTTATTCATGACAATCGATCGGGTACATTGCCTCCTGCTGCTCCGTTTTGTATTCCATTGGCTTTATTCATGACCATCGATCGGGTACATTGCCTCCTGCTGCTCCGTTTTGTATTCCATTGGCTTTATTCATGACCATCGTTCGGGTACATTGTATCCTGCTGTTCCGTTTTGTATTCCATTGGCTTTATTCATGACCATCGATCGGGTACATTGTATCCTGCTGCTCCGTTTTGTATTCCATTGGCTTTATTCATGACCATCGATCGGGTACATTGCCTCCTGCTGTTCCGTTTTGTATTCCATTGGCTTTATTCATGACCATCGATCGGGTACATTGTATCCTGCTGCTCCGTTTTGTATTCCATTGGCTTTATTCATGATCATCGATCGGGTACATTGTATCCTGCTGCTCCGTTTTGTATTCCTTTGGTTTTATTCATGACCATCTATCGGGTACATTGCCTCCTGTTGCTCCGTTTTGTATTCCATTGGCTTTATTCATGACCATCGATCGGGTACATTGCATCCTGCTGTTCCGTTTTGTATTCCATTGGCTTTATTCATGACCATCGATCGGGTACATTGCCTCCTGCTGCTCCGTTTTGTATTCCCTTGGGTTTATTCATGACCATCGATCGGGTACGTTGCCTCCTGCTGCTCCGTTTTGTATTACATTGGCTTTATTCATGACCATCGATCGGGTTCATTGTATCCTGCTGTTCCGTTTTGTATTCCATTGGGTTTATTCATGACCATCGATCTGGTACATTGTCTCCTGCTGCTCCGTTTTGTATTCCATTGGGTTTATTCATGACCATCGATCTGGTACATTGTCTCCTGCTGCTCCGTTTTGTATTCCATTGGCTTTATTCGTGACCATCGATCGGGTACATTCCCTCCTGCTGCTCCGTTTTGTATTCCATTGGCTTTATTCATGACCATCGATCGGGTACATTGTATCCTGCTGTTCCGTTTTGTATGCCATTGGCTTTATTCATGACCATCGATCTGGTACATTGTATCCTGCTGCTCCGTTTTGTATTCCATTGGCTTTAGTCATGACCATCGATCGGGTACATTGTATCCTGCTGCTCCGTTTTGTATTCCATTGGCTTTATTCATGACCATCGATCGGGTACATTGCCTCCTGCTGCTCCGTTTTGTATTCCATTGGCTTTACTCATGACCATCGATCGGGTACATTGTATCCTGCTGCTCCGTTTTGTATTCCATTGGCTTTATTCATGACCATCGATCGGGTACATTGCCTCCTGCTGCTCCGTTTTGTATTCCATTGGCTTTATTCATGACCATCGATCGGGTACATTGCCTCCTGCTGCTCCGTTTTGTATTACTTTGGGTTTACTGCGCCTTTCTCTATGTTTAACGTTCTACACTTTTTCAGTCCAGAGTTCATGTTTATATCTTTTGAAAATGGGTCTACTATTTACATTAATTGTTTTAGCTTTACTGATGAAATATTATTGTTCTTTCATTGCTATTACACGCTGTTTCCCTCTTTTGCACATCGGCTGTTTGTTAGACCTTCTCTTTGTGTAGTTTTCCATTCATTCTGTTGTATTGCTTTGTTGTACTGTGAGTGCATGCAAGAATACGATTCACAAAACAGTGTATATTGACATAGATGTGGCTTGATAAGAGATTTACTTCGGTCTGTGATTTTGAAAGCGGATGTTTGAGGAAGCTCTGTCGTGAGACGTTACCTGGGAACTGCAGGAATATGGCGGTGAAGCTGTAATAATGTCAGTCAGGGTTGTATTGAATGACGGAGCGGGCGGTGTGAAGCGTCCTCCTTTAGTCCCTCATGTCAGTCATTCATTCATCCATTTTTCACCAACTTTCTCTGGGAATCGCTCAATCAAACCATCCGCCTTCCGATGGAGAGAATTGCAGAGTTTCAATCCAGGAGCCACGAGATGAGGTTGGCGTGTTAATAACACCCCCTATCGCCGTAACTATTTATCATTGTGTGAGATTTTCTCACTTATGGGAATATCTCGAGATCTCCCTGCCTTGCCCTTCTCACATCATAAATTTCACAGAGAACATCACTCATTCTCTGAACCAATAAGCAACGCAGATCCACATTATTCAAATTCAGCGAATTGTCATTCAAACCTATGCACCTATCCCACCAAGAAAAACCACGCAGGGCATATAACTCACAGACATAACACATAAAAATATTACCACAAACGAATTAGCGAACCAGTTAAACCAGGCACTCAGACAATGGAATACGAGATGACTTCCGCAAATTAAGGAGAAGCTGCTTGAGTTGCTGAAAGGTCTGAATGTAAATAAGTCACCTGAACCAGATGGACAACACCACAGAGGTAGATGAAATGATTGTGGAGGCATCCTGCAACAATCACTAGATACTGGGAGGGTTTCGACCGAGTGGAAAATTACAAATGCCACTCCCTCTTTAAAAGGGAAGCAGGCAAATGACAGGAAAATTAATTGAGAACAAAGGGCTGTTCATTTCACTCACGCAGCCATCACGTGATGAAAGCCGCAGATGCAAATTCACCCACAGACAGGAATAGGGTGGTGACCTGATACAGAATGGAGGAGGGAGGGGGTTGTGCGAGAGAGGATCAGAGAGATGCCATGCAATGTGTGTGGCTGAAAATTCTGTTTATCTACAAAGTATTCCAATTATTCACTTGTGCTTCTGTTGCCATTACAGCTCCAATATATTTGGTTATGTCTGTTGTTCACCGCATGCAGACAGATTGAGAAGGGGGCGGGGGCGTGTTTAACATCAGAGAGCCGTGTAATGATTGGTGAAGCAGGAAGCTTTGGCACAATGCATTGAGGTGCCTGGGGGCGGGAATGCGGAGTGTGAAAAAGTGAAAGACAGCAGAGGTGAGAGAGGAAAGGAAAAAGAGTTTTCCAGACATAGAGCACAGAAACAGGCCGTTTGGCCCACTGGGTTCATGCTGACCATCAAACACCATTGACACTGATCCTATGCTAATCCCACGGTATTGTCTCCATATTTTCTCCAGAGGCAGTTTTCTGTGATCATGCAATCTACTGGTCAGTGTGTGCAACGAAACCAGGAAACCCTGCTCTGGAGTTATGTCCTCAGGTCCCTTACATCCCATGATGAAATAAGACAACACAATAGGAGCAAAAGGACCTACCACTGACCCTCAGACCTGGTCCGTCACTCACTGGTTCACTTGTCCCCGTCCTCCACCAATGCACAGGAATGGAGAAGCCCATGAAATGTGATGGATTGAGCCCAGTCATCAGGAAAGGTTCCCCCCCGCCCCCCACTCCGCCTTAGAGCACATCTACAAGGAGCTTTGAAGCAAGAACACAGCATCCAACATCAGGAAACCCCACTGATCAGACCATGCTGTCATTTCGCTGCCTACTTTGGGCAGAGGGTAAGCAGCCTTAACTCTCACACAAGCAAACCAAGAACAGCGATATGCTTCAATCATCAGGCTGCTGGCCCAATGTGGATAACATCACTCACCTGAATCCTAACTGACTCCACAACCTATGGACTCACTTTCAAGGACTCTACATCTCATGTTCTCAGTATTGTATTATTCAATTAAATATCCATCTACACTGCCTTGTAAAATTACTCCCCCTGAACATTTTGTTCGCATTAATAAGTGTTGCAACCAGGGATCTTGACCAATTCATCTGAGAATTTTTATTTGTGAATCACATGCTCCTTTTCTTTCCCCCGTGGAGCTGAAACAAAGAGCAAAAATGATAAACTTTGAAAAACTAAAAATTCAAAAACTGAAATGTCCGTAGATCAAAAGTATTCATTCCCCCTCCCCCCTTTGCCTTGTACTTAGTTGAACCATCACTCACAGCTGGTAATATGGGCAATATTATTTTATGATAAGTCTCTATTAGTTTTGCGGGCAAGGGTGTGCCTTTTTATTTTAACCAAAGCTTCTCCCTTGTTGTTCTTCCGTAGTTCCCCCTTTTGTGGAAGGCTTTAGAGATTGTGGAGCCATGAACTTCATCTCCAGTTGCCATCACTGACTACTGCAGCTCACTCAGAGTGACAGATTGGTTTACAGTATAAGGTGGCGCCACTGAAGTCGTGCGACAACATACTGGCTGTTTATAAACCTAGAAATACAAATAAATAATAAGTACCTGAGTAAAACATATTTTCGATGGAGAATTCAGCGATCACCGTCAACAACAAAGGGGCGAGCCCGCCTCGAGGGTGGAGGCGTGCACATGTGAGACAGGGTCGGAGAGAAGTCGAGTCATGTTGCAGGAGAAGTAGTCGGAACAAGGTCGAGGCAGACTGGAGGTGAGCGGAGCGGAGAGGAGTGTCAAAAACATCTTCCTAAACTGAGAGCGAGGTCTGATTGATCCAAGTGCGTGGCCTATTTGGAAAGGTGGGGTAAGGACCGTAGTGAAGTGACAGGGCCCGGTTCCCAGTGCAGGAGAGTGGACCATTTAAATGCCGGGTGTCAGGAACAGAGGCGAGGGTTGCACCGGTTCTGTTCGTTCCTGCTCTTTATGATTCCCCTGGTCCTGCCTTATTACAATAAAATTGCCTGCCCGGCGTGTCCCAATTTAAACCCTGAATCCATATATTTTACCAAAACCACCTTAAGTTGAGCGTCCGCTTTTCTGAACCGTCTCTATAGCTGCGCATTTACTGACCGAACCTAATGTTTCTAAACACAAAGAGCACAAAGATTATAAACTTAGAAATCGGGCTCTTTAACCATCAATCATCAACGACGGAGTGACATCTTCCAGTACAGCTATGTCCGTTTCTCCTCTCACTATTGCAGAAGCGATCTCTCTTTCTCTCTCTCTCTCTCCTGCCGGTGAGCGACAGAGATCCTGTCTGAGATGTCGAAGTGTTAAGACAGATAGTAGTTTTTGATGGAGTCGAGATCACGGTATCTGGATGATCACTTGAATCAACAAGGCGCAGGATGGTATGAACCAAGTGTGTTTAATTGGATTGGTGTAGATGGGTACTTGATGGCCAGCATGGACTGGATGGGCCAAAAGGCCTGTCAGTGCTACAAGATTTCATGGCTACAGTGGTTTCAAAGTTTGACGTAAATTTATTTTCAATGAACGTACAGAACATGTCCTACACCAGCCTGAAATTCACTCTCTTGCAGGCACTCAGTGTCACAAAGAAATACAATAGAATTAACGAAAAAACTACACACAGATACAGACCAACAAACAACCAATGTGCAAAAGACAAACTGTGCAAATATATAAACACACAAATAATAATAAATGGATAAAGAGAGTGCCTTGAAAAGTTATTCAGCCCCACAACTATTTGGATTACAGTGTACATTGAAGAAGGATTTTTGTGGTAATCTATAAAACAGTGTGATCATTCGAATCAGAAGAACAAATTCAAAACCTGACAATTCACTAAAAATTAAACACCAAAATTGTGAGGCTGTAAAATTACCCCCCACCCTTTGTACTATGACTTTCTTCCGGTGCAATACATTACCATACCAACTCACCCAACCTGCTGACGTAGAGAATTGGAGGATCACCTGTTTTCCATGCATTCATAAGAATAAATACACCATATCTCTGTAAGGTTCAAATACCTGGAAGATTTTCAACAGACCAAACCAAAATGAAGACAATAGTGCATTCAAGACAAGTCAGGGAAATGATAACAGAGAAGCACAAATCGGGGAAAGGGTGCAAGACCATCCCAAAGGCACTGAACGTACCTCAGAGCACAGACAGTCAATGGTGAAACCACAACCACACTGTCTCGGTCAGGCTGCCCCCTCAGAACTCAGTCACCGGAGAAGAGTGGCACTTGAAAGAGAGGCTCCTGTCAATCCAACAAAAACAAAGTTCAAAGTACATTTACTATCAAAGTATGTGTAAATTATACAGACTTGAGATTTGTCTCCATACAGGCAGCCATGAACAAGAAACCTGTAACAATCCATAAAAAAGACCAACTAACACCCAAAGCACAAAATGAGAGGGAAAAAAAACACAAATCATGCAAACAATAAAATCAAGCAGCAGCATTCAGAACGAACACGTGGACACGAAGCCGAGAGCCGGCCCACAGCTTCAGCCTCAATGCAGCAGCAAACAGAACCAGCCAGACCCTCGCTTGTGGTCCCAACAACCTGCGATTTCAATCGATCTGTCCCAGCGTTTAAATTGTCTAATCTGCCAAATCTCCTTCTTTTGAAGGAGTTAAGTGCACCAAGTTCCTGGGAGTTCACATCAAGGATGACCTCACCTGGTCCTTCAACAACACCTCCCTGAGTAAGAAGGCTCAGCAGTACCTCCACTTCCTAAGGAGATTGAGGCAAGCCCCCAACCTCTTCTTAAATGAATTCTACAGGAGCACAACTGAGAGCTCCATTTGTTAAGGGAGCAACAGAGCATCGGGCCAGAGGTCCCAACAAAGGACTGAGAGGGGTCTCCCTACCATCCATCAGGACCAGTGCCGTCGGTATAATGAAGGATCCCACACATACTTCCAGTATCCTCTAATTTTCTACCATCAGGCAGGAGACTCCGATCGTCCAATCTCTGGGTCGTGACCCACACCAGGACCCGAACCCTGTCACATCGATGCCATGAGATATAGGAGCAGAATTGGGCAGTTTGGCCCATCGAGTCTACTCTGCCATTTCATCATGGCTGATCCGATTTTCCTCTCAGCCAAGACCTCCTACCTTCTTCCCGTATCCCTCCATGCCCTGACCAATCAAGAATCTATCAAAATCTGACTTAAATATACAAAAAGATTTGGCTTCCACAGCTGCTGTGACAAAGAATTCCACAGATTCACCACTCTCTGGCTGAAGAAATTCCTCCCTATATCTATTCTAAAAGGAGGCCCCACTATTCTGAGGCTCTCCTCTGGTTGTAGACTCTCCCATCAGAGGGAACATCCTCTCCATATCCACTCTATCAAGGCCTTTCACCATTCGATAGGTTTCAATGAGGTCAACATCCATTCTCCTGAACTGAAGCGGATACATTGAATCCATGAACACTACCTCAGTACTGTTTTATTTCTGTCTGTTTTTTTTTGAACGACTTACTTTATAATAAAAGAATTAAGACATTTATGTATCACTGTAAGTCAGGTTTGTTTTCCGGTTATATCATTGTGCTGCTGCCGTAAAGATAACGAATATCACGACATCTGCCGGTGATATTAAACCTGATCCTGATTCTGAAGTTCACAGGTTGAAACAGGAAGCACCGGCACAATCTGAGGTGTTGAGGGGAATGGGGAGAGCGAGACCGTACAGCTGAGAGAGGAAGGGAGAGAGAAAGTCACAGAGACACACAACACAGAAACAGGCCCTTTGGCCCACTGGGTACGTGCTGGCCATCAAACACCATTGACACTGATCCTACGCTGATCCCAGGTTATTGGCTCCACATTTCCCCGGAGGTAGTTCTCTGTGGTCATTTGATCTACTGATCAGTGCGTGGAACAAAACCAGGACAGCCTACTCTGGAGTTTCCTCATGAGGCCCCTCCATCTCAATATGCAAGAAGACAGCACGCTAGGAGCAGAAGACGACCCAGGCTCCTCAAGCCCGGGCCACCACTCACTGGTTAATTTGACTCATTCCCACACCAGTGCACAAAAATGGAGAAGCTTATTAAAAGTGGTCGATACAGCCCAGTCCCCCAGGACAAGCTCTCCGCACCATCGAGCTCATCTACAAGGAGTGTTGATACAAGAAAACAGCGTCCAACATCAAGGACCCCCACCGTCCATTCCATGCTGTCTTCTCGC
This sequence comes from Hypanus sabinus, assembly GCF_030144855.1. Taxonomy (NCBI): domain Eukaryota; kingdom Metazoa; phylum Chordata; class Chondrichthyes; order Myliobatiformes; family Dasyatidae; genus Hypanus; species Hypanus sabinus. Next base: position 484,650 of record NW_026779441.1, read on the forward strand.
TGCTTCCATCGACCAAGCGTTACAGGAGCCTTAGGTCTCACATCAGCAGGTTCAGGGACAGTTATTAACCTTCAATCATCAGGCTGATGAAATAGTATTGATAACTTCACTCACCTCAATACTAAACTGATTGCACAACCTATGGACTCACTTTCAAGGAATCTATATCTTGAAAATGTATTCAGTCCCCAACACGTTGCTCACATAAATGAGTATTGCAACCACGGATTTTGATCAATTTAACTGAGATTTTTTATTTGTGATTCACATGCTCCTTTTTCACTATGGAGCCGAAAAGCAAACAGGATTAATTGTAAAGCATTACAAACTAAGAATTCAAAAAGTGAAATGTCAGCTGTTCAATAGTTTTCAAATACCTTTGGTCTGTACTGAAGAAGCGAGGCTAACTCGGGCGCCCATGTGTGCAGATGGGAGACTGACCCGGACAGAGGTTGAGTCATCTTCGAGGGGAAGTTGTCGGAGGCAGGTGGAAGCGGAATCGGGGCGAGTGGAGCGGAGAAAAGGCGGAGGGGAAGGCCTAGTATAATTGCATACCAATGAAGAAGTGTTTTAACTCGAGGCTGAGGCTGAATCATGGATCTGTATTCCCAGATCCTGTTGATCGACTGCATTCCTCAGTGCCCGACCACTCGCTGCAGTCCTAGCCATGTCTGTCCGACCAAAGAGCAACACTTCACACTTGTTTGCATTAAAATCCATCTGCCAGTTTTAAACATTTTTTTCAAGCTGGCTCAGATCTTGCCTGAATTTTGATAGCTTTCCTCTTTATCCAATATGTCCCGAATCTTGGTGTCATTCGCAAATTTGCTGATCTGGTTTACTACATTATCATTCAGATCATTAATATCGATGAGAAACAACAACAGACCCAGCACCGATCCCTGTGCACACCACTAGTTACAGGCCACCATTCAGAGAGGCAATTATCTTCTACCGCTGTTTGGATTAGATATTGGTTTTGTGTGAGATGACAATTTACTACCTCATCCTGGGCTTTTGGGGAGATCAGCGAGGGGTTGAGAGAGAGGACGCAATGCTGTAAACTGGGTTAGGAACGGACCCCAAGCAGGGGTCCGAGGCCAGGAGGTACTCCGAGGAGAGGAGATGAAGCTAGATGTGCTTGGTTGACCACTTCGGGTGGTCCTGAGCTGCGAGACGAGGAGTTCGGAGGGTCCTGAGCTGCGAGACGAGGAGTTCGGAGGGTCCTGAGCTGCGAGTCGAGGAGTTCGGAGGGGATCGAATGGTGGCCAGAAGACTTCAGTAATTGAGCTCCAACGGTTGTGCACGAAGTGGTTTGGACTTTGATAAGTTTGGCGCCTTTTCTTTATCTTTTTCTTCATATATAGTGTATCGTTATTAATCACTTAGTTATAGGAACCTTTATAAAGTATACTCATTTAATCGCATATGGTGTACTGTCTGTTTTTGGGCGAAGCGGGGACATCACACAGCATCCACACCAGCTGATTACCCAGTTTGGCGGGCCGAAGGTTGCTCCCCCTGGACGGAAACGAGCTGAGCGAGCCTGTGGCGACCCGAGGGTTACACTTAGAAAAGCTTGCTTCCAATAACCTCCCAATGCTGATGTCACGCTCACCGGCTTTAAATTTCCTGGTTTATTTTTAGAAACGTTCTTAATGAATGGAACAACGTTGCTATCCGCCAATTTGTTGGCATCTCAACTGTTGCTAAGTATGTTTTAATTGTCTCTGGTGGTGCCCCTGCAATTAATTCTATAGCATCTCAGAAGATCTGAAGGAATAGCTTGTCAGACCCTGGGGTTTTATGCATCCTAATTTGCTTAAAGACAGCAAACCACTCTTCCTCTTTAATAGACAATAGGTGCAGAAGCAGGCCATTCGGCCCTTATAGCCAGCACCGCCATTCAGTGTGATCATGGCTGATCATCCACAATCAGTACTCCTTTATACCGTCCCTGCTCTCCCCACTTTGCCTCACTGCTATAGACTCTATATCCGGCTCCCACGTAATGCAAATGCAAATTATCCATTTAAGATCTTCTCCATCTCTTTTGGTTCCATGCATCGAAGATCTTCATGAGGATCAATTTTATCCCTTGCTACCTTTTTGCATTTAATATATCTGCGGAATCCCTTGAGATCCTCCTTCACTTTTTGTGCTAGAGCAAACTCATGCTTTCTTTCAGCTCTCCTGATTTCTTTCTCGGGTGTTCTCTAACATCTCTTTTACTTCTCAAGTGCCTCATTTGTTCCTTCCTGCCCCTCCCGCTTGCTATGTACCTCCTCCTCCTCCCTCTTCTTACCCCAGACCTGGATATCTCTCAAACACCAAGTATCCCTAAAACTACTTCCTTGCCTTTTATTCTGACAGGAACATACATACATTGTACTCTCAAAATCCCACCTTTGAAGGCCTCCCTCTTACCAAGCATACCTTTGCTAGAAAACAACTTGTCCCAATCCGCACTTTCCAGATCCTTTCTATACCATCAAAATTTCTCCAGCTTAAAATCCCAAACTGAGGACCAGATCTCTCCTGCTCCATAATTATCTTGAAACTAATGGCATTGTGATCAGCAGATACAAAGTGTTCCCCTACACAAACTTTTATCTCCTGTCCTGTCGCATTCCGCAAGATCAAATAAAATACTGCACTCTCTCTCTCGCACTTCGACCTCAATGTACGGAATAAGAAAACTAATTACTCTAACTCCAAATGAGCGCTTTCCTATCTTCTGTGCTTCTATCCCTCTTCAATGCTATGCTAGTTCAACCTCATGCATTCTGGTAGCTGTCCGGATTTCTTTCTTCAGTTTTTCTAGCATATGTTTTACTCCTCAACTACCTGATATGTTCCTTCCTGACCCTCCGTCCTTTGACCCCTCCTTACTCTTACCCAGGACTTGAATATCTCTCAAACACCAAGGATCTCTAAACCTGTTGTATTTGCCTTTTATGCTGACAGGAACAGACATACATTCTACCCTCAAAATTCCAGCTTTGAAGGCCTCTCACTTGGCAAGCATAACTTTGCTCGGAAACAACCTGTAACAGTCCACACTTGCTCGATCCTTTCGATGCCATCAAAATGTCTTCAATTTAAAATCGCAACCCTAGGGACAGACTTCTCCTGCTCGATAGTTCTCTTGAAACGCTTAGTACTCTAATCACCTGCTGAAAAGTGTTCCTCTACACAAACTTCAGTTACCTGCCCTGGCTCATTCCCGATCAGCAGCTGAAGTCTTGCACTTTCTCTCATTTAGATCTCTATGCATTGAAGAAGAAAACTTCCCTCAACACATTTGACAAACACTATCCCAACTAATCCTTTCAGAGTATTTGAATCCCAGGTCAATATCTGGTAAGTTATAATCACCTATCTTCAGAACCTTGTGTTTCTTACAACTGTCTGCCTTCTCTGCAAATTTGCTCCGCCAAGTCCAGCTGACTATTGAGTGGTTTGTAATATTATCTCATTAATGTGATCACCCATTTCTTATCTCTTAGTTCCACCCATATAGCTTCAGTAGTCAAGCTCTCGAACCTGTCCTGTTGGAACAATGTTGTGACATTTTCAAACAAATAATGCTACTACACTCCCTTTAATTCCCCCATGCTCTGTCATTTCTAAAACAATGGATTCCTGGAACACTGAGGAGCTAGTCATGACCCTCCCGTAACTAAGTCTCACTAATGGCTGCAGTGTCATAATTCCATGTGCTGATACATGCCCTGAGTTCATCTGCCTCTCTTAATAATGATTGTATTTAAATATAGACAACCCAAAACATTAGTCCTACCATGCTCAACCTTCGATACTACGCATCTATAGAAATTTATCAAAAAGATAAGTGACATGCCGAATCTTTGTAAACTTCCAGGGCAGTAGAGGTGCTGCCTTGCTTTCGCTATAACGGAAGTCACGTGTCATTACTATCAAGCTGATATTAAATTAAATTACTGTCAAGTAGTTGAAAGTTATGGGCAAATGAGGTGCTTGAGGAGCATAAGAAACGTTAGGAAATACTGAACAGGGAAATCATGAGAGTTAAAAGAGGTTGCTCTGTCAGACAAGGTAAAAGAGAATGCCAATGGCTTCTACAAATATATTAAGTGCAAAATATAGCAAGAGACAAAATTGGTCTTCTTGAAGATCACCGTGGTAACTCACGAATACAATCAGACACAACATAGGCTCTAGGGATCGGGGCAAAATCGTAGTGAGGTGATGGACCATGCCCAGGTTACAGAGGATTGATGTTTGATATTTTCAGGCAAATTAGAATATCAAAATCCCGGGGACCTGACAAGATGGGACAAGATGGGGACCTCAGCCTTTGTGGGAGGCCAGTGGACAAATTTCGGGGCACATTTAAAGAGGTTTCAAACATCCTTAGCTGAAGGTGAAATGCCAGAGGACTGGAGGATAGCTAATGTTTTCTGTTTGTTCAAGAAAGACTCTAACAATAAGCCGGGAAATTACACGCCTGAGAGCCTGACATCGATAGTCGGTGAATTATTAGAAGGTTTTGCAAAGGGCGGTATATAGAAGTACTTGGTTAGTGACGGCTGATTAGAAACAATCAACAAGGCTTTGTGCAAGGCAGGTCAAGTCCAAACAAACTTACAGTATTGACCTAGTGCCAACCTGACTGGGGGTTTATCCTGTGTCCACTCCCCCTCTAATGTCTGCTGTCCATTACAGACGCTCTACACCTTCCACTCCACAATACTGACCGATTTTAAACATGGCAACAGTAATCCTGTGACTATTTCCTCTCTAGCACCTGTGTCCATTCCTGTCCCTCTGCTCAATACTGACCCATCACTGTGGTTGTTAGAGGAAGCTCACTGACTGGGAACAATAGGCTCTTCACTGCAGAGGCTCAGGATAGATGATGTTTGTTTGCTTTGCATACTTTTTCAAAACATACATCAACTGATCCACCGCCCCGCGCTGGCTTCATTGCTTCGAGAAGCCGGTGTGGAAGGTAGTCGTTGACCTGTCGCTGCGTCTGACACCACTCACAGTAGAGAGTGACGAGGTTGTAGGTGGTCCCATCTCCCTCCAGTTCACAATGCAACACCTCATCGGGAGTCACACGTTAGTAAAAACCGATGGAACCTGAAAATTTGTCTCCTGCACTTGCTCTATTCACTACTGCCTTTAACAAATAATATCAAACGCTCCCCTCAACATTTTATAATGAAACATTGCCTCCATCCGGCCTTCTGTAGATTCCTCGTTCGTTCTCTGCTCCCCGGACAATATGTCAAATCCAGCAGCTTGTTTCAGGTTTTTATTTTACACCTTCCCTCTGCAAGAGATCGACCTAAAACGTCCGTGTGGGCTGATGCCAACATTCTGCAGGACTCTGATAAAGCTAAGCTTTATTGATTAAATATACTACATTTAATATTTCCGTAAAACACGTGGTAGACATTCCCAAGTATACAGAAATATTTTTTCCTTCAACTGCAGTTTGCATATTCTCCCGTTCAATGTAAATATGTATTTCACGCCATTTCTCAGTTCCTCTCTGAATTTCCGCTGCGTTAGTCCATAGATACACGTGTTTGTGCAGGTACTGAGAATCTGCATCATAAACCCAACCTCCTGGACGATGTACACTGGGTTATTGAAGAATCGATCATGATAAAAGAAGTTCCTCACCGGCCAGTTCAAAGAATGCACGACATATATCATCCATAGTAACATGAAATTGGCCGAAATGGTGAAAAGTAAAATCATGGACTTCTTCCGATTCTTCTCCTCTGCATCATCCTTTGAATTCTCTCCATTGTTTCGGAATTGCTTGCGAACTTTATTGGCCGCGATAATATGTCTGACGGTCAGAGCATTACAGAGTGAAATGAACAGGATTGGTGATAAGGGGGTTATGATGCTGTCGATCCATCGTAAACTCTCCACATCGGTGACGTCACAAAATCAGGCATTACAACGCAGCCCCATCCAATATTGTTAATAATAACTAAAGGTTTATGCAAAAAATGGAAAGGGATTGTCCTCAGGCAGCTTGATATAATCACGACACCGATAATCACAGAAGCTGTTTTCTCTGTGCAATATTTTAACTGAAGCCCCTGACAGCAAATTGCCACAAAGCGATCGAAGGTAAAAGCGACGGTAAACCAGACAGAACAGTCCACAGCTATAATGTACACGACAAAATTGATGCTACATACCGGCGTGAGAAACAAAAAAATTCAATGAGAAATACATGAAATTAACCCGACGTATTATCACTTCGACAATAACCACCAGCAGATCCGTCGTTGACATGGCCATCAGGTAGCGAGTGATGCATTTGGACAAACCGCACCTTCCTCGTGACAGGATCACAATTGCCACCAAGTTCACTGCAAAAGACAGGAAATCTACAATTATGTTGACAGAATTAGGGCGTACATAAAGACATTTCAATATACAAAGAGTCAAGTCAATTTCTCCGAATTCTGTATTGAATACATCTCATTTTATGATTACACATTACCTCCTGCATGAAAGAACAGAAGAAGTAACTTTAATTGTTGAAGTTACTCGATGTGTTGACAAGTGAAATGCGATGTTAGTAACAATCACAACTGTCCGGATCACTCACGATCGATCCTAAAGTTTCCATATCTTTCTCTGTGCAAATCTGCTGCGTCCGTCACCCGCCGAAAAGTTCCAGCATATTTAATTTATTTACCTCTTTTTGAAGGAGTAAGTGGTATTTTGGTATTTTATGCAGCCTAGTAAAAGAAAAAACGCGTAAAGCTTTTTATTCTCTCTCTAAAGTACGTTCCTCGCTGACAACAGTCTGACTGCCCCATTGCTCTGTGCTCTCTGCCACAGGCAGGGCTTCTCATATTACACCGGGCAATGATAATAGTCACGCTTTAGGATTTAAATGAGGAGACATGTTTCACTCAGAAAGTGGCGGAACTCAGGAATTCTTTGCCCTGGAGGGAGGTTGATGACCAGACACTGATCTTACTTAAGGTGAAGGACGATAGATTTTTAGATTTTAGTTCTATGTATTATGGGATAAGGGGTCAGAGCGGAATACAAGTTTTCTGAGTCCATCTTGGCCCGGAGGAAAATCCCTTCGATTGTTTGTACGGCAGAGTCTCGAAGAGAATGGAAAAAAATCAGTTGGCAGAACGCAGAGGTATGCATCTGTCGACGTTTCGGGTCGAGGCATTGAGTTCAGACCCGCAAGTGTCAGAATCTGCATCTCCTGAGTCTCCAGGGGAATGGGAACTACTGGCGATGGGCAGCGCTGACTCATAACGTGACAAATCACTTATTCTAGTCCACTGGTGAACCACAAACTGACCCAAATAAGCAGCAGAGAGCTCCACATCAACAGCAGATGCGAAATCAAGATAATGGGTAAAAATTACTGATTTAATACGTCTGGATGATCTTCAGAACAACCGACATTATAAAGGAAACAATTAGTTATTTCTGATCTGAACACTGTGCATCAAATAGAGCCTTTTTCACATATGCATTATTTATTGAAACTTACGGAAGCGGGGCATTTCCTTGTCTCCGTTAATGTTTCATTAAAGAAGATTTAAACCAGCTGTTTTTATCCACACTAAACACTCCGCACAGGTCAAGACTGAACATGGCCGTACAGTGATATTTAACTTCGATCGTCCTTGTCTCACCTGGGACACCGACGGCAGCAAGAACCGGGTAATAGATCCGGTCTATCCGGAAAATTAGCGGGTACCCCATCTTCTCGCGAATCAGACCTGATCATCTCAATGAATCAGGTTGGTGAATGTCGTCTTTATTATTGTAACGTTCTCCTTCGGGTGTAACGGAACGCCGAATTCAACGTCGAGATAAACCACAGTCAATGAAACCAGATCGCAGTAAGATTAACCAGTTGTCTTCCTTGTATCTTGGGAAGTTATCGAATACGTATGGAGAGGAAGGACGAGCCTGCCTGTCTATTTGAGATCGGACGTAGTCGCTTGTGCGTTCCAATCTGGTCCTTTCTGAAGTAGATCTTACTTCGGTCAGATCATGCGTCCCTTCAGCTTTTTCTATGTACCCTGCTTCCGCCTTGGCAGCTTCTTCTTCTCTTTCTAGCTGCAGCACTTGCAACCTTGTCGATATTTTTGCCATTTCCAACTGGGTTTCGGCTTCTCGGGTGGCCCATTCCTTCTGGGTTTCGGCTTCTCTGGCGGCCGCTTCACTTTGTCTGGCGGCCTCTTCTCTTTGTCTGGCGGCCCTTTCCTTCTGGATTTTGGCTTCTCTGGCAGCCTTTTCTTTCTGGATTTCGGCTTCTCTGGCAGCCTTTTCTTTCTGGATTTCGGCTTCTCTGGTGGCCTGTTCCATTTTCAAAACTGCTTCTTGTCTGGCGTAACGAAGTCGCACCTTGGCGGCTTCTGCCTTGGCTCTTGCCTGGGTGGACTTACTTGATGTCGCTCTACTGCCCTTGTCGCTGGGCGCCATCGACTTGATCCCGGATCGAGCTGACATTGCAGCACTTGAAACACCTGATAACGCCTGGGTGGGCTTACTTGATGTCGGTTTACCGCCCTTGTCGCTGGGCGGCGTCGACTTGATGCTGGATCGAGCTGACATTGCAGCACTTGAAACACCTCATAATGCTGCTTTTTCACTGTAACGTTCTCCTTCGGATGTACTAATAACGCCGAATTCAACGTCGAGATAAACCACAGTCAACGAAACCAGATCGCAGTAAGATTAACCATTTACTGTTCACTCTTCACATTAACATATGGTGAAAACTGTTGATAAAACAATACAAGATTGATACAGCATTTGTTCCTTCCTTAATATCACATTTCAATTGTAAATACTTGTAAAGGTGACTATAACTACATTACACTAAGGTGCAGTTTCCAGGCAGAGTTTCCCTGCTCCATTGACTACTTTAAATACACTTCAATGCAAACTATCCGCAACTCTTTAACTAACGAAAGCATAAACATTATCGACCGTCGTTACTTTTAACGGGATCGGCATTAACATCTTAGTTCAATATATCGATTATCTATTAACACAGCGTTGCTCTCACTGTGATTTCTAATGCTTGCAAAACAACTTCTGCTCAGGTGTGCCTCGTGGTGAGCCCCCACCCTCGCGTTAATTTCAAACCGGTACTTTCCCACAAGACGCGGCGAAACCGGATGTGACGTCATCGCATGCCGATATATTTTACATGCAATGAATATACTTTAAACACTTCTAATTCTAACTAGAAAATACTATCGAATGAATTACTAAGCGAAAATATTATAAACTAACTAACTGTCGTAAAGACAGCACAGTTACATTAGGCTGCGTCTGGAGTTTGTGTTAAGCTTGTGTTTCTCCGATTTTTAATGGTTTGAAAGGTTGCTAACTCTTGGTGAAATGCTGCAGGGGCACAATTTACAATAAGCTGCCCCCGATCCATCAGCAGCCTTTTGTACCCAGACAACTTTTTCTTCCCATTTGCTGTTGTACTTACGATTGCTCTCGGAACAAGCTTTCCATTTCTTTGACGACATGTGTTGATGATAAATGATTTATAAAAAGAGCCGAAGGCGTCACAGTTTCACCACAAAACGTGATTCCGTATAGAAAGTCGATGTGTATGATTAAAAATCACATCCGAGACAAACTGGAGCCGGATCACGTGACCGGCCGTGTTGCCGGTTTGGATATTGCCGAATGGAACTGACCGAAATACATCTTTCTCAAAGGAAAATGTTTCAGAAACAGGATGGCTTGTAATTTTCCTGCAGATAATGTCAGCAAGTGAAAAAGACGGGAAAAAGCCAAATTAATCTTCCGAAGCCAAACAAATTGGAAAAAAGCCAACTTTCTGGAATTGGCACCGAAAAAGCCAATCAGGTGACCGCGCACCGTCGCGCGCAGTTCGCCTTACGTCACTGCTCAGGTAACTCCGCCCTCCCGAGTTACGTCATTGGTCAGGTAAACCTTCGGCTCGCGAGCTCCTCCCTCCGTCTCTGGTCGGTTCGTTTTCCTCCAGCGCGAGCCCCACCTTCCTCGCTTCTTTATTGGTCGGTCAGTCCGTCAATCCCACTAGCCCCACCTCCCTCCCTCCGTCATTGGTCGATTAATCTACCTGAGGCTCGAGCTCCGCCTGTGTCTGAGGGTGTTCGTTTTGGAGTGACTGAGGGTGAGGGGGGTCTGTGGGTGAGTGAAGGTAGTAGCTGAGGATGATGCAGTGAGGGAATGATTGACCGTGAGGGACGGAATGAGGAAAAGCAGTGCTCTGTCGGAGGGACTGAGTGTGAGCAATGTTCTTGGTTAGGGAGGGTATGAGAGTGAGGAGGGTCTCGGTGAGGGAGGGTCTGGAGGTGAAGGTCTCAGTGAGGGAAGATTTAGGGGTGAGGGTCTTGATGAGGGAGGTTCGTGGTGTGGAGGGTCTTGGTGAGGGAAGTTCTGAGGGCGTGGAGGGTCACAGTGAGGATGGTGTCAGTGAGGGGTGTCTGAGGGTGAGGAGTGTCGATGAGGGACAAGCTGAATCTGAGGAGGGTCTCAGACCATGGGACCTCTTGCATTGACTGTTGATCTGAGTAGCTCCTGAGGAAGAGATGGGTCTGAGGTGAGGGAACACTCTACGCTGAGGGATGGACTGAGGAAACTCATGAGGTAAGTGAGTCAGCTGTAGCAGCTCCAGAGATGGGCTGAAAGATCTCCTGAAGTAGTGGGAGGGATAGAGGTGAGGGAGCTCCTGAGATCGCGGGACCATCTGACCTGAGGGATCTCCGTAGGGTGAGAGATGGCTGGGTCTGAGGGACTGACGAGGGAGCTCATGAGGTAGTGGGGTAGTCGGTGTGTGGGAGCTCCTGAGAGTGAGGGACAGTGTGTTGAGAGGGAGCTATTGAGGGTGAGGGATGATGTGTTGAGATGGAGATCCCGAGGGTGAGGGACGGTGTGTTGTTAGGGAGCTCCCCAGGGTGAGGGATGATGTGTTGAGAGAGAGCACCCTAGGGTGAGGGACGTGTGTTGAGAGGGAGCTCTCGAGGGTGAGGGACGGTGTGTTGATAGGGGGCTGCTGAGGGTGTCGATGTGTTGAGAGGGAGCTCCCGAAGGTAAGGGATGGTGTGTTCAGAGGGAGCTCCTGAGAGTGAGGGACGGTGTTGAGAGGGAGCTCCCGAGGGTGAGGGATGGTGTGTTGAGAGGGAGCTCCCGAGGGTGAGGGATGGTGTGTTGAGAGGGAGCTCCCGAGGGTGTGGGACGGTGTGTTGAGAGGGAGCTCCCGAGGGTGACGAACGGTGTTGAGGGAGCTCCCCAGGGTGAGGGATGATCTGTTGAGAGAGCGCTCCCTAGGGTGAGGGACGTGTGTTGAGAGGGAGCTCCCAAGGGTGAGGGACGAGTCTGAGGTGGGCAGAGTCCCAATGGTCAGAGTCCACTGATGACGGGTCTGTTACAGGAAGGTGTCAGACTGAGAGCGATGGACCCTCCGTGTCAGAGGCAGAGGCAACGTCTGGTGAGGAGCCACAGGGGTACATTGAACAACAGATGGAAACCAGGCTGAGGTGAGAGATGGAGCTGAGACTTGGAGGGTGAACATTTCCTCTGGCCTCACTCCCCACTGAGATATCACTGCTGTCCCATTCCTGCCCCTATTATCCTGAATTAATCTCTACAACACTGTCCACCATGACCCTCTGCTCTAGAATTACCTCCCGAGACCCCTCCACCACTGTGTGTATGTCCCTCATGATTATCTACACCTCTATAAGATGACCACTCATTCTCCTACAGTCCAGTGGGGACAAAACAAAAAGTCCCAACCTGCTCACCCTCTGTCCATAACTCAGTCCCACGAGTCCTGGCAACATCCTGGTAAATCTCCTCTGCACTCCGTCCAGCTTCATGATATTGTTCCTGTCGCAGTGTGACTAAACCTGAGCATAGTATTCCAAATCTGGCCTCACCAACATCTCGTACAATGTCAGAACTTAGAAATAGGAGCAGGAGAAGACCCACAGACACGAGACAATCTGCAGATGCTGGAAATCCAAAGCAACACACACAAAATGCTGGAGGAACCCAGCAGGTCAGGCAGCATCTGTGGAAAAGAGTAAACAGTCGACGTTTCAGGCCAAGCCCCTTCATCAGGACTGGAAATAAAGAATTCACCCTGCAGTCTGAGAGGGAGAGGCTAAAATCAGATGTATCAGTATTCCAGTGGAGTAAAGGGAACTACAGAGACATGAGAGAGGAGCCGATCAAAGTTGATTGGAAGGAGACATTAGCAGGGATGATTGCAGAGTAGCAATAGTTGGAGTTTCTGGGAGTAGTTCAGAAGGCGCTGGACAGATAAATACCAAAGATGAACTAGTTTTGTAAAGGGATGAAGAGGCAACTGTGGCTGAAAAGGGGAAGTCAAAGACAGGATAAAATCTAAAGAGAGGACCTACAACAAAGCAATAATGAGTTGGAAGCTGGAGGATTTCAAAATCCAAGTAAAGGCAATAAAAAAGGAGAAAAGATGAAATATGAAGGTTAATTGGCCAATAATATAAAAGAGAATATGAAATACAGGGAATAGTGGAAAATGACTCTAGAGAGTTTGTAACAGGGAATAAAGAAAGGTGGACAAGCTAACTATTTAGTGTTAGTCTTCACTGTGAAAGACACCATCAGTCTGCAGAATTTTCCAGTGTGTCGGGGGGCAGAAGTCAGTGTAGTTGCCATTACTAAGGAGAAGGTACTTGGGTAGGTGAAATATATGAAAGTAGACAACTCACCTGGACCAGATGGTCTACACCCCAGGGTTCTGAAAGAGGCAACTGAAATGATTCTGGAGGCATGAGTAGTGATCTTCAGCAATCACTAGATTCTGGAGTAGCAAGATATCTGTTATTAAGGATGAAGTTTTGGGGGACTTGCAGGCACATGATGAAATAGGCCATAGTCAGTGTGGTTTCCTTCAGGGGAAATCTTGCCTGACAGATCTGTTGGGATTCTTTGAGGAAATGACAGGCAGGATAGACAAAGGAGAGTTAATGGATGTTGTTTACTTCAATATTCGGAAGGCCTTTGACCAGGTGCCACACACGAGGCTGCTTCACAGGATAAGAGCCCGTGGTATTGCAGGAAAGGTACGAACATGGATAGAAGAACGCCCGACAGGCAGGAAGCAGAGTGGAAATAAAGGGGCCCTTTTCTGTTTGGCTGCCAGTCACAGTGGTCACAGCGATTCTTTTCTTCACATTATATTGTATGTCAATAAGTTGGATGACAGAATTGATAGTTTTGCAGATGATACAAAGATAGGAGGAGGGGGAAGTAGAGTTAAGGAAGCAGGCTGTGTGCCTAAGGACATGTGCAAATGAGAATTAGCAAAGAAGTGACAGATATAATACAGTGTGGGGAAGTCTAGAATATAAAAGCAGGGAAGAAATGCTGAGGCTTTAGAAGGCATTTGTCAGGTGCATTTGGAGTATTGAGTAGTTTTGTGTCCCTTATCTAAAAAAGTCTTCCCTTGCATTGGAGAGGACCCAGAGGAGGTTCATGAGAATGATCCTGTGTCTGAAACATTTATCGTATCAGGAGCATTTGATGTTTCTGGGTAGGACAGAGGGCCACTGCCTCAGAATAGAGGGACATCTGTTTAGAATAGAGATGAAGAGGAATTTCTTTAGCCAGAGAGTGACCATTAGAATTTGTTTCCACAGACAGCTGTGGAGACCGAATCACTCAGTAGATTTAAAGAGGAGCTTTTGTTCCAAGTGACCTGTTTTCACAGATTCCTCCGAAATAATTTAACGTGACTCTGCAGCTGCTAGATTTTGAATAATCATACTTCATGTATTAATCCTGTTTCATTCTGCCACCGCATTTGCAACCGGAAACTCACAGATTGAGAACAAAGAACTGTTCATTTCAGTCACGCAGGTATCACATGTTGAAAGCCACAGATGCAAATTCACCCACCAAGGGAAATGAGAGGTGTTCCTGGAATAGGGTGGAGAGATGATACAGAAAGACAGAGAAGTGGGGCCGGGGAGAGAGTCAGAGAGATGCCATGTAGTTTGTGGGGCTCAATATTCTGATTCTCTGAAAAACTTTCCAAATTATTCCCTCTGCTTCTGTGGCCATTACAGTTCCAATAGGAACATCCCTCTGGTTAATTCTGCCCTGTTCTGTTCTCCTGTTTGCCACCGGATGCAAACAGACTGAGAACAGAGGGGTTTTCACATCATAGGCACAGGTCACATTTGCTGAAAGGTCACAGGTTGAAACACAAAACATTAGTACATTCTGAGGTGTTGGGAATGGGGAGAGCGGGAAAGTGAAAGACAGTGGAGGTGAGAGAGGGAGTCACAGTCAGACAACACAGATACAGCCTCCCCACCATCGAGCACATCGACAAGGAGCGTTGACACAAGGAGGCAGCATCCATCATCAGTGACCCCCATCATCCAGACCGTGCTCTCTTCTCACTGCTTCCATTGGGCAGAAGGTACAGGAACCTTGGTCTCACACCACCAGGTCAAGAATAGTTACTATCCTTCAATCATCAGGCTGCTGAACCAGTGAGGATAACTTCACTCACCTCAAAACTAAACTGATTCCGCAACCTATGGACTCACTTTCAGGAACTCTACATCTCATGTTCTCAGTATTATTTATTTATGTACCTATCTGTCTTTCTACAGTGCCTTGAAAAAGTGTTCAGCCCCTGACACTTTGTTCACCTTAATGTGAAATGCAACCAGGGATTTTGATCAATTCTACAGAGAATTTTTATTTGTGAATCACATGTGCCTTTTTTCGCAGTGGAGTTGAAAAACAGGGAAAATTGTAAAGCATGATAAAATAACATTTCAAAACTTGCTATGGCACTAGTTCAAAAATATTCATCCCCTTGGCTCAGTGCTTAACTGAACCACCTCTCACAGCTATTACGGCCAACAGTCTTTTTAGATGAGTCTTTATTCACTTTTCACAACGTGATGAAGCAGGATTTTCCCACTCCCCCCCTCCAAATTTGCTCAAGCTGTGCCAGATTAGTTGGGGAGCGGCGGTGGACAACTTTATTGACATCTTGCCAGAGATGTTCGATCGAGTGAAGGTCAGGATTCTAACTGGGCCACTAAAGGACACAGATATAAAACAGAACTGTAAAGCACAGGAATAGCTCCTTCAGCCCATAATGTTGTGCCAATCCAGCTACAAAGCAAATCAGACAGACTAATCCCTCCAACCTACAGAATGTCCATATCCGAACATCTTCCACACATCCATGTGTCTATCTAAACATCTCTTAAAAGCCTCTCATGTATTTGACTTTACCACCTCACCAGGCAGCACATTCCAGGCATTCATCACTCTCTGACTAAAAAACTTACCCCTCACATCCCCTTTGAACCTAACTCCTCTCACCTTTAATACATACCTGTATGAGACATTTCAACCCTGGGAAACAGATACTCCCTGTCCACTCTATCTGTGCCTCTCATAATATTATAAACCTCTATCAGATGTCCCCTCAACTTCCTCCGCTCCAGAGACGACAACCAAAGTTTATCCAACCTCTCATGCCCTCTGAACCGGGGAGCATCCTGGCAAACCTCTTCTGTACCCTTTCCAAAGCCTCAACATCTGTCCTGCAGTGATGTGACCAGAATGGTTTGCAACAGTCCAGATGTGGCCCAACCAGAGTTTTATAAAGTTGCAACATAACCTCTTGACTTTGGAGCTCAATGCCTCGACTAATAAGAGCAAAGCATTCCATAAGCCTTCTTAACCACCTTATTGAACTGTGTAGCCACTTTCAAGGAGCAATGAACTTGAGTCCAAAGATCTCTCGGCTCAGCAACACTGCTAATGATGTTGCCCTTAACAATGAACTGTCTCCTTGCATTTTCCCTGTCAAGGTGCAACACCTCACATTTATCTGGGTTAAGTAGATGAGAAGAGGAGGGGAGGAGAAAATGGCCATACAACGCAGCGCGCACGGCCTCTCTGGAGAATGGATATCCGTTCGGTGTTAAGTAGGGGATCCGTGCACAATCCTGATTTGATGGAGACAGACGTGAGAGTGTGGAGGAACATCTGAAATGCCCGCTTTGCTGCTGCTGCTACTGTGCGGTCCGGAATCTCTGGAGGAGAAGGCCTCCGAGACCTCGGCTTTGCTTCTTTTGGCAGCCAGGATGAGGTCGAAGGCAGAGGTTGGCGCTCGGGAGGCTGCATCGGAGGGGCTGGTCAGAGACTTGAAGTTTTCAGACGGACTCAGAGTCTGCTGTCATCGGGTGCTTCCGAGGCATTAATTGTCAGTACCTGGAAGTTTATGGCAGCAAGTGTTCTCCCGTTTGCTGCCTGATATCGGGACAATTGGAGTCGATCAGGACTTGAGACTCTTAAACTGCGTCCATGGTCTGCATCTATCGAATTACGGTATTGTTTGCACTGCTGTAACTATATGCTATAATGATGTGGTTTTGTCAGTGTGAGTCTTGGTTTGTCCTTTTTTTATATTGTGATATCACTTCAGAGGAACATTGTATCATTTCTTTATGAAAGAGAGAATAAGAAACAGTAAGAAAGACAACAGAATTAATGGTGTAGAAAGCTCAGGAAGGGATCAGAGAGTATGGGCAAGTGCAATAGGAATCAATGTGAATGGTGAAGGGAATAATGGATTAAAATTGTTATATATGAATGCACAAAGTATAAGAAATAAAGTGGATGAGCTTGAGGCTCCGTTGGAAATTGGCAAGTATGATGTTGTAGGAATAACAGAGACTTGGCTGCAAGAGGTCCAGGGCTGGGAAATGAATATTTTAGTGTATACAACATATCAAAAGGACAGACAGGTGGGCAGAGGGGCTGGAGTGGCTCTGTTGGTGAGGAATGAAATTCAGTCTCTTGTGAGGGTTGACATAGAATCAGGAGATGTAGAGTCAGTATGGATAGAACTGAGAAATTGTAAGGGCAAAAAGACCCTAATTGGAGTTATCTACAGGACCCCAAACAGTAGCCTGGATATTTTGGTAGGAATAATCAAAATATGACATACATGGAAAATGGTAGGGCATTGAGGAATGAAGTAGAACAGAGTGATCTAGGAATAATGGTGCATAGTTCCCTGAAGGTGGAATCTCATGTGGATAGGGTGCTGAAGAAAGCTTTTGGTATGCTGGCCTTTATAAATCAGAGCATTGAGTAAAGGAGTTGGGATGTAATGTCAAAATTGTACAAGGCATTGGTGAGGCCAAATTTGGAGTACTCTGTACAGTTCTGGTCACAGAATTAGAGGAATGAGGTCAACAAAACAGAGAGAGTACAGAGGAGATTTACTAGAATGTTACCTGGGTTTCAGCACCTAAGTTGCAGAGAAAGGTTGAACAAGTTAGGTTGTTATTCTTTGGAGCGTAGAAGGTTGAGGGGGGACTTGATAGAGGTATTTAAAATTATGAGGGGGTTAGATAGAGTTAACGTGGATAGGCTTTTTCCATTGAGAGTCAGGGAGATTCGAACAAGAGGACTTCAGTTGAGATTTAAGGAGCAAAAGTTTAGGGGTAACATGAGGGGGAACATCACAGAGAGTGATCGCTATGTGGAACGAGCTTCTTGTAGAAGTGGTAGAGGCAGGTTCAGTTTTGTCAGTTTAAAAAAAATGGATAGGTATATTGACAGGAAAGGAATGGAGGGTTATGGGCTGAGTGCAAGTAGGTGGGACTAGGTGAGAGTAAGCGTTCAGCACAGACTAGAAGGGCTGAGATGGACTGCTTCTGTGCTGTAATTGTTGTATGGTTATATAGGGTGCAAGTTGAATCGAGAGTTAAAATTGCATGTCGCAAAGGTAATGCTATGGTTGGTAAGGGGGATTTCAACATGCAGGTAGACTGGGAAAATTAGGTTGGTACTGGACACCAAGAAAGGGAGTTTGTGGAGTGCCTCCGAGATGGATTCTTAGAGCAGCTTGTATTGGAGCCTACCAGGGAGAAGGCAATTCTGGATTTAGTGTTGTGTAATGAACCGAATTTGATAAGGGAACTCGAGTTAAAGGAGCCATTAGGAGATAGTGACCATAATATGATAAGTTTTAATCTACAATTTGAGAGAGAGAAGGGAAAATCGGAAGTGTCAATATTACAGTTAAACAAAGGGGACTATGGAGCCATGAGGGAGCAGGTGGCCAAAGTTGACTGGAAGGATACCCTTGCAGGGTTGACAGTGGAACAACAATGGCGGGTATTTCTGGGAGTAATACAGAAGGTGCAGGATAAGTTCATTCCAAAGAGGAAGAAGAATTCTAAGGGGTGACCGTGGCTGACAAGGGAAATCAATGGCAGTATAAAAATAAAAGAGAAAAAAATATAACATAGCAAAGAGGAGTGGGAAACTTTTAAAGAGCAACAGAAGATAACAAAAAAGGCAATACGGAGAGAAAAGATGAGGTACAAAGGTACGCTAGCCAAGAATATAAAGGAGGATAGTAAAAGCTTTGTTAGGTATATGAAGATGAAAAAAATTAGGTAAGACTAAACTTGAAGACAGAAACGGGTGAATTTATTATGCGGAACAAGGAAATGGCAGACAAGTTGAACGGGTACTTTGCATCTGTCTTCACTAGGAAAGACACAAACAATCCAGACGTAATAGTGGCTAGAGGACCTAGGGTAACAGAGGAACTAAAGGAAATTCACATTAGGCAGAAAATAGTGTTGGTTAGACTGATGGGACTGGCGTTTGATAAATTCCCAGGGCCTGATGGTCTGAATCCCAGGGTACGTAAACAGCAGGCTCTGGAAATCATGGACTCGTTGGTAATCATTTTCCAATGTTCTATAAATTCAGGATCAGTTCCTGTGGATTGGAGGGTAGCTAATGTTATCCCACTTTTTATGAAAGGAGGGAGAGAGAAAACAGGGAATTATAGACCAGTTAGCCTGACATCAGTGGTGGGGAATGTGCTGGAGTCAATTATAAAAGATGAAATAGCTGCACATTTGGATAGCAGTAACAGGATTGGTCCGAGTCAACATGGATTTACAAAGGGGAAATCATGTTTGACTAATCTTCTGGAGTTTTTTGAGGATGAAACAATGAAAATGGACAAGGGAGAGCCAGTGGATGTAGTGCACTTGGACTTCCAGAAAGCCTTTGATAAGGTCCCACACAGGAGATTAGTGGGCAAAATTAGAGCACATGGTATTGGGGGTAGTGTACTGACATGGATAGAAAATTGGTTGGCAGACAGGAAACAGAGTAGGGATTAACAGGCCCATTTCAGAATAGCAGGCAGTGACTAATGGGGTACCAGAAGGCTCGGTGTTGGGACCACAGCTTTTTACAACGTACATTAATGATTTAGATGAATAGATTAAAAGTAGCAATAGCAAATTTGCAGATGACACTAAGCTGGGTGGTAGTGTAAAATGTGAAGAGGATGTTATGAGAATTCAGGGTGACTTGGACAGGTTGGGTGAGCGGGCAAGTGCATGGCAGATGCAGTTTAATGTGGATAAATGTGAGGTTTTCCACTTTGGTGGCAAGAACAGGAAAGCAGGTTACTATCTGAATGGTGTCGAGTTAGGAAAAGGGGAAGTACAACGAGATCTAGGTGTCCTTGTTCATCAGTCACTGAAAGTAAGCATGCAGGTATAGCAGGCAGTGAAGAAAGCTAATGGTATGTTGGCCTTCATAACAAAGATCAAGTGCAGGAGCAAAGAGGTCCTTCTGTGGTTGTACAGAGCCGTGGTGAGACCACACCTGGAGTATTGTGTGTAGTTTTGGTCTCCAAATTTGAGGAAGGACATTCTTGCTACTGAGGGAGTGCAGCATAGGTTCATGAGGTTAATCTCCAGGATGGCAGGACTGTCATATGTTGAAAGATTGGAGTGACTGGGCTTGTATACACTGGAATTTAGAAGGATGAGGGGATCTGATTGAAACATATAAGGTTATTAAGGGATTGAACATGCTAGAGACAGGAAACATGTTCCTGATGTTGGGGGGAGACCAGAACCAGAGGCCACAGTTTAAGGACAGGGGATAGGACATTTAGAACGGAGTTGAGAAAAAACGTTTTCACCCAGAGAATTGTGGATCTGTGAATGCTCTGCTCCAGAAGGCCAATTCTCTGGATGCTTTCAAGAAAGAGTTAAAGCTCTTAAAGATAGTGGAGTTAAGGGATATGGGGAGAAGGCAGGAACGGGGTACTGATTGTGGATGATCAGCCATGATCACAATGAATGGTGGTGAGGCTTGAAGGGCCGAATGGCCTACTTCTGCATCTATTGCCTATTGTATATAATTTGTCATCGTTGTTGCTGAGTCCACAACCACTGTTGACAGAGTTTGAGCTGAATCCCGAGATACACTCATGTGTCAGCAGGGGGCTGAGCATACAGACCTGGAGAGCGCCAGTGCTCAGTGTAATGGGACTGGAGACTTTACTGTCCACACAGACTGACTGTGGCCTTTCATTCAGAGTCCAGGATCCAGTCACAGAGGGAGGTGTTGACACCCAGAGAGGGCAGTTTCTATGGTGTTAAATGCCAAACTGGTGTATAAATGTGAGACCCCATTTTCCAGGTGGGACCGGACAGAGTGGATGGCAGAGGCTAATGCATCATCATTGGATCAATTCAATCCGAACCAGAAAGTGAACCGGAAATGGTGCAATGTAGGTGGGAGAGAGGCTTTAATGCGCTCCATGACCAGCCGGTCAAAGCATTTCATAATGGTTGATGTTAATGCCACCAGATGATAGTAATTTAGACAGGTTACTGTCACCTCCTTTGGCCCTGGAATGCTGGTTACTGTCTTGAAAATCGATGGGAGAATGGACTGCTCCAGAGAGATGTGGAATATATCCGTCAGCACCTCAGTTAGCTGGGATGCACAGTCATTCAGAACCCGACCTGGTATATTATCAGCTTTGTGTGGGTTAGCACTGGCCAGGGTCCTCCTCACCTCTGCTTCAGCCAGACGGAGGGTCTCCTCCCCTGGGTGTCTCTCTCACCAGCACTTTGTTCTGTGCATCAAACTGGGCGTAAAAGGCATTCGTCCTGTCGGGGAGTGAGGCATCCTGGTCCCTCTGATCCAAAGACAGCATCACGATCCCTCAGCCGTGCATGCCCCTCTGCGGTGAGCCATGGATTCTGATTTGCCCCACAGAGATGTGTTTTGTGATGGTTACAGTCTCAGTTCATTTCCCTGTGTATCTGGTCACAGAATCCACAGATTCCTCAACGTTACATGGTTAACATAGGTAGCAGCCTTTCTGAACATTCTGTTTCAAAGCAGTCCTGCAATGCTGAGATTGCTCCCTCAGAACTGGTTTGGCCAGTTTGATCAGTGGTTTGTATACTGGAATTAGCATAACAGACAAGTGATCTGAGAGCCCAGTGTGGGGCAGGGGAACAGCTTTATATGCTCCTGGTATGTTAGTGTAAACCAGGTCCAGTGTTTTCTCACCTCCGGTACCAAAACCAACAACGTAGTGGAACTCAGGCCGACGACTGGTCAAAACTGCAATCAGTGGGATTGGGTGAAGTTTGTCTTTAAACTAGGTAAAAGGTTCAACATTGGAAGAGTGTGGATAAAGTAAAAGGAAAGGAGAGTGCAGTAGAGGTTACAAAAATCTCCAGTATAAATAAAAAGACAGAATGCTTAGAAAGGGAAATAAATTTAACTGATGATAACATGGGGGTAAAATTGAATACAGAACTGAAAGTGATGGCTTTGAACAGTGGTCCCAACCACTGGACCGCAAAGCATGTGCTACCAGGCCACGAGGAAACGATACGATTTGGCGCTATGAAACGCCATGAGTCAGCTGCACCTTTCCTCATTTCCTGTCACGCCCACTGTTGAACATGAACGCACGCAAGGTCATTACTCACGCATCATTCATGTCAGCATGGGAAGAAGATCAAATCCTTGAGCTTGCAAAGGATGGTGGGCTGAAAAATATGTTTGATATAACATCTCTGCTGGCATTCTGGATCAAAGTCAAGGCTGAATATCCTGAAATAGCCACAAAAGCACTGAAAATGTTGCTTCCATTTCCAAAATCATATCTGTGCACAGTGGGGTTTTCTGCAATGAATGGAACAAAATCTAAATTGCGGAATAGACTGGACGTATAAGGAACCCCCTTTGAGTATCGCTGTCTTCCATCACCCCTCGATGGGATTGTCTTGTTGCAGGGAAACAAGCCCAGGGCTCGCACTGATTCACCGATATTGCAATGATTTTATATGTTCATGCGAGGAAGATATGAGCTGTGTGTTTAATAGCCAAACGTTGCTTAAAATGTTGTGATGCTATTGACTTATAAGTGACTTATAATTGACTTATCACTATATTCATGTGAGGAAAATATGCGCTGTGTGTTTAATATTAAATTCATTAGATAAACCCTTTTAGAAATGAAATTGAGTGTATTAGCCACTTATAAGTGACTTAGAGTCTTAGAGTTGACTTATCACCTTACACCAGTCGTGATTAACACCCCACCCCCCCCCCCCCCCCCAAGTCGGCTGGTCCACAAGAATATTGTCAATATTAAACCGGTCCACTGAGCAAAAAAGGTTGGGGACCCCTGTCTTTGAATGCTCACAATGAGTGAATAATGTCAACAATCTTGTAACACAGACAATAGCAGATACGACATCGCGGGCATCACTGAGTCACAATTGAAAGAAGATCAATTGAGAGCTTATTTTTCAAGGATATGCGTTGTATCGAATGGTCAGGAGGAGAAGCAGAGGGAGTAGGGTGGGAATTGAATTCTGAGAGAGAGTTAGCATACGTTTAGGAAGATGTAGAATCCTTGTGGGTAAAGTTAAGAAACAGCAAGGGTACCAAGACCCTGATGGGTGTTGTATTCAGGCCTTGGAACAATAACTAGCAATATGGGTTACAAATTACCAGGATATAGAAAGGGCAGGAGATGAAATGGGCAATGTAATGATAGCCATGGGGGTTTCAATATGCAGATAGATTGGGAAAATCAGGTTGGTGCTGGATCTCAAAGGAAAGAATTTGTAGAATGACTGCTAAATGGCTTTTTAAAACAGCTTGTGGTTGAGCCCACCAGGGAAAAGACATCTGGATTTGTTGTGTAATGAGGCAGAGATGATGATGTGATGGAATTCACTCTGCAGTTTGAGAGGGAGAAGCTGAAATCAGATGTATCAGTATTACAGTGGAGTAAAGGGAACTACAGAGGCATGAGAGAGGAGCTGATCAAAGTTGATGGGAAGGAGACATCAACAGGGATGTTGGCAGAGCAGCAATGGCTGGAGTTTCTGGGAGTAATTCAGAAGGTGCAGATAGATTAATACCAAAGATGAAGAAATACTGTAAAGGGAGGGTGAGGCAACTGTGGCTGAAAAGGGAAGTCAAAGACAGAATAAAAGCAAAATCAGGGGCACACGGTGAAGCAATCATTAGTGGGAAGCAGAAGGATTTTAAAAAACAAGTGAAGGCAATAAAAAAACAAGAAGGGGAAGGGATGAAATGTGAAGGTTAATTTCCCAATAATATAACAGAAGAAACCAAAAGCTGTTTCAGATATATGAAGAATAAAATAGAAGCGAGAGTGGAAAATTGATGCTGGAGAGGTAAAAAGGAATAAAGAAAATGGAGAAACTTAATAAGTATTTTCTGTCGATCTTCACTGTGACAGTGGCCATTAGTCTGACAGAAATTCAAGTGTCAGGGGGCAGAAGTCAGTGTAGTTGCTGTTACTAAGGAGAACGTGCCTGGGTAGCTGAAAGGTCTGAAAGTCGATAAGTCACCTGGACTACACCCCAGGGTTCTGAAAGAAGTGGCTGAAATGATTGTGGAGGCATCAGTTGTGATCTTTCAACAATCACTAGATTCTGGGATGGTTTCGGAGGAATGGAAAATTGTAAATGTCACGCCGCTCTTTAAGAAGGGAGGGAGGCGAAAAACAGGGAATTATAGGCAACAGGAAACACACAGACTGAGAACAAAGAACTGTTCATTTCAGTCACACAGGTGTCACATGTTGAAAGCCACAGAAGTAAATTCACCCACCGACAGAACTGAGAGGAGTTCCTGGAACAGGGTGGTGAGCTCTTACAGAGAGTGAGACAGAAAGTTGGGGGGGGGGGGGGCGGGCAGAGATGATCAGAGGGGAGTGTGAGAGAGGGTCAGAGAGATGCCATGCAGTTTGTGGGGCTGAATATTCAGTTTCTCTGCAAAACATTCCAGATTATTCACTCTGCTCCTGTGGCCATTACAGTTCCAATAG
The DNA here is from genome assembly GCF_030144855.1 of Hypanus sabinus. Taxonomy (NCBI): domain Eukaryota; kingdom Metazoa; phylum Chordata; class Chondrichthyes; order Myliobatiformes; family Dasyatidae; genus Hypanus; species Hypanus sabinus. The sequence continues at coordinate 508,909 of NW_026779441.1, forward strand.
GAACATCCCTCTGGCTAATTCTGCCCTGTTCTGTTCTCCTGTTTGCCACCGGATGTGAACAAACTGAGAACAGGGGTTTTCATATCATAGACACAGGTCACATTTGGTGAAAGATCACAGGTCAAAAACAATACATTGAGGTGTTCAAGGGGAGGGGGATTGGGAGAGTGAAAGACAGCAGAGGTGAGAAAGGAAGGGAGAAAAAGAGTCACAGTCATACAAACACAGAAACAGGCTCTTTGGCCCACTGGGTACATGCTGACCATCAAACACCATTGATGCTGATCCTACCCTAATCACATTTTATTGTCTCCACATTCCCAGGGACTGTGGCCATTTAATCTACTGATCAGTGTGTGGAACGAAAACAGGACACTCTGCTCTAGAGTTACCTCCTGAGGCCCCTCCATCTCATTATGCAAGATGACAACACACTAGGAGGAGAAAGCATCCCAGCTCCTCAAGCCCGGGCCACCACTCACTGGTTGATATGTCCCAGTCCCACACCACTGCACAAGAACAGAGAAGCCTATTAAAAGTGGTGGATACAGCCAAGTGCCCAGGAAAAGCTCCCCCATCATTGAGCCCATCTAGAAGGAGAGTTGACAAAAGAAAACAGCATTCATCATCAGTGACCCCCATCCAGACCGTGCTCTCTTCTCACTGCTTCCACTGGGCAGGAGGTACAGGAGCCTTGGTCTCACACCACCAGGTCAAGAACAGTTATTACAGTTCCAGTGAGGATAACTTCACTCACCTCAATACTCACGTGATTCCACAACCTATGGAGTCACTTTTAAGGACTCTACATCTCATGTCCTGAGTATTATTTATTTATTTATTTATCTTTCTTTTTACAGTGCCTTGAAAATGTATTCAGCCAACACCTTGTTCACATAAATGAGTGTTGTAGCCAGGGATTTTTATTAATTTAACTGAGAATTTTTATTTGTGAATAACATGCTCCTTGTTTTTGCAGTGGAACCAGAAAAAAAACACGGGAAAAATTGCAAAGCGTGAAAAACTAAGAATTCAAAAACTGAAAACTGAAAACAGTGAAGACTTCTGTCAGCTTCACTGTGGAAGACAGGATGTCAGAAATTCAGGAGTGTCAGTGTGCAGAAGTGAGTGTGGGTGCTTCAAACGCCATTCATAAGTTTGCCGATTCCACAACTATTGTTGCCAGCAGTTCAGATGGTGATGAGGAGGTGTACAGGAGTGGGATAGATCAGCTGGTTGTGTTCTGTCAAAACAACAACCTTGCACTTAATGTCAGTAAGACCAGGGAATTGACTGTGGACTTCAGCAAGGGGAAGTCAAGGGAACACACACCAGTCTTCAATGACGGATCAGCAGTGGAAAGGGTGAGCAGTTTCAAAAACTTGGGTGTCAACATCTCTGAAGATTTCTCCTGGGCCCAACATTAATGGAATTACAAAGAAGGCGTGACAGCGGCTGCATTTAAGAGTTTGAGGAGACTTGGTTTGTCACCAAAGACTCTCAAAAATGTCTACAGAAGTACCGCAGAGAGCATTCTAAATGGTTCATCACTGTCTGGAATGGAGGGGATACTGTACAGGATCAGAAAAAGCAACAGAAAGTTGCAAACTCAGACAGTAATTTATAGGCCATTTAGTCTGACTTCAGTGGTTGGTAAGATGTTTGAGTCCATTACTAATGATGAGGTTTTGGGGAACTTGAAGGCACATGAAAATTTAGATTGTAGACTGCATGGTTTCCTCAGGAGAAATCCTGCGTGAGAAAGCTCTGAAATTCCTTAAGAAAATAACAGGCAGGAGAGAGAAAAGAGAGTCAGTGGATGTTGTTTACTTGGATTTTCAGTAGGCCTTTGACAAGGTACTGCATATGAGTTTGCTAAACAAGAGACGGGAAGATACTGGCATGATGGAGGATTGGCTAACTGGAGGAGGCAATGAATGGGAATAAACTGGGTCTTGTCTGGTTCGCTGCTGGTGAGTCTTGATGTTTGGTCTTGGGACTGCTTCTTTTCACATGAAACGTCTGGGATTTTGATGACAGAATTGATAGCTTTGTGCAAAGTTTGAGGATGATACGAAGTTAAGTAGAGGGGCAGGTAGTGTTGAGGAAGCAGGGTGTCTGCAGAAAGACTCAGACAGATTAGGAGAATGCGGAAAGAAGTGTCAGATGGAATACAGTGTAGGGAAGTGTATGGTCATAGACCTTGTTAGAAAGACTAAAAATGTAGAGTAATTTCTGAATGGGGAGAAAAGCCAGAATTCAGAGTCAGGAAAGAGTCATAGAAGTCGTAAAGTCATAGCCATCTAATTACTGCTGTAGCATCCCACAAGATGCACAGGAACACTTTGTCAGGCCCTGGGGAATTATCCAGTCTAATTTGCATTGTCAGTAATCTGTGTACGGTCCATAACTTCCCTGCTTTTCCTCACTTCTATCGACTCTGTGTCTGTCTCCTAAGGAATGCAGATGGAAATTATCGACTTAAGATCTCATCATCTCTTTCAGCTCCGTGCATAGAAGATCTTCAACAGGACCATTTTTTTCTCTTGCTATCTTTTTACATTTAATGCATTTGTTGAAGCCCTTGGGACTCTCCATCACTTTGTCTGCCAGAGCAACCTCATGACTTCTTTTAGCCCTCCTGATTTCTTATACTCCTCAAGTATCTGATTTGTTCCTTTCTGCTACTCCTTGCTTTGCTCCCACTTTCTTAATCAGGACCTCAAATATATCTCGGAAACCAACATTCCCAAAGCCTGTTATATTTGCCTTTTTTTTCTGACAGGAGCATACTCTCAAAGGCCTCCCACTTACCAAGCATACCTTTGCCAGAAAACCAATCCACACTTGCCAGATCCTTTCTCTAACTTCGAATGTCACCACAAGGACCAGACCAATGCTGCTCGGTAATTGTCTTGAGACTACTGGCATGATCGGCCGGCTGGCGGTGCAGTGACATCTTCACCGGACCTGAAGGCGAGTGGTCCCGGGTTCAGATTGGGCCAGTTCTTTGCACGCTTTCCATGCGTACCGGGTTGAGCGTTGAGCGAGCAACATGGCCTCACTTAAAAACAGATAAATGCTAAAGAAGGCATAGAAAGGAACAACAATGATTATAATTACTGGATGCAAAGTGTTCCCTTACACAAACTTGTCAGCAACCCTGTCTCATTCCCTAAGAACACATTAGGTATCCTATACCCCATCATCGGAATCTCTATTTATTGATTAAGGAAACTTCCCTGAACACATTTGACAAATTCTATCCGATCTAATCCTTTCAGAGTATTTGAGTCCCAGTCAACATATGGAAAGCTAAAATCATCGACTATCACAACCTTGTCTTTCTTGTAACTGTCAGTGTACTCTACAAATTTCCCCCTCTAAATCCAGCTGACTACTGAGTGGTTTGTAATGTGATCCCATTAATGTGGTCACCCTTTTCTTATCCCTTGGTTCCACCCATAGAGCTTCAGTAGTCGAGTTCCCCACCCTGTCCTGTTGGAACACTGCTGTGACATTTTCCCTGACTAGTAATGTCACCTCTCCCCTTTAATCCCCCTGGTCGGTCATGTCTGAAACAATGGATCCCCACAACATTGAGCAGCCAGTCCTGATCCTCCTGCAACCAAGTCTCACTAATGCTACAGTGTCATAATTCCACGTGCTGATCCATGCCCTGAGCTCATCTGCCTCTCCTATAATACTGATCGTATTGAAATATACACAACATTAGTCCCACCGTGCTCAACCTTCAGTTCCACACATCCACAGTAGTTTAGCCAAGGGTGAGATGCCAGAGGACTGGAGGATAGCTGATGTTCCATTGTTTAAGAAAGACTCTAAGAACAATCCAGGTAAATTACAGGCTGGTGAGCCTGACATCAGTAGTAGCTGACATGGGCTCAGTGCGAGAGGACAGAGAGTAGTGGAAGCTGGTTGTCTCTCTACAAGAGGCCTGTGATTCGTGGTGTCCACAGGGATCAGTGCTGGGCCCTTTGTTTGTCATCTGTAACAACAATCTGCATGATAATGTGGTAAACTGGTTCAGCAACATTGCTGCTGACTTCAGGATTGTGTGTGTAACAGACAGCGAGGAAGCTATCAATGCTTGCAGTGGGATCTGGACCAGCTGAGAAAAAGGGCTGAGAAAGGGCAGATAGAATTTATTGCAGATGGGGGTGAGATGTTGAATTTGGGAGGACAAACCGGGATAAGACTCACATAGTGAATGTTAGGGCTCTGAGGTGTATGGTAGAACCACGGGACCTGAAAATACAGATCCACATTTTATTAAAAGCAGTGTGACAGGTAGATCCAGTTGTAAAGAGAGCTTTAGGTACATTGGCCTTCATAAATCTGGCATTGAGGAAAGAGTTGGGATGTTATGTTGAAGTTGTAAAAGATGATCGTGAAGCTGATTTCAAAGTAATGTGTGCAGTTCTGGTCACCTACCGGTAGGAAAGATATGAATAAACTTGAAAGAATGCAGAGACAATTTACAAGGATGTGCTGGTACTTGAGGATCAGAGTTACAGGGACAGCTTGAATCCATTAAGAATTTATTCACTGGCGTACTTAGTTGGAAATATTTTAGAGGAATCTGAGGGAGAACTTCACTCAGAGGGTGGTGTGAGTGGAACAAACTGCCAATGGAATTGTAACATGTAGGAAAAGTTTGGATAGGTGGATGAGATGAGAGAGGTCTGGAGGGCTGTGGTCTGGGTGCAGAGAGATGGGAACGAGGCAGAGGAGCAGGCTGGCGTGGACTAAATGGGCTGAAGTTCTTGTTTCTATGCTCATGACTCTATGACCAACAACCCCCCCATAAGATAAATGTCAATGTGCCATTTGCATGCCTAACTACTGCTGCCCCTTCCTGCAGTCTGAGATAAACACTCCACAGTGGACCAGTGTGACTACACACTCGCATCTGTGTATAAACATCTTTACATCTTTCATAAAATTCTCTAAGTTCCTTTTCCATTACAGAACCTGTCCATGATTCACTTCTCGTTACTGACCCTTTGCCAACCTGACCGGGGGTTTATCCTGTGTCCACTCCCCCTCTAATGTCTGCTGTCCATTACAGACGATCGACACCTTCCTCTCCACAACACTGACCCATTATAAACCTGGCAACAGTAATCCTGTGACTATTTCCTCTCCAGCACCTGTGTCCATTCCTGTTCCTCTGCTCAATACTAACCCATCACTGAAACTGTGGTTGTTGAGGAAGCTCACTGACTGGGAACAGTAGGTTCTTCATTTCAGAGCCTCAGGATACGTGATGTTTGTTTGCTTTGCATACTTTTCAAAACATACATCAACTGTTCCACCGCCCATCTCTGGCTTCATCGCTGCATCTGACACCACTCACAGCAGAGAGTGAAGAGGTAGTAGATGGTCCCATCTCCCTCCAGTTCACACAGCAACACTTCATCGGGAGTCACACGTGAGTTGACATCACCCAAAACTGATCGAATCTGGAAATTTGTCTTGGGCTCTGTGTATGAATATGTGGGGGGGGGGGGAAGGGGGAGAGAGAGAGAGAGAGAGAGAGAGAGAGAGAGAGAGAGAGAGAGAATGAGAATGAGAATGAGAATGAATAACTGAAGGTAGATGGACTCCTCTGTCTCATCCATCTGTGAGGTTTCCAGAAGGGTTTTGTCACCTCTGTCTAGTGTCTCAGTCACAGAGATTTCACTGTATGTGGGGTCCCAGAGAGAGACAGAGGAAGATCTCACCTCCTTCTGTGGGGACTTGGTGAAGGCAGAAGGAGATCCCACCTCTGTCGGTGGGGTTTCTGTGAGATAGTGACGCATCTATCCCGTTATAGAAGGATATCCCTTTCAATCCTCAGTTCCCATCCCCATTTACACCTTGTCCTCAGCCCCAGTGTGTCATTTCTCTCTGAGTTAATTCCAGTCTTTCATTTCCAGAATGTCACCGGCTGAACTGAGGGTTGTGCTGCTGATCCTGGGTTTTCTGGGTGAGTAATGTCTTGTAGGGACAAACTGCGTGCTGTGTACAGTAAGAGGAAGTAGGAGTTATTTAGTGTTTCTGTAGATGAGCAGAGACAGCCTGTATTTAATGGGGCGAAAGTACTGAAGGGACCTCAGGAATATTATGAATCCAATTTGACACCGGGACACACGGCATTAGAGCTGGTGATCAGAAACGTCCAGATACCCGGTTTGGTGAAACAACAGTAGGGAGTGGAGGGAGATGGGGAGGCAGAGAGGTTTCAGCAGAGAATTTCAGGCTTGAAGACTGAGGAGAAGGCACGGCTGGAAATGCAGTGATTACACTCCGAGAGGGTGGGACTGGAGGGAGTGTTAAGAGGCAGGAGGAGATTACACTGGGAGGAAGTGGTGAGGCTATGTTGGGATGTGAAAGCAAAGTTGGGTTGTATGTTACATAACCAGATTAGTGATCACAGGGATGGTGGAAGAAGGGGCCTCTGGGCAATTTCAGGCATAACTGGCAAAGTTTATGGAGAGCAGAGGGCAGGAGTGGGAGGTGGCTGAAGGTGTGAATGAGATGCGGACTGAGACAGGGTGGAGGTGGGTGACATTACAGAGGTGAGCATCACAGTTGGGCATCGATTTCTCCTTCCAGTAATTTTATTTCCCTTCCCCTTCACTCTTCTACGATTCCCCAATCCGGTCTCTTACCACATTGCCTCATCTGCCTATCACCACCCCTGCTGCCTCTCCTCCTCCAGTTTCTCCCATGGTTCACTCTCCTTTTCGAGTGATAGAACACTACAGCATTGAAACAGGCTCTTTGGCCCATCTAGTCCATGCTGAACTAAAATTCTGCATCGTCCATCTTGTACCAGATTCCTTATTTTCCAGTATCTGGGGAGTGTTGTACGATAGATGGTCAAGATGGTGTCTGGGGAGTGTTGTACAATCGATGGTCAAGATGGTGTCTGGGGAGTGTTGTACAATCGATGGTCAAGATGGTGTCTGGGGACTGTTGTATAATCGATGGTCAAGATGGTGTCTGGGGAGTATTGTACAATAGATGGTCAAGATGGTGTCTGGGGAGTGTTGTACAATAGATGGTCAATATGATGTCTGGGGAATGTTGTACAATCGATGGTCAAGATGATGTCTGGGGACTGTTGTACAATCGATGGTCAAGATGGAGTCTGGAGAGTGTTGTACAATACATCGTCAAGATAGTGTCTGGGGAGTGTTGTACAATAGATGGTCAAGATGGTGTCTGGGGAGTGTTGTACAATAGATGGTCAAGATGGTGTCTGGGGAGTGTTGTACAATCGATGGTCAAGATGGTGTCTGGGGAGTGTTGTGCAATCGATGGTCAAGATGGTGTCTGGGGAGTGTTGTGCAATCGATGGTCAAGATGGTGTCTGTGGAGTGTTGTACAATACATAGTCAAGATGGTGTCTGGGGAGTGTTGTATAATAGATGGTCAAGATGGTGTCTGGGGAGTGTTGTACAATAGATGGTCAAGATGGAGTCTGGGGAGTGTTGTACAATACATAGTCAAAATGGTGTCTGGGGAGTGTTGTACAATAGATGGTCAAGATGGTGTCTGGGGAGTGTTGTACAATAGATGGTCAAGATGGTGTCTGGGGAGTGTTGTGCAATCGATGGTCAAGATGGTGTCTGTGGAGTGTTGTACAATACATAGTCAAGATGGTGTCTGAGGAGTGTTGTACAATAGATGGTCAAGATGGTGTCTGAGGAGTGTTGTACAATAGATCGTCAAGATGGTGTCTGGGGAGTGCCGTACAATAGATGGTCAAGATGGTGTCTGGGGTGTGTTGTGCAATCGATGGTCAAGATGATGTCTGGGGAGTGTTGTACAATTGATGGTCAAGATGGTGTCTGGGGAGTGTTGTACAATAGATGGTCAAGATGGTGTCTGGAGAGTGTTGTTCAATACATAGTCAAAATGGTGTCTGGGGAGTGTTGTACAATAGATGGTCAAGATGGTGTCTGGGGAGTGTTGTACAATAGATGGTCAAGATGGTGTCTGGGGAGTGTTGTACAATAGATGGTCAAGATGGTGTCTGGAGAGTGTTGTTCAATACATAGTCAAAATGGTGTCTGGGGAGTGTTGTACAATAGATGGTCAAGATGGTGTCTGGGGAGTGTTATACAATCGATGGTCAGGATGGTGTCTGGGGAGTGTTGTACAATCGACGGTCAAGATGATGTCTGGGGAGTGTTGTACAATCGACGGTCAAGATGGTGTCTGGGGAGTGTTGTACGATCGATGGTCAAGATGGTGTCTGGGGAGTGCTGTACAATAGGTGGTCCCTTTCATCCTGGAAATATTAGCCACTTCCATCCAAGGAAAAAAAATCGTTGTTCCATGCACCCACCACTCTCTGTGTGTAAGAGAAATGGAGAAAAATTTTAGCTTTGAAAATTATGGGCCCTGGTATTAGCAACATCTGTCCTGGGGGAGAAATAGCTGTCTGTCCATTCGATCCATTCCTCTTCCCATCCTTCACACCTTTATCGAGTCCCCTCTCATCCTCCTTCACTCCAGTGATAAAAGCCTGAGCACACTCTCGAAAGCTTCCACATCCTTCCCATAATGAGGTGAGCAGAACCACCCAACCCAGTCTGCCCTGACACACATGGGGAGCACCGAAACATTGTAAAGGTCATGGTGGGGAGAAGGGAATGGGGAAGAGTGAAGGAGAATGTAGGGGTAGGACTGGAAAGACTGGGGTGGAGTGAAGACCATGGGGAGAGGAAGGAGGGTGGGGAGAAGGCATCAGGGGAAGGGAAAGTGCAGGGAGACTGGAGGTGGGGGATGGGATCAAGGTCTGGGGTGTGGGGTGAAGCGAGATTACTGGAGGTGGGGGGAGGTATGCTGAGACAGAGCCATGAAGGGGGTGGCAGTGATAGGGACATTTCTAGAAGTTTCCCTCAAAGCCACACACTCCCATGCCTTGGAAATACATTGCTGCTCCTTCAGTGTCACTGGGTCAAAACCCTAGAACTCAGGAACATCATTGTGGGTGCCCCACACATTAAGGATCACAGTACCACCACCACCACTTTCTCAAGAGCAACTCTAGTGGGGCAGTTAAACAGTAAATAATAAATAAATTGTTACCCAGGGCTTTCTGAGGGTGGAAATGTAGATGGGGGTTGTGATTGGCAGAGAAAGAGGATGGGAAACGTGAGCTGTACATTAACACTGAACATCGTTCTGTCCCTCAGTCACAGACTCCAAACTCGGTGATCCGTGTGTAACCCACACCGTCCTGGATCAGCCCTGGAGGAGCACGGATTGTTCCCACACTGAGTGTACCGCTGGACAATGGATGAGTGATGGAAATCTTACAGTCGGATGGTACAGATTTAACAGGTAAAGTGAGGAGATAATCACTGAGAAACTGGACACAGAAGGGGAATGTAAACAGGGGAACAAGGGGTGTGTGAATGGGAAATGCAGGGAGACCGGGATCATCAGTGACTACACTGAGATGGGGAGTAAATACAGGGAGAAGGGAGATCCCACACTCTCGGGGTCGAGACAAGGGGGAGGTACAACAGAGAAGGAATTCCCAGGATTCAGGGGGTTCTATTGACCAGAGACAGGGTACGGACAGGGTGAGTGTAATTTCCCATGTCTCTCTGAGTGAATAAACTCCCTCAGATCAGGGACTGACTCTCTGATTGTTGTTTCAGTTCTGGAGGATGGAAGATTCCGGAGACGGTCGTTCCACAGGGTCGCTGCTCCGGGGAGACCCCAGGCTGGTTAAACGGTAGGGTCAGAGTTTACATCAGTGGGGCTCGGTCATTTTTGATGAGAGTCAAACTTACAACACAGATCTCTTCAGAGGTCCATGAACATTGACTCAGGATCTCTACACAGGATCTTAGCATGGACACAGAACCCCATCTCCCTGAGAGGTCTCCCCACGGTCACTCAGACCGCTCTACGGTCCTGTATCGTCATGGAGTCCGGTGGAGGAGTGACAACTTCCTGGAGTTGGGTTACAGAACTGATCTGCCCACTGACCCCATTCTGGATATGACCCGGAGGAGTTTCAACAACCCCAGACTCATTTCAGTGTTGGGGCAATCTCCAGGGAGTTGGAGGAGTCTGCAGACATTATCATTCACCAAATAGTGGGATACATTAATGGTTGCTATGGTAACATAGTGGTTAGTGCATCACTATTACAGATCGGGGTGTCGGAGTTCAGAGTTCAATTCCAGTGTCATCTGTAAGGAGTCTCTGTCCATCCTCCCCATGGAATGAATGGGTTTTCCCCCGGTTCTCCGGTTTCCTCCCACAGTCCAAAAATGTGCTGGGTAGGTAAATGGGTCATTGTTAACTGCCCCATAGTTAGGTTAGGGCTAAATGGGGTTATTGAGGATTGCTGAGTTGGAGTGCCTGAAAGGCCAGAAGCCCCAACTCCATACACTTCAAATGTGGAGAAAATGTAAGGAAACAGGAATAATCCTGGAAACTACAGTGTGGATCGAGCTGCCTGAGCAAGTGGTGGATGCCATTTCGATTTCAATGTTTAAGAGAAGTTTGGTTGGTACATGGATAGGAGAGATGGACGCCTGGGGTCCGGGTGCAGGTTGATGGGACAAGGCAGTTTAAATGGTTCAGCATGGACTGGATGGGCCAAAGGGCCTGTTTCTGTGCCGTAGCTTTCTGAGACTCTCTGACCAGTAATTCTCACGTCAGTGGTAGGGAAGGCAGTGGAGAGGATTCTTATGGACGGGACTTCTGAGCATTGGGAAGACCATGGGTGAATGAGGGATGGTCAGCATCTCTTTCTGCAGGGCAGGTCATGACTTCTGGACTCGTTTTGAGTTTGTTGAGGAGTTGACGGAGGTGGTTGATGAAGGTAGAGCTCTGGATGTTGTCTTCATGGATTTTAGACCAGATGTTAGCAGAATTAGGCCATTCAGCCCATTGAGTCTGCAACACCATTCCATCATGGCTGATTTTCTATCCCTCCATTCCTATTCTCATGCCTAACCTTTGACACCATCACAAGTCAAAATACCCCTCAACCTCCGCTTTACATTTATAAATGATGTGAACTCCACAGCCATTTGTGGCAATGAATTCCTCAGATTCACCACCTTCTGGCTGAAGAAATTCTCCCTCATCTCTCTTCTAAAGGGTTCTTGTGTCCTGCGGCTGTACCATCTGGTCCCAGACTCCCCCACTATAGGAAACATCCTCTCCACGTCCACTCTATCCAGGCCTTTCAATATTCGATAGGTTTCAGTGAGATCCGCCAGACGTTTGACAAGGTCCCTCATGGGGGGCTCATTCAGAGGATGAAGGCGCTGCTGTGGGGAGGGTGGGGTGGAGAGGGAGAGGGCAGCAGCTCAGTGCTGACTGAGGCTGGACCGGACCGTGGGTTGTGAACCACTGATTTACAGTGGGTCCTGATTCACATTCCCCGCTGTACTGTGGGACCGGGTACATTTTACAGTGTTTATAAATCTCATTCCAGGTCCCCATCCCAGCATGGGAGAGGGGGAGGTGACCAGGACCGTCTGTTTCACCTGGGATAACAACACCTGTTACCAGAGCCGGGAGATCAATGTGAAAAACTGCTCCGGTTACTTTGTGTATCGGCTGGGGCCGACATCCTGGAGTAATTACGCTGTGTTCTGTACAGGTAGGTCACCATTCCCCAGTGACACTGTAGTGTGGTAGTTGTGGGGAAATTCTGGGACGTCCTGAGTCACCAACACACACCACGGGCTGAGTTTTCCAGTAGGCTGCCCAGCCCGTGGTCTGTGATCTCCTTTCCCATATCCCCCTTCACACCGGGGTCAGAATGAAACTGCCCAGTCTGACCTGTGACAGAGATCATAGAACACAGAACAGTTCAGCACAGCACAGGCCCTTCAGCCCACAATGCTGTGCAGACCTACTCTGAAATCAATCTAACCCTTCCCTCCGACATAATCCTCCATGTTTCTGTCATCCATGTGTCTATGAGTTTGTTAAATGCCCCTAATGTATCTGTCTGTCCACACACCCACCCCTCTCTGTGTAAAGAACAGTACCTCTGACATTCACCCTATACTTTCCTCCAGTCACTTTAAAATTTCACCCCCTGGTATTAGCCATTTCCTCCCTGGGGAAAAGTCTGGCTCTCTACTTGATCTGTGCCTCTTACCATCTTCTACACCTCCATCAAGTCCTCTCTCATTCTGCTTCACTCCAAAGAGAAAAACCCTCACTCACTCAACCTCTCCCCACAAGACCTGCTCTGTAATCCAGACATCATCCTGGTAAATCTATTCTGCACTGCCTCTAAAGCTTCCACATCATTCCTACAACGAGGTAACCTGAGGTCCACACCCGCCCCGCCCCCCCCCCCCCCCCCCGGCTGCCCAGTCACACATAGGGACCATGCGAAGATTGTCAGGGGGAGAAGGGAGGGGGCATTGAGGAGAAGGGAGGTGCAGGATGGGAATGATTGGGGTGAAGTGTGAAGTGGCAAGAAAAAAGGAAAGTGAGGAGGAGGGAGGAGGAATGAGGACAATAGAGGAGGTTTGTAGGTGGGGTACGAGATGGGGACTGGAGGGAAGAGGGGTGCTGAGAGGGGGCTGTAGACAGTTGTGGGAGTGGAGGAGGGAGAGACAATGGATGCTGGACTGTCCACAGCTCAGGAATTGGTGGGGGGGGGGGATCATCGAAGGGAATGCTGATCCCAGTGGTCGGAGAGAGGGACAATGTTTTAGTGATTTTCTTTCTTCCACATCTCTGTTCCTTTATCGGAGAATTGGAGACTTCTCATAGGGAACAGGTCAAAGGGTCATCGAATGAAGGGGCCACCCAGGAACTGCCCTCTGTTCCATCGGGAGACACATCCTCAGGTAGAAAAGCATGTGACTGGAAGAGGTGGGTGGGTGGGGGGGTTCATTGCACAACTCTGTGGCCGACAGGCTCTCGTGAGCTGATTCAGTGGTTATCTGTGTTTCTCAGTGGGATGTGAACGATGGAGTCCGTTCTATCCCCACTGACAATCTCAGGAGTACATGAGCTCTCCAGAAAGGGTGATTCACTCATCCGGAATGACCTGTCTTGGATGGCGGTTGGTCTGGAACAACATAAGGACATAAGAAATAGGCGCAGGAGTAGGCCATCTGGCCCATCGAGCTTGCCCCGCCATTCAAAAAGATCATGGCTGATCTGTCTGTAAACTCAATTCCATCTACCTGCGTTTTTACCATAACCCTTAATTCCCCCACTATGTAAAAATCTATCTAACTGTATCTTAAATATATTTAGTGAAGAAGTCTCAACTGCTTCCCTGGGCAGAGAATTCCACAGATTCACCACTCTTTGGGGAAAAACAGTTTCTCCTCATCTCCGTCCTAAATCTTCTCCCCTGAATCTTGTGGCAATGTCCTCTAGTTCTAATCTCACCTACCAATGGAAACAACTTTCCTACTTCAATCTTAATTATCCCTTTCAAAATTTTGTATGTTCCTATCAGATCACCTCTCATTCTTCTGAATTCCAGAGAGTAAAATCCCAGGTGACTCAATCTCTCCTCATAGGTTAACCCCTTCATCCCTGGAGTCAACCTGGTGAACCGCCATTGCTCTGCCTCCAAAGCCAGTATATCCTTCCTCAAGTATGGAGACCAGAACTGCACACAGCATTCCGGGTGCAGCCTCACCAGTACCCTGTATAGTTGCAGCATGACCTCCCTGCTCTTGAATTCAATCCCTCTAGGAAAGAAGGCCAACGTTCCGTTAGCCTTCTTAATAACCTGTTATACCTGCTAGCCAACTTCTTGCGATTCATGAACAAGCACTCCCAAGTCCCTCTGCACAACAGCATACACCATTTAAATAATAATCTGCTCTTCTATTATTCCTTCCAAAGTGGATGATCTCGCATTTACCAAGGTAGTATTCCATCTGCCAGACCTTGGCCCAGTCACTTAACCTATCTATATCCCTCTGCAGACTCTCCACATCCTCTCTCTACAATTTGCTTTTTCACTCAATTTAGTGTCATCAGCAAATTTTACTACACTACACTCAGTCCCCTCTTCCAAATCATCAATGTAAATGGTAAACAGCTGCAGGCCCAGCACTGACCACTGACTGCCAACTGGAGAAACAAACATTTATACCAACTCTCTGCTTTCTATTGGTTAACAAATCCACTATCCATGCCAATACACTTCCTCCAACTCCATGCGTCCATATCTTCATAAGTCTTTTGTGCAGCACCTTATCAAACGCCTTCTGGAAATCCAAGTACACGACTTCCACCTGTTCCCCTCTATCCACTGCACTCATTATGGCCTCAAAGAATTGCAGTAAGTTTGTCAAACAGGACCTGCCCTTTCTGAATCCATGCTGCATCTGTCAAATGGAACCCTTCCTTTCTAAATGTTTTGTTCTTTCTTCCTTAATGACAGCTTCAATCAAGCATTTTCCCGACTACAGATATTAAGCTAACTGGCCTATAGTTGCTCATCATTTGCCTACATCCTTTTTTAAAAAGCGGCGTGAAATTTGCTGTCTTTCAGTCCGCCGGGACCTGCCCAGATTCTAGACAGTTTTGGTAAATGATTACCAACACATCTACTAATACCTCCGCCAATTCCCTCAGCACCCTGGGATGCATCCCATTAGAAGCAGGGGACTTAGCAACCTTCAGGCCCTCTAGTTTTCTCATCACTATCTCTTTAGTAACAGTGATATTATCTCCCATTTCATCCATAACATAACTCTTTGGCATATTAGATGTGTCCTCCACCTTGAAGACCAACACAAAATTGTCGTTCAATACCTTAGTCATTTCCTTATCACTCAATATCAATTTCCCCTTCTCGTCTTCCAAGGGACCTACGTTCACTTTAGCCAACCTCATCCGCTTTATATATTTATAAAAACTTTTGCTATCTGTTTTTATATTTCATGTTAATTCACTTTGATACTCTATCTTTCCTTTCCTTATTTCTCGATTAGTTGTTCTTTGTTGCTTTTTAAAGTCTTCCAATCCTCCAGTCTCCCACTACACTTTGTGACTTCGTACAAATGAGCTTTTAATTTGATACTATCTTTTATTTCCTTAGTTATCCAAGGCTGGCTGTCCCCACACTTCCGGTCCTTAATTTTGATTGGAATATACTTTTGTTGAGCACTGTGAAAAATCTCTTTGAGAGTATTCCACTGTTCCTCAACTGTCCTACAAAATAGCCTGTGCTCTCAATCCACATTAGCCAACTCCTCTCTCATCCCGTCATCGTCTCCCTTGTTCAAGCATAATACACCAGTTTTAGATCTATTTCACCCTTCATGTGAAATACAATCATACTATGATCACTCTTTCCAAGAGGATCCCTGACTACAAGATCGTTAATCTTACCTGTCTCATTGCACAGGACTAAATGTAAAATAGCATTTTCGCTTGTAGTTCACTAACATGGTTCTCAAGAAAGCCATCATGGATGCATTCTATGAAACCCTCCTCAAGATTTCCTTGACCAATCTGATTCACCCAATCTAAAGTTAAAATTCCCCAAGAAATGTGGAGACAGCTGTGCGGAAATGAGTGGAGGCCTGTGACTAGTGGTGTGCCACAGGGATCAGCGCCTTGCTCCATTGCTATTTTTCATCTATATCAATGATCTGGATGATTATGTGGTAAATTGCATCATCAAATTTGCTGATGATACAAAGTTTGGAGGTGTAGTGGACAGTGAGGAAGGTTTTCAAAGCTTGCAGAGGGACTGAGACCAGCTGGAAAAATGGGCTGAAAAATGGCAGATGGAGTTTAATACAAACAAATGTGAGGTATTGCTGTTTGGAAGGACAAACCAAGGTAGAACATACAAGGTAAATGGTAGGACACTGAGGAATGTAGTAGAACAGAGGGATCTGGGAATACAGATATAAAATTCCCTAAAAGTGGTGTCACAGATAGATAGGGTAGTAACGAGAGCTTTTGGTACAATGGCCTTTATAAATCCAAGTATTGAGTGTAAGGCAAACATGAGGAAATCTGCAGATGCTGGAAATTCAAGCAACACACACAAAATGCTGGTGGAACACAGCAGGCCAGGCAGTATGGTGAGGTTGTATAAGGCATTGGTGAGGCTGAATTTGGAGTATTGTGTGCAGTTTTGGTCACCAAATTACAGGAAGGATATTAATAAGATTGAAAGAGTACAGAGAAGGTTTACAAGGATGTTGCCGGGTCTTGAGAATCTGAGTTACAGAGAAAGGTTGAATAGGTTAGGACTATATTCCATGGAGCATAGAAGGATGAGGGGAGACTTGATAGAGGTATATAAAATTATGATGGGTATAGATAGAGTGAATGCAAGCACCCTTTTTCCACTGAGGCTAGGGGAGAAAAAAAACAGAGGACATGTGTTAAGGGTGAAGGTGGAAAAGTTTAAAGAGAATATGGGGGGGGGGGGATTTCTTCAGACAGAGTGGTGAGAGTGTGGAATGAGCTGCCAAATGAAGTGGTAAATGCGGGCTCACTTTTAACATTCAAGAAAAACTTGGACAGGTACATGGAAGAGAGGTGTATGGAGGGATGTGGTCCAGGTGCAGGTCAGTTAGACGAGGCAAAAAAATGGTTCGGTAAAGCCAAGAAGGGCCAAAAGGCCTGTTTCTGTGCTGTAATGTTCTATGGTTCTATGGCTCAGTGAACAGAGCAGGGGAGCTGAGTCCTGTTGCTCAGGGTGGAGGAAATGGAGGGCTGGGTAAAGTTTGGAGTGACGTTCAGGCAGGATGTTTTCTCTATTTGTATAATTGTTACCACCGCTGTCTGTCAGGAGATTGTACATTCTCCCTGTGACTGTGTTGGTTTCCTCCCACATTACAAAGACGTCTGGGTTAGTAGGTTAATTGGTCACATGGGTGGTGTGGGTTCGTTGGACTGGTTACTGTGCTCTATCTCTAAATAACTGATGGCCCAGTCCATCGCGGATAAAGCCATCCCCACCATTGAGCATATCGACATGGATTCGGAACGAGAAGGCAGCGGGAGAGCACCTAAGGATTTCCAGTGAGAAGACATATTGAGTTCTCGGGGGAAGAGGGAGGCCAGACTGCACAGGCATGTGACGTCAGCCAGTTGAGCGCGAACAGTTTATAAAGAAGGCAGCCATATCCAGCGGGCAGCGGAGTGAAAGGTCTTTGGCTCCATGGGCTTCGGTGGTAATGGGACGAGGTGAGGCAGTTATTAATTGCTAAAGGGGGTAGTATGTGTGAGGCCAGTTTTCTGTGGTCGGTGTCAGATGTGGGAGGTCCTGGAGTCTCCCAGCATCACGGACGGCCACATTTGCACCCGGTGCATCAAGATGCAACTCCTAAGGGACTGTGTTAGGCAACTGGAGCTGCAGCTCGATGACCTTCGTCTGTCAAAGAGAGTGAGAAGTTGATAGGGAGGAGATAGGGTGGTCACTCTGGGGCCATGGGGAACAGAGAAACGGGTCACAGTCAGGAGAGGGAAGGGGAAGAGTCAGGTACTAGAGAGTAGCCCTGTGGCTGTACCCCTTGACAATAAGTACTCCTGTTTGAGTACTGTTATGGGGGGACAGCCTAACTGGGGGAAGCAACAGTGGCCGTGCCTCTGGCACAGAGTCTGGCCCTGTGGCTCAGATGGGTAGGGAAAAGAAGAGGAAGGCAGTAGTGATAGGGGACTCTATAGTCAGGGGGTCTGATAGGTGATTCTCTGGATGCAGGAAAGAAAGTCGGATGGTAGTTTGCCTCCCAGGTGCCAGGGTCCGGGATATTTCTGATTGCGTCCAAGATATCCTCCGGTGGGAGGGTGAACAGCCAGAGGCTGTGGTACATATGGTACCAATGACATAGGTAGGAAAAGGGAAGAGGTCCTGAAAGAAGACTACAGGGAGTTAGGAAGGAAGTTGAAAAGCAGGACCTCAAAGGTAGTAATCTCGGGATTAATGCCTGTGCCTCGTGACAGTGAGAATAGGAATAGAATGAGGTGGAGGATAAATGCATGGCTGAGGGAATGGAGCAGGGGGCAGGGATTCGGATTTCTGGATCGTTGGGACCTTTTTTGAGGAGGGTGTGACCTGTACAAAAAGGACGGGTTGCACTTGAATCCCGGGGGACCAATATCCTGGCAGGCAGGTTTGTTAGAGCTGTTGGGGAGGGTTTAAACTAGTGTGGCAGGGGTGTGGGAATCAGAATGTGAGTGCAGGGATTAAGGTAGAAGGACAAGGGCATGATGCTAAGAGTTCTGAGTTGATGAGGAAGGATAGACAGGGGACAGAACATAATTGTAGCCAGTTAAAGGGGTTGAAATGTGCCTATTTCAATGCCAGGAGTATTAGGAACAAAGAGGATGAACTTAGAGCATGGATTAGTACGTGGAATTACAATGTTGTGGCCGTTACTGAAGC
The DNA here is from genome assembly GCF_030144855.1 of Hypanus sabinus. Taxonomy (NCBI): domain Eukaryota; kingdom Metazoa; phylum Chordata; class Chondrichthyes; order Myliobatiformes; family Dasyatidae; genus Hypanus; species Hypanus sabinus. The sequence continues at coordinate 527,303 of NW_026779441.1, forward strand.
TTGGGTGGAGGAAGGGCAGGATTGGATGATGAAGGGCCCGGGGTTCAGGTGTTTTACAAGGAATAGGATGGGAGGTAGAAAGGGGGGGGGGGGAGTGGCATTGCTGTTCAGGGATAGTATCAATAGTATCACAGCTATAGAAAGGGAGGATGCTGCAGAGGGAGTGTCTACGGAGTCGGTCTGGGTGGAAGTCAGAAATAGGAAGGGATCAATCTGTGCTGGGAGTAGTCTAGAGGCCCCCAAATAGCCCTCGGGACACCGAGGAGCAGATAAGTAGGCAGATGTTAAAATGGTGCAGGAAATACAGGGTAGTTGTTATGGGTGATTTCAACTTCCCTCAAATTGACTGGCACCTCCTGAGTTCAAGGGGGATAGATGGGTCTGAATTTGTCAGGTGTGTTCAAGAAGGATTCCTGACACAGTATGTGGACCGGCCAACGAGAGGAGAGGCTATACTGGATCTAGTTCTGGGTAATGAACCTGGTCAGGTGACAGACCTCTTGGTGGGGGAGCATTTTGGTGAGAGTGAGCACAACTCCCTTAGATTCAGCAAAGCTATGGAAAGGGATAAAATCAGACAACATGTTAAAGTACTTAACTGGGGAAGGGCTAACATTGAAGGGATGAGGCAGGAACTAGCGAGAGTAAATTGGAAACAGATGTTCAAAGGGGAAAGCACAGAAGTAATGTGGGAGAAGTTTAGGCACCACTTGAGCTGGGTTCAGGATAGGTTTGTCCCACTGTGGCAAGGAAAAAATGGTAGGAAAAGGGAACCATGGCTGATGAAACACGTGAGGCAACTCGTCAAGAGGAAAAAGGAAGCAAATGTTAGATATAAGAAGCAGGAAGTAGGAGGGGCTCATGTGAAATATAGTGTAGCCAGGAAGGAGCTAAAGAAAGGACTTAGGAGAGCACGAACGGGGCATGAGAAGGCCTTGGCATGTAGGATTAAGGAGAACCCCAAGGCATTCTATGTTTATGTGAAGAATAGGAGGATGACGAGAGTGAAGGTGAGACCGTTAAAGGATAAAGAGGGCAACATGTGCCTAGAGGCGGAGGAGGTTGGGGAGGTCCTAAATGAATACTTTGCTTCAGTATTCACAAATGAAAATGATCTCAATGAGGTCAAAGTAGAGCAGGCCTGTGTGCTGGACAATGTGGAGATTAAGGAAGAAGACGTGCTGGATCTTCTTAAATGCCTTAAGTTTGATAAATCCCAGGGGCCGGATATGATACACCCCAGGGTGTTGTCGGAATTGAGAGAAGAGATCACAGGAGCATTAGCTATGATCTTTGGATCCTCTTTGGCTACAGGGGAAGTGCCGGAGGATTGGAGAATGGCAAATGTAGTTCCCTTGTTTAAAAAAGGTAATAGGGAGAAACCTGGGAACAATAGACCGGTGAGTTTTACGTCGGTGGTCTGCAAACTATTGGAAAGAATTCTTAAGGATAGGATCTACGAGCATTTAGAGAAGTACAGTCTACTCATGGGTAGTCAACATGGCTTTGTGAAGGGAAGATCGTGCCTCACGAGCCTGATTGAGTTTTTGAAGAGGTAGCAAAAGAAATTGATGAGGGTAGGGCAGTAGATGTGGTCTACATGGACTTTAGCAAAGCTTTTGACAAGGTCCCTCATGAGAGACTCATCCAGAAAGTCATGTGGCATGGGATAAGTGGAACCTTGGCAATTTGGATAAAAATTTGGCTTAAAGGAAGAAAGCAGAGGGGAGTTGTGGAAGGGAAATATTCTGCCTGGAGGTCGGTGACTAGTGGAGAGCCGCAGGGATCTGTCCTGGGACCCCTGCTATTTGTCATTTCTATAAATGACCTGGATGTAGAGGCAAAAGGATAGGTGAGTAAGTTTGTGGACGACACGAAGATTGGAGGAGTTGTGGATGCAGCTGTATGTTGTTGAAGGTTACAAGAGGATATAGACAGGCTGCAGAGTTGGGCAGAGAAATGGCAGATGGAGTTCAATCTGGACAAGTGTGAGGTGATGCATTTTGGAAGGACAAACCAGAAGACTGAGTACAGGATTAATGGTCAGTTACTTAAGATGTGGATGAGCAAAGGGCCCTTGGGGTTCAAATCCATACATCCCTCAAGGTCACTGCGCAGGTTGGTAGGGTAGTTTAGAAGGCCTGTGGGATGCAAGGTTTCATTAATAGGTGGATTGAGTTCAAGAGTAGAAGAGGTCATGTTGTAAATCTACAAATCTCTGATGAGACCGCACTTAGAGTTTTGTGTTCAATTCTGGTCACCTCATTATAGGAAGGATGTGAAAGCTTTGGAAAGGTTACAGAGGTGATTTACCAGGATATTGCCTGGTTTGGAGAACAAGTCGTATGAAGCAAGGTTAGCAGAGCTGGGACTTTTCTCTTTGGAACGTAGAAGAATGAGAGGGGACTTGATAGAGGTCTACAAGATTATGAGAGGCATAGATAGGGTGGATAGTCCGTACTTGTTTCCCAGGGCACCAATAGCAAACACTAGAGGGCATAGGTACAAAATTAAGGGAGGGGAGACATCAGGGGTAAGTTTTTTACACAAAGAGTTGTGTGTGCCTGGAATGACTTGCCAGGGATGGTGGTAGAGGCGTGGATAACTTCACTAACATCACGCCGGTCAGGAGTCTGATGGTTGTGGGGTGATAAATGTTCCTGAAGCTGGTGGTGTGGGATGTCCTGCTGGGAATATTACCACTGATCAGGGTGAATATAACTAGAGGACATAGATTTATAGTCAGTGGTCAGAGATTCAGGATCCGAATCAGGTTTATTATCACTAATGTATCTTGTGAAATTTGTTGCTTCTTTGGCAAAAGTACAGAGCAAGATATAAAAATATTCCTGTACATTCCAATCAAAAATAAAATAAATGAATCGTGCAGAAAGTGGAATAGTGAGGTCATTTTCATGAGTTCATGGATCGTTCAGAAATCTGATGGTGGAGCGGAAGAAATTGTTCCTTTAGGGTCTTGTACCTCCTCTCTGATGTTGGTGATGAAAGGATGGTGACAGTCTTTAATGGTGGACTCCATTGGAGGTTGGAGAGTGTGGGGTGGGAGGAATGAACAGAGAGGGGTGGAGTGACTGAGTGACACAGGAGGGAGGGGAGGAGTGATGGAGGTGAGAGTGGAGGATGGTCAGAGACAGGAAGGCAGGAATGACTGTGAGGAATTGCACGATGATAGATGAGACATAGAAACGACCAGAGAGGGATTTGAGTAATTCAGTACATGGACAGAAGGAAATGGGTGAAAACACACAGGAGAGAGGGATAGAGAGACGTGGGATGCTGGAGTGGGAGGAATGAGGCGAGTGAAGAGAGAGTGATGAGTGTGTCAGGAGAGTCAGGCAATGAGAGTGACGCTCAAACTGGAGGGAAGGAAGGAGAGATAGAAAAGAGAGTGATGCAGACAGAAAGAATGCCGAAAGAAGATGAGAGGAGAAGGATTTGAGAGACAAAGGCAGAGGTATTAAAAAGCAAAGGAGAAGGGAGTGTGTGTATTTCAGAGGACAGATTTTACCTGGACTTGAGCCTCCTGTTCCTGCCATTGAGTTCCTTCCTGATTGAATGTAAAACTTGTTTACTACTTTACCCTTCCTTTGTAACTTTACTTATTGCAGAACATCTGTCGGACACAACTCAGGAACGCCAGGGATCGGTGACCGGAGAGTCTGGTCCAGGTTTGACCACCAGCCCAACAGTGTCTCTGAGCTCAGGTACAGATTCCCAGTCAGACACAACTTGGGAAGCCCAGGAATCGATGACAGGAGAGCCTGGTCTGGGTTTGACCAGCAGCCCAGCAGGGTCTCTGAGCTCAGGTATTCGTGATGGGGTTTGTGAGGGTCAATGAATATAACAATCTTTCCCTCCTTTAGTCGATATTCATCTGGACTTTGTCGGAGAGACGTGTCCAGTCACAGAAACTTTGGGAGGGAGAGGTGGTGAATGGTGACTAGATGGTTTTCGTTTCTTTTCAAATCAGAGACCTCTTTGTCAAATTCTTGACAAATTTTCTTGGCTACCCATTTTAATTCTCCTTACCATTCCCTTCTGCTATGACTGTCCACGGCCTCCTCTGACTTGATGAGACCACCCCCAGGCTTGAAGAGCAACACCTCACAGTCTGTCAAGGCCACCACCAACCTGATGACATGAATATCAATTTCTCTTACATCCAGTAAATTATTCTCCCTCCCACTTCCCTCTTCTTTCCGTTCCCATTCTGGCTCTCCTCTCAGCCCTTCCCCTCTCCACAACTGCCCATCTCCTCCCTCTGGTCCCCCTCCTCCATCTATTTAATCCATTGTCCACTGTCCTGTCTCGTTGGATTTCTCCTTCTTCATCCCTTTACCTCTTCCACATATCACCTCCCAGCTTCTCGCATCATCCTGATCACATTCCCAGACATCTTCTCACTGCCTGGCTTCACCTGTCACCTGCCAGCTTGGACACTCTCCACCTTCTTATTCGGGCTTCTGCCCAGTCACTTCCAGTTCTGAATGAGTGCCTTGAACAAAACATCGACTGTTTATTTTGCTCCAGAGATGTGACCTAACCTGCTCAGTCAGTTCCTCCAGCATTTTCTGTGTGTTGCCCCAGATTTACAGCATCTGCAGAATCATTCATCTTTATGAATAATTGTCTCTGTTGTTTTGCTTAAGCTCTGCTCATTTCCCAAGTCTCTGTTACTTTGTTTCAGACCTGGAGACTTCAACACTGGAACAGTCTACAGGAATGTCTACTGGAGAACACACCCAGGAGCTGTCCTCTGTCCCAGCGGGAGACACATCCTCAGGTACCAAGTCTCATGTCGGTCTATGTTCATTCAGTCTCTGTCACTCTGTGAGGTTGAACCTCCCATGGACCAGTTCACCCACTGGATGTACAGTGCATTATGGGTAGGTGTGTGAATGATGGAGTCAGTGGTTCCTCTCTCCTATCTGTTGGGTTGAGTTTGGTGAGTCGTGAGGGATGAGGCTCCGTGGGATGGGAGGAATGAACAGAGATAGGTGGAGTGACTGAGAGAGACACTGGAGGGAGGGAAAGAGTGATGGAAGTGAGAGGGGAAGACGGTCACAAGAAGAGAGTTTTGGCTTCTTTTCAACTCAGAGACCTCTTTGTTAAATTCTTGTTCCGGTGGCTACCCAATTTAATTCTCTTTACCATTCCCTTCTGATATGACTGTCCACACCCTCCTCTGACTTGATGAGACCACTGCCAGGTTTCAAAAGCAACATCTCATAGTCTGTCAGGATCACCACCAAACTGATGCATGAATACCGATTTCTCTTACATCCAGTAAATTCTTCTGCCTCCCACTTCCCTCTTTTTCCATTCCCATTCTGGCTCCCTTCTCAGCCATTCCCCTCTCCTCATCTGCCCATTTCCTCCCTCTGGTCCCCATCCTCCATCTATTTAATCCATTGTCACCTGTCTCGTTGGATTTCTCCTTCTTCATCCCTTTATATCTTCCACATATCACCTCCCAGCTTCTGGCATCATCCTGCTCACATTCCCAGACATCTTCTCTCAGCCTGGCTTCACCTATCACCTGCCAGTTCGTACACTTTCCAACTTCTTATTTGAGCTTCTGCCCCCTTCCTTTCCAGTCTTGAAGTATCTTGGCAGAGAAGTTTAACATTTTATTCTCCTCCAAAGGTGCTGCTGGACCTTCAGCATTTTCTGTGTGTTGTTCTAAAATTCCAGCATCAGGAGACTTTCTTGTCTTTACAAATTATTGTCCCTGTTGTGCTGTTTAAGATCTGCCAATCTCCCATTTCTGTGTTACTTTGTTCCAGACCTGGAGACTTCAACACTGGAACAGTCGACAGGATTGTCTACTGGAGAGCACACCCAGGAACTGTCCTCTGTCCCAGCGGGAAACACATCCTCAGGTACCAAGTCTCATGTCAGTCTGTGTTCACTCAGTCTCTGTCACTCTGTGACTTTGAACCTCCCATGGACCAGTTCGCCTACTGGATGTACCGTGCATTGTGGGTAGGGGTGTGAATGATGGAGTCAGTGGTTCCTCTCTCCTATCTGTTGGGTTCTGATTGGTGAGTCGAGAGAGATGAGGCTCCGTGGGATGGGAGGAATGAACTGGGATAGGTGGAGTGACTGAGCTTGACACAGGAGGGAGGGAAAGAGTGATGAAGGTGAGAGGGGAGGATGGTCACAAGAGGAGAGTTTTGGCTTCTTTTCAAATCAGAGACCTCTTTGTTAAATTCTTGTTCCGGTGGCTACCCAATTTAATTATCCTTACCATTCCCTGCTGATATGACTGTACACAGCCTCCTCTGACTTGATGAGACCTCCCCCAGGTTTGAAGAGCAACACCTCATCGTCTGTTACGATCACCACCTGATGCAGGAATACCAATTTCTCTTACATCCAGTAAATTCTTCTCCCTCCCACTTCCCTCTTTTTCCATTCCCATTCTGGCTCTCCTCTCAGCCCTTCCCCTCTCCTCATCTGCCCATCTCCTCCCTCTGGTCCCCCTCCTCCATCTATTTAATCCATTGTCCACTGTCCTGTCTCGTTGGATTTCACCTGCTTCATCTCTTTACCTCTTCCACATATCACCTCCCAGCTTCTGGCATCATCCTGCTCACATTCCCAGACATCTTCTCACAGCCTGGCTTCATCTATCACCTGCCAGTTCGTACACTTTCCACCTTCTTATTTGAGCTTCTGCCCCCTTCCTTTCAGGTCCTGAAGAAGTATCTTGGCAGAAAAGTTTGATTTTTTTATTCTCCTCCAAAGGTGCTGCCGGACCTTCAGCATTTTCTGTGTGTTGTTCTGAATTTCCAGTATCAGGAGACTCTCTCGTCTTTACAAGTTATTGTCCCTGTTGTTCTGTTTAAGATCTGCCAATCTCCCGTGTCTGTGATACTTTGTTCCAGACCTGGAGTCTTCAACACTGGAACAGTCGACAGGATTGTCTACTGGAGAACACACACAGGAACTGTCCTCTGTCCCAGCGGGAGACACATCCTCAGGTACCAAGTCTCATGTCTGTCTGTGTTCATTCAGTCTCTGTCACTCTGTGACATTGAACCTCCCATGGACCAGTTCACCTACTGGATGTACAGTGCATTGTGGGTAGGAGTGTGAATGATGGAGTCAGTGGTTCCTCTCTACTGTCTGTTGGGTTGTGTTTGGTGAGTCTAGAGGGATGAGGCTCCGTGGGATGGGAGGAATGAACAGAGATGAGTGGAGTGACTGAGAGTGACACAGGAGGGAGGGAAAGAGTGATGGAGGTGAGAGGGGAGGATGGTCACAAGAGGAGAGTTTTGGCTTCTTTTCAAATCAGAGACCTCTTTGTTAAATTCTTGTTCCGGTGGCTACCCAATTTAATTATCCTTACCATTCCCTGCTGATATGACTGTCCACAGCCTCCTCTGACTTGATGAGCCCACTGCCGGGTTTGAAGAGCAACACCTCATAGTCTGTCAGGATCACCACTAACCTGATGCAGGAATACCAATTTCTCTTACATCCAGTAAATTCTTCTCCCTCCCACATCCCTCATTTTCCATTCCCATTCTGGCTCCCTTCTCAGCCATTCCCCTCTCCTCATCTGCCCATCTCCTCCCTCTGGTCCCCCTCCTCCATCTATTTAATCCATTGTCCACTGTCCTGTCTCGTTGGATTACTCCTACATCATCCCTTTACCTCTTCCACATATCACCTCCCAGCTTCTGGCATCATCCTGATCACATTCCCAGATATCTTCTCACAGCCTGGCTTCACCTATCACCTGCCAGTTTGTACACTTTCCACCTTCTTATTTGAGCGTCTGCCCCCTTCCTTTCCAGTCCTGAAGAAGAATCTTGGCAGAAAAGTTTGACTTTTTATTCTCCTCCAAAGGTGCTGCCGGACCTTCAGCATTTTCTGTGTGTTGTTCTGAATTTCAAGTATCAGGGGACTCTCTCGTCTTTACAAATTATTGTCCCTGTTGCGCTGTTTAAGATCTACCAATTTCCCGTGTCTGTGTTACTTTGTTGCAGACCTGGAGACTTCAACACTGGAACAGTCTACAGTATTTTCTACAAGAGAGCACACCCAGGATATGTCCTCTGTCCCAGCGGGAGACACATCCTCAGGTACCAAGTCTCATCTCTATCTGTGTTCATTCAGTCTCTGTCACTCTCCTCCCTCTGGTCCCCCTCCTCCATCTATTAAATCCATTGTCCACTGTCCTGTCTCATTAGAATTCTCCTTCTTCATCCCTTTACCTCTTCCACATATCACCTCCCAGTTTCAGATGAGGCTCTGTTGGGTGTTGGACAGAGTGGGGTGGGAGGAATGAACAGGGAGGGGTGGAGAGACTGAAAGTGACACAGGAGGATGGTCACAAGGAGAGAGGAGTGTGTGTATTTCAGAGGACAGATTTGACCTCGACTTGAGCCTCCTATTCCTGCCATTGAATTCCTTTCTGCTCTAACATAAAACTTGTTTACTACTTTACCCTCCATCAGGAAGGAGATACTGACAACAGAGTGATACAGACAGAGTGAATGCGGAGAAGGAGATCTGAGGAGTGGGATTTGAGAGTCAAGGGTGGAGATGTTAAAGAGCAAAGGAGAGGGGATAGTGTGTATCTCCGAGGACAGATTTGACCTGAAGTCTCCCATTCCTGCTGCTGAGTTCCTTCCTGATCTGACGTAAAACTTCATTGCTAATTTAACCTTTTTTATATCTTGTTTTACAGATTCCCATTCAGGCACAACCTGGCAACCAGAAGGATCAGCAACCAGAGAACCTATGCGAGATTTATCCTCCACCCCAGCAGGCTCTTCAAGCTCAGAAGCAGATTCCCAGTCAGGTACAACTCAGGAAACTCTAGTATCAGTGATCGGAGAACCGAGTCTGGGTTTGACCACCACCCCAGCAGGGTCTGAAAATGCAGGTATGCATGGTGGGGTCCTTGAAAGGAACGATCTTTCTCTCCTTCAGTCCTCAATATTCATCTGGGCTTTGACTGAGAGTAGTGACTGGTCACAGACATTCACGAGGGAGAGTTGTTGAACAGGGACTGGATGGTATTGGTAACTCCAGATCAGAGACCTCCTTTTCAAATTGTTGTCCCAGTGGCTACCCATTTCAATTCAACTTCCCAATCCCATTCCACATGTCTGTCCAAGGCCTCCACCACTGACATGATGAGGCCAAACTCAGATTGCAGGGGCAACACCTCATATTGTATCTGGGTATCCTCCAAACTGACAACATGAACATTGATTTCTCTAACTTCTCTTTTTCCATTCCCTCTCTGCTCCCCGGTGCTTTACCTCTTCCACATATCACCTCCCAGTTTCTTAAATCACACCCTCCCTCACCCACCCACCTTCCCACTCACTTGGCTTCGCCTATCACCTGCCAGCTGTATTCTCCCCCCGCCCACCTCTTTATTCTGGCTTCTTCCCCCTTTTTTTCCCAGTGTTGATGAAGGGTCTCAGCCCAAAATATTTGCTATTTATTCCCCTCCAGAGATTCTGCCTGACCTGTTGAGTTCTTCCAGCATTTTGTGTGTGTTGCTCTGGATTTTCAGCATCTGCAGAGTCTCTCATCTTTATGAATTATTGTCCCTGTTTAATCTCTGCCACTCTCCCATGTCTCTGTTACTTTGTTCCAGACCTGGAGGTTTCCACAATGGATCAGCCCAATGGATCGTCTACAGGGCAACCCACCACATCACCATCCTCTGTCTCAGCAGGAGAGAGATACTCAAGTATTAGATCTTGTGTCCATCGGGGTCCCTCAGTCTCTCGCTCTGTGATGTCGAACTTCTCACAGACCAATTAGCTGTTGGATGTGCGACATAATGGGCTGTATTCAGTTGTCTTATTCTCCTGTCTCTGTGAAATTTCTGCTCTGTCCAACATTACTCCCGGTTGGTGTGCATTGTAGTGGTGATGAATAAGCCTCTTTGTCTGAGGTGGGCGATGGGGCTGGGTAAGATGGGTTGTCAGGGAGACGACGAGGATAGAAACCCGGGGGATTTATTGGCAGAGGGATTTGCTGGGAAAATGTTTACCAACCTTTGAAATGATGGAGATCTAGTTTGGAATTCGAGGGGTGTGCCTACTGACTGACATTGGGAACGATGAAGTTTGTGGAGCTAAGATCATGGAAAATGGGTGTCGCTCTAGAGAATGAGGGGATAAGGTTTGTTAAACCATGAGGAGTAAAGATAGGGTACATACAAGCAGGCTGCTTCCACTGAGGTTGCGTGAGACCAGAACTTGTGGTCACAGGTGAAAGGTGAAATGTTTAAGGGGAACATGAGAGAGAACGTCTTCACCCTGAGGGTGGTGCATGTGTGGAACAAGCTGCTGACTGATGTGGTGGATGTGGGTTTGATTTCAACATCAAAGAGAAGTTTGGATGAATACATGGATGGAAGGGAAATGGATGGCTCTGTTCTGAGGGCAGGTTGATGGGACGATGCAGAATACTAGTTCAGCATGGAATAGATGGGCCAAAGGGCTTGTTTCTATGCTGTAGTTCTCTATGACTGAGTGGATAGTGGTGATTCAGATTGGTGAGATAGGGGATATGAGGGGAAGAGGAAAGAGTAGGAATGGAAGTGTCACTGAAAGAAGACGAGGTGAGGATGGGAGAGAGGTCTGGTGTGTGTGACGAAGAGAGAGGATGGGAGGGAAGAAGAGGGAACAGGGATGGGGGGGTCCCTGAAGGAGGACTGGGGATGGGAGAGAGGTCTGGGGTGTGTGACGAAGAGAGAGAATGGGAGCAGAAGAGGAGTTGAATTAGAGTCAGAATCAGGTTTAATATCACCGGTATGTGTTGTGAAATTTGTTGTTTTTTGACATGTAAAACATTGAGTTATTGTTCATGGGTTCCTTGTCCATTCAGAAATTGATGGCAGAGGAGAGACTGTTCCTGAAACGTTGAGTCTATGTCTCCAGTCTCCAGTTACTCCTCCCTGATGGTAACACTGAGAAGAGGGCATGTCCTGGGTGATGTGGTCCGTAATGATGGATGCTGCCTTTTTGAAGCATCACCTGTTGAAGGTGTCCCGAATGCTGGGAGGCTCCTGCCCATGATGGAAATGGTTGTGTTAACAACTTTCTGCAGCTTTTTCCGATCCTGTGCAGTGGCCCCTCCACACCAGACAGTGAGGTAACTAGTTAGAATGCTTCCACCTGTGATCCCTCCATGAGGTCTGGTGTGTGTTCCCTCGACTTACCCTTCCCGAGGTCCACATTCACTTCTTTGGTCTTCCTGATGTTGAGTGCATAGTTGCTGTCGCAACACCACTCAACCAGCTGATACGTCTTGCTCCTGTACGCCTCATCACATCTGAAATATGTAAATGGCATTTGAGTTGTGCCTCGCCACACAGTCGGGGGTGTAGGGAGAGTAGGGCTGTGGGCTAATCACGTATCATTGAGGTGTGCCAGTGTTGGTTGTCCGTGAGCCATCCCAGCAGCTTCTGTGAGCCCAGGGACTGATATCCAGTTGGACAGAACTTGGGGACGTCAGGGATCATTAACAGAGGCCCTGGTCCGGGTTTGACCACAAGACCACGTCAAAGGAGCAGAAGTAGGCCATTCGGCCCGTCGAGTCTGCTCCACCACTCCACCATGAGCTAAACTATTCTCCCATCTAGTTCCAATTTCCGGCTTCTTTCCCAACTCAAAACAACTCCAAACAAAACTAAACAAGAAGCGCAGTAGAGGTCCTTTATGTAATTATATAATCATGTAAAACCTGCCTCTTAAAGTAGAGGGGGGAGGAGTCAGAGTGGGGGAGTGCGCACTCAAGGGGGGAAGGGAAGGAGGGTTTGTGGGGGAGGGGCTTGGTGTGGAGGGGAGAGAGACAGAGAGAGATACACATATACACACAGAGATACAGTAATACACACAAAATACTGGAGGAAGTCAGCAGGCCAGGCAGCGTCTATGGAAAAGCGTACAGTTTCATACCGAGACCCTTCATCAGTCCTCCAGTCTTTCCTGCTCAGTTCCTTTGGCTTTTGTGTGTGTTGCTTGGATTTCTAGCATCTGCAGATTTTCTCTTGTTTGTGATCACAGAGTAGCGCCCAGCAGAATTAGACCCAACAGCTTTTCATATCCATGTTGACTGACTAGTATTTACAATACTAATATCATTTTACCAGAACGTTCCTTAGACTTCTAAGCGCTTACAAATTAGCGGCTCAGTGAGATATTTCTTGTTTTACTCCGCCCTCACTAATTTCTGACGTAGTGCATTTCGGAATCCAACCACCCTCTGAGGAATCTCCCCCGACTGTTTCACACCTCGCCTCAACCCTGTGTCCTGCAGCTTTCCATACCTTTGATATCAGGATAAATCTGCGCTCTCTGCCCATATTGCCCGTGGTCAGAGAGGCCCTGGGTGTCCAATGCTCCTCTGGCCAATATTCCTGTCCGGAAGTTCAGTATTGAGTGGGAATAACCTCAGCTGATTCATTGTGAAGTCCCAGTGCCTGGCAGCATCGATGGGTATCCAACAGCTGACTTTCAAAGGACCTCATGCTGTAAATGTATATAGACTCTATTTTAAATATATCTAAGTCGAACATCTAGGAATAGCTAGTTAATCAGTTGCTGAAACAAGACAATGCCAATAACGTTCATGGGTAATTCATATGTCAAATTTGACATGAAATTAAAATTGACTGTGATTTCCAGACACACATTGGCTGAGAGAGGATTGGACCCCAAGGTGGGTGAACATGGTTACATATAAAATTCCTTGTTTGTAGAGCCGTATGACGTGGAAACCAGGTTCGACCCATTAAGCTCGTTCTAGTTGTAAATCTCCACTCATCCAACGTTAATCCCATTTTAAATTATCTCTACATCCTCATCAACAGCCCTCACGACAACCCATATTCCAGCAATTATGAACACTAGAGTTAATTTAGGGTGAGAATATGGTGGAAGCTTTACAGAGGGACAGAATAGTTTATTCCAGCATGCTGTCTGGGTGAGTGAGCATGTTTCATGAGAAGAGACTGAGCGAACCAGGTTTATTGTTTCACTTTGGAATAAAGGGACATGAGAGGAGACTCGATAGTTTATTGTTTCACTCTGGACTGAAGGGACGTGAGAGGAGACTCGATAGTTTATTGTTTCACTCTGGACTGAAGGGACGTGAGAGGAGACTCGATAGTTTATTGTTTCACTGGACTGAAGGGACATGAGAGGAGACTCGATAGATGTTTGGAAAATTATAAGAGGCAACGATCAGGTGCAAATGACTAATACGAGGGGATCATAATATTAAGGTGATTAAGGTATGGGGGTGGGGCATGTCAAATAAAAGTATTTTCCAAAGAGCGTGTGATAGCTGAGGCAGACGTATCAGCGATATTGAAGAAGCTCTCAGGTAGACAGATGGATGTAGAAAAATAGACTATATAGGGGACAAAGGTTATATTGATAATAGAGCAGGTGAAAAAGAAAGCACGAATTGTGATGAATTGTGGTGTAGCGTCCTGTTCCATATTATAATTCTCCAAACACACGGGTCTGGTGGTGACAGGTTTGGGTGTAGAATCCAGAGGACACCCACCGGTCACAGAGAGAAAGCGAAAGTCCCCTACCTACAGTACTGGAGGTCCGGGTGAACCCAGATTTCTGGATTAATGTGGTAATAACTGAACTTGTTGCGCCAGTTTTTTCGCCTTTTCGTAGAACCGGCTGTTAATATCAGTAGCTTTTGACACGTGATCATGGCCGTAACAACTCTGCATCGTTTATGTGATTTACAATGACGTTTGTTCATGCCCCTTGTTTTGTGACCAGCTTGCACATAGTTTCGTTTACATACGATGCGATGAGATGATTTTCATACCACGTTTTCCAATGTGTAACAACCCAAATGAACCACAGAGGCTTTAATATGTCTTAAAACGTGCAATAGGGGCGATCTTTGTGTTCATATTTCATAAGAGAGGTGCGGAAGGAGTCGTAAATTGCAATCATGTGGTCGTAACACCGGTGATTTTTTGGGAACGGGTCTGCATTCCGAAAGCACGTTCTCAGTATATCAGTTCTGATGGCTCATTCCGTGCCCTTGTTCGCCATTTCAGGAACAGACGCCCGGACGATCTACACGACAGCAGGCGGGGTGGGAGCCGGCCTTGTCATTCTGATTGTCGTCCTGTCGACAATTGCAGTGTGCCGGTATGTGTGATTTGTAACGCGGGGGAGGGAGTGTCCAATGCCAACCAGCTTTGGTAAATAATCCAACTTTCTTTCATTAACCACTCAAAGGAAAATCTGACCATCTGTCTTAAAGTAGCAATAGACTGGAATTTGGAAGGACAATTTCAGAGTCTGATTTAAGACACGTGTGATTGAACAAGGAATTCTACACATGTTGTTTCACTTAATTTAATGTTTCCTTGTGTTTTCACTCTGTAAACTTCTAAAGATTTTTTGTTTGTTTGTTTTTAAACGACCGCGTTCTGTGATTATGCTCACCCGTTTTTAACTTGGGCGAACATTAAAGGCTGTACAGTAAATAACCCTCACGTTTACTTGTGCGGCGACGTGATCAGGCGGCTCCACTCGAACTGTTCTGAACCAAAATGCCGAGGAGAAACCGTAAGGGACACAGTTGTTGAAATTTTGTTCCTCGTCGCGGTGCCACTTCAAATCATTTCTATGGTTTATAACCAATCTGTAACCCGTCTCTGTTTGGTGCTTTAGGAAGCATCGACGAAAAGCTGCTGCTGTTTCCGAGCTTTCTGTCGTCTACAGTACTGTGACGCCTTCAATAAATTTCGTGGTAAGCAGCGTCAAACTGCAGTGACATGTTCATGTAACGTGGCTTGCTTTTATTCAGCCGGTGATACTGCACAGGCAAGAGTTGTGGGACCGTGCTGTCAACTGTATTGGGGCGTTGGACACTGAAGGAATGGAAAATCTCTGCTTTCATGTTTTGATGGTCTCTTCTTTGATCCTGGTTTGATATTTGCTAATAACCCTTTCTCTTTTTCGGTGCCTTGATGAGAATTGAATCAGCGGCTAGGTTTAGTGTCTCAGCAGTTTGGGAAAGTAGTAACCTGCAATCAGTCAGGGGTCATACTCTATCCGCGTAAAGTTTACACGGTCCCCTCGTTGTATTTATTACCCGTGCGTGTTCCACCCCCCCCCCCATCATCCCCCCTTCCCCGAATGTCAAAGGTCACGATGCAACCAATTGTTGGAGATCGGCGACAAAAATGTATCAACATGGAGAGATGAAAGAGGGGTTAAGGTGGATGGATTTGCAGAAAAGGCAGAGGGGATACGGCTGATCTGTTGTGAAGAGTAAATGAGCGGCGGTTGGTGGGATAATCTTACCGTCTATCTAAAGTATAATGGAACTCCCATCCAGAATTGAAAACATTTTCACCCGGATTTCACTTGTGTCCACTCTTCACTCCCAAGCCAAAAATAAGCTTTGTCTTTATGTGGAATACAAATATTTTCTATTGCAGGGCGTCGCCCAGGAACCTCGTGGCGTTGGCGACTCGCAGCCGACTCAAAGAGACAAGATCGTCTATGCTGATATCAACTTCCAGAAATGAAATGCACAGCAACTGCTTCGGACTGAAGTATCGCATCGGTGAGAATGGAGCCCGTGGAACGTCAAACGGTAGAGCAAAGGAGCCCCTCCTGACGGAGCTAATGACGCCTGATCTCTTCTGTCCTGTCATTGGTCGGAACCACCGTCTCTCATTTGCATATCTAACCGCATTCCAAGCGTCTGTGTCATATTTACTCCACTGTCGAGCGTCCAGACACCCACCACTCTCTGTGTGAAAGCACCCGACCAGCACATCTCCATTTTTGCATTAAAAGTGTTTCCTTTCGCCTCAGACATTTCCACCATGGGGAAAAGATGCCGGTTTTCAGTCGATGCCTCTCGTGATTCTATAAAAGTTTATCTGTCACATCTGCCCTTAGTCTCCGAAGCTGTAGAGGAAACAACCCAAGTCTGTACAACCTCTCTTTTATTCCCTTATCCTCCAATTCAGGTAGCATTCTGTTAAACCTGTTCTACACCTGTCCAGCGCCTCCACGACATTTAATGAGGGTACGCTGTGCTTCCACTGAGGCCGAACCAGCGATTTATGGAGCTGCACACGGTTTACCGCCTCTTCTACCTAAAGACCCGACCAGTGAAGGCAATTACCGTTTGGCTTCTTTACCGCCCAAGCTACCTTTTATGGAGATATGGTTCCATTGTCCCTCTGTGCAGCGACGCTGTTAATCGCAAGTTCATTAACTGTGTCCCTCCCCTTTACTCTTAACCTCCCAATGCACAATACCCCACATGTGCCTGAATGAACTTCCATATCCCCATATCTACAACAGGTATACAGTGTATGCCGCGCTGTTATTCGGCGAAGCGCTACACTCTCCATTAAGGCATCAATCTTTGCATCATTATCAACAGCACAAACACACTCCACCAAGCTTCACCCAAGCCCCATGCAGAATGTATAGAGACACCGCTCGGTAAAGATCGAGTCAGAGTAAGATCTAACGACCACTACACTCTGTCTTCAATAGGAAAGGCAATTCTGTATCCAAACAGCCGAGTCACCCTGCTTCCTACAAGGCAGCAAGGCTGATCCTGAAATCGCCCAGCACTGGAAGATCCACGAGTTTTTAAATCTGTGGTTTATACAGCATTCAGGTACAAACATGTTATCTGAAACAAATTTGTGGAGAAAACATTTTGAGTAAAATATAGCATGTTCTCTATCAAAGTGGGAAACATAACTGCATTATAAGAGAGCCCCTATCTTACAGCCTGAGACCCCTGTTGAACTCTGATCTTTGGTGGTGTTTGTGTGTGGGTTCCAAAATTCCCCATGTGAACGGAGGTGAAGTGGGATCCCCGGATATTCCACTTTCCTGCCATGTTCCTGATGAGCACCTTGATGGTTCAATAGAAATTAGGCCTTTTATTTCCAATAAAAAGCAAATTAAAAGATCATGGATGCAGAATTCTTGCAAAATGACTGCCGGACAGTGAGATTGAAATAGTTGTAAAGTGTTGCTTTATGTCAAAGACTTGTCCATCTTTTCAGATGCATGGATCGGCAACGAAAGACCATCGCTGAAGAGATATAATTGAACACTCGAAAATATGCCAAAACACACAGCAAATTTTACATTATTATCTGACGTCCACTCGGTGTTCTGCATTCATTCAGCGAAAGAACAAAGTGTAGTAGAATTTGTGCAGTCCATTCAGAAGGAATATAGCCTGTTTGTAAGGGTACAGTCTGATAGGGATTCATGGGAGTTAGTAGATAGAAGTGTCATTGGGCGATCATTCTGCGGATATTAACCACAACACACGAGGTTTCAAAGCAGTTGTGGTAAATGTGTTTGAATTGGACCAAGTCTAGTTTAAATATCATTCGACAACACCCATGAATTGTTGACTGGGAGCTTAATGAGAACTTGCATTTCCCTGAGGGTGAATCTGATGAATGTGATCACAGGGACCCTCAACTGGAGTGAAATTGTGAGAGTGCAGAGACAGCGTGTTTCCCTGAGGGTGAATCTGATCAATGTGATCACAGGGACCCTCAAGCAGAGTGAAATTGTGAGAGTGCAGAGACAACGTGTTTCACTGAGGGTGAATCTGATCAATGTGATCACAGGGACCCTCAACTAGAGTGAAATTGTGAGAGTGCAGAGACAACGTGTTTCACTGAGGGTGAATCTGATCAATGTGATCACAGGGACCCTCAACTAGAGTGAAATTGTGAGAGTGCAGAGACAACGTGTATCCCTGAGGGTGATTCTGATCAATGTGATCACAGGGACCCTCAACTAGAGTGAAATTGTGAGAGTGCAGAGACAACGTGTTTCCCTGAGGGTGAATCTGATCAATGTGATCACAGGGACCATCAACTAGAGTGAAATTGTGAGAGTGCAGAGACAACGTGTTTCACTGAGGGTGAATCTGATCAATGTGATCACAGGGACCATCAACTAGAGTGAAATTGTGAGAGTGCAGAGACAACGTGTTTCACTGAGGGTGAATCTGATGAATGTGATCACAGGGATCCTCAACTAGAGTGAAATTGTGAGAGTGCAGAGACAACGTGTATCCCCGAGGGTGAATCTGATCAATGTGATCACAGGGACCATCAACTAGAGTGAAATTGTGAGAGTGCAGAGACAACGTGTTTCACTGAGGGTGAATCTGATGAATGTGATCACAGGGATCCTCAACTAGAGTGAAATTGTGAGAGTGCAGAGACAACGTGTATCCCTGAGGGTGAATCTGATCAATGTGATCACAGGGACCCTCAACTAGAGTGAAATTGTGAGAGTGCAGAGACAACGTGTATCCCCGAGGGTGAATCTGATCAATGTGATCACAGGGACCATCAAGTAAAGAGAAATCTTGGGCTCGATGTCAGATAAATGGAGGCAGAGGTTAGTTATGGTGTGTGGAACCATGAAGAGGGAAACTTGAGAGGAATCACGGCTGTGAAATGTCACTGACAGGTAGAACTAAGGACAGTCCGATATATTTTATGGATATAGTGCAGGAGCTCAGGGGATCCCGGTAATGTTTGAATTTCCCAACTAACAGAACTGTGACACATCGATTGGGAAATCTGTAGCGTAACCAGACCAAGCTCCGGGATGATGCTACAGGTGTCGTAGCATCGATTAACATTGAATAATCCTGAGAATGAATCTGCATCGATTAGTTTTGTGGTGATCGACTTTCCGGCAACTTGACATAATGTTCCTCTGATATTCCTTAACGTCCTTGGCATCCCCACTCCATTCCTGGGAATAGGGGGTTAATCTCCATCGGGTATAAGGACCCGGGTTCATCCATCTTAAAGTCTTCTTCCATTCCAGATACTTCAATTCACTATCGCTGTTTACTCCACTGCCCTCGCCTCTGTTCTTAGTGTCTCAGTGCATTGGAGATGCCTCTATTTCCCGTATTCCTGCAACAGATGTCATTCCCCGGTAAGCCCAGCTTGTGCGTCGCATTGGACTGAATGTGCTCCATCGGTCCTTCATAGTAACTGTCCGTCTTTCCTCTTCCCGTCCACACGCCTGTGAATTAAACGGCCCGTCTCCCAGACCCCACCAGCCGCATCACAATCTCAGGCCATGATTTCCAGAGCCGTCTAGTGACAGCGGATCGAACAGTCTCTTCCGTCTCTTGCAGTGGAGTCTCCAAACACCGGACCCGATCCGTATTAACACCACTTCACACACGTTTCCTGGTCGTGCTCAGTGAGTCGTAGAGCAGAGACGCGGATCTCTGGGCGAGGGCGTCAATGCGGACGATCGAGGACCCATTCTCATTGACTAGAACCTGATTGATAGTCTTCTCACGGTCACAGTCACGCAGTCCCGCAATACTCTGTCTCGCTCGTCACTGCCGACCATCAGGCATGCGTCCCTGTTCATTCCCTCTTCCAGCACTCAGCCCATAGAGTCTCTCGGGACTCTTCCTGTAGGTACTCACCAGTTTCACAGGGAAAAGGCTGCCCCTCAGATTCCATCATTTTCTTACTAATTATCCTAAAATGTCCTCCAGTGTTAATCACCACATTTATGGTGGAAATCTTCCTGCAGTCTGCCCCATCTACTCCTGTCCCAATGTCATGTCCTCCACTCAGACTCTCCGGTTTATATTGATATCGGGGACACACCTTCCCGGTCAGCTCCAGACAATCTCTCCAAGCCTTTCCTGTGCTTTGGGGACAATAACTCCAGCTGCGGTCCGACGAACGCTTATGAGATTTGAGCAAAGCCTCACTGGTCTGGTGATCAATGCCCTGACTCACGGGGACCTTTGCCCCGAATGTGGACTTGCACACCGACACCGAATCATTCGTCTCTCCGCAGGACCCGGCTGCTCACAGCGTCCGTGTGTCCGAGTCACAATAGGACTCAGAGAAATCACCACCTCACATTTATCCGGATTATACTTCATCTGACATTTCTGGGTACATGTCACCGACACTCTGCTATCAAGCATTTTATCTTGGAGTATCTGTCGGAAAGAATTGGCCGTGAACTTTCCGTGTTTACCTTGCTGGCAGAGCGACAGATCGGGAACATATTAGTGACCATTTTGAATGGGTTTAAACTTAGCTATTGAACAATTCCTATCAATGTGCTACACTGTTCTTCATGTAATGGTGTAAATTCCCGAAAACACAAGTCATTAGGCACAGCTGTACACCTGCAAACATTTAACCAGCCAATCAGAGGCAGCAGCTCAGCACATAAAAATGTGCCGGCTTGGTCATGAGCTCCAGTTGTTGATCAGACTGGGGAAGAGCTCTGATCTGAGTCACTCTGACCCCGGGACGATTGTCGGTCAGACAGGTTGCGGTGAGTCTCACAGAAAATGTCTCGCTGGGGTTTTCACGCACAATAGTCTCCAGAGTTTACATAGAATCGGATGGAGTAAGACTACACCCAGAGAGCGGTAGCTCTGTGGACAAATACGGGTTTTCAATAAGAGAGATCACAGGAGATTGCCCAGACTGGTTCAAGCTGACAGGACAGCGATAGTAACTCAGATAACCACGGGTTGCAACAGCGGTATGCAAGGGAACACCCCTCAACGCACAACACGTCTAGTATTGAAGTGGATGGGCTCCAACAGCAGGAGACCACGAACATACACTCCGTGTCCTCTACATTTGGTTCAGGAGTTTCCTAATCAAGTGGGTCCCAAATCTGCTTTCTACAACTCGGACATATGTGATGTATTTCCTAGAGAGGAAACATTCCCTCTGCCGGGATTGTTATGAGAGACTGTACCTAGCCCGTCCAAGACATTTTTTTAAGCCATTCCTGTGTAGCTTTGGCTTTATGCTTGGGGTCAGTTCTTACTGGAAAACAAATCACACAAGTCACAGTTCTCCTGGAGACTGCATCTGCTTTTCCTCCAGGATTTCCTTGTATTTTGCTGCATACATTTTACCACTACCCCTACAGACCTTCCAGCGTCTCTGCAGTGAAGCATCCCCACAGCACGATGCAGCCACCACCGTGCTTCACAGTAGGGATGGTGTGTTTTTGATGATGTGCGGTGTTTGACTTATGACAAACAGCGTTAGTCTAATGGCCAAAATGCTCAATTTTGGTTTCACCAGACCATAGAACCTCCTTCTACGTGGCTTCCAAGTCTCCCATATGCTTTCTTGTAAACTCCAGCCGAGATCTCATGTGAGTTTTTTCCTAGTTCCCTCACAACGTCACAGAGGGGTAAAGCTGCTGGGGAGGGGTAAGTGTGTAGGAGGGGGCGGGATAGAGTGAGGGGAGAATTTGATATGCAGGGTGTGTTGGGGAAGGGGAGGGAAGAGGAGGGTAGGTGATGGAGGGAGAGGGAAGTGGAATGGTAGTTGGGGATGGAGAGGGTGAGACAGATCAGGATGGGCAGGATGTGTGAGATGGGAGGGCTCAGAAAGGTTCGGTGTGAGGGAGAGGGCAGGAGGTGCTCTCACTGGAGGACCCAGGACAACCAGGGCAGGGTGGGGGGATCATGTGGAGGGGAAGGGGAGAGGAAAGTGATTGTGGGGTTAGTCCAGGGGCAGAAGACGGTGTCACTGGTGGAGCCGTCGAGAGATGCTCCGGAATGGAGCGGCACTGATCAGTCAGCACAGTCTGACCCAGGTTTTCCAGCCAGCTCATTGGCTGACACAGGGCTGGTCCACCGGATGAGCCAATCGGTGACGCCCTGCCTGAGTCACTGGAGGAGCCGGTCAGTGTGAGTGTGGAGTCATTGGAGGAAGCAATTGCAAATTCAGACTGAAATTTTCCACAAGCCTATGAGAGATGACATCCGTGTCAATCGATGGGCCAATGGGGGCTGTTGCCTGGGAAGCATGAGGAGGTTATTGGTGTTGCCCTATGAAGCTGTTGGGCTGGAGTCCATTGATGCGCAGCCAATGAGGTCAAACTGTGGGGATTCTCAGCGGAGTTATTGGGTAGGATCCAACTCAGTATGATGATGTTGGTGAGCCAATGGATGATGTCAGGCCACTGGAGCCAATAGCTGATACCGTTGCTGAACGGCCACACACGGGTGTTCAGTGAAGGCTGGAAAGTAGCCTGTTGTTGGGTGTTAGGGGGAGAGACAATCGCCAGTGGGACAGGCCGGGTGCCAACAGGGCTGCTGGTGGAGCACATCAGAGGGGTGAAATTGGTCACACGGCACGATGACGTCAAGGCTCGGAAGCCAATCACCATTGCTGTGGGAACTTCAGAGCCAATTGTAGAGTCTTTGATGCAAAACCTGTTGGAAATGAGTCCTGGGACCAATCACAGCCAAGGCCTATGATACGTGACTCAGTGATGTCACCATCCTGGGGCCAATCACAGAGACCCATCTGGAAACATTGCTTGATGACATCAATGTCCCGCAGCCAATCAGGGAGCCTCATTTGGATGGACCTGTTGATGACATCATCTTTGAGCGAATTTTGTCAGATGGTTTAAATAACCTTGAGACAGCGGGTAATGGATGGGGAGGGAGTAGAGAGGAGGGAAAAAGGGTAGGAGGGATCCTCATATGAGCTAGTCCCACCCACTTGCATTTGGGGGTATCTCACTGAACCTGTCCTACTCATATATCCAGTCCTTCAGAATGCCTTCCACTAACTGCCCCACTGCTGATGTCAGGCTCATTGGCCGATAATTCCCGGTTCACATTTCGAGTCTTTCTGAAACAGCCGGACAACATTAGATACCCTCCGGTACCTCACCTGTCACTAAGGATGATCTAAATATCTCTGATAGGGCCCCTGCAATTTCTCCACTTGCCTTCCACAGGCCCTGGGGAATTATCCACTCTAATTCACCCCAAGTCAGCAAACTCCTCCTCCTCGGTAGTCAGTATAGGATCCATGACCTCCCTGCTGCTTTTCCTCACTTCTCTAGAGTCTGTGTCCATCTCCCGAGTAAATACAGATGAAAAAAATCAGTTTACCATCTCCCCATCTCTTTCAGCTCCACACATCGTTCACCTTTCTGATCTTCCAGCAGACTAATTTTGTCCCTTGCAAAACTTATGCTCTTAAAATACCTGTAGGATCCTATTTCACCTTGTCTACTAAAGCAACCTTTCATGTTGTACGACACTGTAACCTCACGTCCTCTATCACCCTCCTGATTTCTCTCTTAAGAGGTCTCTTGCACTTCTTATACCCCACAAGTGCCTCATTTGATCTCAACCTCGCCTCTTTTTCCTACCCTGGGTCTCTAAACCTGTTAGTCTTGCCTTTTACTCCAAATGCAAGGTACAAATTCTGTGCTCTCAATATTTCACTTTTGAAAACCTCCCACTTATCAAGCATCTCTTTAACAGAAAACCACCTCCCCCAATCCATACCTGCCAGATCTCTTCAGATGCCACCAAAACTGGCCTTTCTCCAGTTTAGCATCACAGTCCGAGGACCAGTCCTATCCTTCTCCGTAATTATCTTGAAACGAATGGTTCCTTCAGGTTGTCACTGAAGTGGGAGGGGAGGTGGTAGTCAGGATAACCTCCCAATACCCATTAAATGTTCTCAATGGCCTGCGTCTCAAATAGGCTCTGACAACCAAGTCCAGCTCCTGGCTTCCACGTGTGGTTTAGCTGATATGTCCAGAGGAGCTGTTTCTACTGACGGGACAAGGGACAAAGGCAGATTATTCATGGCTTAAAAGCATTCGCTTCAGGCAGACTGGGCTTGTCGGCCATGGTTGGGAACTTATCTGGAGAAGGAAATCTCTGAGCTCAAACCTCCACTGTCTTTCAGCGATACCCACTCATGTGTAAGGGTTTGGGAGTAAACCCTGAGGGATAACCTGGAGCTAGGGTCTCTAGGACAATCCTACCCACTCATGTGTATGGGTTTGGGAGAAAACACTGAGGAATAACCTGGAGCTGGGGTCTCTAGGACAATCCTACCCCTCATGTGTATGGGTTTGGGAGTAAACCCTGAGGAATAACCTGGAGCTGGGGTCTCTAGGACAATCCTACCCACTCATGTGTATGGGTTTGGGAGTAAACCCTGAGGAATAACCCGGAGCTGGGGTCTCTAGGACAATCCTACCCACTCATGTGTACGGGTTTGGGAGTAAATCCTGTGGAATAACCTCAAGCTGGATTCTCTAGGACAATCCTGTGTTGAGTTCTACACAGACTGGCAATTCCTGAGATGCGCCTGGTTCCAAAATTTCTATTTCTCTGGATCCATTGGCTTCGAGGAGAATGGATCCTCCTACATGGACAAAAGCTTGCTCTCCATATCCTACAGTCCTGGTTGTGTACTGGCTCTCATATCATGTAGACAGCTAGGGTGCAATCACCATGGGAGACAGCGACCCACTGAGGGTCTCAGTGGAATTGTGATCACTAGATCCAAAGTGTGTTCCTGCACACACTTCTGTCACCTGTCCTGTCTCGTTCCCCAAGGGGAGATCCAGTACCTTTCTCAAATTAAACAGTCTATATTCATTATAGAATAGAATTTACCAGTATAAACCATTCAATGCCTTTTATTTTTTTACACATGTGATGAAAGCATTAGCTTTTGGGGCACCATTAAGAAGGTGACTCCTGTAAGTAGCTCCGATGATAATTGTCCAATATTCTCATTTTAGACTGCTGCATCTGAAACACAGCTACACCCATGGACAATACAGGATGTGATATGGTGTTAAGGCATTTAAAAAGGTGGAGTGGGCTTTATGATTAACTCCTTGTGATGGTCAAACGTGGGGGTTCTGTCCAACTCCTACTCACCTAACCTGGATCATCCAGTGACCAAGTGTCATCTAGTTTACGTGTCAGGACTTTCCAGCCATAGACTTGGACCGTTAGATATCGGGGCAGAATTAGGCCATTTGGTCCATCGAGTCTGCTCTGCCACTTTCATCATTTCCCTCTCTAATACCTACTATTAGGCAGCCCTAATATCCTGCCTTCCTGACCCAGCAAGAATCGATCAACCTCTGCCTTAAATATACCCAATGTGGAGACGAATTCCACAGATTCACTCCTGTGGCTAAAGAAATTCCTCCTTATCTCCGTTTTAAATAGACGTCCCTCTGTTCTGAGGATGTATCCTCTGATCTGAGACCCCCACCAGTGGAAACATCCTCTCCAATGTGGAGAAGAATTCCACAGATTCACTCCTGTGGCTAAAGAAATTCCTCCTTATCTCCGTTTTAAATGGACATCCCTCTGTTCTGAGGATGTGTCCTCTGATCTGAGACCCCCACCAGTGGAGACATCCTCTCCAATGTGGAGAAGAATTCCACAGATTCACTCCTGTGGCTAAAGAAATTCCTCCTTATCTCCATTTTAAATGGACGTCCCTCTGTTCTGAGGATGTGTCCTCTGATCTGAGACCCCCACCAGTGGAAACATCCTCTCCAATGTGGAGAAGAATTCCACAGATTCACTCCTGTGGCTAAAGAAATTCCTCCTTATCTCCGTTTTAAATGGACGTCCCTCTGTCCTGAGGATGTATCCTCTGATCTGAGACCCCCACCAGTGGAAACATCCTCTCCACATTCACTCTATCGATGCCTGTTACATTTGAGAGGTTGATTGAGATCTCCCCTCATTATCCTGAATTCCACAAAGAACAGGCACAGAGCCACCAGACTCTCCTCACATGATAAGCATTTCACTCCTAGAATCATGAACCCTCTCCAATGCCAACACATCTTTTCTTAAATAAAAGGCGTAAACCTCTCGCAATACTCCAAGCGAAGCCCCACTAGGGCCTTACAAAGCCTCAACCTTACATCCTTCCATTTATATTCTAGTCATCTTGAAATAAATGCTATCGTCGCATTTTTCTTCCACTCCACCAACACAACCTGCAGATTAACCTTTGGGGAATCCTGCACGAGGACTCCCAAGTCCCTTTGTGTCTCAGATTTTTAAATTTCCCTCCATTAAGAAAACACTCTACACTTTTATTTCTTCTACCAAAGTGCATGATCATACAGTTCTTGACACTGTGTTCCATCTGCCACTCCACCTATGTTCATATTGTCTGAAAACCTGGCTACAAAGTCATTAATTCCATCACTGAAATCACTGACATACTGTAAAACATAAAAAGAATCGGTCCCAACACAGACCCCGTGGAATACCAATAGCAGCCAAACAGAAAAGGCTCCCTTTATTCCCACTCTTTGCCTCCTGCCAATAAGCCAATGCTCTATCCGTGCTATATTCCTTCCTCCAACACCATGGGCTCTCAACTTGTCAAACAGCCTCATGTGTGGCACCTGGTCAAAGGCCCTTTGTAAATCCAAATACACAACATCCACTCATTCTCATTTGTTATTTCCGCAAAGAATTCCAGTGGATTTGTCAGGCAAGATTTTCTCTTAAGGAAAGCAGGTTGACTACGGCCTATTTTATCATGTGCTTTCGAGTCCTTAACCACATCCTGAACAATTGCCACTGATATCTTGCCAACCACTGCGGTCAGACTAACTGGCTGATAATTTCCTTTCTCCTTCTTGAATAGTGGAGTGAATTTTGCAATTTTCCAGCCCTCCGGAACCACAGCAGAATATATTCATTCTCATCACTCTTGCCCCCACAATGTCCTCTGCCACCACTTTTAGAAACCTGGGGTGTAGACAATCTGGTCCAGGTGATTTATCTACCTTCAGACCTTTCTGTTTCCCAAGCACCTTCTCCTTAGCAATGACAACTTCACTCACTCCAGCTCCTGACACACTTAAACTTCCAGCATACTGTCAGTGTCTTCCACAGTGAAGACTGGTGCAAAATACTTATTCATTTCATCCACTATATCCGACTCCTCACATCCTACCTCTCCAGCGTCGTTTTACAGCAGTCCAAAATCTACTCTTGCCTCTCTTTATATATCTGAAGTAACTTTTCAGAATCAGGTTTATTATCACTGCCATGTGACATTAAACTTGTTAACTTAGCAGCAGCAGTTCAATACAATACATAATCTAGCAGAGAGAAAAAAGTTAATAATAAATAACTAAATCAATTATGCATATTGAATAGACTATATAAAATGTGCAAAAAGAGCAATACTGTATATTTTTTAAAAAGTGTTGTCTAAAGATTCAATGTCCATTTAGGAATTGGATGGCAGAGGGGAAGAAGCCGTTCCTGAATCACTGAGTGTATGCCTTCAGGCTTCTGTACCTCCTACCTGATGGTAACAGTGAGAAAAGGGCTTAATAATGGACACTGCCTTTCTGAGACACCACTCCCTGAAGATGTCCTGGGTCCTTTGTAGGCCAGTACCCAAGATGGAGCTGACCTTTGTATTCCATCTTTTTGTCTTCTTTTAGTTGCCTCTGTTGGCTTTGAAAAGCTTCCCAATGCTCTAACAGTCTGGTTGTTCTGGGAGAAGAAAGAGAAAGTAAATTCACAGGCTTACGATGAGACGAGAGAACCACTTACACTGAGAGTCACGGATTTACACCACATGGGAATCCGTCCACACCTTCTTCACTCCCCCTGTCTACCTGTGTGCCTCTTTCAGGGAACTCTATACATCTCCCCATCGGTCTCTCTGTTCTACAACTCTCCCTGGACCCTGTCATTCACTCTGTGTGTTCCACTCTGGTTTACCTTCCAAAGTCGTGCTTGTCCGGTTAAGTTGTCCCAACCATTCCTGGGCCCACTATCCCGGGTGGCCTCCATCCCACTGTAACCTCCGACAACCCTCATCCTCACCATTGTGGTGTTGTGCTCACCCTCACTGACTGTTCAAGCTGAGATTTTGGAGCATGAACAGAAACACGGGGACGAGCTGTCACTGGATCTTCTGAACCATCCGTGTAGACGTGTTACAGCCCATAATATCTGCTTTGCATCTGTTTGTCTCCGGTCTCCAGGCAACCAGAGATGAAACCCTGTGGTGATGCTGCATCGCATTGTGATGTGTCCCGCCCGTGTCACAGTGGCCTTGTGATGTCAGGCCTTGACCTCTCCCTGATTGGTCACTCCTCAACACCTCTGCATGTAGTAAAGGCCTTGCTTGGCCACATTACAATGGCGTGAAGATGGTGAAAAGATTAACTGGTTTCCATGGTGACCCTGGGAATGGTAGAGGTGGGATTGTTCACTTACCCAGCCCCTTGTCCGGTTTAAGGGAGATTCAGTGTGAAAATTGTGCTTGCCTGTCCAGATACAGTAGGTTCTGATTAAATGGGGTCCAATTAAATGGCTGTCCCTAATTAGACCAAGTTTCATGGAAATAGTTTGAAAAAGACAATCTAATTGATTAACAATTGACACATTTAAATGAAATACGGAACATATAAGAACACCACTAATACTACGACAGTATGATGAAACTCTGTATTAGTTCCTAATAGTTACCAACAGAAGAATTCAGTGCACGTTGCTGTGTTCTTTTGATTGACTGTCAAAGAGCAAGTCAGCACAGACACCGAGTGTTGATAACAGACTGCTTGCATTGCCTTCCAGCTTCCGGTAATCTCGAAATCCAACAGTAATTTTCCTGGCATCTTGTGCAGGCACCAGCTCAAGTTCAGACGTGTCTAAGGGCCACACAAGTCACCTGACTGACACTAGTTAGAAACTGTTCAGCAAAAATCTTCTGTCCCAAATAAACAAATGGAATGCAGGCTAATATCTCCATTAGTTTTTGTTCTTTAAGAGTCGTCCCAGCTGCCCCAGTGAGCCAGAATCCAATGAATTTATTAATCCTGCCCTTTAGAATGCCTTCCAGTAATTTACCCTTGACTGATGTCAGGCTCACTGGCTGATAATTTACCAGAATCCACTGTATTTATTAATCCTGCCCTTTAGAATTCCCTTTAATAATTTATCTATAATTGATATCAGGCTCACTGACTGATAATTTACCTGCTATATCTTAGAAACTTTCAGAACAATGGAACAAAGTCAGTTCTCCTCCAGTCCTCTGACATCCCACCCATGACCTAGGACATTTTAACTCTTCCTGCCAGGGACTCTGGAGTTCCTGCATTAGCCTCCCACGAGGTCCAAGGGGATACCTTGCCAGACCCTTTGATTTATCCACCTTAATTTTCCTGAAGACAGCCAGCACCTCTTCCGTAGTCCAGACAAGGTCCATGACCTCACTACTCTTTTGCCTCAGTTCTACAATCGGTGTCAGTCTCCCAAGTAAATACTGATGCGGAAAATGCCTCTCCCCTCTCTTTCAGTTCCATGCACCAATGGTCACGCTGATCTTCAAGAAGACAAACTCTGTCCCTTGCTACCCTTTTGCTCTGAAGATAGTGAGAGAAACTCTTGGGATTTTCTTTCATCTTGTACGGCACTGTAAACTCGTGTCCTGTTTTCCTGTCCAGATTTCCCTCTTAAGCGGTCACGTACATTTCTTATACTCTTCAGGTGCCTCATTTGATCCTAACCTTCCTTCCTTTTCTTACCCAAGCCTCAATATCCCTTGATAACCAACAGTCTCTGAACCTGTGAGCCTTGCCTGTTACTCCAAAAGGAAGACCTCACCTGTGGCTCCTTGTCAAAAGCTTTCTGAAAATCCAAATACACAACATCCACCAATTCTCATTTGTCTACCCTCCGTGTTATTTCTGCATAGGATTCCAACAGATTTGTCAGGCAAGATTTTCCCTTGAGGAAACCATGTGAACTATGGTCTATTTTATCACGTGTCTCCAAGTACCCCAAAACCACAACCTCAACACCTTCCCAGCCACTGAGGTCAGACTAACTGGCCCGTAGTTTTGTTTCTTCTGCCTCCCTCCCTACTTGAAAAGTGGAGTGAAATTTGCAATTTTCCAATTCTCCGGAAACATGCCACAATCTCGAAAGATCTTTACTGAAACCTGCACAATCTCTTCAGCCGCCACTTTCAGACCCTTGAGGTGAGGACCAAGTGGTCCAGGGGACTTAACGACCTGAGGCCCTTTCAGTTTCCCAGGCACCTTCTCCCTGGCAATGTCAGCGTCACTCACTCTGCACCCGATACTCTCGAACCTCCGGCACACTGCTCGTGTCTTCCACAGTGACGGCGGATGCAAAATACTTCTTCCGTTCCCCCGCCATTTCCACCTCTCCAGCATCGTTCTCCAGTGATCTGATCTGCATTCTCTCTTCTCTTTTGCTCTGTATATATCTGATGCAGCTTTTCACATCCCCTTTACTATTATCGGCCAGCTGACCTTCACGTTCCAGGTTTTGCTTCTTCATCACTCTTTTAGTTGACTTGCTTTGGTTTTTATACGTTTCCCAGTCCTCAAACTTCCTACTAAATTTACTCTATTCTATGCCCTATCTTGGACTTTTATGTTGGCTTTGACTACTCTTGCCAGCCACGGTTTGATCAGGCTGCCTTTAAAATGCTTCTTATTCAAGGCAGGTATCGATATGTCCCTGATTAATCAGGGTCAAAGGTTACCAGGGGAATGCAGGAGAATGTGGTTTAGAGGAATAATGTATCAGCAGTGCTGGAGGCAGTGCAGACTCAATGGGCTGAATGGCCTCATGCTGCCCCTATGCCTCATGGTCTTACAGTCTGATGGGCTTACTTCACCAAGGCATCGAGCAGCAGTTACAGGCTGTATGCTGGCCAACCCAGGCTGTGCCGTAACCGTCACAAGTCAGGACACGTCTCGGCCCGATGCAGGGCAGTGATGTGTGAAAACTGCAAACAGGAAGGCCACCAGACAGAGGACTGGCAGGAGAGGAAACGCAACAAACTCTGGAGAGGGTGGTCACCTCCACAGAGCCCGCCCCTCACTCACTGGCCCCTCCACACAGGAACGAGAAGGAGAGCTGGCACCCCAACCATAATTATTTTTTATTTATTCATTCACTGGATGGAGCATCGCCAGCTGAGCCAGCATTTATTGCCCATCCCTTGTTGCCCTTGAGGAGGGGGTGATGAGCTGCCTTCTTGAACTGCTGCAGTCCCTGAGGTAGTTATATGGTCATAATGCACAGAGAGGGTGAGAGCGGGTCAGTTCACAGGATAAATTCCCCCCCCCCCCACACCAGCAATGTGTCAGTGTCGGACACTGGGCTGGGTTCACAGGAATATAATGCACAGAGAGGGTGAGAGAGGGTCAGTTCACAGGATAAATCCCCCCCACACCCGCAATGTGTCAGTGTTGGACACTGGGCTGAGTTCACAGGAATATAATGGACAGAGAGGGTGAGAGAGGGACAGTTCACAGGATAAATCCCCCCACACCAGCAATGTGTCAGTGTTGGACACTGGGCTGAGTTCACAGGTCAGTTAATCTCCCCGCTCGGTGAGCCGCACCTCCTGCCCTGCGCAGGGTTGCCAGACTGAAATACTAATTTAAACCCAAACAATACTAGAAAAAAGCCAAACAAATTACAATATGTTTCTCAAACTCACATCACATGAAAAGCTCCAGATCCAGGTCATCACTATTCTCTTCACAGGAATGAGTGGAACGTGCAGCATAAACCTTGTCCGATGTGAAGTTTTTTAGCATTTCTGGAGATGCAGTGAAGTCTTTGCAACACATTCCTGAAATCAATAATTTTGCCCTGATTCTCACCGTAGCATCAAGAAGATTCAGCTGCATTCTGTTTCTTGCCTTTGTTTTACCAGAGCATGCAAGAGAAAATATCCTCACAACTACAGCATTGCTGACAGGGGTAGTTAGGCAAGTAAGGGCAAAGGTGGCAACCTCTTTAAATGCCTGATGGTGAAGTACACCAATCCAAAACTGTTCAGTGTCTGTCGGGAGTCCGTCTTTCTTAAATGGAGCTTCTTCGTTCCAGTCGACAAAAGGCATTTTTCTGTATTGTTCTTCAATAATGCCGACGTTGTTTCCTGCAAGGTGTATAAAGGGTAACTCGGAAAACATGGGCCTTGAGTCTTGATTTAAAAATATCACAGGGCTCAATTTTGATAAACTTTCAAATGTATCTCTCGTTGATGAAAGTCTACATGTAACTTGACTGAGAGCTTCTTCTAGCATAGACATACATCTTTCTTTGACATTTTTTATTTCTAGATGGGCCAATGTTCTGCTGTAGGACCTTACTACATGCTGTTAAGAATTTGATACCAAAATCAAC
Organism: Hypanus sabinus; assembly: GCF_030144855.1. Classification (NCBI taxonomy): domain Eukaryota; kingdom Metazoa; phylum Chordata; class Chondrichthyes; order Myliobatiformes; family Dasyatidae; genus Hypanus; species Hypanus sabinus. Next base: position 559,403 of record NW_026779441.1, read on the forward strand.
TTCATCAATATTTTTTTTCTGTCTTTTGGCATCATACAGTCTGCACTGAAGACTCTTCTGGTGTAAGAATACTTGTTGGTAAAATTCATAAGTATCAGCTTTGGTTTGCTGAAAAAGGCTGTTCAGTCTTTCAAATTCATGCACAACAGGTGTTGCAAACTCAAAGAACAAATAGTTTTTGTAGTCTGAATGACAACATTTCCTTTAGGCGTCTTGCTTTGAATTTTGTACCAAACTTTGATTGGGCTAGTTCAGCAGAAGTGAAATAACCCTTTAGCTCTTCCCAGTTCATCAAAACTTTTCCATGCAGAAGCCACCAAGCAGATGAAGGGTTTACACCGAAAGGAGACATCTTTTAGTCTAGACCACACAGAATTGATGCATCCAACCATGTCTGATGCACCATTAGATGCAAAACCAATGCAATTTCCAAGACTCTGGCCACAACTTTTCATTTCCTTGTCAATCAAATTGAATACGTTTTCTCTTGCAGCCTCTTGCACTGGAATCAAACCTAGAAACCCAGTTACAACTTCCTTTGTCCTGTCACTTAAAAATCAAACTAAAATACATAAGTGTTTTTCTGTTGAAATGTCTGTAGATTCATCTATGATGATGGCATATTTCTTGTTCTGAAAGTCATCAATAAGATCAGTTGTCAGTGCAGGCAAAATGATGTTTTTGATTCAGCATGCACATTTAGTTTTATGTAACTCTATGTGTTCCAGTGTACTCCCCTGCCCATGTGCGATCATGATTTCACTAAGGTGGTCAACTGCACATATCGCACAATGGCAGGTCATGCTCACAGCAATTTGCAGCTCTGCTGCCTTAACTTTATCATTATCTTGCCTAAGTCTTTGTTACATTAAGCTGCGTCTGGAGTTCTCCGCTAGTGTCTCTCCGATTTTGCTAACTCTATTACCAATAACACTAGTAGGTAGAGTAAATGCCGTATAAATGAATATATTCCCTAGATTACAATACTATTCCAATCACTACCAATACAACTACCTCAGAAGTTTTTTCAACAGTTAAATAAATATGTGAGGAAGTTCCTTTGGAAAGGTAAGATCTCAAGAATATCGTTGGAAAAATTGACATGGAAATTTGATCTGGGAGGGTTACAACTTCCAAATTTTAAGAATTATTATAAAGCAAATCAACAGATTTATTCCATCTTTTTTTTGATAAAGATAAACCAGCATGAACTAGAATAGAACTAGATAAAATAGGAGAAAATACACCAGAAAATTTTATATATAAATGGGAATCTAAATGGATACGGGAAAAGAAAGAATCTCCTATATTAAAACATTTGATTGATTTATGGAATAAATGTTGATGATGAAATAAGGAATTCTTTATTAGCAAAGAGATCTTCAATTCAAAATAGACATTCCTTTTACAATGGATAATCAACTTTTTGGACAAATTTAAGAGTTTTACTGGAGCATCAGCAGCCTTTTGTACCCAGACAAGTTTTTCTTCCCATTTGCTGTTGTACTTACGATTGCTCTCGGAACAAGCTTTCCATTTCTTTGACGACATGTGTTGATGATAAATGATTTATAAAAAGAGCCGAAGGCGTCACAGTTTCGCCACAAAACGTGATTCCGTATAGAAAGTCGATGTGTGTGATTATAAATCACATCCGAGGCAAACTGGAGCCGGATCACGTGACCGGCCGTGTTGCCGGTTTGGATATTGCCGAATGGAACTGACCGAAATACATCTTTCTCAAAGGAAAATGTTTCAGAAACAGGACGGCTTGTAATTTTCGTGCAGATAATGTTAACAGGTGAAAAAGCCGGGAAAAAGCCAAATGAATCTTCCGAAGCCAAACAAATTGAATAAAAAGCCAATTTTCTGGAATTTGCTCCGAAAAAGCCAATCAGGTGACCGCGCACCGTCGCGCGCAGTTCGTCTTACGTCACTGCTCAGGTAACTCCGCCCATCCCGAGTTACGTCATTGGGCAGGTAAACCGTCGGCTCGCGAGCTCCTCCCTCCGCCTCTGGTCGGTTCGTTTCCCGCAGCGCGTGCCCCACCTCCCTCGCTTCGTTATTCGTCGCTCAGTCCGTCAATCCTGCTTGTCCCGCCTCCCTCCCTCCGTCATTGGTCGATTAATCGACCCGAGGCTCGAGCTCCGCCTGAAGATGTCGGAGTGTCTGAATGGGGGGGGGGGGTATGAGGGTGAGGGTGTCTTTGGAGTGACTGAGGGCGGGTTTCGGTGAGGGTGTCTCTGCGTTTGGGGTGACTGAGGGTGAGGGCGGTCTGTGGGGTAGAGAATGTAGTAGCTGAGGATGATTCAGTGAGGGAGGGTCTGGTAGTGATGAGGTTTTCAGTGAGGGAATGAGGATAAGCAGTGTCTCTGTAGGAGGGACTGAGGGTGAGGAATGTTCTTGGTGAGGGAGGGTATGAGAGTGTCTCAGTGAGGGAAGATTTGGGGGTGAGGGTCTTGATGAGGGAGGTTCTTGGGGTGTGGAGGGTCGGTGAAGGAGGTTCTGAGTGGGGAGGGTCACAGTCAGGATGGTGTTAGTGAGGGGTGTCTGAGTGTGAGGAGGGTCTTAGTGAGGGAGAAGCTGAAGCTGAGGAGGGTCTCAGACCATGGGACCTCTTACATTGAGTGTTGGTCTGAGTATCTCCTGAGGTAGAGATGGGTCTGAGGTGAGGGAACACTCTAGGATAAGGGATGGACTGAGGAAACTCATGGGGTAAGAGGACGGTGTCTGTTGTAGCAGCTCCAGGGATGGGCTGAAAAAACTCCTGAGGTAGTGGGAGGGATCGAGGTGAGGCAGCTCCTGAGATCAAGGGACCATCTGACTTGAGGGATCTCCGTAGGGTGAGAGATGGCTGGGTCTAAGGGACTGACTTGAGGGAGCTTCTGAGGTAGTGGGGTAGTCGGAGTGAGGGGGCTGCTGAGGGTGAGGGACGGTGTGTTGAGAGGGAGCTCCCGAGGGTGAGGGACGGTATGTTGTGAGGGAGCTCCTGAGGGTGAGGGACGGTGTGTTGAGGGGGAGCTCCCGAGGGTGAAGGACGGTGTGTTGGGAGGGAGCTCCTGAGGGTGAAGGACGGTGTGTTGAGAGGGAGCACCCGAGGGTGAGGGTCGGTGTGTTGAGAGGGGGCTCCCGAGGGTGAGGGACGGTGTGTTGAGGGGGAGCTCCCGAGGGTGAGGGAGGGTGTGTTGTGAGGGAGCTCCCGGGGGTGAGGGACAGTGTTGAGAGGGAGCTCCCGGGGGTGAGGGACGAGTCTGAGGTGGTCAGAGTCCACTGATGACGGGTCTGTTACAGGAAGGTGTCAGACTGAGAGCGATGGACTCTCCGTGTCAGAGGCAGAGGCAACGTCTGGTGAGGAGCCACAGGGGAACATTGAACAACAGATGGAAACCAGGCTGAGGTGAGAGATGGAGCTGAGACTGGGAGGGTGAACATTTCCTCTGGTCTCACTCCCCACTGAGATATCACTGCTGTCCCATCCCTGCCCCTATTATCCTGAATTAATCTCTACAACACCGTCCACCATGACTCTCTACTCTAGAATTACCTCCCGAGACCCCTCCACCACTGAGTGTATGTCCCTCATGATTGTCTACACCTCTATAAGATGACCACTCATTCTCCTACACTCCAATGGGGACAAAACAAAAAGTCCCAACCTGCTCACCCTCTGTCCATAACTCAGTCCCACGAGTCCTGGCAACATCCTGGTAAATCTCCTCTGCACTCCGTCCAGCTTCATGATATTGTTCCTGTCGCAGTGTGACTAAACCTGAGCATAGTATTCCAAATCTGGCCTCACCAACATCTCGTACAATGTCAGAACATAGAAATAGGAGCAGGAGAGGACTCACAGACAAGAGACAATCTGCAGATGCTGGAAATCCAAAGCAACACACACAAAATGCTGGAGGAACTCAGCAGGTCAGGCAGCATCTGTGAAAAAGAGTAAACAGTCGACGTTTCAGGCTGAGACCCTTCATCAGGACAGAAGGGAAAGAAGGGAAGTCCGATTAAGAAGGTGGGGGGAGTGGAGGAGGAAGTGCAAGGTGGTGGGTGATAGGTGAAACCGGGAGAGGGGGAGGAGGTGAAGTAAAGAACGGGGAAGTTTGATGGAAGAGATAAAGGGCTGGAGAAGGGGGATCTGATCGAGGGCAGAAGACCATGGGAGAAAGGGAAGGGTAGGAGCACCTGAGGCAGGTGATGGGAGGGTAAGGAGGTAAGTTGAAAGAGGGAAAAGGGAATGGGGAATAGTGAAGGGGATTGGGACAATTACCAGAAGCTCAAGAAATTGATGTTCATGCCATCTAGTTAGATGCTCCCCAGACAGAATATAAAGTGTTGCTCCTCCAACCTGAGTGTGGCCTCATCACGACAGTAGAGGAGGCCATGAACTGACGTGTCGGAATGGGAATGGGAAACAGAATTGAAATGCGTGGCCACTGGGAAATCCTGCTTTTTCTGGCAGATGGATCATAGGTGCTTGGTGAAGCGGTCCCCCAATTTTCACTGGGTCTCTCTGATATACAGGAGGCCACACCGGGAGCACCGGATACAGTAGATGCCCCAACAGTTTCACAGGTAAAGTGTCAGCTCACCTGGAAGGACTGTTTGGGGCCCTGAATGGTAGTGAGAGAGGAGATGCAGGGACAGTTGTGACTCCTGTTCTGCTTGCAAGGAGGAGATCAGTGGGGAGGGACAATTGGATAGGGAGTTGTGTTGGGAGTGATCCCTGTGGAAAGTTGGGGTGGGGAGGAGTGCAGGGGAGGGAATGATTTGCTTGGTGGTGGGGTCACGTTGGAGCTGGCGGATGTTATGTAGAATTATGTGCTGTACGTGAAAGTAGGTGGGGTGGTGGTTGAGGAAAAGAACTCTATTCCTGGTTTGACGGCGGGAGGATGGGGTGAGAGCAGATGTGTGTGAAATGGAAGAGATGCGGGTGAGGGCAGCGTTGATGGAGGAGGAAGGGAATCGCTTTTCTTTGAAGGAGCAAGACATCTCAGTCATTCTGGAATGAAGGGTGATGGGGATTTTACAAGTGACGGGGTGGGACGAGGTGTGGTCCAGGTAGCTGTGAGAGTCAGTGGGTTTGTAAAAGATATCAGTAGATAGACTGTCTCCAGAGATGGAAATAGAGATTGAGAAAGGGGAGGTATAGACGAGGTATATTTGAGGGCAGGGTGGAAGTTGGAAGCAAAGTTGATGAAGTTGACGAGCTCAGCACGGGTGTAGGAATCAGCACCAATGCAGTCTTTGATTAGCATAGGAAGAGTTGGGGAGCAATATCAGTGTACGCTTTGAACAGGAATGTTAAATGTAGCCGACAAAAAGGGAGGCACAGCTGGGACCTATGTGAGTGCCCATGGCCACACTTTTGGTTTGAAGGTGGTGGGAGGAACCGAAGGAGAAATTATTGAGTTTGAGGACCAGTTCCACCAATCGGAGGAGAGTCGTGGTAGAGGGGAACTGGTTGACTGTTGTTCTGAAGAAAGTGAAGAGATTTAATGCCCACCCGATGGGGGATGGAAGTGTATTGGGTCTGGACATCCATAGTGAAAATGTAACGATCAGGACCAGGGGGCTTAAAGACATTGAAAAGATCAAGAGCACGTGAAGTGTGACGGATGTAGGTAGGAAGGGACTGACCAAGGGGAATAAAACAGTGGAGGTATGCAGATGTAAGTTCAGTGGGGTAGGAGCAGGCTGAAACACTGGGTCTACCTGGACAGTCAGGTTTGTGGATCTTGAGTGGGAGGTGGAAACAGGAGGTGCAGGTTAAGGGAACTATGAAGTTGGTGGCAGTGGATGGGAGATCCCAGAGTCGAGGTCAGTGACGGTGTGGGAGACAATAGTCTGGTGCTCCTTAGTGGGGTCCTGTTCAAGGATTAAGTAGGAGGAGTTGTCTGAGAGTTGGTTCGTGGACTCAGCAGGGTAGTGGTCAGTCCACCAGACTACTACAGCACCCCACCCTTACCTGGAGGATTGATAGTGAGGTTAGGATTAGTGCGGAGAGAGTGGAGAGCAGCGTGTACAGAGGGGTGAGGTTGGAATTGGAGTGAGGAGGGTTAAAGTTGAGACAGTTGGTGTTTCGCAGGCAATTGGCTATAAAAAGAAGAGCAGGCAGAAGACCAGAGCACGGTGTCCAGGAAGAGGAGGGTTGGAGATGGGAGACTGGGTAATCGGTGCGGTCTGCAGAGTCCTTGCCAAAGACGTAAGCATGGATACAGAGGCAATGGAAGAAGAGTTCAATGTCACAGTGGGTGCAGTGGGGCAAAAGTGAGGCCTTAATGAGGACAGAATGTTCTGCCTCAGAGAGGGCAAGGTCAGAGGGAATTGTGAAGACCCGGCACGGATGAGAGTTGGGATCAGAATGGGGAAGAGGGTTGGTAGTGTCTGAGGAGAGAGGAGGGTTGGAGTGTCCAGGGAAGGTGGGGTTGGAGGACGATGGAGGCTCTGTGGACCCAAGAGCTATCGGTGGGGCCTGAGAGACCCGGGACTGCAGAGTGGTGGTGGGGGAAGGGGAGACTGGGTTTCCAGTGGCAGCGTGTAAAGTCTCGGCCTGGAGGCGACATTGTCAATGTCCAGGCTGGAGTCGGAGTTAGATGTTCTGCAGTTAGCAGTTTGAAGGTGTCCATGGTCATTGGAACCAGCACTGACGGCAGTGGAAACCGGGTTCTGAATCCACTCGGGATCATTGGAACTGGAGTTGGTGATATTAGTGTCACTGGTACGGAGATGTCCAAAGCCTATGGGGCTGGGGATGGATTCAGAGAGATTCGTAATCTGGGGGCATCCGATGGTATCGAGGTCCAACCGGGCGGCAGCAGGAACTGTGGTCTCGGGGTGTCCAGGGCCACCGGCGTTAGACACAGTGAGTCTTTGGTCTGCAGCTTGCAGGGATAAGTGCCAGGAGGAGACCAGTGGGGAGGGACGAGTGGTCACCAGGTATCTCCTCATGGTGGAAAGGGTGGAGCGTAGAATACGTAGGGAGAAGCAGCAAGAGAAGCAGTCAATTGAACGTGGGGCTGGGGAATGGCTTTATATGCTCCTGGTATGTTAGTATAAACCAGGTCCAGTGTATTTTCACCTCTGGTACCAAAACCAACATGGTGGTGGAATTTAGGCAGATGACAGGTCAAAATTGCAATCACTGGGATAGGGTGAAGTTTGTCTTTAAACTAAATAATAGGTTCAACATTTCAACAGTTTGGAAAGTGAGGATGAAGTAAAAGGGATGGAGAGCGCAGGAGAGGTTACAAAAGTCTCCAGAAAGGGATATAAATTTAACTTCTGGTAACATGGGGGTAAAATTGAAAAGGGTGATGAATACAGCACTGAAAGTGTTATCTGTTAATGCTCAGGTATGACATTGTGGGCATCACTGAGTCGTGGTTGGGAGTTTAACATGCATAGTGTATTGAATGGATAGGAGGGTAAGCAGAAGGTTGGGGTGGGAATTGAATTCTGAGAAGGAGTTGGCATAGGATTGAAAATACGTCGAATCCTTGTGAGTAAAATTCAGAATCTGCAAGGCTAAAAAATCCCTGATGAGAGTTGTATCACTCTGACACAGTGTTGTCAAGAAAACAACCTCTCCCTCAATGTCGTTAAAAATAAAGGAGCTGGTTGTGGACTACAGGAGGAATGGAGACAGGCTCGCCCCTATTGACATCAATGGATCTGGGGTTCAGAGGGTGAACAGCCTTAAGTTCCTCAGCATTAATATCACCGAGGATCTCTCGTGGCCTGTACATACCGGCTGTGTGTTAAAAAAAGCACAATAGTGCCTCTTTCACCTCAGACAGTTGCAGAAGTTTGGTCTGGACCCCCAAATCTTGAGAACTTTCTACAGGGGCACAATTGAGAGCATCCTGACTGGCTGCATCACTGCCTGGTATGGAAACTCTACTGTACAGCCCAGTGCATCTGTAGATGCGAACTTCCAACTATTCAGGACATTTACAAAGACAGGTGTTTTAAAATGGCCCGAAGGATCATCGGGGACCCAAGTCACCCCAAGCATAATCTTTTCCAGCTGCTACCATCCAGGAAACGGTACCACAGCATAAAAGCCAGGACCAACAGGCTCCGGGACAGCTTCTTCCACCAGGCCATCAGACTGATTAATTGACACTGATGCAACTGTATTTCTATGTTATATTGACTGTCCTGGTGTACATAATGTTTATTACAAATTGCACATTTAGATAGAGACGTAACATAAGTATAGCATCTGAGCCCCCAATTTACCCCCATTCGCCTACGGTGAACCCTACCAATAGTGCAATACTTAAGTGTAAATACGGTGTAATGCCCCCCCCCGCCAAAAACATGCTCACAACACAAATATCAGACAATACTCCAAAGGCGAGTAAGTAATTACAACTTTATAATTATTTCTTAGTGATGGGTTAGTAGAAACAGATAACCTAAAAATGCCAAATCAGTAAGTTTATCAGTTTGTGCACATAATGTTTTAATACGTTGGAGCTCACGCCTCCGGTTCCATCCACAACGACCTTCCGAGCCTTCGGCCACCGTCCGAACCACCGACATCCAGTATCCGCTGCCCTGGAACCGCTGTCCGCTCCTCACACGTCATCCTCCTCGCTCGCCTCCCGTAAAAAGACTATGAACTCCTGCTCAGCTCACTAATACAAGATAGCATAACAATTCTCCATTGGCTAGTTCCCCCCTTAGCTACAGTTATAACCCAAACATTCCAGATACAGAAACCCATTACAGCATTAAGTAACATTACAGGGAAGCCATTTCATTATAACAATACAAAGAAACCATTTTGTTGGCCTGAACAGTTAAAACCACAGTTACTGGTTCTGAGAGCCCCACATAAGACTTTTACTCCTGTATATGAAGGTTGTAAGTTGTAAGTTCAATTCCAATTCAATGTACACAGGCCTCAGAACAGTAACTAGGATGCAGACTACAAATTGCAACAGGAGATGGGAAGGGCATGTAAAAAGGACAATGTAATGATAACCATGGGGATTTCAATTTGCAGGTAGATTGGGAAAATCATGTTGCTGCTGGATCCCAAAAGAAGGAATTTGTAGAATGCCTACGAGATGGCTTTTTAAAGCAGCTCGTGGTTGAGCCCACTGGGGAAAAGATGTCTGGATTTGGTGTTGTGTAATGATGCAGAGATCATGATATGATAGAATTCACCCTGCAGTTTGAGAGGGAGAAGCTAAAATCAGATGTATCAGTGGGGTAAAGGGAACTACAGAGGCATGAGAGAGGAGCTGGCCAAAGTTGATTGGAAGCGGACATTAGCAGGGATGATGGCAGAGCAGCAATGGCTGGAGTTTCTGGGAGTAATTTGGAAATGCAGGATAGATAAATACCAAAGATAAAGAAATATTGCAAAGGGAAGATGAGGCAACTGTGGCTGTAAAGTGAAGTCAATGACAGCATAAATTCGAAAGCAAGGGCATACAGTAAATCAATAATTAGTGGGAAGCTGGAGGGTTTTAGAAACTAAATGAAGGCAATAAAAAAGCAAAAACGAGAAAAGATTAAATGTGAAGGTTAATTAGCCAGTAATTTAAAAGAAGAAAACAAAGGTTTTTCAGGTATGCAAAAAGTAAAATAGAGACAAGTGGAAAATGACACTGGAGAGGACATAATGCAGTATTAAGAAAGGCGGACAAACTTAATAAGTATTTTGTATTTTTCTTCACTGTGAAAGACACGATCAGTCTGCCAGAAATTCGAGTGTCGGGGGCAGAAGTCAGTGTAGTTGCTATTACGAAGGAGAAGGTGCTTGGGTTGGTGTAAGGTCTGAAAGTCGATAAGTCACCTGGACCAGATAGACAACACCCCAGGGTTCTGAAAGAGGTGGCTGAAATGATTGTGGAGGCATTAGTAGTGATCTTTCAACAATCACTAGATTCTGGGATGGTTTGGGAGGAATGGGAAATTGTAAATGTCACTCCACTCTTTAAGAAGGGTGGGAGGGAAACAACAGGAAGTCATTGGCAACAAAAAACACACAGGTTGCGAACAATGGACTGTTTATTTCACACACGCAGGTGTCATGTATTGAAAGCCACAGATGCAAATTCACCCACTAACAGAACTGAGAGCAGCTCCTGGAATAGGGTGCTGAGCTGATATGGAGAGTGAGACAGAAAGGTGGGGGGAGTGGGTCGGTGGTGAGAGTTGGTCAGAGAGATGCCCATGTAGTTTGTGGGGTTGAATATTCAGTTTCTCTGCAAAACATTTCAAATTATTCACTCTGCTTTTGTGGCCATTACAGTTCCAATAGGAACATCCCTCTGGTTAATTCTGCCCGGTTTTGTTCTCCTGTTTGCCACTGGATGTGAACAGACTGAGAACAGAGGGGTTTTCACATCAGAGACACAGGTCACATTTGGTGAAAGGTCACAGGTCAGAAACAATGTATTGAGGTGTTAGAGGGGAGGGGGATTGGGAGATTGAGAATGTGAAAGACAGCAGAGGTGAGAGAGGACGGAGAGATAGTTACAGTCATAGAACACAGAGACAGGCTCTTTGGCCCACTGGGTACGTGCTGACCATCAAACACCGTTGACACTGATCCGACCCTAATCACACGTTATTGTCTCCACATTCCCAGGGACTGTGGCCATTTTATCTACTGATCAGTGTGTGGAATGAAAACAGGACACCCTGGTCAAGAGTTACCTCCTGAGGCCCCTCCATCTCATTATGCAAGAAGACAACACACCAGGAGCAGAAGATGTCACCAGCCCCTCAAGCCCGGGCCACCACTCATGGGTTGATATGTCCCAGTGCCACACCAGTATACAAGAACAGAGAAGCCTATTAAAAGTGGTGGATACAGCCCAGTGCCCAGGAAAAGCTCTCCCCACCATTGAGCACATCGACAAGGAGCGTTGACACAAGAAAGCAGCATCCATCATCAGTGACCCCCATCATCCAGACCGTGCTCTCTTCTCACTGCTTCCATTGGGCAGGAGGTACAGGAGCCTTGGTCTCACATCACCAGGTCTAGAACAGTTATTACAGTTCCATTGAGGATAACTTCACTCACCTCAATACTAACCTGATTCCACAACCTATGGAGTCACTTTCAAGGAGTCTACATCTCATGTTCTCAGTATTATTTATTTATCTATTTTTCTTTTTACAGTGCCTTGAAAAAGTATTCAGGCCCTGACACATTGTTCACAAAAATGAGTATTGCAGCCAAGGATTTTGACCAATTTAACTGGGAATTTTTATTTGTAAATCACATGCTCCTTGTTTTTGCAGTGGAGCCAGGAAAAGAAACGGGAAATTGTAAAGCGTGAAAAATTAAGAATTCAAAAACTGAAATATCAGCAGTTCCAGAGTATTCATCCCCCCGCCCCTTTGTTCTGTACAGAAGAGGCCAGGCTGACTCGAGGGATTTGGAGTGAGGTCGAGGCAGTTTTGGGGCATGCAGAGTGGAGAAAAGTTGGATCAGCAGGCCCAGCATAAATACATCCCAGAGAAGAAGTGTTCTAACTGGAGGCTGAGGCTGACAAGGGAAGTCGAAGATAGCATAAAAGCAAAAGAGAGGGCATGGATCGCAAAATCAGTGTGAGGCTGAAAGATTGGGAAGCCGATGAAAACCAACAGAAGGCAACTTCAAAAGCAATCAGGAGAGAAATGTGAAATATGAAGGTAAGCTATCCAATAAAAGTGGATACAAAAGTTTTTTCAGATATATAAAGAGTAAAAGAGACGGGAGAGTGGATATTGGACCAGTGGAAAACCGCTGGACAGGTTCTAATGGGGGACAAAAATAGTGGATGAATTTACAAGTATTTGTGTCAGTCTTCACTGTGGAAGACAGGATGCCAGAGATTCAAGAGTGTCAGTGTGCAGAAGTCAGTGCAGGTGCCTCTAATGCCATTCATAAATTTGCCGATTCCACAACTATTGTTGGCAGCAGTTCAGGTGGTGATGAGGAGGTGCACAGGAGTGGGATAGATCAGCTGGTTGTGTGGAGTCAAAACAACAACCTTGCACTTAATGTCAGTAAGACGAGGGAATTGACTGTGGACTTCAACAAAGGGAAGTCAAGGGAACACACACCAGTCTTCAATGAGGGATCAGCAGTGGAAAGGGTGAGCAGTTTCAAGAACCTGGGTGTCAACATCTCTGAAGATCTCTCCTGGGCCCAACATTAATGGAATTACAAAGAAGGCACAACACTGGCTGTATTTAAGAGTTTGAGGAGACTTAATTTTTCTCCAAAGATGCTCACAAATTCCTGCAGAGGTCCCGCAGAGAGCATTCTAACTGGTTCATCACTGTCTGGAATGGAGGGGATACTGTACAGGATCAGAAAAAGCTACAGAACGTTGCATACTCAGACAGTAATTCATAGGCCAGTTAGTCTGACTTCAGTGGTTGGTAAGATGTTGGAGTCCATTACTAACCATGAGGTTCTGGGGAAAGAAGGCACATGAAAAAATAGGCCATAGTCTGCATGGTTTCCTTAGGGGAAATGTTGCATGAGAAAGCTCTGAAATTCTTTGAGAAAATAACAGGCAGGAGAGAGAAAAGAGAGTCAGTGGATGTTGTTGACTTGGATTTTCAGTTTTGATTGCCAATTATAAACCCATTTTTCCAGCTGGTCTCGATCTTGCTGCAAGCTTTCATAGCTTTCCGTATTCTCCATTACAGCCCAAATCTTGGTGTCATTGGCAAATTTGTCGACATAGGTGACAAACAAGTGCAGTCCCAGATCTGAGCCCTGTGACACACATCACTAGACACAGTCCTCCAGTCAGAGAGACAGCCATTTACAAGTACAGACCCAGCTCTGATCCCTGTGACACACACCACTATTCACAGGCCTCCAGTCAGAGAGGCAGCCATTTACACGTACAGACCCAGCTCTGATCCCTGCGGCACACACCACTAGTCACAGGCCTCCAGTCAGAGAGGCAGCCATCTACAAGTACAGACCCAGCTCTGATCCCTGTGGCACACACAACTGGTCACAGGCCTCCAGTCAGAGAGGCAGCCATTTACAAGTACAGACCCAGCTCTGATCCCTGTGGCACCCACCACTAGTCACAGGCCTCGTCAGAGAGGCAGCCATTTACAAGTACAGACCCAGCTCTGATCCCTGTGGCACACACCACTAGTCACAGGCCTCGTCAGAGAGGCAGCCATTTACAAGTACAGACCCAGCTCTGATCCCTGTGGCACACACCACTAGTCACAGGCCTCCAGTCAGAGAGGCAGCCATTTACAAGTACAGACCCAGCTCCGATCCCTGCGGCACACACCACTAGTCACAGGCCTCCACTCAGAGAGGCAGCCATTTACAAGTACAGACCCAGCTCTGACCCCTGCGGCACACACACCACTAGTCACAGGTCTCCAGTCAGAGAGGCAGCCATTTACAAGTACAGACCCAGCTCTGATCCCTGCGGCACACACCACTAGTCACAGGCCTCCAGTCAGAGAGGCAGCCATTTACAAGTACAGACCCAGCTCTGATCCCTGCGGCACCCAGCACTAGTCACAGGCCTCCCGTCAGAGAGGCAGCCACTTACAAGTACAGACCCAGCTCTGATCCCTGTGGCACACACCACTAGTCACAGGCCTCCAGACAGAGAGGCAGCCATTTACAAGTACAGACCCAGCTCTGATCCCTGTGGCACACACCACTTGTCACAGGCCTCCAGTCAGAGTGGCAGCCATTTACAAGTACAGACCCAGCTCTGATCCCTGTGGCACACACCACTAGTCACAGGCCTCCAGTCAGAGAGGCAGCCATTTACAAGTACAGACCCAGCTCTGATCCCTGCGGCACACACCACTAGTCACAGGCCTCCAGTCAGAGAGGCAGCCATTTACACGTACAGACCCAGCTCAGATCCCTGCGGCACACACCACTAGTCACAGGCCTCCAGTCAGAGAGGCAGACATTTACAAGTACAAACCCAGCTCTGATCCCTGAGGCACACACCACAGGTCTCAGGCCTCCAGTCAGAGAGGCAGCCATTTACAAGTACAGACCCAGCTCTGATCCCTGCGGCACACACCACTAGTCACAGGGCTCCAGTCAGAGAGGCAGCCATTTACAAGTACAAACCCAGCTCTGATCCCTGAGGCACACACCACAGGTCTCAGGCCTCCAGTCAGAGAGGCAGCCATTTACAAGTACAGACCCAGCTCTGATCCCTGAGGCACACACAACTAGTCACAGGCCTCCAGTCAGAGAGGCAGCCATTTACAAGTACATACCCAGCTCTGATCCCTGAGGCACACACCACAGGTCTCAGGCCTCCAGTCAGAGAGGCAGCCATTTACAAGTACAGACCCAGCACTGATCCCTGCGGCACACACCACTAGTCACAGGCCTCCAATCAGAGAGGCAGACATTTACAAGTACAGACCCAGCTCTGATCCCTGCGGCACACACCACTAGTCACAGGCCTCCACTCAGACAGGCAGCCATTTACAAGTACAGACCCAGCTCTGATCCCTGCGGCACCCAGCACTGGTCACAGGCCTCCAGTCAGAGAGGCAGACATTTACAGGTACAGACCCAGCTCTGATCCCTGCGGCACACACCACTAGTCACAGGCCTCCCGTCAGAGAGGCAGGCATTTACAAGTACAGACCCAGCTCTGATCCCTGTGGCACACACCACTAGTCACAGGCCTCCAGACAGAGAGGCAGCCATTTACAAGTACAGACCCAGCTCTGATCCCTGTGGCACACACCACTAGTCACAGGCCTCCAGACAGAGAGGCAGCCATTTACAAGTACAGACCGAGCTCTGATCCCTGCAGCACACACCATTAGTCACAGGCCTCCACTCAGAGAGGCAGCCATTTACAAGTACAGACCCAGCTCTGATCCCTGCGGCACACACCACTAGTCACAGGCCTCCAGTCAGAGAAGCAGCCATTTACAAGTACAGACCCAGCTCTGATCCCTGCGGCACACACCACTAGTCACAGGCCTCCAGTCAGAGAAGCAGCCATTTACAAGTACAGACGCAGCTCTGATCCCTGCAGCACACACCACTAGTCACAGGCCTCCAGTCAGAGAGGCAGCCATTTACAAGTACAGACCCAGCTCTGATCCCTGCGGCACACACCACTAGTCACAGGCCTCCACTCAGAGAGGCAGCCATTTACAAGTACAGACCCAGCTCTGATCCCTGCGGCACACACCACTAGTCACAGGCGTTCAGTCAGAGAGGCCTGTGACTCGTGGTGTCCACAGGGATCAGTGCTGGGCCCGTTGTTTGTCATCTATAACAACGATCTTCATGATAATGTGGTAAACTGGATCAGCAATGTTGCTGCTGACCAGGATTGTGTGTGTAATGGACAGCGAGGAAGCTATCAATGCTTGCAGTGGGATCTGGACCAGCTGAGAAAAGGGGCTGAGAAAGGGCAGATAGAATTATTGCAGATGGGGATGAGATGTAGAAGTTGGGAGGACAAACCAGGATAAGACTCACATAGTGAATGTTAGGGCTCTGAGGTGTACGGTAGAACCACGGGACCTGGAAATACAGATCCACATTTGCTTGAAAGCAGCGTCACAGGTAGATAGGTTGTAAAGAGAGCTTCATAAATCAGGGCGTTGTGTACAGGATTGGGATGTTATGTTGCAGTTGTAAAAGATGTTAGTGAAGGTGATTTCAAAGTAATGTGTGCAGTTCTGGTCACCTACCGGTAGGAAAGCTATCAATAAACTTGAAAGAATGCAGAGAACATTTACAAGGATGTTGCTGGGACTTGAGGATCTGAGTTACAGGGAGAGTTTGATTCCATTAGGAATTTCTTCACTGGTGTTTTTAGTGGGAACGATGAAATATTTTAGAGGAATCTGAGTGGAACTTCACTCAGAGGGTGGTGTGAGTGGATCTTCACTCAGAGGGTGGTGTGTGTGGAACGAGCTGCCAACGGAAGTGTTAGATGCAAATTCAATTGTAACATTTAGGAAAAGTTTGGATAGGTGGATGAGATGAGAGAGGTCTGGAGGGCTACGGTCTGGGTGCAGAAAGATGGGAACGAGGCGGAGGAGCAGGCTGGCATGGACTAGATGGGCCGAAGTTCCTGTTTCTATGCTCCATGACTCTATGACCAACACCCTCCCATACAATAAATATCAATGTGCCATTGGCTCTCCGTACTACTGCTGCCCCTTCCTGCAGTCTGAGCTAAACACCCCACGGTTGACCAGTGTGACTACACACTTGCATCTGTGTAGAAACATCTTTGCATCTTTCATTAAATTCTCTCTAAATTCCTTCTCCATTACCGACCCTGTACACAATCCACTCCCCGTTACTGACCCATTGCCAACCTGACAGGGGGTTTGTCCTGTGTCCACTCCCCCTCTAATGTCTGCTGTCCATTACAGACGATCTACACCTTCCACTCCTCAATACTGACCCATTATAAACCTGGCAACAGTAATCCTGTGACTATTTCCTCTCTGGCACCTGTGTCCATTCCTGTTCCTCGGCTCAATACTGACCCATCACTGTGGTTGTTAGAGGAAGCTCACTGACTGGGAACAATAGGCTCTTCACTGCAGAGGCTCAGGCTAGATGATGTTTGTTTGCTTTGCATACTTTTTCAAAACATACATCAACTGTTCCACCACCCCGCGCTGGCTTCATTGCTTCGAGAAGCCGGTGCGGAAAGTAGTCGTTGAACTGCCGCTGTGTCTTACACCACTCACAGCAGAGAGTGAGGAGGTTGTAGGTGGTCCCATCTCCCTCCAGTTCACCCAGCAACACCTCATTGGGAGTCACACGTGAGTAGACATCACCCAAACTGATTGAATCTGGAAATTTGTCTTGTGTTCTGTGTTTGTGTGTGGGTGTTGCAGAGAGAGAGAGAGAGGGGGAGAGAGAGAGTGTAAATAAATGAAGGTAGATGGAGCTCCTCTGTCTCATCCACCTGTGAGGTTTCAGGAAGGGATTTCTCACCTCTGTCTGGGGTCTCAGTCACGGAGATCTCACTGTATGTGTGATCCAGAGAGGGAGAGCTCACCTCCTTCCATGGGGACTCTGGAGTATCTCACCTCTGAGTTCTCACTGAGGGAGGTTTCATCTCTATCTTTGGGTTGTCAGTGAGGGAGATAAAGAGATCCCACTTCTGTCTGTGGGGTCTCCATGAGGGAGATCTCATCTCTGTCCATGTGGTTTCAGTGAGGGAGTGATGAATCTATCCCACTGTAGGTGGATATCCCTTTCCATCCTCAGTTCCCATCCCCATTTACACCTTGTCCTCCGCCCCAGTGTGTCATTTCTCACTGAGTTAATTCCAGTCTTTCATTTCCAGAATGTCACCGGCTGAACAGAGGGTTGTGTTGCTGATCCTGGGTTTTCTGGGTGAGTAATGTCTTGTCGGGACGAACTGCGTGCTGTGTACAGTAAGAGGAAGTAGATGTTATTTATTGT
Source organism: Hypanus sabinus (assembly GCF_030144855.1). Taxonomy (NCBI): domain Eukaryota; kingdom Metazoa; phylum Chordata; class Chondrichthyes; order Myliobatiformes; family Dasyatidae; genus Hypanus; species Hypanus sabinus. The sequence goes on from NW_026779441.1 coordinate 576,840, forward strand.
TTCTGTAGACGAGCAGAGACAGCCTGTATTTAATGGGGGAAAAGTACTGAAGGGACCTCGGGAACATTATGAATCCAATTTGACACCGGGACACACGGCATTAGAGCTGGTGATCAGAAACATCCAGATACCCGGTTTGGTAAAACAACAGCAGGGAGTGGAGGGAGATGGGGAGGCAGAGAGGTTTCAGCAGAGAATCTCAGGCTTGAAGACTGAGGAGAAGGCACGGCTGGAAATGCAGTGATTACACTCCGAGAGGCTGGGACTGGAGGGAGTGTCCAGAGACTGGAGGAGATTACACTGGGAGGAAGTGGTGAGGCTATGTTGGGATGTGAAAGCAAAGTTGGGTTGTATGTTACTGAACCAGATTAGTGATCACAGGGATGGTGGGTGAAGGGGTTGGGGGCAATTTCAAGCACAGCCTGCAGAGTGTGTGGAGAGCAGGGTGCAGGAGTGGGAGGTGGCTGATGGTGAGAATGAGAGATGGACTGGGTCAGGGGCGGAGCTGGGTGACGTTCCAGAGGCGAGCGTCACAGTGGGGCAGAGGTGCCTTTTAAATGTCATTATCATACCGAAGCGGGCCAGGCAGCATCGATGCAAAAGAGTAAATACTCGATGTTTCGGGCCAAGTTCCTTCATCGGGACCGGAAAGCAAGAGGAGAAGTCCATCTTTTTTCCCCCCAGCCCTTTCTTTCCAGTCGTGATGAAGAGTCTCAGCCTGAAATGTTGACTGTTTATTCTTTTCCATCTGTGCTGACTGACCTGCTGAGTTCATCCAGAATTTTGTATGTGTTGCTCTTGAAACCAGTGTCACTGTGTGTCCTCAGTGACCACTTTATTATGTGCGGAGTATAATTGGCTAATTAGATATTTGTATTAATGGACAAGTGTGCAGGTGTACCTGGTAAAGTGGCCACTGAGTGTATCCCCAATGACGTGACCCCCACAGTCGTCTGTGGTAATGAATTTCACTGATATATGTTATGTAATTTGTTGTTTTGTGGCAGTACACTACAATACAAGATAAAAAACTATATATTACAATAAGAAATATACTTAAATAAAAAAGAAAGTTGAGCACGAGAGCAAAAAAGTTTTTACAGTGGTGTAAATGGGTTCATTGTCCATTCAGAGATCTGATGGTGGAGAGGAAGAAACTGTTCCTGAAGCGTTGAGTGTGTGTTTTCAGGCTCCTGTACCTCCTCCCTGACAGTAGCAAGGAGAAAAAGGCATGTCCTGAGTGATGGGGGTCTTTAATGATGGATGCTGCTGTTTCGAGGTGTTACTTGTGAAGATGTCCTCGATGCTGGGGAGGCTTGTGTCCATGATGGAGCTGGTTGAGTTTACAGTATTCTGCACCTTTTTCTGATTCTGTGCTGTGGCCCTCCATACCAGACGGTGATACAACCAGTTAGAATACTCTCCACTGTACATCTGTAGAGATTTGCGAGTGTACTTGGAGTCAGACCAAGTCCTTCAAACTCCTGATGAAATGTAGCCACTGTTGGGCCTTCTTTACAATTGGCTCAATATGTTGGTCTGAGGATCGATCTTCAGAGATGTTGACACCCAGTAACTTGAAACTTCTTCTGTGGGACTCGGCAGTATTTACAAGCAAGGATAAGTTTTTTTTTAGCCGGGCTGCTTCTTTGACATTCTTCCATAAATACTTCTTTTGTGGAAGGCTTTAAAGATTGTGGAGCCATGAACTTCATCTCCAGTGTCAGCCACTGACTCCTGCAGCTCACTCAGAGTGACTGTTGTTGTCACAGTAGCCTCTCTTACAAGTGCCAATCTTCTCCGGTGACTAAGTTTAGAGAGATCGCCTGACCTGGGCACTGTGGCTGTGGTTTTGTATTTTTCCACTGATTCACGATGGACTACACTGAGTTCTGAGGAATGTTCAGTGCCTTTGAGATGGTCTTGTACCCTTCCCCAGATTTGTGCTTCGATATTATCACTTGTCTTGAATGCTCTTTAATACTCATTTTGGTTTGGTGTGTTGAAAATCTACCATACTGTTGGCCCTTACCGGGGCAGGGGTATTTGTTCAAATGACACTCCAATTTTCTCCATCAGCAAATGGAGTGAGTTGAGGATGAATACTTTTTCAGCCTCACCATTTTGGTTTTTAATTTTCAGCTAATTGTTGACTGAATTTGGAATTTTCTTTTGATTCGACATGTTGCACACTGTTTTATAGATTAGCTCAAAATATCCTACTTCAATATATTTTAAATTTAGGAACAGAGTAGGTAATAGATGAAAATAGTTGTGGGGACTGAATACTTTTTTAAAGCACTGTATATAACACCAAGAGGAGAGGGAGACGGGAGTAGACCCGGGGTGGAGGGTAGTAGGGAGAGACCGTGGAGGGGGAGTTAGAAAGTGACCAAAGGAGATGGGGGTAGGCATGCTCCGAAGGGAGACAGTGGTAGTGAGAGACCGAGGGAGGTAATGAGACACAGAGGGGAGAGGAAAGTAGGGAGAGAATGAGGAAAAAGGAAGGTCGGGAGAGTCCGAGGCAGAGGGTGGTAGGGAGAGACGAGGGGAGACGGATATAGACAGAGAACAAGGGGACATGGAGTTTGGCAGAGTGAGGGGCAAATGACTTGGGGAGAGCCTGAGGGCAGAGTGAGTTGGAAACAGCAAGGTAAGGAGAGACCGAGGAGGGAATGAGGTAGGGAGTGGAGGAGGGGTGAATGAAGTGAGGAGAAACCTAGTAGAGAGGGAGTTACGGTGAGACCAAGGGATGAGCGAGATGGGAAGAGATCGAATTAAACTTATTTTTGGAGAAGGAAATCGGAGGATCAGAAAGAGAGTGTGGCGGCAGCCATTTTGATTTTTTCTTCCTCTCATCGGAGTTAAGAGAGACGGGACTGTGGGGCGTGTGACGTCGGGCAGTGAAGCGGGGAAGATTTAAAAAGGGCAGAAATCCTGAATCGGGTTTCATTTGGAGAAGAAAGTCGGAGGATCAGAACGGGAGTGCGGCAGGAACCATTTTGATTTTTTTCTTCTTCTCATCGGGGTTAAGAGAGGAGGGACTGTGAGCCGTGTGACGTCGGGCAGTGAAGCGGGGAAGATTTAAAAAGGTCACAGCCTTATACAGCGGGCAACGGAGTGAGCTGGGAACAGAGTGAAGGCTTAACAGCTTTGGCTCAATGGGCTGAAGTGGAAAAGGGTGAGGCAAGGTCGGTTCAGGTTTCAGTTTTTCCTGTTATTTGAGGAAAGGGGAAGTATGAGTTTGAGGGCAGCTTGTTGTTCTCGGTGTCGGATGTGGGAGGTCCTGGAGTCTCCCAGCCTCCTGGACGTCCACATCTGCACCAGGTGCGCCGAGCTGCAGCTCCTAAGGGACCGTGTTAGGGAACTGGAGCTGCAGCTCGATAATCTCCATCTGGTCAGGGAGAGTGAGAAGTTGATAGAGAGGAGTTACAGGCAGGTGGTCACACCGGGGCCACAGGAGGCAGACAGGTGGGTCATGGTTAGGAGAGGGAAGAGGAAGAGTCAGGTACAAGAGAGTACCTCTGTGGCTGTACCCCTTGACAATAAGTACTCCTGTTTGAGTACTGTTGGGGGGGGGACAGCCTACCTGGGGGAAGCAACAGTGGCCGTGCCTCTGGCACAGAGTCTGGCCCTGTGGCTCAGAAGGGTAGGGAAAGGAAGACAAAGGCTGTAGTAATAGGGGACTCAATAGTTAGGGGGTCAGATAGGCGATTCTGTGGATATAATCAGGAGACCCGGATGGTAGTTTGCCTCCCTGGTGGCAGGATGTTTCTGATCACGTCCAAGATATCCTGAAGTGGGAGGGTGAGGAGCCAGAGGTCGCAGTACATATCGGTGCCAATGACAGAGGTAGGAAAAGGGAAGAGATCCTGAAAGGAGAATATAGGGAGTTAGGAAGGCAGTTGAGAAGAAGGACTGTAAAGGTAGTAATCTCTGGATTACTGCCTGCGCCACGTGACAGTGAGAGTAGGAATGGAATGAGGTGGAGGATAAATGCATGTCTGAGGGATTGGAGCAGAGGGCAGAGATTCAAGTTTCTGGATCATTGGAACCTCTTTTGGGGCAGGTGTGACAAAAAGGACAGTTTACACTTGAATCCTAGGAGGAACCAATATATTCTGGTGGGGAGATTTGCTAAGGCTACTGGGGAGATTTTAAACTAGAATGGTTGGGGAGTGGGAATCAATTTAAAGAGACTAGGGGAGAGGAGATCAGTTCACAAATAGAGAAAGCTTGTAGACAGTGTGAAGGAGGATAGGCAGGTGATAGTGAAGGGGAGCACTCTGACCGAAGATGTAGAGGAGAAGGAAGAAAAAGATAATAATGTTGTTTGCACCGTTCGGGATAAACAGAGAGTAAGAGGTGGAGAGTTTCTTAAATGCATCTCTTTTAATACTAGGAGCATTGTAAGAAAGGTGGATGAGCTTAGAGCATGGATTGATAACTGGAAATATGATGTTGACGCTATTTGTGAAACATGGTTGCAGGAGGGGTGTGATTGGCAACTACAAACAGTAAATATTCCTGGATTTCATTGCTTCAGGTGTGATAGAATTGGAGGGGCAAAAGGGGGAGGTGTTGCAATGCTTGATCGAGAAAATATTACAGCGGTGCTCTGGCAGGATAGATTGGAGGGCTTATCTAGGGAGATTATTTGGATGGAATTGAGGAATAGGAAAGGTGCAGTAACACTTATAGAGGTGAATTCCAGACCAGCTAATGGGGAACGAGAATTGGAGGAGCAAATTTGTAAGGAGATGGCAGATATTTGTTGTAAGCACAAGGTTGTCATTGTGGGAGATTTTAATTTTCCACACATAGACTGGGAAGCCCATTCTGTCAAAGGGCTGGATGGTTTGGAGTTTGTAAAATGTGTGCAGGATAGTTTTTTGCAGCAATACATAGAGGTACCAGCTAGAGAAGGGGCAGTGTTTCATCTCCTGTTAGGGAATGAGAAAGGTCAGGTGACTGAGGTATGTGGTGGGGAGCACTTCGGGTCCAGTGATCTGAGGGGAGAGGGAATTAGTGAGAGTGAGGGGAGAGTGTGAGGTAGTCAGAGTCTGAGAGGAAAGGGATGTAGGGAGAGACCAGGGGTGAGGGAGGTGCCAAGAGACCGGGCAGAGAGGCAGTTGGTGAGAGTCCAAAGGGGAGAGGGAAGTGGTGATGCACCAAGGGGAGATGGAGAGGTAGGGACGGCCAAGGGGAGAGGGTGAGGCAGGGACTGTCCGAGGGGAGAGGGTGAGGCAGGGACGGTCCAAGGGGAGAGGGTGAGGCAGGGACTGTCCGAGGGGAGAGGGTGAGGCAGGGACGGTCCGAGGGGAGAGGGTGAGGCAGGGACTGTCCGAGGGGAGAGGGTGAGGCAGGGACAGTCCGAGGGGAGAGGGTGAGGCAGGGACGGTCCAAGGGGAGAGGGTGAGGCAGGGGAGGACTGAGGGGAGGGGGGAGAGGCTGGGGAGGACCGAGAGGAGGGGAGAGATGTGGGGAAGGACCGACGGGAGAGGGAGGTAAAGGAGACTCTGAGCGGAGAGGGACAGGAAGGATGAAGGGAGAGGAAGGGAGATAGACACCAGACTGAGAGAGCATGAGGGAGAGACCAAGGGGAGAGATTGCGAGGAAGAAAGAGACGGAGTAGTTGGACATAAGAAGAGTATGAGGTAAGAGGGAGGGAGACCCTGGGTGGAGACGGAATAAGGGAGAGTTCAAGGGGAGTATGAGGTAAGGAGGGACCGAGGACAGATGGGAGTGTCCGAAGGGTGAGACCTTGGGGAGAGGGAGGGAGGGAGGCACCAAGGGGAGAGAGCGTGAGGGAACACCAGGGGTATACTGAGTTAGGGTGAGATCGAGGGGTGAAGGAGGTAGGCTGAGAGCTGAGGGAGGTAGGGAGAAGCCAAGTGGAGACCCTGAGGGTAGTGTGAATAAGGGAAAGACAGAGAGGAGTTGGAGGTAGAGAGAGACCAAACGGAGAGGGATGTATGCAGAGATTGAGTGGAGGGGGAGGTTGTGGGGGACTGAGGAAGGAGAGGGTAGGGAGAGTCTGAGGGAAAGAGTAGCTGAGGGAGACCAAAGGAGGGAGGCAGGTGGAGAGCGACCAATTGTAGAGGAAGTCAGGAGGAGACCGAGTGGAGGGGGTAGTGTGGAGATTCCAAATAGAGAGGGAGGCAGAGACCGAGGAGTGAGGAAGGTAGGGAGTGACTGAAGGGAGAGATAGAAGGAAGTAGGAGCTTGGTGGATATGAAGGGTAGAGAGAGACTGAGGTGGGAGAGGGGTAGGTGGAGAGACTGAGACGAGAGGGAGTTACTGTGTAACCGAGAGTTAACTATGGTAGGAAGACATGGAGGGGAGGGGGAGACTGAGGGTGGAGGGTAGTAGGGAGTGTGAGTGGAAAGGGAGGAAGGGAGTGACTCGGGAGAGGAAGGTAGGGTAAGACCAAAAAGGGGAGGGTTAACAAGAGACAAGGGGAGAGGAAGGTAGGGAATGACCAGAGTGGATGGTGGTAGGGAGAAATCAAAGGGAGGCAGAGTGAGGACGTATAGAGGTGGGGAGAGGGAGGTACAGCGAGTTCAATGGGAGAGGGTGGTAGGGAGAAGCTGAGGCACGAATAAGGTAGGGAGAGACTGAGGGGAGAACATGAGGAGAGACCAAGGATAGGAGGTGGTGGGGTGAGACCGAGGGTAGAGGGCGGGGGAAACCATGGGGAGAGGGAGGTGGGGAAGGACTGAGGGGAGATGTGGTTATTGAGAGAACGAGGGAAGAGGGATGTACACAGAGACCAAGGGGATGGGGAGGTTGGGAAAGTCTGAGGGGAGAAGCAGGTCGCGAGAGACTGAGGGGAGAGGAAGGTTGGAGGAAGCCAAGGGGTGAAGAAATGAGGGAGGCGAGGGTGAGGTGGTGGTGTCTGAGGGGAGGTGGTAGAGAGAGGGAGACCAAGGGGGGAGGGTGGCAGAGTGATCTCGGCTAGATGGAGTTAAGGAGGGAAGAGAGGGTGTAGGGAGAGACCGAGGGGTGAGGAAGAGTTCGAGGTGTGAGGGAGGTGGGGAGAGGGAGTCTGTGAAAGTCAGAGGGGAGATGGAGGTAGAAAGAGAGACTGTGGAGGGAGGGAGATGGAGAATTGAATTGACTTTATTTCTTACAACCTTCACATGCATGAGTAAAAATCTTTACGTTACGTCTCTGTCTGAAGGGGCAAAGTGCAATATATAGTAATTTGTAATAAATAGTATGTACACCAGGACAGTCAATATAACATAGACATACAGTTGTATCAGTGTGAATTAATCAGTCTGATGGCCTGGTGGAAGAAGCTGTCCCGGAGCCTGTTGGTCCTGGCTTTTATGCTGTGGTACCTTTTCCCGGATGGTAGTAGCTGGAACAGTTTGTAGTTGGGGTGACTCGGGTCCCCAATGATCCTTTTTACACACCTGTCGCTGTAAATGTCCTGAATAGTGGGGAGTTCACATCTACAGATGTGCTGGGCTGTCCACACCACTCTCTGCAGAGTCCTGTGATTGAGGGAAGTACAGTTCCCATACCAGGCAGTGATGCAGCCAGTCAGGATGCTCTCAATTGTGCCCCTGTAGAAAGTTCTTAGGATTTGTGGGTCCAGACCAAACTCCTTCAACTATCTGGGGTGAAAGAGGTGCTTACCTACTGCCCATGTCAGTTACAAACACACAGGATTCTGCAGATGTTGAAAATCTACAGAAAATGCTGAGAAACTCAGCAGGTCAGGCAGCATCCATGGTGAGGAATGAACAGCGGACGTTTTGTGCTGAGACCCTTCATCAGAACTGGAAAGGACGGGGGAAGGAACTGAAATAAGAAGGTGGGGGGAAGAGAAGCAACACAGGCTGTGAGGTGATAGGTGGAGCCAGGCGAGGGGGAATGTAAGTGAGTGGGAGGGTGAAGTGAGAAGCTGGGAGGTGATAGGTGGAGCCAGGTGAGGGGGAAGATAAGTGAGTGGGAGGGTGAAGTGAGAAGCTGGGAGGTGATAGGTGGAGCCAGGTGAGGGGGAAGGTAAGTGAGTGGGAGGGTGAAGTGAGAAGCTGGGAGGTGATCGGTGGAAAAGGTAAAGGGCTGAAGAGACCCGAAACGTTGACTCTTTATTTCTCTCCATCAATGCTGCCTGGCCTGCTGAGCTCCCCAGTATCTTGTGTGTCCGATACACATCCCAGTGAAGAATGTTTTGTCAGGGGTTTATCCCACTCCCTAATTCATGGGTTTAATTCGACTCTCTGGTCTGTGTGTCCATTCCTGTCCCGACACACAGAGCCCTTTTCCTGGCCTGAGCTGTTGCCGATGCTGTGTCCGTTGAGGAAGTTTGGGAAATGAGAACAATGGACTCTTCATTCTAGGCGGCCGGGATACATGTCAGCTCCCTTACTTTGCATGTTCTCCCATATCATATCTTCAGCCGTGTCACTACCCAGCCCTGTGTTCTTTCACACCAGCAGCCGGTGTGGAAGGTAGTCAGGGTCAAGGCTGACACCACTGACGGACGGACCCCAGAACTGAGGAGGATGCAGGTAGGTCCATCTCCCTCCGTCTCTCACACAGACTGTAAACCGTGGTCAGGCACAGGTATCTGTGATCTGTGCCGTTAACAGACATGTGTGTGTGCATGTGTGAGATGACCCCGAGTGAGGGTCGGTGTGTGAGACTGACGGGGTGCCGTTCCCCATTGAGGGTCAGAGTGTGTGTGACTGACGGGGTGCCGTTGCCCATTGAGGGTCAGAGTGTGTGTGACTGACGGGGTGCCGTTGCCCATTGAGGGTCAGAGTGTGTGTGACTGACGGGGTGCCGTTCCCCATTGAGGGTCAGAGTGTGTGTGACTGACGGGGTGCCGTTGCCCATTGAAGGTCAGAGTGTGTGTGACTGACGGGGTGCCGTTCCCCATTGAGGGTCAGAGTGTGTGTGACTGACGGGGTGTCGTTCTCCATTGAGGGTCAGAGTGTGTGTGACTGACGGGGTGCCGTTCCCCATTGAGGGTCAGAGTGTGTGTGACTGACGGGGTTCCGTTCCCCATTGAGGGTCAGAGTGTGTGTGACTGATGGGGTGCTGTTCCCCATTGAGGGTCAGAGTGCGTGTGACTGACAGGGTGCCGTTCCCCAATGAGGGTCAGAGTGTGAGTGACTGACCGGGTGTCGTTCTCCATTGAGGGTCAGAGTGTGTGTGACTGACGGTGTGCCGTTCCCCATTGAGGGTCAGTGTGTGACTGACGGGGTGTCGTTCTCCATTGAGGGTCAGAGTGTGTGTGACTGACAGGGTGCCGTTCCCCATTGAGGGTCAGAGTGTGTGTGACTGACGGGGTGTCGTTCTCCATTGAGGGTCAGAGTGTGTGTGACTGACGGGGTGCCGTTCCCCATTGAGGGTCAGAGTGTGAGTGACTGACGGGGTGCCGTTCTCCATTGAGGGTCAGAGTGTGTGTGACTGGTGGGGTGCCGTTCCCCATTGAGGGTCAGAGTGTGTGTGACTGATGTGGTTCCGTTCCCCATTGAGGGTCAGAGTGTGTGTGACTGACGGGGTGCCGTTCTCCATTGAGGGTCAGAGTGTGTGTGACTGACAGGGTGCCGTTCCCCAATGAGGGTCAGAGTGCGTGTGACTGACGGGGTGCCGTTCTCCATTGAGGGTCAGAGTGTGTGACTGGTGGGGTGCCGTTCCCCATTGAGCTACAGAGTGAGTGTGTGTGTGTGTGTGTGTGTGTGTGTGTGTGTGTGTGTGTGTGTGTGTGTGTGAGAGAGAGATTGATTTCACCCTCTCTATGTGGTGGGAGGGAGAGGGGAAAAGGGCAAGTGAGAGGGAGAGGTATCAGCCCTCTCAGTGTGACAGAGAGATGGAGATTTCACCCTCTCCATTTGGTGGGAGGAAGAAGGGAAGGGGGTGACTGAGGGAGAGGTATCTCACCCCTCTCTGTGTGAGAGAGATGGGCAGACAGACTCAGATGGTCTCTCTGAGATCCAGAGAGAGAGAGAGATCTCACCTCTGTCACGTCCCGTTGAGAACGTGGTGTTCCACACCCACTGTCGATAGATCCTCAGTTATTGTCCCAGTTTGCGCTCTGGTCTGTACCCCACTGCCTCATTTCTCTCTGATTTCTCTCTGATTCAGCAGCAGGTGTGTTATCACTGACATATCCTGTGAGATTTGTTTTACGGATGGGTGCAGTGCATTGAATAAAATTTACATTAGATTATAATAAATATAGAAATATATTGATCTGAAAATTAAATTATGTTTTCCCCTCTTTAGCCAGCAGGGTGAGGGTCCCATCACTGGTTCTGGCTTCTCTGGGTGAGAAATTTCCATCAGCAAGGGGAAATCGTGTGGAAGTTGTGGCAAGGCAAAGGTTAATTAATGTCCAGGCAAGGGTAAATTGTAGATGGAGTGCAGACAGCCCTGGCAGCAAAGGCCCTTAAAGAGCATCACTCCCATTTTGTTTTACAAAATTATAGAAGTTTGTTCACTCACAAAACACAAACATCTGTGATTTACGAGGTTGCTAACAATTTCAAGTTAAATATGGTTTCTACAATCTACAAAGCATATAATTCCCTGGAGGACCCACCATTCCCGGAAATCCCCCCTGTACCCATAGTGACTGCATTCTTCTGCTTTACAGAAACTTTGGTATAAACATAACCCCAGAAGAGGGACAGGCATTCAGCTCGGGCAGAGCCCTTGACTGCCTGGACCCACGAATGGCCATCTTGGCCAGGTCCAGGAACAAGCTCACCAGTAGATTCTCTGAGTGACCCAACCCCCTCCGTACTGGGTGACCATATATCTGGAGCACAGGGCTGAAGTACAACCAAAACGTGAGCAGCAGCCCCTTCAGATACTCAAACAGGGGCTGCAACCTCTCACACTTCATATAAACATTGTACACTTGACTCCTCTCGGCCTCACAAAGGACAGGTGGACCGGGTGTCTGTGAAACGGCTCAAAAATCTATTGCACGGCACAGGGGAAAAGTTCACTCAACTTCAATCGCCCCGTCATTGAAATGTTCCCACAACCTATGGACTCACTTTCAAGGACTCTTCATCTCATGATCTTGATATTTATTGTTATTTATTTATTTATTTATCAGTATTATTTCTTCTTTTTGTATTTGCACAGTTTGTTGTCTTCTGCACTCTGGTTGAATGGCCTAACTGGTCGGTCTTTCATTGATTCTGTTGTGGTTATTATTCTATAGATTTATTGAGTATGCCCACAAGAAAATGAATCTCAGGGTTGTATATGGTGACATCTCTGTACTTTGATAATAAATTATTCTGAACTTTGGAATGCACCTTATGCTAAATGTCAATCTTCTGGAATATGTTTTATAATTTGTTAATTTATTTGTGGAAGTATTACTTGACGTGTTGTTGTGAATTATATGCACTGCGTTGTACTGTGGTCTGCAACTTACTCCAAAGGAACGTTGATTTGTTTAGTGGTGTAGGTTTATATAGTTAAATGACGATAACCTTGAACTTGAGAGTCCATTTGTTCAGTGACAGGAGATTCGCACCCAACTTCTGCAGGAATGGGGTGATAACACGGATGAGTGAGTGACTGGGGAGCTGGTGCAGGGGACAGGGTTTCAAGTTGTTGGTTCATTGGGACTTTTACTGGGAAAGGGGTGACCTGTACAAGCGGGACGGGCTGCACCTGAACTATAGGGGAACCAATATCCTGGCTGAAACGTTCACCAATGCTACTCGGGGGAGTTTAATCTGGTTTAGCAAGGAAATGGGAAACTGGAGCATCAGGTGAGTAAGGGAAGGTCGATGTCAGGGAAAGTATTGAAAGACAAAATCAAAATTACAGGTATGATGGGTGGGATAGTTTGAAGAATGTATATGTTAATGCTAGGGGTATTATGGGTAAAGGTGATGAACTCTGAGCATGGATCAAGTACGTGGAACTACGATGTTGTGGCCACTACTGAAACTTGGTTGAGAGAGGGGCAGGAATGGGTGATTAATGTACCAGCTTTTCAAAGTTTTTGAAAAGACCGAACTAAAAGAGGTGGTCACACAGCTGCACTCAGGGGAGACATAATGGAGGGGTCAGACCCTGAGTCCATTTGTGTAGAACTCAGGAATAGGAAGAGTGCAATCACACTGATGGGATTGGATGACAGAACCCCCCAGTAGCCAGCAGGACTTCGAGGAACAGATTTGTAATTAGATTAAGGAAATGTGAAAAAATAATCGTGTTGTTGTCATTGGGGATTTCAACTTCCCTAGTATGAATTGGGACCACCTTAGTGCAAGGGGGTGAGAAGGAAAATAATTCATTAAGTGGATCAGAGTGGTTTCTTAAATGAATATGTATATGGTCAATCGAGAGGAGGGGCCGTACTGGACATGGTGTTGGGTAATGATCCTGGCCAGGTGTCTGACCTTTCAGTGAGTGAGCAGTTAGGGAACAGTGACCACAACTCCTTAACTGTCAGGATAGCTATAGATAAGGCTAGGTATGGTCTTTGCAGGAGAAATTTAAGTTGGACTAGGGCAAACTACAACAGTATAAGGCAGGAACATCTGGTGTCCACATCAGACATGTGGAGGGTGTTTAAAGATCAGCTGCACTGAGTACAGGATAGGTGTGTTCCCATTAGAAGGAAGGATAGGGATAGAAAGATAAGAGAACGTTGGCTGTCCAGAGAGGTGATGAATTTTGTCAAGAAGAGAAAAGACAAGTATGTAAAGCTTCAGGTTAGGTTCAAACGAAGCACATGAGGAGAATAAAGAAGCCAGAAGAGAACGAAAGAGAATTAGGAAAGCCAGGAGGATCAATGGAAAGTCCTTGTCAAGTAGAATCACCGGTGAGATCCCAGAGGTCTGGCGAGTGGCTAATGTATCTCTGTTTACTAAGGGGACACGGGAAATCCTGGGAAATATAGACCGGTGAGTCTCACATCAGATATAGGGAAATAGTTCGAGAAAATTCTTCGGGATAGGACAGATGAGCATTATGGACAGCCAATGTGTCTCCGTGAGGGGCAGGTCGTGTCTTACTAACTTGATTGGGTTTTTTGACAATGTGATGAGAGAGATTTAAGAGGGTAGGACAGTGGATATTGTCTACGTGGATTTTAATGATCTGTGTGCTAAAATCCCTCATTGGAGGCTAATCGAGAAGATTAAGATGCAAAAGGTCCATGGCAACTTTGCTGTTTGGGTTCAGAACTGGATTCAGCAAATGAGATAGAGGGTGGAGGTTGAAGGGATTCGAGCTAGAGGTCTCTAATTAGTGGAATTCTGCAGGGATCTATATTGGGACTTCTGCTGTTTGTGATGTCTAAATGACCTGATGAAAATCTGGATAGGTGGGTGAGTAAGGTTGAAGATGATACCAAGATCAGTGAAGTTGTTGATCATGTGGAAGACTGACAAAGAATACAATGCGATACAGATCAGGTGCAGGTATTGGCTATTAAATGGCAGGCGGTGGTTAATCCAGATAAATATGAGCTGTTGCACCTTGGTTGGGCAGATGAAAGAAGACAGTACACTGTTAAGGGCAAGAACTTTAAGAGTGTTGCTTAGCAGAGAGATCTTGGGATCGATATTCATAGCTCATTGAAAGTAACTACATAGATTGATAAGGTAATATACCAAATCTCCTCAAATTCCTAATGGGATTCGCTGCTGGCGTGCCTTATTAGTGATGGGGTCAATGTGTGGGGCACAGAATGGATCTACAGAGATGTTGATGGCTTCTCTCCACCGGCTAACTCCCAACCCATTCCACATTATTTACATCCACTGACCGATTGACATTTGTGAAATGTTACTTTGTGTCAGTGATAATGAAACGTCCTTTGTTCTCTCATGAAATATTAACCCGTGGGGTGGTTCTATTAGAAATGTTATAGTTGCAACATCAATAGACAGTTATTCAGAAGATGCTGTACAGGAATGTGTAAATCAGCCCAGCAGTCCAATGAAAGTGATGGATGGTGCACAGGGAGTGTTGTACAATCGATGGTCAAGGTGGTGTCTGTGAAGTGTGGTACATTCGATGGTGAAGGTGGTGTCTGGGGAGTGTTGTACAATCGATAGTCAAGATGGAGTCTGCGTAGTGTTGTACAATAGATGGTCAAGATGGTGTCTGAGTAGTGTTGTACAATTGATAGTCAAGATGGTGTCTGAGGAGTGTTGTACAATAGATGGTCAAGATGGTGTCTGAGTAGTGTTGTACAATCGATGGTCAAGATGGTGTCTGTGGAGTGTTGTACAATCGATAGTCAAGATGGTGTCTGAGGAGTGTTGTACAATCGATGATCAAGATGGTGTCTGGGGACTGTTGTACAATCGATGGTCTAGATGGTGTCCGGGGAGTGTTGTACAGTCGATGGTCAAGATGGAGACCGGGGAATGTTGTACAATCGATAGTCAAGATAGTGTCTGGGGAGTGTTGTACAATCAATGGTCATGAGGGCGTCCGGGGAGTGTTGTACAATCGATGGTCAACATGGTGTCTGTGAAGTGTGGTACATTCGATGGTGAAGGTGGTGTCTGGGTAGTGCTGTACAATCGATAGTCAAGATGGTGTCTGCGCAGTGTTGTACAGTAGATGGTCAAGATAGTGCCCATTTTTTTTATATTACAAAATCCTTTATTACAAATTTCGGTGCTATACAATATATACAAAACAGTGGCAAACACAATTACTGCACTACAAATAGACAATAGACATTATACCAGAATGTTGCCATCCCTACCCACGATGGCATTTACACCCCGCGGAGCCCAACGGTCTCGAAACTCCTCTAAGGTCGCCGTGGACTGCGCGAGTTCTTTTTCAATAGTTACCCGGGCACGAACATACCCCCTAAACATCGCCAGGCAGTCTGCCCAGGGAGATCCTCCTGCCACCCGTTTCCAAGACCCACGGATGGTGGATTTCGCCAGCCCCAGGAGCAAGTTGACTAGGACATCCTCATACCTCCATGCCCCCTTCCTTACTGGATGACTATATATAAACAGGGTGGGACTAAAATGCAGCCAGAAGGCGAGGGAGAGTTCTACAATCGATAGTCAAGATGGTGTCTAGTAAATGTTGTGCAATAGATGGTCAAGTTGGTGACTGGGGAGTGTTGTACAATCAATAGACAAAATGGTGTCTAGGGAGTGTTGTAATATAGATGATCAAGATGGAGTCTGGGGAGTGTTCTAAAATAAATGGTCAAGATGGTGTCTGGGGAGTGTTGTACAATAGATGGTCAAGATGGTGTCTGAGTAGTGTTGTACATTTGATAGTCAAGATGGTGGCTGGGGAGTGCTGTACAATCGATGATCAAGATGGAGACCGGGGAGTGTTGTACAATCGATAGTCAAGATAGTGTCTGTGGAGTGTTGTACAATAGATGGTCAAGATGGTGTCTGGGGAGTGATGTACAATCGATAGCCAAGATGGTGTCTGGGGAATGTTGTACAATAGATGGGCAAGATGGTGTCTGGGGAGTGTTGAACAATTGATGATCAAGATGGTGTGTGGGGAGTGATGTACAATCGATAGTCAAGATGGTGTCTGGGGACTGTTCTACAATAGATGGTCAAGCTGGTGTCTGGGTAGTGTTGTACAATCGATAGTCAGGATAGTGTCAGGCGAGTGTTGTACAATAGATGGTCAAGATGGTGTCTGGGGAGTTGTACATTCAATAGTCAAGATGGTGTCTGGGGAGTGTTGTACTGTAGATGGTCAAGATGTTGTATGGGAGTGTTGTAAAATCGATAGTCAAGATGGGGTCTGGGGAGTGTTGTACTGTAGATGGTCAAGATGGTGTATGGGAGTGTTGTACAATCAATAGTCAAGATTGTGTCTAGGGAGTGTTGCAGAATAGATGGTGAAGATGCTGTCTGCTGAGTTTTGTACAATTGATGGTCAAGATGGTGCCAAGGGAGTGTTGTACATTGGATAGCCAAGATGGTGCCAAGGGAGTGTTGTACATTGGATAGCCAAGATGGTATCTGGGGAGTGTTGTGTAATATATGGTCAAGATGGTGTCTGGGGAGTGTTGCACAATCGATGGTCAAGATAGTGTCTGGGGTGTGTTGTACTATAGATGGTCAAAATGGTGTCTGGGGAGTGTTGTTCTATTGATGGTCAAGAAGGTGGCTGTGGAGTGTTCTTCAATCGATAGTCAAGATGGTGTCTGGAGAGTGTTGTACAACAGATGGTCAAGACGGTGTCTGGGTCGTGTTGTACAATCGATAGTCAAGATGTTGTCTGCGGAGTTTTGTACAATAGCTGGTCAAGATGGTGTCTGGGGTATGTTGTACAATCGATGATCAAGATGCTGTGTGGGGATTGTACAATCGATGATCAGGTTGGTATCTGGGGAGTTGTACAATCGATGGTCAAGATGGTGTCTGGGAATGTTGTACTGTAGATGGTCCAGATGGTGTCTGGGGAGTGTTGTACAATAGATGGTCAAGATGGTGTCTGGGGAGTGTTGAACAATTGGTAGTCAAAATGGTGTCTGGGGTTTGTTGTCCAATAGATGGTCTGTATGGTGTCTGGGGAGTGATGTAAAATCGATAGCCAAGCTGGTGTCTGGGGAGTGTTGTACAATCAATAGTCAAGATGGTGTCTGGGGAGTGTTGTACAATAGATAGTCAAGATGGTGTCTGGGTGGTGTTGTACAATCGATAGTCGAGATGGTCTCTGGAGAATGTTGTACAATAGATGGTCAAGATGGTGTCTGGGGTGTGTTGTCCAATTGATGGTCAAGATGGTGTCTGATGAGATTTGTACAATAGATGGTCAAGATGGTGCGCAGGGAGTGTTGAACAATTGATGGTCAAGATGGTGCCAATGGAATGTACATTCGATAGTCAAGATGGTATCTGGGGAGTGTTGTGAAATAGATGGTCAAGATGGTGTCTGGGGGGTGTTGTACAATCGATGATCAGGTTGGTATCTGGGGAGTGTTGTACAATCGATGGTCAAGATTGTGTCTGAGGAGTGTTGTACAATAGATTATCAAGATGGTGCCGGGGGGTGTTGTACAATCGATAGTCAAAATGGTGTCTGGGGACTGCTGTACATTCAATGGTCTAGATGGAGTCTGGGGAGTGTTTTACATTTGATAGTCAAGATAGTGTCTGTGGACTGCTGTACAATAGATTGTCTAGATGGTGTCTGGGTAGTGTTGTACAATTGATAGTCAAGATGGTGTCTGTGGAGTGTCACACAATAGATGGACAAGATGGTGTCTGGGGAGTGTTGTACAATTGGTAGTCAAAATGGTGTCTGGGGTTTGTTGTCCAATAAGTGGTCAGTATGGTGTCTGGTTAGTGTTGCAGAATCGATAGTCAAAATGGATTCTGGTGTATGTTAAATAATAGAGGGTCAAAATGGTGTCTGGGAAGAGTTGTACAATCAATAGTCAAGATGGTGTCTGGGTGGTGTTGTACAATCGATAGTCGAGATGGTCTCTGGAGAATGTTGTACAATAGCTGGTCAAGATGGTGTCTGGGTTGTGTTGTCCAATTGATGAACAAGATGGTGTGTGGGGATTGTTGTACAATCGATGATCAGGTTGGTATCTGGAGAGTGTTGTACAATCGATGGTCAAGATTGTGTCTGAGGAGTGTTGTACAATAGATTATCAAGATGGTGCCGGGGGAGTGTTGTACAATCGATAGTCAAAATGGTGTCTGGGGACTGCTGTACAATAGATCGTCTAGATGGTGTCTGGGTAGTGTTGTACAATTGATAGTCAAGATGGTGTCTGTGGAGAGTCGTACAATAGATGGTCAAGATGGTGTCTGTGGCGTGTTGTACTGTAGATGGTCAAGATGGAGACCGGGGAGTGTTGTACAATCGATAGTCAAGATAGTGTCTGTGGAGTGTTGTACAATAGATGGTCAAGATGGTGTCTGGGGAGTGATGTACAATCGATAGCCAAGATGGTGTCTGGGGAATGTTGTACAATAGATGGGCAAGATGGTGTCTGGGGAGTGTTGAACAATTGATGATCAAGATGGTGTGTGGGGAGTGATGTACAATCGATAGTCAAGATGGTGTCTGGGGACTGTTCTACAATAGATGGTCAAGCTGGTGTCTGGGTAGTGTTGTACAATCGATAGTCAGGATAGTGTCAGGCGAGTGTTGTACAATAGATGGTCAAGATGGTGTCTGGGGAGTTGTACATTCAATAGTCAAGATGGTGTCTGGGGAGTGTTGTACTGTAGATGGTCAAGATGTTGTATGGGAGTGTTGTAAAATCGATAGTCAAGATGGGGTCTGGGGAGTGTTGTACTGTAGATGGTCAAGATGGTGTATGGGAGTGTTGTACAATCAATAGTCAAGATTGTGTCTAGGGAGTGTTGCAGAATAGATGGTGAAGATGCTGTCTGCTGAGTTTTGTACAATTGATGGTCAAGATGGTGCCAAGGGAGTGTTGTACATTGGATAGCCAAGATGGTATCTGGGGAGTGTTGTGTAATATATGGTCAAGATGGTGTCTGGGGAGTGTTGCACAATCGATGGTCAAGATAGTGTCTGGGGTGTGTTGTACTATAGATGGTCAAAATGGTGTCTGGGGAGTGTTGTTCTATTGATGGTCAAGAAGGTGGCTGTGGAGTGTTCTTCAATCGATAGTCAAGATGGTGTCTGGAGAGTGTTGTACAACAGATGGTCAAGACGGTGTCTGGGTCGTGTTGTACAATCGATAGTCAAGATGTTGTCTGCGGAGTTTTGTACAATAGCTGGTCAAGATGGTGTCTGGGGTATGTTGTACAATCGATGATCAAGATGCTGTGTGGGGATTGTACAATCGATGATCAGGTTGGTATCTGGGGAGTTGTACAATCGATGGTCAAGATGGTGTCTGGGAATGTTGTACTGTAGATGGTCCAGAAGGTGTCTGGGGAGTGTTGTACAATAGATGGTCAAGATGGTGTCTGGGGAGTGTTGAACAATTGGTAGTCAAAATGGTGTCTGGGGTTTGTTGTCCAATAGATGGTCTGTATGGTGTCTGGGGAGTGATGTAAAATCGATAGCCAAGCTGGTGTCTGGGGAGTGTTGTACAATCAATAGTCAAGATGGTGTCTGGGGAGTGTTGTACAATAGATAGTCAAGATGGTGTCTGGGTGGTGTTGTACAATCGATAGTCGAGATGGTCTCTGGAGAATGTTGTACAATAGATGGTCAAGATGGTGTCTGGGGTGTGTTGTCCAATTGATGGTCAAGATGGTGTCTGATGAGATTTGTACAATAGATGGTCAAGATGGTGCGCAGGGAGTGTTGAACAATTGATGGTCAAGATGGTGCCAATGGAATGTACATTCGATAGTCAAGATGGTATCTGGGGAGTGTTGTGAAATAGATGGTCAAGATGGTGTCTGGGGGGTGTTGTACAATCGATGATCAGGTTGGTATCTGGGGAGTGTTGTACAATCGATGGTCAAGATTGTGTCTGAGGAGTGTTGTACAATAGATTATCAAGATGGTGCCGGGGGGTGTTGTACAATCGATAGTCAAAATGGTGTCTGGGGACTGCTGTACATTCAATGGTCTAGATGGAGTCTGGGGAGTGTTTTACATTTGATAGTCAAGATAGTGTCTGTGGACTGCTGTACAATAGATTGTCTAGATGGTGTCTGGGTAGTGTTGTACAATTGATAGTCAAGATGGTGTCTGTGGAGTGTCACACAATAGATGGACAAGATGGTGTCTGGGGAGTGTTGTACAATTGGTAGTCAAAATGGTGTCTGGGGTTTGTTGTCCAATAAGTGGTCAGTATGGTGTCTGGTTAGTGTTGCAGAATCGATAGTCAAAATGGATTCTGGTGTATGTTAAATAATAGAGGGTCAAAATGGTGTCTGGGAAGAGTTGTACAATCAATAGTCAAGATGGTGTCTGGGTGGTGTTGTACAATCGATAGTCGAGATGGTCTCTGGAGAATGTTGTACAATAGCTGGTCAAGATGGTGTCTGGGTTGTGTTGTCCAATTGATGAACAAGATGGTGTGTGGGGATTGTTGTACAATCGATGATCAGGTTGGTATCTGGAGAGTGTTGTACAATCGATGGTCAAGATTGTGTCTGAGGAGTGTTGTACAATAGATTATCAAGATGGTGCCGGGGGAGTGTTGTACAATCGATAGTCAAAATGGTGTCTGGGGACTGCTGTACAATAGATCGTCTAGATGGTGTCTGGGTAGTGTTGTACAATTGATAGTCAAGATGGTGTCTGTGGAGAGTCGTACAATAGATGGTCAAGATGGTGTCTGTGGCGTGTTGTACTGTAGATGGTCAAGATGGTGTCTGGGGAGTGTTGTTCAATCGATAGTCAAAATTTAGTCTGGTGTGTGTTGTACAATCAATAGTCAAGATGGTGTCTGGGGAATGTTGTACAATAGATGGGCAAGATGGTGTCTGGGGAGTGTTGAACAATCGATGATCAAGATGTTGTGTGGGGAGTGATGTACAATCGAGAGCAAGATAGTGTTTGGGGACTGTTCTACAAAAGATGGTCAAGTTGGTGTCTGGATAGTGTTGTACAATCGATAGACAAAATGGATTCTGTTGTGTGTTAAATAATAGATGGTCAAAATGGTGTCTGGGGAGTGTTGTACAATCAATAGTCAAGATGGTGTCTGGGGAGTGTTGTACAATAGATGGTCAAGATGGTGTCTGGGGTGTGTTGTCCAATTGATGGTCAAGATGGTGTCTGATGAGATTTGTACAATAGATGGTCAAGATGGTGCGCAGGGAGTGTTGAACAATTGATGGTCAAGATGGTGCCAATGGAATGTACATTCGATAGTCAAGATGGTATCTGGGGAGTGTTGTGAAATAGCTGGTCAAGATGGTGTCTGGGGTGTGTTGTCCAATTGATGAACAAGATGGTGTGTGGGGATTGTTGTACAATCGATGATCAGGTTGGTATCTGGGGAGTGTTGTGCAATCGATGGTCAAGATTGTGTCTGAGGAGTGTTGTACAATAGATTATCAAGATGGTGCCGGGGGGTGTTGTACAATCGATAGTCAAGACAGTGACTGGGGACTGCTGTACAATAGATCGTCTAGATGGTGTCTGGGTAGTGTTGTACAATTGATTGTCAAGATGGTGTCTGTGGAGTGTCATACAATAGATGGTCAAGATGGTGTCTGGGGAGTGTTGTACAATTGGTAGTCAAATTGGTGTCTGGGGAGTGTTGTACAATTGGTAGTCAAAATGGTGTCTGGGGTTTGTTGTCCAATAGGTGGTCAGTATGGTTTCTGGTTAGTGTTGCACAATCTATAGTCAAAACGGATTCTGGTGTATGTTAAATAATAGATGGTCAAAATGGTGTCTGGAGAGTGTTGTACAATCGATGGTCAAGATTGTGTCTGAGGAGTGTTGTACAATAGATTATCAAGATGGTGCCGGGGGAGTGTTGTACAATCGATAGTCAAAATGGTGTCTGGGGACTGCTGTACAATAGATCGTCTAGATGGTGTCTGGGTAGTGTTGTACAATTGATAGTCAAGATGGTGTCTGTGGAGAGTCGTACAATAGATGGTCAAGATGGTGTCTGTGGCGTGTTGTACTGTAGATGGTCAAGATGGTGTCTGGGGAGTGTTGTTCAATCGATAGTCAAAATTTAGTCTGGTGTGTGTTGTACAATCAATAGTCAAGATGGTGGCTGGGGAATGTTGTACAATAGATGGGCAAGATGGTGTCTGGGGAGTGTTGAACAATCGATGATCAAGATGTTGTGTGGGGAGTGATGTACAATCGAGAGCAAGATAGTGTTTGGGGACTGTTCTACAAAAGATGGTCCAGTTGGTGTCTGGATAGTGTTGTACAATCGATAGTCAAAATGGATTCTGTTGTGTGTTAAATAATAGATGGTCAAAATGGTGTCTGGGGAGTGTTGTACAATCAATAGTCAAGATGGTGTCTGGGGAGTGTTGTACAATAGATAGTCAAGATGGTGTCTGGGTGGTGTTGTACAATCGATAGTCGAGATGGTCTCTGGAGAATGTTGTACAATAGATGGTCAAGATGGTGTCTGGGGTGTGTTGTCCAATTGATGGTCAAGATGGTGTCTGATGAGATTTGTACAATAGATGGTCAAGATGGTGCGCAGGGAGTGTTGAACAATTGATGGTCAAGATGGTGCCAATGGAATGTACATTCGATAGTCAAGATGGTATCTGGGGAGTGTTGTGAAATTGCTGGTCAAGATGGTGTCTGGGGTGTGTTGTCCAATTGATGAACAAGATGGTGTGTGGGGATTGTTGTACAATCGATGATCAGGTTGGTATCTGGGGAGTGTTGTGCAATCGATGGTCAAGATTGTGTCTGAGGAGTGTTGTACAATAGATTATCAAGATGGTGCCGGGGTGTGTTGTACAATCGATAGTCAAAATGGTGTCTGGGGACTGCAGTACATTCAATGGTCTAGATCGGGGGTCGGCAACCCGCGGCTCCGGAGCCACATGTGGCTCTTTTACGTCTGTGCTGCGGCTCCCTGTTGCTTTGGGAAATAATTGGTCAGTATTTAATTAAAATGTATTTTATGTTAGTTTGTTAGTTTTTGAAATGTAATTCTAAATTTGAAGATTATGGTGATCTTGTACAATCTAATTAAGACGTTGTGGCGACCCATTTCCTGACACATCCGAACCGGCTCACAATTAGCCAGCGTTCAGGCTAAGGGAGATCGGCTACGGGGGTTTGTGAGTACGTGTCTTTTGCAGCATCCGCGCCCATGGGGGGCGGGTTGAGGGAGGCTTAAAAGCAAGGCTGTTTAGTTCGAATAAAGCTATCTTTGACTGCAGTTTACTGACTGCGTGTAGCACACCGCTACAACGTGTTTTTATCGCTGGCTGTCCAGAGGGGAGGTGCTGAAACGTTTTGTCGCGTGTCTGGAAAACTTTCCTGGGCAGCAAAGGGCCCACCTTTCCTAAGCTGGAACAGCCAGAGTGGCTGGAAAAGCTACACTTCATGGTAGACATGAAAGCGCACATGAACACGCTGAACACAGCTCTTCAGGGGTAAGGACGTACAGCCCTGCACATGTTGGAGGATGTTTTGGCATTCGAGCGCAAGTTGACAGTGCTTGCCAGAGATTTACAGAAAGGCACATTGTCTCACTTCCCCAATTTGAGAGAGTTCAAACAAGGTCACGACATGATAAATTCGGAATATTTACATTCTG